>NC_139515.1:69999571-70599571 GCF_947247035.1 Vipera ursinii
AGCAAATCTCCCTTGGATTGATTATGGAGAAGAGTTGGCCTATTATCTGGATAGTCTTGTGTGATTTCACATGCCACTTAGATTAATGGAATGATATGTGTGACCAGCAGATGCCCCATACAGCTAATTCAATCATGCCTTTCTCCTGGTTAAAAGAGAAATGTTCAAATAAGTGAAAGTGCAAAGAAGCAGTCTCTGGAAGAAAAAATCCTTCATTCTCACTATATATTAAATGATAGTATAAAACTTTATAGTTACCCTATTACAGTATCAGTGTTCAAACTATTTATTTTAAAGTTTTACAAAAAACATAAAGCTAACGCAAACAGATAAACAGTAAAAGTAGTAAAAAGAAAAGAAAAGAGAAAGAGAAATATGCAGGGAAAAAAAGAAATGGAAATGGAAATATAAAGAAGCTTCCAATTTTCTTTGCAGCAAATATGAGTACAATAAAGCTATCTCTTACTCTATTGTTACAAACCAAAACTCGTTCTTTTTTATTATCCATTTTTTTTGGCAATCATCAAATCACCAGTCATAAAATCAGACTGTATTTTTAAAGTGATTGTGGCAATGAAACATATGCAATTGGCTGGAAAATCCAAATTGAAATGATGCATATGTGCACACATAAATAAGTTTATATAGGAATGTCTGAATATGCAAATACATATTGGAAAACAAATTTAGCAGAACTGACTACATACAAAGAATAGATTGCTGAAACAAACTAGCTCTCTTAGTGGCACTATTTCACAATCTAATAAATGAGCAATAAGGGAACACCAATGTGTACACTTATTCTGACATTTAGTTTTGGGAAACCAGTTTAACCAGTTTTGGGCTGTTTCCGACAACTAAAAAGCCTGCTCAACCTGAAATGACAATAGAACAAATGAAAGGTGAGCATTCATTAGAGAACAATCATGCTATTTCAATCCACTTTTATTTCTCAATCCTAGGAATTATATTCCCTTCCTTCAATCATGAAACACTGTATGTCTTTCACAAGCTGTGAGATAAGTTATTAGATCTATAAGAATCTTTTCTAAATAATTGGATGAATAATAATAATAAAAGTGAGATCCAGAAATAAAAGCAAAATGGCTGCAATGTACAGAATGTCAAGAGTGAAAATTTGGCAGCTCATGCCTCTCTGTTTTCATCTTGCCATTGGACTAATGGGTGGGGAGGAGGTGTTATTTTTGAATAGGTTAGTTAGAGAAAGGAAACCTCCCCAGTTCTACGGACGCTTGCTGAAAGTCAGCTGTATGGAAACCTTTCAAGGACATTCTAGCACAGGGGTGTCAAACTGCCAGCCCACGGGCTGGATGCGTCATGCCGAAACTGCTCCCAGCCCATTGCTGGCAATGACAAAAAAGTTACGATACGTCGCAGTACATCACGTGATGTTGTGAGTTTGACACTCTTGTAAGCAATTGTGAAGATGATAGCAGATGGGTCCCATAATAAAGAGAGAACATGTTTACATGAGCTACGTGGACATCTGTGGAAGGGGGTTTAGCTGGGAAAGTCATTGTCATATGCTATGGTCTTGGGATTTTAGAGTTAGTTTTACCTCACCTTTACCAGACCATGTATTCAATAAACAGTAAGCTTTTCAGGGATGAAAATAATACTGGACTTTTCTTTGGATACTTGAGCTGGAAGTTGTCACAGAGGTCACAGTTCTTTATAGATTGGTCTAACCTGGAAAAGCTCCAAACTAGCTCAGCCCTACATAAGTTTGTTTTGGAATAATTCCTATTCCATGAGTAGATTCTATTTCCTAGTAGTAAAACTGCAGTCTTACAGAAGCTTATGCTGCAATGTTTCAAAGCCAAGGAAAACTACACAAAACAATAAAATATCATTTATTAATATTTATTTATTATCAGCCTAATAGATACAGGGTTATGTATCCTATTTTCATACATAATACATATTTTTTTTAAAAAATATACAGAACAATAAATCATAATAGTATAAATCACAATTTATGCCAGAGAAAAATAACTCAGTTTCAGCCTACTCCCTTATAAAAGGGTTGAGGCCATTCCTACATGAAAGACAGATGCTTCTGCTGTTTTTAAGGCCCTGTTGCATCAGCTGACACCTGATTTGTTATCTTGTGATGCATTTCATTAGTTTTATTAGAAGTACCCTTAACAGACGTTCAATATTAAGCTCAAGGCTCATTGTGCTTATCATCTCTAGCTATTAGGTCTTATGAAATGCTTTCATAGAATGCTTTTGCAAAAATAGCATTCAGATTCCATGGTCTTCAGCTCTCACGTGCACCAAAAAGTCTATGAAATCCTTATGAGCTATCCAATGTGCGCTCCTTTAGAGCTGTCTCAGTCTCAGATTTTTCCTTGCTTTGAAGATGAAGCTCAAATGGATTAACCAATGGAATTGATTTTATATGCAAAATAGGCAAATTGTTGCTGTGCTGCTATATCTTCTCCTATGGACTCTGAGGGAAAGACATCCCAAATTAAAAGAGGGGAATGAGTTATGGTTAGTTAATCAAAGAATCTACTATGTCGTATATGGAAGCAGCCTTCTTAAGTGTTAACAAATCTCATTGGGGCCAAATAGGAAAGATTGCCTCAGAGGATATATCAATCATACTCAAAGAGGACACTTTAACTCATGTAAGAAACTTGTGACTGAAACCAATAGTGATCAAAGATTGGCTGCCATGACATCATGCTAACCAATACTTGCAGAGATTACCGCCTTATACCTTTCTAAAATTTATATTTATTAAGAATATAAAGCATTTGATAAAATAAGACATAGCAAACTATTAGAAATCTTGAAACAAGGGGGACTAGATGACAAAGACATCCAAATCATAAAGAATCTATACTGGCATCAGGTAGCAAATGTGAGACTAGGCCAAAAATACTCAGCTGATGCAGAAATATGAACAGAGGTCAGACTGGGATGTATTCTGTTTCCACTGTTGTTTAATATCTACTCTGAGTCAATCTTCAAAGAGGCACTGAAGAACATTGAAGAACATCAAAGTAAACGGTGTTTGGATCAACAATTTAAGATATGCTGACAATACAGTTCTGCTTGCCAGTAAGCACGAAGACCTTTGGCTCCTCATCAACAGAGTCACAGAAATATCTGAAAAATATGGCTTGAAGCTTAACACCTCAAAAACCAAGATCATGGTCGTCAGCAAACAACCCATTAATTTACCACCAATAAATTCAGAAGGAATACCATTAGAAAAAGTTGAAAGTTGAAATGTAAGACAACTAGTTAATCTAATTGAGTATTTGGATAAGAACAACGAAGTCTCCGCAGCATTGATATTTTTGGATGCTGAAAAAGCCTTTGATCAACTGAATTGGCAATTTTTTTATTGAAAGTTGTGGAGAAGATGAATTTTGGGGATGAATTTTTTCAATCTATTAAGGCTATATATCAACAACAATCAGCGCAAATTATAATTAATGGGGGACTAACAGATGCTTTTAAAATTGAAAAAGGTACAAGACAAGGGTGTCCTCTGTCACCATTATTGTTTGTTTTAACATTGGAGATTTTATTGATTAAAATTCGGGAATCAACTAAAATTCAGGGAATAAAAATAAAACAGAATGATTATAGATTAAGAGTGTTTGCAGATGACTTGGTTGTTACATTATCTCAACCGACTCAATCGGTTACAGATTTGATAGGAATTATAGAACAATATGGGAAAGTGTCGGGCTTTAAAATGAACAATAATAAGACTAAAATATTATCTAAAAATATGATGATGAAGGAGAAGGATATGTTAGTAAAACTGACGGGCTATGAAATTGTGAAAAAGGTTAAATATTTGGGGGTATATATTACAGCTTCTAATGTGAAATTATACAAGAATAATTATGAGACGTTATGGTTAAAAGTACAAAAGGATTTAAATAATTGGAAAAAATTACAATTATCTTTGTTGGGAAAAATTGCAGCTGAGTTTTACCAAAGTTTCTCTTTCTGTTTCAAATGATACCTATTTTGAAAAAAGATGCCAATTTGGATGAGTGGCAGAAGGGTATTAATAAATTTATTTGGGCGGGGGGAAAAATGAGAGTTAAACTTAAGATTATGCAAGACGCTCGGGAAAGAGGATGACTTAAGGTGCCTAATTTGAAATTATATTATGATGCAGTGGTCTTAACATTGGTTGGTGAGTGGCTTAATTTAACTAATAAAAGTATACTTTATCTTGAGGGATGGGATTTATTATATGGGTGGCATGCATATTTGATTTATGATAAAAAAGTTGATAGGACTTTTAAATCCCACATTTTAAGAAGTGCTATATTGCGTGTTTGGAAAAAGTATTATTACAAGTTAAATTATAAAATACCAATTTGGGGGATTCCTGGACACGCAATAGAGGGGATATCTATGGGTGTGAATTTGGATGTGATTTCTTACAAGCAACTACTTAGATTGGAAGGGAGCGACTGGCAATTAAGGTCGCTAGCTGAGCTAAAACAAGAAAATATTGTACAATCCTGGTTTCAGTACACTCAATTGCAAGCCAGGTGGAAGTTAGACCAGAAGGTTGGTTTGACGCTGATGGATGAAAATTTGGTAAAACAGATTAAAGATCAAACTCGAGTGCATATAAAGAGAATTTATAATGCCTTAATAGAATTAGATTCGGAAACGGAATTGGTCAAAGATTGCATGGTAAAATGCGCTCAAAGTATTCAAGAGCCGATTCCATTGGATGTGTGGGAGGTAATTTGGGTTAGAAATGTGAAATTTACTCAAGCCCAAAATTTAAGAGAAAATTTCTACAAAATGTTTTATAGATGGCATTTGGACCCTAAGAAGCTGTCTTGCATGTATCCTAATTTACAGCCCAAATGTTGGAGATGTGGTAGTTTGGATGCTACCTACTTTCATATTTGGTGGACTTGTAGAAACATAAAAGCTTTTTGGATCAAAATTTGGTGGAACATGCAAAATATTTTTAAGAGAAAGATAAAGTTTACCCCACAATTATTTTTACTGGGTGTTATTACAGATGGTGACACTAAAGAAATTAACTTGATGTTGAACATCATAACAGCAGTGAAGTTATTGGTAGGGCAATATTGGAAGAAGGACTGCCTGCCTACTATAGAAGAATGGATGCTTAAGGTGTCAAACTTAGCAGAAATGGCTAAGATCTCGGCTTACCTGAAGGATCACTCACAAGAAAGATACATTTCGGTTTGGAGAAGATGGATAGATTATATTCAGAAAAAGTATGAGACCAAAAAGTTCAATTTAGCCTATGAGTAAGATTGCAATAATTTAAGTCTTTTTTATTATTATTATTAGTTACAATAATGCATATATCATATGGTATTGTTATTGTATTAGTATAAGTTGGATACTTGTAGATTGTTTGTAATGATGTTATAGATGGGTTAAAGTGCATTATGTATTTGGTTATTTACATAGTTGGTTAATGTTAGATAGATTATGATTATATTGTATTTGTAACCCTGTACTCAGCTTTGGGAAGTGGGGGAGGGGGAGGGGGGCTCTGGGGTGGGGTGGGAGGGGATAATATTGTAACTTCAATAAAACTTTTCAATAAAAAAAAAGAAAAAGTTGAAAGGATCACGCACCTCAGTTCTAATTTACATGAAAGCTGGGACATGACCACTGAAGTGAAGACAAGGATAGAGAAAGACAAGGGTAGAGAAAGCTCATTCTTCAAAATGAAAAAGGTCTTCTGCAGTCATGACATAAGCCTAAGATTGAAAATCAGGCTCGTCAGATGTTATATTTTTTCTATCCTGGTCTATGGAGTAGAGAGTTAGTCTCTGACAGAAGGCCACCTGAAGAGACTAGAAGCATTTGAAATGTGGATTTACAGGTGGCTGTTACGTATAAGCTGGGTTGACAAGATCAGAAATGAGGAGGCGATAAGCCACCTGGGGAAGCCAAGGGAAATCATCAAAACAATTAAAAAATGAAAGTATATTTCGGACATGTGATGCGACACCAGAAAAATACGGCATACTCCATTTAATCCTCCAGGGAAAGATTGAAGGCAAATGAGGTCCAGGCAGAAGAAGAACATCATGGCTTCAAAATCTAAGAGACTGGTTTGGACAAAACTCAGCAGCACTTTTTCATGCGGCTGCTGATAAAAACAGGATCACCAACATGATCGCCAACATCCGATAATGGATGTAGCACAAGAAGAAGAAGAATTAAGAATTTTCATATACCGGTAATAAAAACAAATCAAAAGAAAGATAAAGAAAAACAAAATAATTCAAGAAAAGAAAAAGAAAACTAACATTAAGAAATATAGAGATGATTGTTGTCCTTTTTCAACAGATAACTACAATCATATTGTCTCCCCTCCCTCTTAAATATTTTCAGGCTCAAACCATCAGAGCCACTTGTAAAGAACTAGCAGCTTTATTGTCTTCTACTTGTGTTGCCTTGCCTCCCTCTGGGAATAACCAGATAAGGCTTCATGGATCTTGGGAAATATCAAGTTTATCCCACTTGTAGCTCACAATAATTTCAAACTGTATCCTGCCTGACTACTACTTCCAGCCTAGCTGGCAGTTTCCCAACATCACCCTCTCATTTAATCCGCATTTTCCTTAATCTTAAATCTATAAGTCATCAATTCATTTTTTTTCTTCTTTCAGAAAAAGCCCATAAAAGGTTTTCAGTCTTTCAAAAAAAAATTGTGGTTTGTTCTGTGATCACCACAGAGAGGATTTTTGCAAATTTGGACATTTTCACAATTCATTCCTCCATTGTGCAAATATCATTCTTCCATTGTTGTGCATGCAATAATGTTGCTGCAGTTACCCTATACAATATCACTCTACCATAACTCTTCTAATTCATTGTCCATAAATTCCAATTTTAATCTTATTAGAGCTACCCCAATGAACATTATAGCTTTTATTATCTGGCTCTGGGGCTTGTGAACTATGAAGAAACAACTTATGGTTGACTTTTTTGAATGTATATTCCCCTGTAGGTACTTAACCTAATTGTTGCATCTGTTTTCCCTTGATAGTCATTCCGGCCAATCTAGTATGTTTCTTGCTGATGTTCCTTCGTTCTGTGAGTGCCCTATAACTACTCTTTTTTTACATGCTATGTCAAACCAAAACAAAATTTCCTTTTATTTGCTTTGGGTATCCCACAGACAGACTGTCCCACTCTCTTACCTGTGCATAATCATACTATACATTATGCCTGTGGGTCAGCTTCATGGTATGGTTTGCCTCTTTACAGGATTGTTAAAATTACACTGATATCTTCCTTCCTAGGATAAGAAGGACCAATTTTATGGTACTATTCTCTTGGATCTATATTTTTCCTGATGTTTCTATCAATTATGAGATCAGATTTTCATTCCATAAATACTGCTTCAAATGCATAGCTAATCCTCTAACACAGTATAATTTTTGATTTTGCATTGGACTTAGATGTTTCTTCCCTTTACTGGTATTATCTTGCTGGAAAATGCTATTGCAAATATTTCAGCAGAACTAGAAAAAAAAACCTTCAGTGCTTCTTCCCATGCTATTCATGGCTTACAGCACGAAGCTGAAACCATCAGTTGTATGAGTTTGGATAACTGCTTATTAGCTTCCCAAAGAAAATTTGTAAACTAGCCAACACCTTCTGTTGAGCACAGGGCATGAATATTTTTGAACAGAAATTGGTATCAATTAGTATTCATCAAAAATAAGCTCTTATACACAGTGGATTCATATGTCGGTAAATGTTAGCTCAGTCCTTTTTTGTCTGATCTCCCCTGCGTTCTTTGTTATTTAAAATATTCTTTTATTTTTTGCTCATCTAATAATCATTGCATGTCTTTATTTCACTTGTTCATCCTGTATTGTTAATAGTTCTAGCTTGTCCCCCAATAAAATGAGAACACAGAGGGCAAAAAAAAAAACAAAATTATTGATTTTGTGTATTACCACTGTATTGCTTATATCCCCTTATTTGTATTTACTTGATAGTTCTTTTAAACATGGAATTTTATAACTCTGCCAAAATGTTGCCAGTGATTTAAATACTTATAGAATCTATGCCCTTGGGAGGGGTGATTGATTCAAGGATTTCTGTTTTTTCCCTTAATGTTTTCCCACAAGTGCGGCGTACACTTTTTTGGATCAACCGAGTGGTGATCCATTGATTGTGACAGGAATTGACTCACCAGCTTCTTGCCTGAACCAGACCACATGGGCTGAGAGTGACTGGCTTGAAGTCACCCACACCAACTTTCATGCTTAAAGGTGGGACTAGAACTCACAGTATCCTAGTTTCCAGCCTGGTGCCTTAACCACTAGACCAGGGTGCTTCAAACTTGACCCTTTTATGACTTGTGGACCAACTCCCAGAATTCCTCAGCCAGGCATGCTGGCTGAGGAATTCTGGGAGTTGAAGTCCACAAGTCATAAAAGGGCCAAGTTTGAAGACCCCTGCACTAGACCAACCCGGCTCTCAGTTTGAATGATTGATTCAGAAATGCTAAAAAAATGACTTTGGCAGCCGTGGCACGTTTCTATATAAAAACTTCTATGCTGCATTTAAAAGACCATGGCTGTGGTGTCTTCTCATTCTGAATAATATCTATGTCTCAATTTCTTCTATATCTCTCAATTACAAAACAACTGTCTTTGTATTTTAGGTCTCCTTATAGTGTGATACATGTCAACTAGCTTTAATTAACATTATATTTAAGACCTTTGTTACCTTAGGGATCTTGCTATTGGCTCCTCTGGGTACAAGAGAGCACTGACTCACTCTAATCTATATTCAGAAAAATAAAATAATTTTTCAGTCCTATCCAGTTGTTGACATTTATATGAGTGAATTTACCACCATGTTTACTTAACAATAGTTTAAAATGAAATGAATTTCATTAGTTGTATTCTTAACTGTTCTTATTTCTGTTGCCTGTATTACATTTACTTTAACTTTATTACAAGGAGTTGTTTGTACTGCTTGCATCATTGATTGTATTGAAAATACAACAAATGATTCTTTTTTAAAACTGTGATCAATTATGAACATATTTGGGCAGCTTGTGCTGGATGTATGAATTTTTGTTAAAACACATCTTGTTGAAACACGTTTTTTCTCATTAGTCTACACTCAGTAGCCCATAATGACAAAATGAAATAGAATTTTAGAAATGCCTGTAAATTTATTAAAAAGAAAAAACTGAAATATCTAGGTTGATGAAGATCAGAATTCAAAAGCTTGTATATTTTTGTGATGTTTGAATTGATATAATAAAAAGTAGTATCCTAAGATGGATTTAAAATATGAAGCTATTTCTAGAACCTTCTCATCTAAAGAAAACTAGGTTTCTAGTGCTTATAGCTCTTTTTAGCATTATAGAAAATGTTTAACAATGTGCTCATGTCTAAATGTTGTTATTATAATATAACATGATAACACTTCTATATTTTGTGTCTCTGAAAGGTGGAAAGTGAAAGCAGCATATAATTGTGCCTTCAAATCTGTGGGTTAAATATTAATGATCTGTCACAGAATGATGCAGAGTTTAGTGGAATGGTTTAGCTGGGGCTCTGTCATATAATATTAATTGTGCTGCTGATAGGAAGATATCTTCAGTTATCCAGGAGCTCAGGATTTGTTACAGAAGCAGTGCAACAAAGGAGATAAAAGTGAATGGTTGCAAGATAACCGACAAAATTGTGCTGTGGGAGGATGATTAGAAGACTGCCAATTATTCTACTTGGAATTTATCAGTTTAAGTACAAATATGATATCTCTATGTATCCACTATTCTAACAACAGAGCAAATTAGCAAGTTTATGGTAAACAATAAGATTTAATTTTTTCAACCTTTGATTTAAATTTTTATGGGATACTTGGAATGAATTATCATGAAATGAAGTGAAATGAAAAGTAGGAGGGAGGGAGGGAGGGAGGGAGGGAGGAAGGAAGGAAGGAAGGAAGGAAGGAAGGAAGGAAGGAAGGAAGGAAGGAAGGAGCCTTATTTTATACAGAAGCATTCCCCATCCACACATTTCCAAATTGCATACACATTTCAGTTGAGCCTTGGTGGAGCAGTGGGATAATGCCTCCTTAAGTAACACCAGCTGCCTGCAATTAGTGCAGGTTCGCATCCCACCAGGCTCAAGGTTGACTCAGCCTTCCATCCTTCCAAGGTAGGTAAAATGAGGACCCAGATTGTTGGGGGCAATAAGCTGACTTTGTAATAATTTATTTATTTATTTATTTATTTGTTTGTTTTTATAAACCGCCCTTCTCCCGAGGGACTCGGGGCGGTGTACAGAGTAAGGTAGGTATACAGATTGAACAATAGTGAAAAACAATAGTAAAAACAAACTGGGACCCCAATTAAAGCTATCAGACCAGGCCGGACTGCTGGAACAGGTAGGTTTTTAAGTCGCACCGGAAGGTGCGGAGGTCGGGGGCCATCCGGATTTCGGTTGGCAAGCAGTTCCAGAGGGCTGGCGCACCCACTGAGAATGCCCTCCCCCTGGGGGCCACCAGCCGACATTCCTTGAGCGGTGGCACCCTGAGGAGGCCTTCTCTGTGGGAGCGCACAGGACGGTGGGGTGCTGACATTGGCAGAAGGTGCTCCCGTAGGTAGTCCGGACCCATGCCATGTAGGGCTTTGTATGTCATTGTTAGCACCTTGAACTTCACATGGAAGGCAACCGGAAGCCAGTGCAGCGCATGGAGGAGAGGTGTGATATGGGAGTATCGGGAGGCTCCCAAGAGTGTCCGTGCCGCTGCACTTTGCACCAGTTGAAGCTTCCGAGTGGATCTCAAGGGCAGCCCCATGTAGAGAGCATTACAGTAGTCTAGGCGAGAGGTCACAAGGGCATGGGTGACTGTACGTAAGGCATCCAGGTCCAGATAAGGCCATAGTTGGCGAACTAGTTGAACCCGGGAGAAGGCCCCCTTGGTCACAGCTCCTATGTGATCTTCCAGGGAGAGCTGCGAGTCTAGGAGGACACCCAGGTTGCGGGCCCTATCAACAGGGGGTAGTAACTTGTCCCCGATGTTAAGGGATGGGATGCTCTGAGTATCCTGGCTTGCCGGTACGTACAGCCATTCAGTCTTGTCCGGGTTCAGTTGAAGCCTGTTCCTCCCCATCCATTCCCGGACCGCTTTCAGGCAGCGGGACATCACGTCGAGGGCATCACTGATGTTGTTTGGAGTTGAGATGAAAAGCTGGGTGTCATCAGCATACTGATGGTACCCTACTCCAAAGCTGCGAATGATCTCACCCAGCGGTTTCATGTAGATGTTGAACAGGAGAGGCGAGAGGACCGACCCCTGAGGGACTCTGCAAGCGAGAGGCCTCGGGGTCGACCTCTGTCCCCCTGCCAGCACCGACTGCGAGCGACCCTGGAGAAAGGAGGAGAACCAACGCAGAACCGTGCCTCCCACTCCCAGTTCCCTGAGGCGTCGCAGCAAGATACCATGGTCGATGGTATCGAAAGCCGCCGAGAGGTCTAATAAGACTAGGACAGAGGAATGGCCCCTGTCCCGGGCTCTCCAGAGATCATTCATCAGAGCGACCAATGCCGTCTCCGTGCTGTAGCCCGGCCTGAAACCCGATTGGTACGGGTCTAGATAAACCGCTTCATCCAGGATCTGAGGAAGTTGGTGCGCCACCACGCTCTCAACAACCTTCGCAAGGAAGCAAAGATTGGAGACAGGACGAAAGTTATTCAAAGAGGATGGGTCCAAGGTGGGCTTCTTGAGGAGAGGTCTCACCACCGCCTCCTTCAAGGCGGTGGGGAAGTGACCCTCACTCAGAGAAGCAGAGATGACCGCCAGGAACCAGCCTCGTGTCCCCTCTCGAGCTGCATAGGCCAGCCAGGAAGGGCACGGGTCCAGTAAGCATGTGGAGGCGCTCAACCTCCTCATAATCCTGTCCACTTCCTTAGGAGTCACAGGATCAAATTCCTCCCAGATGACGTCGACAAGACTGTCCATGTCTTGTTCTTCCAGCTCAGCCCAGTTGGAGTCCAGGCCAGTTCGAATCCGAGCAATTTTATCCAGCAGATATTGACCGAATTCCTCGGCTCGACCCTGCAAGGGTTCCTCCCTCACCTCTTAGTTCAGTAGGGAGCGAGTCACCCTGAACAAGGCAGCCGGGCGATTATCTGCGGACGCGATGAGGGTGGAAAAGTAGTTGGATTTTGCCACCCTTATCGCAGCGAGATAAGACCTGGTGAGGATTCTTAATCGCAATCGGTCGGATTCGGATCGACTGGATCTCCAATGGCTCTCTAGGCCCCGTCTCCGACGCTTCATCTCCCGGAGCTCCGCGGTGAACCATGGGGCTCGCTGGGATCTGCGCCGGGTCAGAGGCCGCAAGGGTACAACTCGGTCCAGAGCCTCCGTGGCTGCCTTTTCCCAGGCTTCCACTAAGGCATCCGCCGAGCTGTGAGCAGGGAGTGCATGTGTGTCCCCAAGCACTGCCTGGAACTTATCAGGGTCCATTAGGCGCCTAGGGCGGTACCATCTGGCTGGCACCGTGCACCCATGGTGGGGGGTGGCAAAGGGGAAGTCTAGCCGCAGGAGGTGGTGATCGGTCCATGACAGGGGCGTAACAGTCGTGGCACCCCCACCGATATCATCACACCACCATCCAGACAAGAACACCAAGTCTGGGCTGTGGCCTCTCTCATGAGTCGGTCCAGAAATTATTTGCGACAGGTCCATGGCCGCCATGGAAGCCATGAACTCCCGAGCTAGTTCGGACGATCCTCCCAGGGACGGTAGGTTAAAGTCGCCCAAGACCATGAGTTTTGGGAATTCAACCACCAACCCTGAGAGGACATCGAGTAGCTCGGGCAGGGCCGCCGCTGCACGATTAGGTGGTAGGTACGCCAGCAGCAGGCCCAACTGCACCCCTGGGCCGTATCTCAGTAGGAGAGACTCACACCCGACCATCTGAGGGACGGTGGTCTCTCGCGGGCTAAGGGATTCCCTGATGATAACTGCCACTCCCCCGCCCCTCCCATGGGTCCGAGGCTGGTGCAGCACCTGGAAACCTGGCGGGCAGAGGTCAACCAGAGGGACACCACCCTCTGGGCCCAGCCAGGTTTCCGTGATGCAAGCCAGGTCCGCATGCTCGCTCTCCACTAGGTCACGAACGAGGTGAGCTTTGTTAGCTATGGACCTGGCATTCAGGTAGACCAGCCTTAGCATAGGAGGCTGCACACCTTCGCTCCCGGGTCCTCCGGGGAAGTACAGAGGGTCGGAGCGTCTCACCGCTTGTACAGAGTGGAGATGACACTCCCGGTGACGATACGGCCCTCTGTCTGTGCACCTTCTGCCGTTCCCCACCATCCTGGGAATGGGCTGTTTGTCAGTACGCCACTGGGTATTATCGGCGACTGGTCCTCGTTTTACACCGTCGCGAATGGTCGTAGGCCTGGCCTGCGTTATGGTGGCTGGAAGGCGTGCCTTTCCCGAGCAACCATAGTCTTCTCCCACCCCCCTCCCTAACCCCACAAAAAACTTAACTAAGAACTTAATCAGGGGCCTCTTGTTGGGCTTATGCTGGAGGCCCCTGACCCTGCCCGGCCATCTCTCAGAGGCCCAGTGGTCGGGCCCGTCATCGAGATTGGATGTAGTGCAGGCGGGTCGCACCCAGGAGAGGGGGGAACCCCTGAGGGCATGCAGTACTGTGCTGGAGTATTGAAGGAGCATAGTCACAAGGGGTTCCGGGAAGGCAGTCCCCTGGATGGTGAATTTGCAGGAGGGTCGAGTCGGGTAGGTGGGTTTCTGGATCGTCACCCTGCCACTGCCACTTGGCCGGGCGAACCCCAGAAGCAGGCCACTCCTCATCCTCTCACGATGGGTTGTGTCTCTGCTTCCGGAGGTGGTCCAGAACGTACTCTGGGTGAAGCATACCCCATAGAGCTCCCATCTCTATGGGGTTGCAGGTGTAAGGCCAAGCCACTCTGCCACCGTGGCTTGCACCCAGGCCCGTCATGTCCTGTGGGGAGAGAGTGGGCAAGGATGGTTGAGAGTGGGCAGAAGGCAAGGTGGAGGGATTCATTAACTGGCGTCAGCTTTGGTGGTTCAGCCGCCCAAACAGTTTCCTCCCTGATCCTCTGGGCGTTGTTCCCGGCCGCAGCTCCATAGGCCCCTATTGGTTGGGGACCGTCCAGAGCGTGGCCTCCCAGAGGTATGGGAGTCCCTGGTGTCATGTCGCTGCTGTTGCCGTCTCCGTTCAAGGTGCCTCGACGAGGTGGCTCAGGGTGTAGGCCGTAGATGCCTCGCCGCCGCTGCTACTGCCGCTGTCAAAGGCCCCTGGGCAAAAACGGTCGACCGGGGCCCGGAGAGGCTGTCACCGCCGCCCTCGCCTTCGTTGCCGCCGCTTCCACTGTACAGGGCATAGAGGAGTCGTCGGCACCAATTCGGGGCGGCTGCAAACGGCTCAGGGTGCAGGCCGGAGACGCTACGCCGTGTCCATTTTTTGCCGACGTCGAAGGTTCCTGGTGAAAGTGGTCAGCCGGGGCCTGGAGAAGCTTTCGCTGCTGCTGTGGCCCACGCTGCCGTCACCTCCATTGCCCAGCATCTCCTTTGGTGTGGATCTTTCGGAGGCACCGCCGCCTAGGAGCAGCCCAAGGTGGTCGAGGAAGAACAAGGCACCGGCCCCACTCAAGATGACTGCAGCGGTTCAGGGGGCGGGCCGGAGACGCCACACCGCTGCTGCTAGCGCCTCTGTCAAGGCCCCTCGGAGGACGGTCGACCGGGGCCCAGAGAAGCTGTCTCACCGCCCGCGTCTTCGTTGCTGCCGCTTCCGTCGTACAGCTGGTCTGCGGCGTCTCCTTGATCCCTCGGAGACGCCGCCGCTATCCGGGAGCAGATTAGGCGGTCGAGGCAGAACAGCAACTCCGGCCCCGCTCAGGGTGGTTGCAATGGCAGCAGAGGCTCAGGGGGCGGGCCGGAGATGCCACGCCACCAGCGCTACCGCCGCTGTCAAGGTCCCTGGGAGGCAATCGACTGGGCCTGGAGAAGCAGTCCCGGCCGCCGTCGTCTCCGCTGCCGCCGCTTCCACCGCCCAGCTGATCCGCGGCGCCTCCTCTGATCCTCGGAGACGCCGCCGCTGCCCGGGAGCGGGCCAGGGAGCCGAGGTAGAGCGGAGGCGTCGGCCTCACTTCAGCTGGCTGTACAGCCGCAGCGGCTCAGGGGGCGGGCCGGAGATGTCACCACCACCGCCACCGCTGTTTCAAGCCCCCTGGGGAAGATGATCGGCTTTGGGCTTGGAGCGCTCTCACCCCGCTGTTGTCCTCGCTTTCGCCGCCTCCGCCTCACAGATGATCTGCGGCGTCTCCTTTGATCCTTCGGAGACGCCGACGCCGCCCGGAGTAGATCAGGCGGCTGAGGCAGAGCGAAGATGTTGGCCCCATTTAAAACGGCCGCCAACGGCGGTGGGGCGGAGATGTCCCGGCACCCCTACAGCTGATTCGGGGCGGCAGCGGGCGGCACATTGCCCAACTCAGCTGCCCAACTTCTGACCCCACCCCAGGGGTCTGTTGACATCCCTGGGGGGCTCCTGGGGGGACGCCTTACCACTGGGGGGTTACGGAGCTCTCCCCAGCACGTCCGCCATCTTTGGAGCCGGCAAAAAAAAACAAAAAAAAACAGAGCGACCAAAAATAATGCTGCTTGGGGGGCCCCGAAAGCCCTAATAAGCAGGCATATACATAGAATGAAGGCTATTGCTAAGCACATTGGTTTGTGCTTAAATTGTAAGCTGCCCTGAGTCTTCGGAGAAGGGCAGGATATAAATGGAATATAAATAAAAATAAGTATGAAATAGGAATTCATGCTTCATATCTATGCAGAATAAATGCAACAGAGATTGTTTCTTGGGTACATGAATGCAGAATTGCTACCTATGGCATCTAGTTTGTTATCACATTCTGTACTGTTCAATAGCAACATTCTTTCTGGAACAGAACTTTAGAAACTAAAACTTTTTGGCTATTACTGTACACACGAGCACAGTCTTCTTAGACCTTGGGAGCATTGCTGAAGACCAGAAGAGAATAAACAGTGCCAAGGGAGAAAAGCTAACCAAGCCAGAAGGCATAGTAGGGTCAGAAAATATCAGAACAAAGAAAGGTCAAAGATTTTTATCAATCAGAAGAAAACCCACTACCAGCATGATTTTGACCTCAATTGCCATCTTTTTTGTAAATGGTAACTTCAAAAATTAGAAAATGGATAGGACTAAAAATAAAATAGTGCACACATGTTTAAAGCTCAGATCACTGCATCCCATACGTATAGCATATGTTTAGAATTGCTTTAGGCTGAAGCCTAGAACCAAAGATGGTTAATATGTCAAGCTGCAGCAGAAGACTTTGGCTTCTGTTACTGTAAATAATACTGACTATCTCCTGCTGGAGGAATGTAGCTGCCAAAAGTGAATGCTGTGTGTGTTATGAATGGTCTCTTTAGTCAACCAACTTGGGAAAAACTGGAACGTTATTTGGTACTGAGTTTCACTCAGATCCTCAGAACTCACACAGATGCCCTGTGACTGGGTGAGTGTGGTTCCGCTGTTGTTTTTCAGTGGCTTTTGATACTGTTAACCAAGATCTCCTTCTGGGAGTTTTGGGAATAGTAAAAGGCATTGCTTTGCAATGGTGCTGTTTCTGTCACTCAAAAATGTTTCAGATAATGTTGCTTGGAGACATTTGCTCTTTGAAGTGAAGTACTTGGGGCTCCATTCTGTCTCTGATGCTTATTAATATCTAGTTGAAACTACTTCTGGTAATCAACAACATATTTTGATCTAGGTATTTTCAAGATGCTATGGGGTGGGGGTCATCTTGGAATAAATCTTGACCCTGGCAATTACATGGACAAGTTTTCTTGACAACATTTTTGGACATGGCTCACAATTGGCTTTTTCCAAGAGGTAGGGGAGAATGACTGGCCCAAAGTTTCCCCTTGGTTTCTGGGCCTAATGCTGGATTAAAGCTCACATTTTTCCACCAGTTTTAAGAACTCAAATTTATTTTTCTATAGCATCTGCAAATAATGTAGGTAGCTTGAAGACCCTACCTCAAGATGTTAATGGATTAGCCTCACTTTGAAGCAGCTCTTCCACAAGGCTTTGATCAAATAGAGTGAAGATTTATATAGCCCTCCCAGTTATTGCCTTTAAATTGTTATACAGTTTCAGATTAGGTTACCTCAGAGAAACCCCTCCATTTATACGATCCTTCACACTCACTGAGGTCATCTAAAAGTTTCCCTCCTGTGCAGTCAACCTGTGGCAATATTGGATTGAAGCTGCCCCAGGTCTTTTGAATGTGCACCTTGCTGAGCTGAGAAGACCAAGCCCTTTGTTTTTAAGGGAAGTTTTAAAAATTTCTTTAATAAAGTGAAAGGATGTTTTGTAACTGTTTAAAGGTTTTTGTTGTTGTTAGTTCCAAAGTCGTGTCCGACCCATCATGACCCCATGGACAATGTTCCTCCAGGCCTTCCTGTCCTCTACCATCTTCTGGAGTCCATTTAGGCTCACGCCTACTGCTTCAGTGACTTCATCCAGCCACCTCATTCTCTGTCGTCCCCTTCTTCTCTTGCCCTCAACCTTTCCCAGCATTAGGCTCTTTTCCAGTGAGTCCTTCCTTCTCATTAAGTGGCCAAAGTATTTGAGCTTCCGCTTCAGGATCTGGCCTTCTAAAGAGCAGTCAGGGTTGATCTCCTCTAGGACTGACCGGTTTGATCACCTTGCAGTCCAAGGGACTCACAGGAGTCTTCTCCAGCACCATAGTTCAAAGGCCTCAATTCTTTGGACCTTTCTTATGGTCCAACTTTCACAGCCATACATTGCAACTGGGAAGACCATAGCCTTGACTATATTAAAGGTTTCATTTATGTCAAATATTCTAATTTTAGCTTAGTTTCAAAATTTACTAGTTTTATGTTGTGTTGTAAACTTCAGAAGTCAGTTGCATGAAAGGGGAGTAGAAGGATAGATGCCTCAATAGGCATAAAAACCGTAAATATTTTTCACTAGGTGGACACAGTTCTCATGCTTCCTTGTGAAATTTCTTGATGGGTAAGTTGCACATTATTGGCCCTGCGACCAAAAGTGCTGTATTGTTGTTAGTAGCCAAAATAACTGAGGAAGCCTTCTTTATTCCTACTTGGAAATCAGGTGGACCCAGTGATAGATACTACAGAGCTGGAAGAGAACAGTGAATTGGACAAACAAGATGCTGCTCCAGGGGTTCTTTCTCAGTATGTTTCTCTCAGAAGTCCCCAAATTCAACTGATTGCTTCATTACCATTTTGCACAGCAGGTGAGAACTACTTATAAAAACACTAATACATCAAAGAGTATATTCATACCTCTCATCTTCAAGCTGTCTTTAGTGTGTAAGGTTTCTTCCTTCTGCACACAGGACTTGAATCAGGAAAGAAGATTTCATTTGAGGTTTATAGTACAAAGAAGCTGTATGTGTCTGACGCTGACATGCAAACCTTAAAACAAAATTTTACATCTTGTTCAAAAGTTGGCATAGTTATGCCATGGATGCTTCCTCTGGTTTTTTTTATCAGTACTGCTAATTTATAGTATATTCCTAACTTATGTTTGTATATTTATGAAATGAAAATGTGTTGCTGCTTTCAAAGCTCTCAAACATGGACAGGCCAGTGCAAGCAGAGTATAAAATAATTGTTCTTATTTTGCATTATCTATAAAAGAGCTATCCAGTGAAGGAGGATGGAAATTATTCAATTTTGAAAGTTGAAATTAAGAAATCTCTATCTTGATCTTCTTGATGGACAAAGAGGTTTGGATCTAGTGGAGGTTGAGTCTCATCCTATCCCATTTGGAGCCCTCTGTCTAATTGTTATTGATGTATGCAACCAAAGAATTAAGTAGTCATAACTTAGGCACACTATTTCTACCCACGATCTTCAGATGTTTACCCAAGTGATCTGAACTGATGCTTTAGAGTGATTGAGATGGATTGTATCCAAACAATCCCAAAATGAAAACTACCTTCACTGAGATATTCTTAAAGTTGTCTGCTTTTATTTAATTTTGTTTTTTAGACTTTGTTTTTATTCTCTTCTTTGTAAGACAAGAGAAGATAAGATTAAATATGAAAGGGTGCTGAATGAATATGGACTACATATAAAATTGTCAATACTGACAATGTGCCCCCTCTTCAAGAGACCATTGCTGGACACCTCCATTCTGGATAACTATCAGTGCTTTCCAAACTTCTCTTTTTGGGAAAAGTTGTACAAAAGATGGTTGGTTGGAAGTTGGAGAGGACCTTTCCGAAAGCAGATTATTTATATCTGTTTCAGTTGGGTTTCAGACTGGGGTATAGTACAGAGAGAGTTCCGTCCCTGCTCTTGATGATATGTGGTGGGGTGGTGCATCCATCCTGGTGTTCTTTGATCTTCCAGCAGCTTTTGATGGAATCATTCATGGCATCCTCTGGATCAATTATGGGGACTGAGAGTGAGAGTGTGCTGCAGTGGTTTACCTCCTTCCTCAGTGATTGGTTTCAGCTGGTGGATGGCAGCTGTGGCCAGGCAGGCCTTTGCACAGGTTCATCTTGTATAGCTGGTGTGCCATTTCTTCTATCAGGAGGCCGTTCAGATGCTCATTGGTGTCCTGTTCATCTTATAATTGGGCTTTACATGTGGCTGCCCTTGAAGGCCATCTGGAAGCTACAGCTGGTACAAAATGCAACAGTGTGGAATGGAAACCTGATAGCATACCTGTGTGTGTTTGTCACTGCTGTTATGTGATCTGCATTGGTTGCCAATAGGTTTCCAAGTACAATTCAAGGTACTGGTCTCCACTTATAAAACCCTTCCTAGCATTGACCTGGTTTTCTGAGGGACTATCGCCCAGCCATATTGCATGGAATTTGTTAGTCTGATTTCAGAAGCAGCACAGGAGACAAGCAGCTTGGGCTGCAGTGCAGAATTGTCCTTAGATTTTCATTTATCTCCTGTTTTTAATTTCTTTTGCTTATTTCTTACTCAATTTACACACTTTGTGTGTATTTTAATCCAGAAGAGAAGGGAATAGCAATAGCAATAGCACTTAGACTTATATACCACTTCCCAATGTTTTTCAGCCCTCTCTAAGTGGTTTACAGAGTCAGCATATTGTCCTCAACAATCTGGGTCCTCATTTTACTGACCTCGGAGGGATGGAAGGCCAAGTCAATCTTGAGCTAGTGAGGACTGAACTGCAGAACTACTGGCAGTTGTGGCTCTTTGTGCAGAAAATGTCTATCTATATACAGCGGGTGGGAAGAATGGGAGGAATTTATCATATGAATGTGGGCCATAGTTTATCTAAAGACTATGGAATGATACAAGAATCTGGAAATTATTAAATTTCTTCTAATTATAGTAATAGAATAAAATATAATTTTATTTGGACTAAGAGATGGGTTGGCAATGCTAACAGCATAGGAGCTGGTTGCCAATTATGCTGTGCTAACTATAAAAGAGAAGGGACGCGGTGGCTCAGTGGGTTAGGACACTGAGCTTGTCGATCAGAAGGTCGGCAGTTTGGTGGATCAAATCCCGAGTGCCGCGTAACAGAGTGAGCGCCTGTTACTCGTCCCAGCTTCTGCCCACCTAGCAGTTCGAAAGCACGTAAAAATGCAAGTAGAAAAATAGGGACCACTACGGTGGGAAGGTAACAGCGTTCCGTGCTAGTCATGCCGGCCACATGACCACGGAGATGTCCTCGGACAAGCACTGGCTCTTCGGCTTTGAAATGGAGATGAGCACCGGCCCCTAGAGTCGGAAACGACTAGCACGCATGTGCGGGGGAACCTTTACCTTTACCTTTAACTATATAAGAGTCAACTGTTTATAATAATAATGTGACCAAATGCTTTTCTGAGAACTGACATAGCTAAGAATATTAGCTATCATTCAGGAAATTTGTGATTTGAATGTTTCATCTGACAACTGGTAGCCACATTCTCTTTGTCTCAAATGCCATTGTTTCTGAAGGAGAAACTGTTCCTTCTTTGGGCATGGAAGTCAGCTGGGTGACCTTCGACCAGTATCACTCTCTCTCAGCTTCAAGCTCTACAACAGGGGTCTTCAAACTTGGCAACTTTAAGAATCATGGAGTTCAACTCCCTGAGGGCTGTCTGAGGAATTCTGGGAGTTGAAGTCCACAAGTCTTAAAGTTGCCAAGTTTGAAGACCCCTGCTCTACAATAACTGACAGAAAAACTCTCCCTTTGTGGCATCATCACTTGTGGCTTTGCTGTGAGAAATAGGCCAATATAGTGCAGACAAGGAGACCCTGCAACCCAGTGATACAAATGCAGGTGAAGGAGAAGGTGAAAGAGAAAATATTATGCCAGAAGTTGGCAAACAGCATTCTCCAAATATTTTGGCATTCAGTTTCAATTATAGCCTAATTCATAGACACAAATGATGGAAATATTTAAAAAGGATCCCATTGACCTTCCTGTTTGTTACTAAGTATTGAGTTCACTAAATACTGTTGATGGTCTTAGATTAAGTGGATTATGAAACAAGTATTTCATATCATATCTCAATTCGGCATGAACGTGAATAGTAAATTCTTGGTGAAGATCATCCCTATTTGTATGGGAACACTACACTGCTGCTGCAGGCAATATTTTTAGGTTGAAGGACAGGAGTAGTTCAGGAACAATATCTTTTAATGTCTCTTTTTCAGCCCAGGTGGTCATAGAGTCTGGGTGATGCCCTGATCTTGCTGCTACATGGGCGTCATTCCAATATAAACAGACTTCACTTATCTATTCTGTCTTATTTCTCATTGAATATAGGTAGGAAATTGCCCCATCATCGTTAGAATTTGTCATCCAAATTTCAATCCAAAGAGGGAAGGCTCAAAGGGCAACAAAACTATATTTAGTTAAACCTCCCCAACCAAATTTAAGAGATTTTCAGATTTGCCTTCAGCCAAGCCTTTCCATGGCATACAACCAGGATCATAAATCAAACAAAAGGAAACAAAAGAGAAGAGCAGCAATTTAATCTGTTACTAAGCCAAAACTAATATAAATTGCATGAGATACAATTGCATACTATGCCACGCAGTTCTTTGTGGCTTGACATTTTGAGAAAATTCATTGAATAGGTTCAGAGTTAATGCCCGCCAGAATGATGAAATGACAATTTGTTTTCAAAACATCCAGGCACATTTATTATAGTCACTGGCTTTCCAGTCCACAGCATAATGTTATTCCTTTATCTCAAAGAGCTGTCATGCTCAGTGCTTTAGTAACCTGCTTTGTGACTGTACTTATCAGTCAACAATGCCACACCCATCAGTATTTTCATAAATACTGATAAACATCTGGAAGTTTACTGTGAAACGAAAACAGTGAGTGAGCTAAATTGGGCTTATTCCCCATTTTACTGCTTTGAATGGAAACAAACATAAGGAAATAACATAATGTAGACAACAAAGAAAAACTCTAGTCCTGGTACTGTAGAATCAACCAAGGAGCACCTGGACAACCCTACTACTTGTGACAACACAAAGGTGTTAAATTTTATGAACAAATAACATTCTGTTTACAAATAGTTTTAAAACAAAGACTATATCATCTGGAAGTCAACCATTTCATCACTCTAACATGATCCTAAACAAAATAGAAGTAAGAGGGGGTGCTGGATATATTTGCCATCTTGAGTTATGTGTAAAAATAACAAAGGTGGGAAATAAATAAGACCAATCTCAGAAAATATATTATTATATTATATTAACCTAATCATGTAGTATTGATGCATATTGTCAAAATAACAATCAGACATTACCGTCCTTGTTCCAATTAACACATTTGGACTTGGACTTGGAATTTGAATATGAACTTAATGAACTGTATTCATCACTATTTTTCCAAAAATAAATAAATAAATAATTTGAATGTTTTGCATTAACTAAAACTGTATTTTCATCACTTAGGTGATATTTTTACTGAGCTGCTTGGCTGTTCTCAGATTCTATTTTATTTAAAGATCTATTTACACCTCTTTAACAACTTGCTCACGTTATTAATTCTTCCCCCCCCCTTTTCTTGGTGACAACAGTGCTCCTGAACTGAGAGATTATTCTCTCATTCGCCAATGGAGTGAAAAAGTCATTAAGCAAGTGGTGCTCTATTAGCATTGACACTGATGATACTGGGAAAAATGTGCAGTTTTCGTTTATGCACACCAGAGATCAAATAAAAGGGCTTTTAGAAGCTACGGTTGAACTTGCATAGAGCACTAAGCTAACCATGGTGATGCTAGCAGCTGCATTCAAGGGGGGAGGGAAAAGGAATCCTGTTACTATGGAAACATTTGAGATGGACCCAGCTCAGAATAATCAAAATACAATGAATCCTTTTTTGCAAGATACTAGAAGGAGGGGAAGGGAGAATTCATTGACACTGAAAGAAAGGGAACTCTACCACAGATGTGCCTTAAATGTGGACTTCATTGCTTTTATAATGAATCTGCCATGTGAGATTCTCTGGAAAAGAAAGTATTTCCATAATAAAGAAAGATAAGTAAAATCTGGCATGCTTTCCCAGCCACACACCTTTCCCTATCTGTATTCACCACTGGTTAACATATCAAATTAACTATCTTTGAATTATTTTTAAATAGTTATAAATTAGTTATAATTTAATTTTTAAATTAAATGTATGAAACATAAATTCATGGATAAATTCATTTTACTGCAGTTTCATTTATTGTATTTTCAGCCTTTTTAAAATCTGTGCAGTGGGGGTATCTCATGTGCCTCTTTTCATTCCTGGAGAGATATTCAGGCTCAGTGACAAATATTTTATCTGCTAGTATATTTATTTTGGTGTGTGTGTTTGTTTGTTTTTTTAAAAAAAACCTTATGTTTGAAATCAAAAATTCTCTTGAATAGGCCAACTTTATTTTTAGATTTGGGATGCCACTAATAGGCAGAAAATGACCAAATATGAACAAATAAGTGAACTGTAATAAATGAATTTGTTCCTATCACCAGTGTCTGCAGGAAGGATTAATGAATATATAACAGGGATGACACTTTGATCATACTAGCATCCCGCCATTTTTAACCTTTTTCTCAGACACTGATGGTATGTATTATTATTTTATTTCATTATAAAGGTAGTCCTTGGCTTACAATCATTCGTTTAGTAAATCTTTGAAGTTACAATGGCATTAAAAAAAACCCGACTTATGGCCTGTTCTCACAACTAATGACCATTCCAGCATCCTCATGGTCACATGATCAAAATTCAGGCACTTGTCAACAAGCATGCATTTACGACAGCTGAAGCATCCTGGGGTGAGGTCAAGTAAAGCCAATGGGGAGAAGCTGGATTTGTTTAACAACCACACAATTCACTTAACAGCTGCAGTGATTTACTTACCTGTGGTAAAATGGTTGTAAAATAGGGCATGGCTGACTTAACCATTGTCTTGCTTAGTAACCCAAATGTTGGGCTCAGTTGTGGTTGTAAGTTCAGCATGCCTATACATCATTTATAAGTGGCATTGTTGGAAAAGCAAAGGTGTCAAATTTGGGAGGACCAAGGGAGGTAGCCTTTGTGGCAAATTTGAGAGCAATTCCTGGAAAAATGCTTTTTTGCCTAAAGTGGACAAAAGCTGAGTAGCATCTATTAATCTATCTAAGGAAGAGACAGGTAAATATGAAGAAATATTGGAAGGGACATAACAGGCAAAGTCAGGAGCAAATGAGAAAGTGTGGACAAGAAAATTGGGACTGGTGGCTGGAGATAAGAAATTATTTGGCGGCAAAAAAGAGGAGGGGCAGGCAGCTAGGAGGAGTCAAAAAATTCAACCATCTGAATAAAATCCTGCTCATTTTTACATGGGATGCCATCTTAACCTTTTCTTTTACTGTGCTTATGACCGTGCCCACCTTCTCAATACTTTTCTGCTTCCTTGCTTTCTGCATGTGTGTTTCTGCCATACTGGGAATGTCTGGTTAGGCTGGCCATTACAGCATCTAATATTTTGAGAATGTAGCCCCTTTTGACTCTTTTTATTAACTGTTTTTTTTTCCAAAATACGTAGATTCACCTATTATCAAGTGAGTGAAAATGGGATCATTTTAATTCCCCAGTCTTCATATTTCACTTATGGTCCACTTGTTCATAAAAGGAGAACTCGACTGGGGACTTTCAAGTGCCCAAACACAAATTGTGCACAAGTGATAGAGATTATTAAGAGAGTTAAACAGCCTTGCTGTCCTTGGAAAGATATATTGTGGTAGTTGATTAGAGGCTGTATGCCAGAAAAAGAAAAAAGAAAAAAAAATACCCAGTGAGGAATGTGCTCCCAACATTGTAACTCTTTATTTTCTCATTTTCAGAATCAAAGACAGAGAACAATTCTGTCTTACAACTTGTGTTATTAAACAGCCATGCGTGCCTACAATCTGGTTTATATTAAATAACAACATTACTCTTACAATACACAAAAGTAACTTCAGACGATAGTAACCTTTTATTCCAGTGGGAGCGATTCCCCTCGGTCTCCTCAGTCCAAAAAAAATAGGCTGGAAAATGCTCTTTTTTCAACAGCCAGGCAGGCTCCCTTTTAAAATCCAGAACCTTAGTTGTACTGCAAAAATTATGCAAAGCAGCTTCCTCTCTCTTCTTCTTGGCTTTTTAAAAATTCCTCTTGCTTCTCTTCCTCACTGCCCTTAGTCCAAATCCAGGTAGCTGAGTGTCATTTGTTCAGTCAAGGCTGCTCCTGAGCCATCGTATTCTGGGCACGTCCCTCACTCTTTGGGTCTCATTGGGCTGAACTTAAGCTTGTCAATATACTTGTTCATTAATCCCCAAAGCCACTTCAGTGTCTGTGGAGATTCTCAGTCATCCACGTTGTAGTTATCTCAAAGATGCTTTTTTGAAAGGCAACCGGACTGTTTTTTCTCTCAGGAAGAAGAGGAGATTTTACTTCTCATTCAAGAAGCTTCTTAGATGAGAAGCAAAATGTCTTCTTCTTCTTCTTCTTCTTCTTCTTCTTCTTCTTCTTCTTCTTCTTCTTCTTCTTCTTCTTCTTCTTCTTCTTCTTCTTCTTCTTCTTCTTCTTCTTCTTCTTCTTCTTCTTCTTCTTCTTCTTCTTCTTCTTCTTCTTCTTCTTCTTCTTCTTCTTCTTCTTCTTCTTCTTCTTCTTCTTCTTCTTCTTCTTCTTCTTCTTCTTCTTCTTCTTCCTCCTCCTCCTCCTCCTCCTCCTCCTCCTCCTCTTCTTTCTTTTTCCTTAGAGGAAATAGGCATACTATTATTTTCTTAGGGGAAAAAGAGGCACCTTTTCCTTAGGGGAAAAACAGGCACCTTTGAGACCACTTCAATGTACATGGATGAAACTTTTATCTGTTTTAACCATACTGAGAGGCTTAAAATTCCCAAACTGTGGAGGCAAGCTAAAGTGGCTGCCTTACTGAAACCTGCCAAAGACCCAGATGGCCCAAAATATTATCAAGCAGTGTCACTCTTCTGCCACCTGTACAAGGTGTTAGAATGGATGATTTGATGGAAAGATATGAGGAAGCAAGCAAGCTTTAGAACAGGAAGGTCATGCTGTGGTAAAATTCTTAATCTTGCACAATATATTGAAGATAGCTACAAACAAAAGCTGATTATTGGAATGGCTTTTATAGCTCTAACTGCAGTGTATGGTAATGTCAATCATAGAATATTGTTACATAAGGTAAATAATCTTCTTGAAGACAATAGGCATACTGTTATTGGCACTCTCCTACAGAATTGGAGATTTTTTGTGACACTGAATGGTAAGCATAGTGGAAGGAGGTTACAGAAGAACAGACTGCCACAAGGAAGTGTATTGTCTCTGATGTTGTATAACATATCTACAATCAACCAGTTCCTGACAACACATGATTATTGATCTATACAGATGATACAGCAGTGGCCACACAAGGATCAAGTTTCAATATGGTGGCTGAAAGACTCACTATAGAAAATTTAGTATGGTGTTATACCATCAATCTTTTGAGTCCCAATCCAGGTAAGATCCAAGTGTGTGCTTCTCACTTTTGAAACTGAGATGCAGGGTTTCAGTTGAATATCATATGGCAAGAGAATCAAATACAGTATTTCCCTACAATGAAGGATGTGATATGACACTTGATTGGTGTGACACTTGATAGGATGTTTTCATTTAAACAATACTAAGGCTAAAGTCAGTATGAGTAATAATGTTATCAGGAAACTGACAAATTATACATGGGGGGACTCAGCAAATACCGGTTTTGGCCCTGAATATTTCTGCAGCAGAGTATGTCTCTCCTGTATGGACTGCATCCATGCACGCAAAACAAGTTGACATTGATGCTAATGAAGCAATGCCTTAAATCAGGGATCTTCAACCTTGGCAACTTTAAGACTTGTGGACTTCAACTCTCAGAATTCCTCAGCCAGCTTTGCTGGCTGAGGATTTCTGGGAGTTGAAGTCCACAAGTCTTAAAGTTGCCAAGGTTGGAGACCCCTGCCTTAAACATACACCAATCGAGAATATGTATCCCTTTGCTGGTATTGCTCCACTGAGGGTTAGGAGAGAAGTAGCAGCAGTTGCCAAGAGAACCAAACGAAAGAATTATCCCCGGCATCCACTGAATGGATACATATACCAAACTCATCCATTTTGATCTAAGAAGAGTTTTATGGAAAAAAACCAAATATTCTTGAAGGCACACAGGAGCAAAACCTAGAAGATGGAGAATTTATGGAACAAGGAATAATCTCAGAAGAGAACGTGGCTGAGGGATCTGATCTCGCCTTGTTACTTGGATGACATTGATCAGGTTGAGGGTGGGAGTGCCTAAGTATAAAACCAATATGTTCAAGTGGGGGCTGCTGAAAGATAACAACACACTGTGTGAATGTGGAGAGACATAGAGTCCAGCCCATTTGTTGGTCTGTTGATTACCAGCAGTAGATTGTACTGAAATTGATTTGTTTTGTTTTTTTAAAAAATATTTTTTTTTCAATAACAATCTCCAGTGCCTCCACTGTTGTCTTGCTTTTGATTTCCTTGTGGTTTAAATCTATTGTAATTTGTATCTGTTTTACCATTGCATACATTTCCTCTTGGAAAGTATTTGTCTTCCATTGAAATATTGCTTCTGGAGGTCTTTGATGTTCCAGGCTAAATCCTTCAGGGGTAAATATTGAGCGTAATGTTCTATCATTTTTTGAAAGGTATACGATATCCATGTTGTCTCCCCCCTTCAACAGTTTTTTTTATTCAGGGGTCAATTATCAATCAGTCAAAGTTGCAATTCAGTATGCTTAGCCACCTTAAGTCCTTCCTGTAATTTCTCCTCTAAAAGATTAGCCAAAAGCCAAAGTTTTTCTTATTCTATAAACAATTCTTAGATTTAGACAACAGTCCAGGTATTTTTCTTTCAGACACTTTTTAATCTTATGGCTGGCCCAGCTCTTTCTTTGTTCCCGGCTTTCTTCTTGAAAGTTATTTAAAGTTCAAGGGAACAGATTATTCTTTGTTTCTGGGCATCCTGCCAATTTCTGAGTTATTATTGTTAGTGTTTGGTGCTCTGATTCTCCACTAGGTGTCAGTAGTTGTTTATTTTCCAGTTTTTTCAGACAAAAATGTATTTTTTGTTATATATTTTTATAATTTCATCAAAACCCTTTAGGGTATGGTGTTAACAGTTTTTTTTTAGTTTCTAGATTTGTCCAGACCACATGTCTGCAACCAGCGGCTCTGGAGCCGCATGCGGCTCTTTCAGCCGTCTCCTGCGGCTCCCAGTCCTCTGCCATGTGCAGTTCAAAAAAAAAAAAGTGGGACTAAAAAAGTTCAACCAATCAATTCAAATATGCAGGGTAAGTGCATATCTCACCTTGGTTCCACTCTTCAGTCAAACCCTGTTCTGCACATGCGCGCATGTACATGCATGTGCACACATTTTTTGCGGCTCCCAGTTTTTCCTTTTGTGAGGGAACCAGTTCCGAGTGGCTCTTTCACTGTTTCAGGTTGCTGACTCCTGGTCCAGACTATAGTATTTAAAATTTAATTTCAATATATTTCTTTCCCCCTTAGTATTAATTTGCCGCTTCTGTCTATGAGGGAGTGGGGATGTAGTCCCCTCCCTTCACTTTCAGAGGTTTTCTTGCTTTGGGGGGTCTTTCCCAAGGATTCAGTTAAAAGATAGAAGAGAGAAGATCGATACTCTCACCAATTCTAAGCATGCTGTTCACTGATGTTCTGGTTTGTGCTCTTGGACTTTGGCTGTAATTAGCTTCGGCTACATGCTGATGTACAGCTAGCCTTTCTCCTGTCGGGTTGGAGGGCTTCCCCCAAATCAAACAAAATGACTGCTGTCATTTTGTGATCAAAGGGGTGCCCCTCCTTCACGGTCACCTCTTTGGGGCAACTTGAGACCCATTTAGGGTCCCGCTGGCAGGGTGAAACTAGCTCTGCTATCCCATGGCCATGAACTATGGCACAAAACTGGAAGTACCCAAAATTGATTTGTTTATGGCCAACACTAAAGCCAGAAAGGTGACTTCATTTTGGTTGGTTAAGGTTTGATCTGGACACAAAACAAATAAAATAAATTTCCTGATTCCTTTCAGAGACTGAATTTGCCCATTAATCCATCTTCTTGAACTCAAGCTGTATCTAGACACAACTTGTTTGTCTTTTAGTAGAGGCAGTCCTCAACTTATGACAGCAACTTAAAGATTGTTCAAAATTACAACAAGCCAGGAACAGATAGTTGGTGACTCATAAAGCATTTCAGGGCATAGTAAAATTGTCATGCCATGCCTCCCCTCTGGTCACATGACCACAAAGGTAAAGCTTGCCTTTACAGAGGTTGCAGTATCCAGTGGTCAAATAACCACAATTTGCTACATTTCTTGCAGGCTTCTGGCAAAAAAATGCCCATTCAGAAGGATAGATTTGCACTTATGACCATTGCATTCACTGAACAACCACTGCAAAATGAGTGGTTTAATTAGTGCTTCTAACCAGAATCAGGTCTGATTATGTGGTTACCTTGACTTATGACTGTAACAATTTAAATGTGGTGGAACCAAAGTCACAGAAGGTTGGTACTCCTTCTCAGAGGACAAAGAGACAGCAGAACTTGGAATGTCTGGTGAGCAAGAAGAGAGCAACACAGACCCTCCCTAGCAATTCACAGAATATATCTATAGTTATGGGAGATGATTGCTATAGTTTGGCAAGATTCTGTTTGTAGGTGAACAACAATAGAGGAACTACTCAGAAGTAACTTTACATGTCATTCTTGGTTCTTTGGGCCTGAAATTATGCCTGGCAGTCAGGTCCCAATTGTGACTGTAAGTTGAATGCTACTTGTACCTAATTCTCAAATAAAGTACTTTTTTTAAGAAAAAACATTCTTTTTCATTCCCTTAGGATGTCTAACTGACCCCTTCTTAGTCTTTTTCCTAGACACTTCCTCCAAGATTTATCTTTCCTTGGACCAAGCCTGGGCTGCATCAAGCAGAGTTCCTAACTCTCCATGCATGTGTCTCCATTCTGCCTGCCCCCTATTTTCACATTGTTATCTTCTCTCCCCCCCCCTTCCCCCATTTCATATTTCCACTTGCTTCTCCAGAAGCATCAGAAGGCTCATTTCTGATCTTTGCAGTCTCCACTTTGTACACTGAAGCCCCTTATCTTTCCCTGGAATCCAATTGCTTTATTTCCTTTTGTTTACCTTTATATCCCCTTCCCTCTGTTTTGTCATTAATGCAATTAATGACTCGGGGCATCCAGATTTCTAGCCTCCAAATGATTTCCTTGCTCCACATATCAATTTCCAACCAGTTGGCACCAGTTCTTTTTCCCAACTTTCCTGCAACTTTCCTGTGGAAACAGGACTGACTGGGAAGACAAAGAAGATCCACCTCAATCGGCTTAATGGGATGAAATGGGACAATGCACCACAGCCAACTTGCCGCTGGACAACTTACCACGGCCAACTTGCCATGGGACAACTCACTGCAGGACAATATAACAGTTCAGTTTAATTATTTAAAATAAATAAAACATTTTTAATTTTTGCCATTCACATTTCATTCTGTTCCTCCTTTTGCATCCTTTCTTTAATGATTCTATTCCACCAATTCTTTGATGTTAGTGTATCTCTTGTCCTGCAGCAAGTTGTCCTGTGGTGAACTAACCATGGCGAGTTGTTCCACGGCAAGTTGACTGGGGCAAGTTGGCTGTGACGAGTTGGCTGAGGCAAACTGTCATAGAGCCCTTATGAATATGTGTGTCCAATAAGTTAGGAATCCTATTGCACCAGTGTTGTGACTCAGGGCCAGCCTGTGGGTCCGGCAGCCGGCTCAGATGTATCGGATGACTCAGATGAGGGGGAGGAGGAGTGTGTGGGAGACGAACTGGCTGATGATGGCTTGGAGGCTTGGCAGAGCCCCCAGCCGGGGCCCTCTTCTCAGCTGCGTGAGCCCGATAGTGCGGAGGATGATGACCCACAGCTGGCCCTGTTCAAGGACGCCCGACGCAGGAGGCAGTCGAGCAGGACCAAGCAGAGAAAGGCTGCGGGTCTCCTCGGGAGGAGGCAGAGGGAGGCCACGCCCTGAACTCTAAATAAAAGGAGTGTTTGGGGAAGGGCTGGTTGCTGAAAGCAACCCTTCCGTTTGAGGATTCAAGTTCCAGTGTTTTTGTTTCTTGTAATAAATCTTGTCAGACGCTTTTCAGCCTCAGACGCTCTCCAGTCTCTACTGTTTGAATAGGGGTTTGCCTTATTACAAGGCCGGTAGCAGGCTGGTTCAGAACAACCAGAGACTGTACTTACTTATCTAGAAATATTGACTGTCTCATTTTGGTAGAAATAATAACCTCCTTTTAGGAACAGAGCTTTTCTCTCTCTACTAAATGTAACAGTGTTGGGAATATAGGACCTTGGGCAAATAGGGGTGGTTTTGTTTTTGTTTTAATCTCTTCTTCCTCCTCTTGCTGTTGAGTTACTCTTGACTCCTAACAACATTTTCAGAAGTGACCTGCCTTTTTCCTAGGGCTGGGAGAGGTGTGCTTGGCCCAGAGTAACTCAGCTGGATCTCCTGATCTTCTGATTACTAGTCTAGGACACCACTTACTGTACACCCAACCAGCTCTATCATGTTATTGTATTTATTTTTCATTTTCCTTTTAAAATCCAGGACACCTTTCCAGTAACTCCCTGTATGTGACTTAGCTTCTCTCATTTGTTAGCAACATTGGCAACCTCTAATCTCTCTTTCAGTGCAATAGCTTCTGTTTTAAAAAAAACTCTGTTGGGAAGACTGGCATGTCTTTATGGTAAATACATCATTTGGTTTTAAGGCGTCATCTAGTGGCTGTTCTAGTGTTCAGTTTTAGTAGGCACCAGGTGACATATCTTTTGAGTATTCTCAATTTAGATGCTGGAGCTTTGCTATACTACACTTTTACTCACCTCCAGAGTGTAATTCTCACTCCCCCCCCCAAAAAAATGGGTATAAACTAAGCTTTCTAAAGATTGCTTATTCCAGTCTTATAGTTTCAATTTCTAATGAGTGTATAATATAATCTTGAACACTTAAAGGTAAAGGTAAATGTCTCCCCTATCCAACTCTAGGGGGTGGTGCTCATCTCTATGTCTTAGCCAAGGAAGGCAACTTTGTCTAAAGATATTTCCATGATCTTAGACATGCTTAGAACACTATTACCTTCCCACTGAAGCGGTACCTATTTATCTTCTTGCATTTGCATGCTTTTGAACTGCTAGTGGGCAGGAGCTGGGGCAAGACTGGGAGCTCACCCCATTGTATGGCACTTAGCTGTCAAACACCAGGCTGTCAACTTTCCAGTTGTCAAGCTCAGTGCACCCCCTTCTTGAGCTCTTACTGGGAAGTATTTCCAATTGAACTGAACAGATCACCTTCCTGTTCATTATAGTCATTATAGGAACTCCTTGTAATTTTGAAATGAGATCCTGAAATACTAATCTTCCTCATTAACAATTTAGGGGAAAAATGATGAATTGGTCCTTTATTTTTTTCTTTTTATTCAAGCAGTTTACACTTCTGCTAATATGGTATTCATAATATGATGTCATGACTCTATCTTATTTAAACATAGACTAAATTCCTTGGAAACTATTACCATAGATTAGGTTTTAAGAACTATCATATTCATTCCAGAATAGGTGAGAGTACCTGGCTGGTCTTGTAAGTCTTAGAAGCTGATGCACTTGATTAGTACTGTATTTGGATAGGAACTACAATGAAATATCAGATCTGTAAGGCAGACTGGGAAATTGGAAAAAAATTAGGAACAACAAAAATAACAAATCACTTCTATAAATATGGCAAAGAAAATTGTATGGATATTGACATCCTGTGTATAGGGGAAGCTGGATTCTCAGCAGTCAACCAATGTACAGCACATAAAAACCTTCTGAAGAATTTTCTGACATGCCTCAAAGATAGAAAGCATTGGTTTTCCTTTCCATGGCTAAACATGTAAACCTCTTAGCTGAAGCAAATAAATAAAATCCTCCCAGCCTATAAAGGCTCCAGAAGATAGGCTGGAAGGTCACAACTAATTTATAATTTTCTTGCTAACTTTCCTAGGTATCTTCCCACTTTTGAAAGTAATGCCTTCACTACAATCAGTGATTTTATTCCATAATATATCCATGTGACTAGCTAGTGTGTAACTATGGCTAAAGTCTACCCTTGCCTTTAAAGTTAATCAAAGGTATTAATTATATTTAGTTAGCAATATATCATGCCTAGTAAGATATTGCTTTTCTTATTTGGATCCTCTTCTTTCTCTCTGGTCATGTGAACATGATCCCTCAAAGTTTGGTCCTCCTCCATCTTCGATGACCTTCCCATCATCTCAGAACTCTTTACTCTGGAACCTGCAGGTTTTCAACAACCCAAACTTTAATCACAGCTCTGTTGTCATTGGTATTGTTTGGACTGCCTGTGAAGACTGAAGATCAGACACATTAGGTAATTTTAGATGCAGGAGAATAAGTTAGCCTGATCGCTTGGTACGCTTAAGGTTTCAACTTCCTCTCCTTCCCTTTTTGATATCTACATGAAAGCCTCTGGAGGAAATCTGCTGTTGTTTTGCCCCAATGCTTGAAAGACATGTAGCCTGGGCAGGGTGAATGAAGTGACGGTTGAACCCAAAGAAGATACAGTTATTCACTGTTGATTGAGATTCTTTAAAAGCCCTAGAATTATCAGGAAGAAGCACAAGCCATGAAAGAACAGATCTGTCACTTGATGATATTCTGGCACTTGCTGACTGGGCAAATAGAAGCATGGCCAGGAAGCCTTTGCCCAGTTTCAGTTGGTGTGCCAGGTGCACCTTCCTTGAAGTAGGATGGTCTTCCAAGTGAAATTTACTCATCTCATTTGTTCTTCCTTGGAAAAGCTGCTAGTAATTCTCCAGTATTTGGAAACAAAAAGGACTGAAGTTCAGAGCCTCCTCTTAGAAATTAGATTAGCCATCACACCTGTGGCAAGTCAAGAACTATCTCCAGGCGAATCAAATCGCCGAGGACGGCCTTAAAGTGGTGACCTTGCTTTGTATAAGCGGGCCTGCCACATTTGACTTGGCTGAAAGCCTATTCACACCGACGCCAATCGAAACCGTCTCATACAGAGACCTCACGCCAAAGCTAGTTCTTCCTTGGAAAAGCTGCTAGTAATTTCCCAGTATTTGGAAACAAAAAGGACTGAAGTTCAGAGCCTCCTCTTAGAAATTAGATTAGCCTCCTGTTTATCCATTGATTGCATTGGGGAAGTTGCTAAACATAGAACTTTTTTTAGAAAACAGTAAGCCTCAAAAAGCTTTCCCCATTTTTTATGGAACTGAGTTATTAAAACATACAAAAACATACTTGTGTCTCTGAAGCTGAATTCTTCCTTGATACAAACTTTCAAAGAATTTAACAGAGAAAGGTAGCACACACGCACACACACATCCCAAATTGTTCCCTATTACTTTAGTTACTGCAGTAGTATCAGAACACCAATGGCACCCTAAAAGGAAGGCAAAGAAATAAAGAAAAGAAAGAAAAAGACTGCCTTAGTGTCAAAGGGATAAATCAAGACCATGTGAAGTGTTAATACCACTTTATAATGCCTTGGTAAGACCACACCAGGTATATTGCATCCAGTTTTAGTCATCACAATATAAAAAAATGTTATGAATCTAAAAAGAGTGCAGAGAAGAGCAGCAAAGATGACTAGGGGACTGGAAGATAATACATATAAAGAACAGTTGCTAGAATTGGGTATGCCAGATAATTAGGGGACTGGAAGATAATACATATAAAGAACAGTTGCCAGAATTGAGTATGTCTAGTTTAATGAAGAGAAGGATGAGGAGTGACATGATAGCAGTGTTCCAATATCTCAGGGGCTGCCACAAAGCAGGGGGAGTCAAGCTATTCTCCAAAGCACCTGGAGGCAAGACAAGAAACAATGGATAGAAACTAATCAAGGAGAGAGGCAACCTGGAAATAAGGAGGGATTTCCTGACAGTTAGAACAATTAATCAATGGAACAACCTGCCTCCACAAACACTAGAAGTTTTTAAGAAGAGATTGGAAATGCATTTGTCTGAAATGATATAGGGTTTCCTGCCTGAGCAGGGGGTTGGACTAGAAGACCTTCAATGTCCCTTTCAATGCTGTTTTTCTGTAATTCTGTAATTCTGTGTATAAAAACATTCAGGTTTTTAACTATCTAGGAAAGACATAGGAAAGACATCAGAATCAGTGTGAACAGAATAATGGGAGTTGAAGTCCACAAATCTTAAATTTGCCAAGGTTGGGCACCCTTGATCTAGACTGAGCATTCCCAAGTCACTGCAACCTGGATTACAATTTCTCAAGTTGTCTTAAACAACCAGCATCCAAAGGGCAGTCTAACAGCTTAGGCTGCAGTGCAAAATTACCCCAGTGCTTTTCTGTTGTGCAGGAAGTTTTCTTGATACAAATAACCACAAGGTGTCAGTGGCACTCCATCAATTTTAATAGTGTCTCCATTATAGTTTCTGTAAATTAGCATTAAGTAAGCAAAAGATGCTAAACATATTGTTAATGAGCAATTGTCCCTTGAAAATATCAGCTCTTTCCAAAACATTCAAAGTGGGTTTTCCCCCCCCAGCATCCAGATATATTAAACTGCAACTCCTAGCATTTCAGTCATCATGGAAGTTGTAGTCCGAAACATGTTGAAATATAAATCATGAGTTGCATATTCTCACCTGGATTTATTTATTTGAAACATTTATGACAATTTGAACTGAATGAATCTGCATAGATAAGATACAATAGATAAAATGTAACAGAGCTAGAAAGTATTTAATTAAAACAGAAAAGTGTTGGAATCAATGTCTTATAACTTATTTCCACTATGATAAATAATATGCCTAACGTTTAATTACTGGATTAATCATTTTATGGGGTCATGCAATACAGTGACTGAGAAATCACAGTGAATCAGAAATTAACCATTAGGGACTTCCGGTGGCTACGCCGTGCCAAATGGCGGCTTTTCCCTGGCTGGCCACCCCGAGGCTTCGTTGGAGCCGCGGAGACGGTGACAATAAGCTATTCCACGGCTCGTAAACTTCCCCTTCAGGAGAAGAGGGGGAGGTGAGCTTTCTCGGATAGTGGTAGAGCTCCCCAAGACCTCCCAGAATTATCTGGGGGTCGGAGGGTGAGCTCCCACGGAGTCTGAGGCTTTCTCCAAGTCCAGGATGCCTTTGCTCCGCACAGGGGCAAAGCTAGACACTGCATCCACATCTGCGGATTATAGTGATTTATGATTGCTTTTAAAGCAGACAGAGCTGACCAGGAGGAGTAAAGTTGCAAGTATTCAGAACTTTAACCCGAGGTGCTTTAATATTCTCCATATATAAATTAGACTTTGAAGAAAGGAAAAAAATGGTGCTGAAATGTTTTTTCTTTTTAAAAGAATAAATTACGAAGACTTTGTTAAAATTTAAACAATATATTGGAATTTTTTCTCTTTTTCTTATTATTTATTGCTATTAAGAGTTCCTCTCCTTTTTTTATTTTATTTTATTTTTATTTTTTTTCCTCCGGAGTGCAGAGGGAAAGTGAAAGTGATAAGAGAACGTGATTTGTAGCAAGTGAAAATGGCTTCAAGACGGCAGGCAGTTCCTGTTGTTTCTAAAACCTTAATCTCTTCTCCTGTCATTCAACCTACTGCAAAACCCAGATCTCCTCCACCCTCTCCTCCACCACCAGCACTTACACTTAAAGACCTGCAGGATGCTTTGAAGTTGCAGGCACAAGAAATGACTTTACAAATAAAGGAAGAGGTAGCTGACCTTCTTGAGCTTAAAAATAGAGAGATGAGAGAAGACATCTTGTTTGCATTTCAAGGGCTGGCTGCACATATTGAACGTTTAGATGACCGCATGGATAAGGTTGTGGAAAATAGTGAAAGACTTGAAAATAGAATTGCTAAAGCAGAAAATAAAATTGATAAAACTGAGGATGAGGTGATGATTTCACAATTTAAAGAAATGGAATTTGCTCTGAGAATAAGGGGGTTGAGAGAAAACCCCCATGAGGATTTACTGGAAGAAGTGATTAAGGTCATTGCTCCCATCTTGGGATGGGATCCTAAGGAGTTATCAAGGGAGGTGGAAAAAAATTTCAGGGTCAATTCCTGGATTGCGAGGCAGAAGAATCTACCTAGAGATGTGGTGATTTATTTGTCTAAGAGGTCACTTCGAAATGAAATCATCCAGGCCTTCTATCAACAGAGATTTCAAATTGCAGGTCAAGATATTATAATTTTGAAAGAAATACCTCCTAAGATGTTGAGAAAAAGGAAGGATTTTGGTTTTTTTGTCTGATGAACTTAAAAAATCGACAAATTCAGTTCAGATGGGAGATCCCTATTGGGATAGTGGTGAACCATGCAGGGACACGATATAGACTTAATGCGATTGCTAAGGCAAAAGAATTTTATACTTATGTCCTGAAAGCAGGTTCACCACCATCTCCATTGCCTAAGAGAGTGGAAGAAGATAAACAACAAGTTGAAGGTGCATCAGCACAGTTTGTTCGAGAGGCACAATTGGCTGAACCCACTGAACAAATTTGATGTTAAAGGCTGATCCAAAAGACCAGAGAATGACACGTGCGGCGCATAAACAGAGAGAAAAGGAACAACTGAAACAGAAGATGGATTCTGGGCCTATGATACAAGGCCCTGCTATCACGGAGCCGGTGGGAGGGGTGTGACCGAAGAGACCAACTGCGGATCTCCAAGTGGCGTTCCAGAGGTTCCAGGTCACTGAGGATGGTGATAAAGCTTTTGACATGGAATGTTAATGGCTTAAATTCACCACAAAAAAGAAAGAAAGTGTTTCATTATTTGAAGCAACATAAAAATGATATTGTTTGCCTACAAAAAACTCATATTTGTGCAAAAGATCAAAAATATTTGAATAATTCTCAGTTGGGACTTCATTTTATAGCATCTGCTCCAGATAAAAAGAATGGAGTGGTTATTTACTTAAAAAGAGATTTATCTGCTACATTAATTGAATCTGATTCACAGGGAAGATATGTTATTATTGAACTATTGTTACAAGGCAAGAAGATTCTTATTATTGGATTATATGTTCCCAACAGCAAGGAAAATTTTACAAGTTTTTACATGATAAACTAATTCAATTGGATTATAAATCTGTAATTTTGATGGGTGATTGGAATGGTGTTTTGGATTCAAGTAAGAACAAGAAGAGGTCTTCTAAAAATTCTCCTAACTACTCTAAATTGCCTAAAAGTTTTTTTTATTTGAAAGATGACTTGGAATTAAGAGCTATTTGGCTGGAGCGGAATTTGGAGGATAGAGATTTTACTTTTTTTCGGATAGGCATCAATCGTTTTCTAGAATTGATTTTTTTAAATTACTGGTGATCTTACTTCCAGAGTCAAAAATGTTAAGATTTTTCCTAGAACGTTGTCGGATCATAGTCCAGTATGGATGGAATTATTTAGAGAAGATGGGATAAGAAGATCTTGGAGGTTGAATGAAAATTTATTTAGATATGACGTACTTTCAGAAAAATGTAAAGATTATTTGAAAGAACTTTTTGTTTTGAATATGCGTAAAGGAACACTGATTGAAATGGTTTGGGATGCCAGTAAAGCTTATATGAGGGGGATTTTGATTCATATGAACAATGGTCATAGGCGTAAGCAGATGCAAAAACGTAATGAACTGGAAGAAGAGATTAAATTGAAGGAGAAAGCTTTTATTTTGAATCCATCAGATAAGAGATTAAGGACTTCAATAAATTTGTTGAAAGAACAATTTAATATGTTAATGGCGGATCAGGTTGCAACTAATTTGAGATATGTGAAACATAATACTTTTTGTAATGCAAACAAGCATGGTAGGTGGTTAGCTTATCAATTAAGGAAAAAACAGAAGTTACATACAATAGAGAAAATAGAATATAAGGGCAAAGAAACATATCAACAAAATTTGATTAAAAAGGGGTTTTTGGATTTTTATCAAAAGTTATATGCTAGTGAGAATGTACAAACCTTAGATATAGATAAATATTTTCAGGAAGCGCATATGCCTATGCTTTCATATGAACAACGGGAAGGAATGAATTGTTTAATCACTTCTGAAGAAATTGTATTAGCAATTAAACAGTTAAAAGTGGGTAAGGCTCCTGGTACAGATGGCTTAACAGCAATTTATTATAAAACTTTACTTGTAGAGATGGTAGAACCTTTAAAGGAATTATTTAATAATATCCAGGCTGGAGGGGAGGTGCCTCCATCTTGGAGAAGGGCTTTTATATCATTGATCCCAAAAGAGGATCAAGATCTTACTCAGCCTAAGAATTATAGACCTATATCGCTTTTAAATACAGATTATAAGATTTTTTGCAAAAATAATGGCAAATAGATTAATGTTAGTTTTGAAACAGATGGTTCATACAGATCAGTCTGGATTTATAATTGGAAGATATATGAAATATAATGTAAGACAAATAGTTAACTTAATTGAGTACTTGGATAAGAATAACCAAGTCCCTGCAGCATTGATATTTTTGGATGCTGAAAAAGCCTTTGATCAGTTGAATTGGCAATTTTTATTGAAAGTTGTGGAAAAGATGAATTTTGGGGATAAATTTTTGCAATCTATTAAGGCCATATATCAACAACAATCGGCGCAAATTATAATTAATGGGGGATTAACAGATGCATTTAAAATTGAAAAAGGTACAAGACAGGGGTGTCCCCTGTCACCATTATTGTTTGTTTTAACATTGGAGATCTTATTGATTAAAATTCTGGAATCAATTAAAATAAAGGGAATAAAAATAAAGCAGAATGATTATAGGTTAAGAGCATTTGCAGATGACTTGGTTGTTACATTATCTCAACCGATTCAATCGGTTTTAGATTTGATGGAAATCATAAGACAATATGGGAAAGTTTCAGGTTTTAAGGTAAACAATAATAAGACTATAATATTATCAAAAAATATGACTATGAATGAAAAGGATACATTAGTAAAATTGACAGGTTATGAAATTGTGAAAAAGGTTAAATATTTGGGGGTATATATTACAGCCTCTAATGTGAAATTATATAAGAATAATTATGAGATGTTATGGTTAAAAGTACAAAAGGATTTAAATAATTGGAAAAAACTACAATTATCCTTGTTAGGTAAAATTGCAGCTGTTAAAATGAATATTTTGCCAAAGTCTCTCTTTTTGTTTCAAATGATACCTATTTTGAAAAAAGATGCTAATCTGGATGAATGGCAGAAGGGTATTAATAAATTTATTTGGGCGGGGGAAAAACCGAGAGTGAAATTTAAGATTTTACAAGACGCTCAGGAAAGAGGAGGACTTAAGGTGCCTAATTTGAAACTATATTATGATGCAGTAGCTTTAACATTGGTTAGTGATTGGCTTAATTTAACTAATAAAAGCTTACTTTATCTTGAGGGATGGGATTTATTATATGGGTGGCATGCATATTTGATTTATGATAAGAAAGTTGATAAGGCTTTTAAATCTCATATTTTAAGAAGTGCTCTATTGCGTGTTTGGAAAAAGCATTATTATAAGTTGAATTATAAAATACCAATTTGGGGGATTCCTGGACACGCAATAGAGGGGATATCTATGGGTGTGAATTTGGATATGATTTCTTATAAGCAATTACTTAGATTGGTAGGGAATGATTGGCAATTAAGGTCATTAGCTGAGTTAAAACAAGAAAATATCATACCGTCCTGGTTTCAGTATACTCAACTGCAAGCTAGGTGGAAGTTAGATCAGAAGGTTGGTTTGACACTGATGGATGAAAATTTGGTAAAACAGATTAAAGATCAAACTCGAGCGCATATAAAGAGAATTTATAATGCCTTAATAGAATTGGACTCGGAAACGGAATTGGTGAAAGATTGTATGGTAAAGTGGGCTCAAAATATTCAAGAACCGATTCCATTGGATGTGTGGGAGGTAATTTGGGTTAGAAATGTAAAATTTACTCAAGCCCAAAATTTAAGAGAAATTTTTTATAAAATGTTTTATAGATGGCACTTGGATCCTAAAAAGCTGTCTTGTATGTATTCTAATTTACAGTCCAAGTGTTGGAGATGTGGTAGTTTGGATGCTACTTATTTCCATATTTGGTGGACTTGTAAAAATGTAAAAGCTTTTTGGATTAAAATCTGGTGGAACATTCAAAAGATTTTTAAGATAAAGATAAAATTTACTCCACAATTATTTTTATTGGGTGTTATCACAGACTGTGTGTCAAGCCCTTCGGGCTCGACATCACAAAGGGGACCAGGGGAGCACAACCGGCAGCAACCACCCTGCACTGGAGGCCCAGCCGTGCCCGCACCCACCAGCTGTCCGGCGGGCGAACGCCGGGCCCGTGGCCGCGCCAGCAGCTGAGAGGCGGCCGGGGACAACTACAGCTGAGAGGTGGCCGGGGACAACTACAGGCGGCTGCAGGGAGCCTGCGCCAGCGCGAACAGCTGGGAGGCGGCCGGAGATGACTGTCGGCGGTCGCGCGGCTCGATCGGCTGGGAGGCGGCCAGGAACAACTGCGGCTAGGAACAACTGCCGGCGGGCACACGGCCTTTGCGGGACTTCACAGCGATCAGCTGTGAGGCAGCTGGGATCGACCGTCGGCAGCCGTGCGGGACTTACGGAGCCCCAGCTGCCTCAACCGGCGGCAGCGCAGGGCGCTCTACAGCTGCGCTCGGACGACGGGGGCTGCCAGGGGGCTGCGGGAATGGCATGGGACGCTGAGACAGTGGAGGGGAGCACAACAGGGACTTTGGGTTACGGGGGAGGGGGGTGCTGGGCTTACACCTTCCTTCGAGTTGTATGGTCCTCGACAGCAGGGGAAGAGGCAGGGCGTGGGGTGACGGGATAGGGGCGGGGTATTTACGCAGCTCAGGCGGATGCTGGTCTGCGCGGGGAAAGGGTGTGGTTAATGGGTGGGGCTGTTGTACAATTACCGGCAAAGTGTAAAAGACGCCTTGGGGGTGAGTAACTCCCAACGCTGACTTTGTATTTGCATGGATCTCTTCTTAGTAAAGGTGTCTTGCAGTCAACCATGCCACGTCGTCGTTCTTCGGGTTTGCATTCTCCGGCGTGGACGGTAGTTTTGACACTGTGATACTAAAGAAATTAATTTGATGTTGAATTTGATAACAGCTGCGAGGTTATTGGTAGGACAATATTGGAAGAAGGACTATCTGCCTACTATAGAGGAGTGGACGCTTAAAGTGTCAAATCTAGCAGAAATGGCTAAGATTTCTGCTTACTTGAAAGATCATTCAGAAGAAAGATACATTTCGGTTTGGAGAAGATGGATAGATTATATTCAGAAAAAATATGGGACTAAAAAGTTCCATTTAGCTTATGAGTAAATTTTAGATTGTTATTGTTATAATTTATATTTTAGAGTGTTTGTAATTATGTTAAAGGCGGGTTAAAGTGTATTATGTATTTGGTTTTTATATAGTTGATTAATGTTAGTTAGATTATGATTACTATATATTTGTAACCCTGTTATCAGCTTTGGGAAGTGGGGGAGGAGGGGGGGTTTAGGGGGGGTTGGGGATGGGATAATATTGTAACCTTTTATAAAACTTTTCAAAAAAAGAAAAGAAATTAACCATTAGGCTGGCTTATCACAGAACATAGACCAACATGCAATAAATGATGTGCAAAATGTCTCACAGTCAGGAACTTACTCTTTACTTCAAGTTTGAAGTTCTCTTGTAAAGCTTCCACCCATTATTTCTTGTTCTACCCCCAGGCACTACATAAAACTCCGCATCTTGATCCATACGATAGCCTTTCAAATATTGGAAGACTGCTATCATGTTTACTTCTCTTTAGGCTAACTGTTATGTATTAGGTTTTATTTGGAACACCTAAAGCTTGTATAAGAGTCACCACCAGGAGGCGTTGAACTGTAACTGTTTTGGCGGGAAGCAATTTCGGCGGGAAACAGAGGTTCAATCCGATTGGTTGGTTGAGTACCTGGCCAGGTACTGGCCAGGTATATAAAGAGGGCAGGTAGCCCCTATTCCCCAGTACGGTCACTTCCACCTAATAAAGAGCTGTTATGCTGTACTCATCGGCCTGGCGTCTTTCCTGCTCTTCAGAACCCACTAAACAACAGTGGCAACGAGGATGTGATCCTGCTTTGCATTAAAGAGCTGAATTCATGAGGGGACGGCTTCGCGTGCTGGAGGAAAGAGGCATCTTTTCCCCCCCTTCTATGGCCAGCTAGTCACCACGCTAGCGGCCTCACATACTCAGAACCAACCGTCTGAGTCGGCAGAGCAGGATCCAAGAAAAAGAGGAAGATGCCAAAGGTCGGCCAGCCCAGAGAATTCGACATCCGCCATCCCGAACGATGGCCATCATACCTGTGGCAAGTCGAGAACTATCTCCGGGCGAATCAAATCACTGAGGACGGCCTTAAAGTGGTGACCTTGCTTTGTATAAGCGGGCCTGCCACATTTGACTTGGCAGAAAGCCTATTCACACCGACGCCAATCGAAACCTTCTCATACAGAGACCTCACGCAAAAGCTAGTTCTTCCTCGGAAAACCTGCTAGTAATTCCTCAGTATTTGGAAACAAAAAGGACTGAAGTTCAGAGCCTCCTCTTAGAAATTAGATTAGCCTCCTGTTTATCCATTGATTGCACTGGGGAAGTTGATAAACATAGAACTTTTTTTTAGAAAACAGTAGGCCTCAAAAAGCTTTCCCCATTTTTTATGGAACTGAGTTATTAAAACATACAAAAATATACTTGTGTCTCTGAAGCTGCATTCTTCCTTGATACAAACTTTCAAAGAATTTAACAGAAAAAGGTAGCACACACACACACACACACACACACACACATCCCAAATTGTTCCCTATTACTTTAGTTACTGCAGTAGTATCAGAACACCAATGGCACCCTTAAAGGAAGGCAAAGAAATAAAGAAAAGAAAGAAAAAGACTGCCTTAGTGTCAAAGGGATAAATCAAGACCATGTGAAGTGTTAATACCACTTTATAATGCCTTGGTAAGACCACACCAGGTATATTGCATCCAGTTTTAGTCATCACAATATAAAAAAATGTTATGAATCTAAAAAGAGTGCAGAGAAGAGCAGCAAAGATGATTAGGGGACTGGAAGATAATACATATAAAGAACAGTTGCTAGAATTGGGTATGCCAGATGATTAGGGGACTGGAAGATAATACATATAAAGAACAGTGGCGATGAGTAACACAACAGTGGTGACAAGGATGGGATCCTGCTTCGCATTAAAGAGCTGAATTCATGAGGGGACGGCTTCGCATGCTGGAGGAAAGAGGCATCTTCCCCCCTTCTATGGCCAGCTAGTCACCACGCTAGCGGCCTCACATACTCAGAACCAACCATCTGAGTCTGCAGAGCAGGATCCGAGAACAAGAGGAAGATGCCGAAGGTCGGCTAGCACAGAGAATTCGACATCCGCCATCCCGAACGATGGCCATCATACCTGTGGCAAGTCGAGAACTATCTCTGGGCGAATCAAATTGCCGAGGATGGCCTTAAAGTGGTGACCTTGCTTTGTATAATTGGGCCTGCCACATTTGACTTGGCCGAAAGCCTATTTGCACCGACGCCAATTGAAACCGTCTCATACAGAGACCTCACGCAAAAGCTAGTTCTTCCTTGGAAAAGCTGCTAGTAATTTCCCAGTATTTGGAAACAAAAAGGACTGAAGTTCAGAGCCTCCTCTTAGAAATTAGATTAGCCTCCTGTTTATCCATTGATTGCACTGGGGAAGTTGATAAACATAGAACTTTTTTTTAGAAAACAGTAGGCTTTCAAAAAGCTTTCCCCATTTTTTATGGAACTGAGTTATTAAAACATACAAAAACATATTTGTGTCTCTGAAGCTGAATTCTTCCTTGATACAAACTTTCAAAGAATTTAACAGACAAAGGTAGCACACACACACACACACACACACACACACACCAAATTGTTCCCTATTACTTTAGTTACTGCAGTAGTATCAGAACACCAATGGCACCCTAAAAGGAAGGCAAAGAAAGAAAGAAAAGAAAGAAAAAGACTGCCTTAGTGTCAAAGGGATAAATCAAGACCATGTGAAGTGTTAATACCACTTTCGACTTGGCCGAAAGCCTATTCGCACCGATGCCAATCGAAACCGTCTCATACAGAGACCTCACGCAAAAGCTGAATGGGCATTTCAAGCCCTGAATGTCTGAGCTGGCCTGGCAGTTCCGGTTTGACCAGAGGGTACAACAGCTGGGTGAATCTGCGTTGGAGTTCATTGCGGCCTTGCAACAGGCTGCCCGCCTCTGCAAGTTTTCCAACTTGGACAAGAGACTACGGGACAGGCTTGTGTGCTGCCTAAGAGATAAGTGACTGCAACAGAGGCTTTTTCAAGGCCCAATATAACTCTCCAAGATGCTCAAGATGAGATCTTGGCTGATGAGGCGGCCGGAGGTGCAGTGCAAGCAGTACAGACTCCCCTGCCCAGCAGCCCAGAGGAAGCAGTACATTACGAAGGCGCAATGTACAGCGAGCACATAGATGAGGAAGAAACCGACATCGACCAGATCCAGCGAAAAATGGAACAACGGGATCAACGATACGAGTGCAGGTAGAGCCAGCAGAAGGCAGCTCCCTCCCCGAAATGTGGAGGCTGCAGAGGCAACCACACATGGGTGAACTGCAAGTTCCAGTTGGCCACATGTCGGGCCTGCGGAAAATTGGGCCACATCACAGCGGTCTGCCGTAGCTGTTTCCGAGAGGGCCTACCCAAGCGACAGTTGGAGAACTCGTCGTGGAAAGATACCAGGGCCCGGAGCTCGACAAGCGTTGGGGTTTTGGAAGCCGAAGGGCCATCTGCCGAACTGCGGCCAGCCGACCGCTTAAACCCAAACTAAAATTGGAAGTCCATTTACAAGACATTCCTTGTTAAATGGAGCTAGACTCCAGCTCTGCAGTCTCGATTATTTCCGACGAGACATGCAGCAGAGATAGCCTCAGACTAAATCCTGAGCAGGGTCCAGTTTGGGGTATTCACAGGGTGGCAGGATAAAAGTCCAGGCCCAGAATTCCAAGCGTATTTTGTAAGGAGGCATGAATTGTCTGCACACAAAGGATGCCTGTTGTGGGGTAGTAGGGTTATTATACCATCAACACTGAGAGAGAGAGTTCTGCAGTCTCTACACAAAGAGCACCCTGGCAAATTTCACATGAAGGCTTTAGCAAGGAGCTACCTTTGGTGGCCAGGGTTAGATAAGGCAGTGGAAAAGCAGGTACAGGGATGCTACACTTACCAAAGGTCCAGACCTGAGATGCCCCAAGTGCCTGTCCACAAATGGGAGGCAACACATACACCCTGGTCCAGGGTCCATATAGACTACGCTGGTCCATTTCAAGGACAGCTTTTCCTAATAGTGGTAGACAGCCACTCAAAATAGCTGGAGGTAGTGCCGGTCCCAAATATGACCACAGCCAGAGCAATCCAAGTGCTCAGGAGACTTTTTGCCACACATGGTCTGCCTGACGTTGTGGTATCTGATAATGGAGCTCAATTTACTGCTGCTGAATTTCAGGCCTTCATGAGAGCAAACTTGATTAGACATGCCACATTCACACCCTTCCACCCGTCAACTAATGGACAAGCAGAGAGGATGGTGAGAACAACCAGGTGCATTATCATTGGTGATTGGCACCACAGGTTGGCGGAATTCCTATTGTTGCAACACACCACACCATGCACAGCCATGGGGAAGAGTCCTGTGGAGCTCCGTTGGGGCAGACGCCTCATCACCAAACTGGACAGGCTTCACCCCAACAGAATGGCTTCTGAGGCCGCGCAACCCAAAACCCCAAGAGAACTATACCTGGGTGACTTGGTTTGGGCCAGGAACTAAGGTCCGGGACACTTGTGGATTTCGGGGGTGGTGGTTGACAAAACTGGGCCCTTATCTTATGTAGTAGGGTTGGAGGGGGGTCGTCAGGTCAGATGGCACATAAACCAAGTAAGAAAAAGAGTTCCAGAACGGTCACCAAGCAACCATGGGGTGAATTACCCCTCATTGAGTTTCCAAGCTGGCACACAAGCTAGCTCACATTCCCCCTACTAGCACCATCAACAAACAACTGTGTCTGAGCCCAAGGAGAACCAGGAGAACCCCGATCAACCAGGACAGCAACCCTCCCAGGACTGCGGGGCTAACCCCGCCACAGGGTTTGAGTATGGGGTGGGTCCACCAGAAACGGTCAGCCAGAGCTTACCTGCTGACTCTCCAGTTCAGGAGAACTTGGAGATCCAGGATACGCCGAGTAAGGCACCAGCCCACAAGGAGGAAGAACCCCTAAGACGCATTGACTACTGTATGTGCGCATACACTGACTATGGTTGCATAACCAATTGAATTCATCTCAGTGGGGCCATCTGTCCCACATGGTTCCATTTCATCAAGAAGAGTGCTCTGGTCAATGTTATCAAATGACTTAATGAATTTTAAACACCTCCACCTACACATTCCTGTGGTCTACTAATCCAGTCACTTTGTCAAAACAAACAATAAGAATTTTTTTTGACATGGCTTATTTTTAACAGGCCTATTCTGGCTTCTAGTGCTTGATTTTATTCCTTTCTAACTGCTTACCACCCTTCTGCTTCAATATTTTTCTGAAGATTTCCCCATATACAGATGTCAAATTAATATGTCTGTAGTTTCCTGGATCTACTTTTCCCCTCCTTTGTAAAGATTGGAATAACACAAACTCTTCTGCAGTCTTCTGGTATCTCCCTTTTTTCTGCAGAAAGTCTTAAAGATTATACTCAAGACACTGAAATTACTGACATTAATTTTAAAACATTGATATTTATTGTTCAATAATCTTTAAATAAATAAGTATTCAATATCACATATTCCAGGAGTGTGAAACATAAACTTCAGGTTTAAGAACAGCAGTTTTAATCTATCTTTTGCTTTTGACAAAGTGTTGGGAAAATTCAGGACAGTTCAAGAAAGGCAAGTACCTGATAACAGCTGCAAGGTTATTGGTAGGGCAATATTCGAAGAAGGACTGCCTGCCTACTATAGAGGAATGGACGCTTGAAGTGTCAAATTTAGCAGAAATGGCTAAGATTTCTGCTTATTTGAAGGATCATTCACAAGAAAGATACATTTCGGTTTGGAGAAGATGGATAGATTATATTCAGAAAAAATATGGGACTAAAAAGTTCCATTTAGGAGTCTAAGTCAAATATTCATACTTTTCAACTGCTGCCAACATCAACTTCCCATCGTCCCGTGTGCTCCCATAGGGAGGGCCTCCTTAGGGTGCCGCTGATCAGGGAGTGCCGGCGGGTGATCCCCACAGGGAGGGCGTTCTCTGTGGGCACGCCTGCCCTATGGAATGACTTACCTGTGGAACTCCGGACCGCCCCCGCCCTTCGTTCATTTCGTTGGGACCTGAAAACTTGGCTCTTTGATCTATCTGGCCTGGACTGAAGGGTTTTAAGTTTTAAACTTTGTTTTAATTTGTTGGGCTAGTAATTAATTTAATTTATTTTAATTCTATTTCTATTTTAACTTTTATATTGTTTTTTAAACTTTGCCCTTTAAACTGCCCTGAGTCCTTCGGGAATAGGGCGGTATATAAAACTAATTAAGTAAATAAATCACTTTTGCATACTTTCAAACTGCTAGATGGCAGGAGCTGGGGCAAGGACAGGAGCTCACCCCATCAAATGGTATTTGGATCTCGTACCTGCCAGCTTTCCAGCTGACAAACCCAGCATCTTAACCAGATAGCCATCACACTGCCTTCATACATTTGTAGAAGAGGTCATGAAAAATTATTTTGGCAATATAGTAGTCAAAGTTAGTAGTACTTTATAACTTATGTTATATTACTAACTTAACTATTTTATTACATACATGCACACAGAAACACAGAGGCACACAAACATATATATATATATATATACAGTATATACACACACTTACACACACACACACACACACACACACACACACACACACACACACACACATATATATATATATATATATATATATATATATATATATATATATACACAAACAGTTACTTTTTATTGCTTATTATAATCTTTTAGCAATAAACGACTGTTTTTTATCCATCCCGATGTTCAAAGATTTTATACTTTACACACACACACAAACACGTGTGTGTGTGTATGTTTGTTAACTATGTAGATTACCTTGCAAGGAAACCGCGCCCACTACCTTGCCGGCAATGAAGAAAAAGTTCCAATACGTTGCGCGATGTCACATGACGTCACGAGTTTGTCATGTCTGATCTAGGATAAGAAGAAAAAAAGTGTAGTGTTTTGCCTACCAGCTCACACTCTGTTGAAGACTTTCAGCTACCTGGGAACTCTCTCTACAAGCAGTCAAACAATGACAAAAGGTCCAAGAAGCTTGTTATTTTGCACACCACTCATCCTCTGCCAAAGAGTATTTTTCTTCTCTAGTCCATGCAGAGGAAGGCATAAAACTATTACATATGGCACTAAATAGTTAGAATTTGCAGTATGCCTTGGCTGGATTTTTGTAGCCTGGACCTGGTCACCCTAGAAAACAGGCAGTTTGTCAGCTGTAATTAATTATGATAAATGTCATTCCTGCTCATTCTACCTTGGCTACTACATGTAGATCAGGGGTGTCAAACTGCCGCCTGCTGGCCGGATGCATCATAACGAAACTGCGACACGTCACATGACATTGCGAGTTTGACACCCCTGATGTAGATGAAGACTTTCAATGAAAGGAGGCAGAGTAGAGATTCATAAATAGTCAGAATGATCCATATAGACCTGAGTACATTGATATTGGAATCAGAGGGACTGAGGTACAGAAACCTCAATATTCTAATATTCACTCAGCCACGATTCTCACTAAATACCATGGACCAATCATTCTGTTCTTCTTGCTGTCTCTTCTACCTCCATCTCAGAGTTGTTGTCATGCTACCTTATGAAGCAGAGAATGCCATGTATATGCCACCTCACCTCTTTGGAAGAAGGGTGGTAATGTACAATAATGATCATTGACTACTGTCCAACCGTGGCATCATCGGAACAATTTGGCAAGAAAGGATTGCCTTAATTCCTTTTGCCCTTAATTGAGCCTCAGCAATATGTCCCAGCATGTTGCCCATTTGTGACCATTTTTCTTTGGTCAGACTAAATGTTTACAGATAACTTGACACCCAGATCCTTGGAGCTGAATTCCCTATGCATCTGAAGGGGCACCGAGTTTGGAAAATCATGAGAAATTTTTTCGAAGGAGCTTAGAAAAACAATGGACAAAATATTTGTAGCCTTTCTTTTATTTGACGCCATTATTTTAACAAAAAGCCTTTGTAAGGATTCACAAGCAAAAACTTTGCTTCTTCTCTATCTTTTCTCTTCTACCTCTTCTTTTATTCCAAAGTAGTCAGATTTTTAGCACTTACTGGAAAAGTGCCAAGAGCTTTCTAGTAGTCAAATGAAGCTTTTCCAATAAATATTATTATTAAGGCAAAGACTGGAATTCTTCATAGCTAGTTTCTAGAAGAAACAAAAATGGGGACACCACTCTGCCCCTGCCTTTAAGTTCATTTCACAGCCTTTTCAGTTATACATTAAAGGATACTGAACAGATGGAATATTTTGTTTTGGGGTGGTCTGACAGCTGGAAGGGATATTATCAGGTAGCATATTTCAGGGAAATGCTGGCATGTAGTTTTTCTGCTTATTCAGTTACTTTAGTCAAACAATTCAGCCAAGCAGTTAATATTAAACTCAGGAATGAGAACCAGAATAGGTCCATGGAACTCTTGTAAGCCTTTAAGCAACATGCATTTCTGGCCAGGTCTTCCTTCAAAGACACTAACACAATTCTAATATAGCATAATAATATATTTTAGCCCCTAGGAGGCCTTGGAGTTAATTTTATCTAGATGGAGTCAGAGTTTTTTTGTGACTTTTTTGTTTTGGACATGAGGTATAGCAAAATTCTTGCCAAGCTCCTTGGTTAGTTTCTTCTTGTCTAAGGTTCCTATGACAATAGTCAAAATTTCAAATAAGGGAAGAGAACATTTGGCCTTCCCAAAGTTGCTGGACTCTCATCAGCCTGTCTAAAGACAGTTCTACCCAAGTTTGTGCAGTATGTGCAATTTTCCACCAGAGGGAAGAACACTCTAGACCAGACATGTCAAACACAAGGCCCGGGGGCCAGATCCGGCCCGCGAAGTGGTTTCATGTGGCCCCCGAAGCCATCCTGGAAACAGTGAGGGAACGGCCCCCGCTGCCTTGGCTCTGGCCCAGAGACCTTTCTTCTGCCAGAGACCCACAGATCTGTCCCACTCCTGCCCAGGACCCCATAGGCACCCTTGATGCCAATGATGTAGAGCTGGCCATGCCCACCCAGTAGGCCATACACACTCCAGCTGCGCCCACCCAGTAGGCCATGCCCACCCTGGCCACACCCACCCAGCCCCCCGAGGGCAACCGCAATGCTGATGCGGCCCTCAATGAAATTGAGTTTGACACCCCTGCTCTAGACCAGTGGCAGCAAATCTCTGGCACTCAGAGCCCTCTCTGTGGGCACGCACACTGCCATCACTAGCAGCTCAGGCAGGTCCCTTAGGGCGCCGCTGCTGCTGCCTGGAGCAGCAGCCCTGCCCAGCACAAAGCAGGCAAAATGGCCAGCTAGCAAGCTCGAGTAGAGGTGTTAGAGCATTGAGGTGGCCACGCCTACCTGGCCACACCTACCCAGTCTGCTGTGACCACCCTGGCCACACACCCCACCCTCCCTGAGGTAACCACAATGGGCCACACACACCACCCTCCCTGAAGGAACCACAATACTGATGTGGCCCTGGCACTTTGCAATAAATAAGTGGGTTTTGGGTTGTGGTTTGGGCACTTGGTCTCTAAAAGGTTTGCCACCACTGCTCTAGACTATGTATACTCTAATTTGAAACAGGCATACAGAGCATTCCCCCTCCCCTACCTGGGTACATTCGACCATCTTTCACTCCTGTTGTGCCCGAAGTATGTCCCTCTCAGGAAAAGAACTAAAATCTGGCCAGAGGGTGCTCTCAGTCAGCTGCAGGACTGCTTTGAAACCACTGACTGGAGTGTATTTGAATATCAAGACCTGAATGTACACACAGATGCCATACTGTCTTATATCAAAGCGTGCACCAATAGCGTGACAACGGAAAAGTGCATTAGAGTTTATGGGAATTGCAAACCCTGGGTGACTGCAGAGGTACAAACACTCCTGAGAGCCCGGGATTCTGCCTTTAAGGCAGGGGACAGGGACACATATAGAGAGGCCAGGGCAAATCTCAGAAGAGGCATTAGGATGGCGAAACAACAATATAAGCATAAGGTGGAGAACCACCTAGCAGACAACAACCCGAAGCAAGTGTGGCAGGGACTGCAGCATCTAACCAACTATAAGGGCAACATGAGGAACACAATTAATACCTATGCCTCATTGGCAGAGGAGCTGAATAACTTCTTCGCTCACTACGAGGTGAAAAGACCAGACTGTGTGGAGAGAATCTCCTCCTTTAAATTCTTGGGAGTCTACCTCTGTGAAGATCTTACCTGGAAAGTCAGTACAACCCAGGTGGCCAGAAAGGCCCAACAGAGACTCCACTTCTTCAGGGTCTTGCAAAAGAACAAGGTAGAACAACGACTAATGACCTTCTTTTATGTAAAGGTAAAGGTTCCCCCACACATGCGTGCTAGTCGTTTCCAACTCTAGGGGCCGGTGCTCATCTTCATTTCAAAGCCGAAGAGCCAGCGCTTGTCCGAGGACGTCTCCGTGGTCATGTGGCCAGCATGACTAGATGTCAAAGGCGCACGGAACGCTGTTACCTTCCCACCATAGTGGTCCCTATTTTTCTACTTGCATTTTTACGTGCTTTCGAACTGCTAGGTTGGCAGAAGCTGGGACGAGTAACAGGCACTCACTCTGCTACGCGGCACTCGGGATTCGACCCGCCAAACTGCCGACCTTCTGATTGACAAGCTATGAGTCCTAACCCACTGAGCCACCATGTCCCTCTGACCTTCTTTTACTGGTCTACTATAGAGAGCATCCTCTCGCACTGTATTGTGGTTTGGTATGCTGACCTGACAGCCACAGATAGGAAGATATTACAGAGGGTGGTGAGCACAGCACAAAACATTGTGGGCTGTCCCCTGACACCACAATCACCAGGGCTTGCTGCCTTGGAAGAGTGAGGAAAATTCTCAGGGACGACTCACACTCTGGTTGGTACCTCTTTACTCTCCTACCATCATGTAGGAGATACAGAAGTATAGCCAGCTGTACCAACAGGCTGAAGAACAGCTTCTATCCATGGGCTGTCAGGCTCCTGAACGGGAAATAACTTTATGTATGATTGACTTGTGAGGCTGGTGTGTTGTGCAATTAGCTCACATGGTGTAACAAGATGGTGGGTTTGTTGTCACTGTGAGTTGCGGGGGGGGGCACGAAGGGAGGCTCAGCCAATCTCACCATACACATGTTGTACTTTGATAATAAAGGTTCGCTCATTCACAGCCAAGAGAGCCAATGGTCAGAGAAAGTGTTTGTTCTAATTGTGCTCTGTTTTAAAAACACTTCATTTAGCTGGAAGTGGACATCAGTTTAGGCCAGGGGTCAGCAACCTGAAACAGTCAAAGAGCCACTCGGAACCGGTTCCCTCACAAAAGGAAAAGCTGGGAGCCGCAAAAAATGTGTGCACATGTGCGCGCATGCGCAGAACAGGGTTTGACTGAAGAGTGGAGCCAAGGCGAGATATGCACCTACCCTGCATATTTGAATTGATTGGTTGAACTTTTTTAGTCCCACTTTTTTTTTGGGACTGCACATGGCAGAGAACTGGGAGCCGCAGGAGACAGCATAAAGAGCCGCATGCGGCTCCGGAGCCGCGGGTTGCAGACCTGTGGTTTAGGCAATTGAATTTAATTTCTGCAGAAGATTAGATAGTACATTTTGGCCAGAGGATAATACAAAAATGCTGAGATGATGGATACAGAATAGACTTTATATGCATTTCCCAATAATCTGTTAGATATGAGCACTGTTTACAATGTTAATAAAACAAAACAACCTGAGGACTACAAAGGAATATATAATGCAGCTACTATAGTGAAGTATAAAATAAATGGTATTTAAGCAAAATCAGCATTATGGTTATAGCTGAAGCAACAAATAATCTTTACAATTATATAGCCCTGTTAAATATTTAAGTGCTTTGCTAATCTCTTCTACAGCATGATAAGAGATGTCAATATCTATATAAGATGGTGAACAAAGGGCAGCTTAGGAGCAGATAGAAGATATAAAAGGCAGACTCAAGAAAACTTGCAAGAGTTTGATGGCTGTCTATTTCAAAGGCATAGATAGCCAATTGTAAGCTATCATGGTAGACATAAAGGAAACACGATCAAATAGTCCACCTTGTTAGAAACAAAGGTGAAAGTAATTTCCAACCCGATTTGTTAACTTTCAATGAATGCAAAACATTTGTTAGCACAGTGTCTCTGAGGAGGGCCTTCAGTGTCTGCTTGAAAATCTCTCAGGCACATTACACAGCATGTACATTATCATGTACATTACACACCTATTGTTTGGCTTGTAAGGATGCTGACTGTGTATAAATATTGCAAATTAGCATATCTACTATAAGGGGAAGATCATAAACCTAATAGTTTTTTTCCGTTCTTCCCCCCCCATCTTTTTTAGTATTTGATTTCTTATTAAATGTGTGCCATTCATCTATTCTTTCCTTTCAATAACACACACACAAACATAACACAAGAGAGATTTTAATATTAAATAACTGCTGTGGCTTAAGAATAAAACCTTTAAGTCACAGCATTCTTTTTTTGTTTTACGCTCAAATTTGAATGAAAAAAGCCAAAAGATTTCATCCTTGTAATATTGCTATCTTAAATTAATTAATATTGCTATCTTGTAATTAATATTGATAGAATATATTTTTCTCTTCTTTCTATTTTCAGTATTCTAAGATATCCAAGTAACAGAACTTCAATAATATTTACTGTATTGAAATAATGCCAAGTATTAAGATTTATAACATCAGAATAAAAAAGGAAGAAAAAAGGAACCCTATTTGGGGGCCTCCATAGAAGTATGGAAGGACAGGTCCACTGCTTTTCATCCACGGTTGTTTTTCTTTTATGATTTGACATTTCTTGATGAGGTCATTGAGAATTCTCTTGATCTGGTTGAATAGTATCTTTATGGGGCTGGTGTTTACTGTCCTCTGTTCTCTAGTAATTCTTTACATTTCTGTACGTCTTATGCTTTATCCATTCAGCCCTTATCTGTTGGGGGGATGGGGATGGTTTGGTCCTTCTTTAGTTTTTTGAGGACTGCTCTGTCCTCTGCTGATGTGCAGGTTCTGAGGTTTTGCTTGATAACAAAATACAGGAAACCAGAATTTGCCTTCAAAAGTACGTGTGTTTATTCAGCTGCATAGAGACGGGCTTCTCTAAAAAATGTGAAAAGCACCACATAGCAAAGATGTCTTATTTTTATACCTATTTTGGTTATATAAGCAATTCACTCAGCAAAACTGACACACAGAAGATTAAGTTCACCCCTTAGGGCTAGCACACTATAGATAAGAAACTAGAAAGCAGAAGTATATATATATATATATATATATATATATATATATATATATATGTATATATATATATATATATATATATATATATATATATATATATATATATATATATATATATATATATATATATATATATATATATATATATATATACACACACAAAGAATTAAGGGAGACTGAAATGCTGATTGCACATTAGGCAGTGTATTTACCTCTTGAGCCACAGGATCTCTCTCACTCTGTTAGCTTTCTGCATACATATGTGTGTGTGTGTGTAAATTACTAACAAAGAATTAAGGGAGACTTTATATATATATATAAACAGTCTCTGTTTCAGCTCTCCAGACAGCGATTTGTTTGAATTTGTCCCAAAGTGTGGGGTGGATCTTGTTGCTGAGTTTGAGGTGAAGTGTGAGGAGGTCTCTGTTGATTCGGTCCGGGAGGAATCTTTTTGTGTGGAGTTCATTTCTGATTAGGGCCAGTTCAGTTCTTATCAGGATGCGTTTGATGGCTGCAGAGTTGGAGTGGAATTTCAATTGGAAGGATGTGGGGATTAAATTTTGATCTCGGCAGTTGCGTAGGAATGTGAGGTCACACAGAATGGAAGCTCTTCGTACTTCGAGTTTTTCATAGGTCCTAGTTAGCTGGTGGATTTCCTCCCCGTAGAGGTAAGATATTTGTTTTCTGAGGTTTTCGCGGGTGTTCATATGTGGATCTTTGGTTATTTGGGTTTTTCCCCCACGTAGAACTAAAGGTGTAGGGGCGACATTTCGACGGAATCCCATCCGTCATCATCAGGCTGGTGGCTTCTGCTTCCTTCTTCTGGGAGAAGCATGTGGCTGTTTGTTCCTCTTTTTTAAACTGCCAGAGGGGGTGTGTTCTGTGGGTGGAGGTGTGCTCTGATTGGGTGGGGGAGTAAGTGTGTTCTGATTGGGTGGGAGTGTGTTTTGAATGGTGGGTGTGTTCTGATTGGGTGGGGGTGTGTTTTGAGTGGATGGGCTGGTCTCAGCTGCCAGCCTTAGACCTGAGTGGTGAGTTGTGCTGCTTTTGTTCGGCTTCGTGTTTGTGGTGGTGCCATGTTTTTATAGTGGGTGTCAGTTTGCTTATTGTGTGGTTTGGAGGGGTTTAAAGTGGCTGATGTTGCAGCTGTAGTTAGGTTTCTGTTTTGTGGTTGTGCCTCGTTATCATTGTGGGTTCGGATTTGCTTTTTGAATGGTTGTGTGGTGGTGATGTCATGTGGTGTTGTCATGACTTTGGGTCTATCATTCTTGGTGGTTGGGACTCGTCTGTCAATCAAGGCGGGTTTCCAAATGGTTGGTAGGCGAGAGGTATCATCTCGTTTGTTTATGCTGTGGGGGCGTTTTTCTATCTCAATGGCTTCTCTGATTATTCTGTTGTTAAAACCGTGAAAACCTCAGAAAACACACACACACACATATATATATATATATTAGTTCCATTTTATCTTTTACATATTATCTCTTATCTAAATTAACATATTTCTTATTGTTATCCATCAGTTATTTAGCAGTTTTCTTACATTTGTCAATACTTTTTTATATTTTATATTTTAACATTCCATCTTTAAGACATCAAACACCTTATATACTTTTCCAGCTTTAATTTTGCATTGATATTAAAATTAAACATTTGAAGTCTCTCATTTTTATATTTCTTTTTTTTAATTGAAAAGTTTTACAGTACATTTTAAACATATACTCCTTCCCTCCCCCTCCCCCTTTCTATAACAGTACAATCAGCAATAATACCCAGTAAAAATAACTGTGGAGTAAACCTTATCTTTTTCTTAAATATCTTCTGCATATTCCACCAAATTTTGATCCAGAAAGCTTTAACTTTTTTACAAGTCCACCACATATGGTAATACATTGCGTCCTCACAACCACACCTCCAACATTTAGGCTGATAATTTGGATACATACATGCTAATTTTTTAGGATCTAAGTGCAATCTATAAAACATTTTATAAAAATTCTCTCTTAAGTTTTGTGCCTGGGTAAATTTTACGTTTCTGACCCAAATTTTTTCCCAAATATCCATCGTTATTGGCTCTTGAATATTCTGGGCCCATTTTATCATACAATCTTTAACAAATTCCATTTCTGAATCTATTTCTATCAATGCATTATATATCCTTCTTATATGCGCTTGACTTTGATCTCCAGTTTGTTTTACCAGATTTTCATCTGTTGTTGAAATGCCAATTTTCTGATCTTCTTTCCATCTAGCTTGTATCTGGCCATACTGAAACCAAGTTTGTACTATTTTCCCTTCTTTTAAAGTATTAAATGGCTTTAATTGCCATATATTCCTTTCCAGTCTGAGAATATCTTTATATGTAGTCACATCATGTTTAAATCCCAGTCTTATATTTTCTATCGCATGTTTAGGTATTGCCCAAATTGGTATTTTATAATTTAACTTGTATCGGTATTTTTTCCAAACTCGCAACAGAGCATACCTTAATATATGTGTCTTAAAGGTATTATCCACCTTTTTATCATACAATAAGTATGCATGCCAACCATACAATAAATCACATCCCTCAATATTCAATAATCTTCCTTCTGTTAAATTAAACCAATTACTGATTGACGATAAAGCCGCAGCTTCATAATATAATTTAAAATGGGCATTTTAAGACCACCTCTTTCACATATATCTTGCATTATCTTAAGTTTTACTCTCGGTCTTTTCCCTGCCCAAATAAATTTATTAATACCTTTCTGCCATTCCTCCAAATCTGAATCTTTTTTAAGTATAGGTATCATTTGAAACAAAAATAAAAATTTTGGTAAAGCATTCATTTTAACTGCTGCAATTCTTCCCAATAAAGACAGTTGTAATTTTTTCCAAGTATCTAATTCTTTTTGTATTTTAACCATAACAATTCATAATTATTTTTGTATAATTTCACATTTGAATCTGAAAGATATACCCACAAATATTTAATCTTTTTAGCTATTTTTTAGCTCCCCTAGACCCCCAGAATTATTAATCTGGGGGTCAAAGGGTGAGAGCTCCCTCAGAGCCTGAATTAACTCCAGACTCGGGGACTCCTCTGTTTTAAGGTTTTAAAACAGAGCAGGATGCTGCAACCATCCCTGCACTCAATATTGTACTCTGGATTACTTGGACGCAGGCAGAGCTGAGCAGGAGAATATTGAAACAGCAAGTATATGATCTTTAACTCCGGTTTAACTTAAAAGAAGGGGAGGAAGATGGTGCTGGAATAAACTTTTTGGAGAAAGCAGGAAGAACAAAAGAATAAGGAAAATAATATAAAAGGTCAAGGAGGAAGACAGAAAGTGGATTTTTAAAGCTGTAAAAGAAAAGACTCTGTTAAAAACATTTGAAGTTGGCTTAAAAGAGATTTTAAAAATTTGGATATTTAACTGTAAAGCAACAAAGTTGGAATTTGGGCAGAAAAGTGAAAGTGAGAAACGAAAATTAATTGGGTGTTAAAATGGCTTCCAAACCACCTAGATTTACCATTTCTAAAAGTGCGGGGGCATCACCAGTTCAACAATCTGGACTTCGGACATTGATGCCACCCCCCGCACATTAACACTAAAAGATTTAAAAGATGCTTTAAAACTTCAATCTGAGCAAATATTTGAGCAAATGGCAGAGCTCATTAATGAGAAAAATAAGGAAATACGAGAGGATATTTTGCTGGCATTTCAGGGACTGAAAGTTTGTATTGAGAGTCTGGATAAAAGCGTGGAAGAAGTTAAGCAAAATAATTTGATAGTGGAGGCTAAAATGTGTGAACCTGAGAATAAAATTGATAAAATTGATGAGGAGGTGGTAATGATACAATATAGAGACATGGAGCTTGCCTTGAGGATCAGAGGTTTGAAAGAAAATCCACAAGAAAATTTGGAAGAGATATTGGCAAAAGCTGTGGCGCCTATTTTGGGTTGGCGAGCTGAAGATTTTATATTGGAAATAGATAAAATATTTCGTGTTAACTCCTGGATTGCTAGGCAAAGAAAATTACCAACAGATGTGGTTGTCTATTTTACAAAGAGAATGATCAGAAATGCGATTATTCAAGCCTTTTATAATAACAGATTTAAAGTGGCTGATCAAGAGGTCTTAATTTTGAAAGAAATTCCACCAAGAATTTTAAGAAAAAGGAAAGAGTTTGTTTTCCTGACAGATGAATTAAAAAAATGAGAGATCCAGTTTAGATGGGAGATACCAACTGGGATAGTGGTGAATTATGCTGGTACAAGATATCGTCTTAATACAGTTCTGAAGGCACAAGATTTTTTTTTGTAACATACTGAAAGCAGACCCACCGCCATCCCCAGAATTTAAAAGAGGGAAGGAAGAAGGAGAGCCACAGACACAATCAGAAGGTATACAGCGAGGTGAAGAAACCACCTCGCTGATTCCAAAACAAGCACAGCAAACTCTGGAAATTGTGCAGTTCTTGGTTCCACTAGAAGAATCAAAGGCTCAAAGAGTGACACGGGCTGCAACCAGACGAAAGGAACAACAGCAACAGAAACAGAAACAGTATCCTACAATTACAACTCAAGAATCTAATAGTGAAGCAGTGGGAGGAGCGAGACCAAAGAGGCAGATGCTTGTGGATCTGCAAGATACGCTACAAAAGCTTCAAGTTGCAAAAGATGACGACAAAGTCTCTAACATGGAATGTTAATGGTTTAAATTCACCACAAAAGAGAAAGAAAATATTTCAGTATTTGAAATAATTTTAAAATGATGTTATATGTTTGCAGGAAACGCATATCTGAGTATCTGATCAAAAATATTTGATAAATTCCAGACTGGGTATACAGTTTATTGCATCTGCTCCAGAAAAGAAAAATGGTGTAGTTATTTATGTGAAGAAGACTTTAACAGCTAACCTAATTGAAGCAGATAAACAAGGAAGATATATTATAATTGAACTTTTAATAGACGGGAAGAAAACACTTTTAATTGGATTATATGCACTTAATCAACAGCAAGGAGAATTTTATAAACTTTTACATAATAAAATAATTCAATGGGATTATAAATCATGTATTCTAATGGGAGACTGGAATGGAGTATTGGATACACAAAAAGATAAAAAAGGACCTTTTAACAGTACTCCAAATCATGCTAGATTGCCTAAATCCTTTTTTGATATGAAAGATGATTTGGAACTGAGAGATGTCTGGAGAGAACGAAACATGGAAGAAAGGGATTTTACTTTTTTCCTGATAGACATCAATCTTTTTCCAGGATCGACTTTGTATTAACTACTAATGATTTTTTTTCTAGGGTTAAGAAGATTAAGGTATGTCCAAGAACTTTATCAGATGACAGCCCAGTATGGATGGAATTGGACAAGGGGAAGGGAGATAGGAGATCTTGGAGGTTAAATGAAAATTTATTTAGATATGAAGAATATATGGAAGAATGCAAAAAACAAATGAAAGAATTTTTTATTATAAATATGCATAAGGGTACATCCATTGAAATGGTTTGGGATGCAACTAAAGCTTATATGAGAGGAATGTTAATATATTTGAATAATAAATATAGACGTAGATTGGAATATAAGCGTAAAGAATTAGAGGAGGAAATAAAGATGAAAGAGAAGGCTTTTATTTTGAACTCATCTAATAAGAGGCTGAAAGAAGCAATTAATTTGTTAAGAGGGCAGTTTGATATGTTGATGGCAGATCAAGTGGCAACTAATTTACAATATGTCAAACATAATACTTTTTACAATGCTAATAAGCCAGGTAGATGGTTAGCTTATCTGTTAAGGAAAAACAAAAATCATGTAATATAGATAAGATAGAATATAAGGGTAAAGAGGTGTTTCAGCAAAACCTTATTAAAAAGGCTTTTGTTGAATTTTATTCCAAATTATATGCTAGGGATATAACTCAAGGTTTAGATATAGATAGGTATTTACAAGAAGTGAATATCCCTATACTTACACTAGAACAGAGGGAAGGGATGAATCAACTGATAACTGCTGAAGAAATTATTTTAGCAATTAAGGAACTTTTTTCTCAACTCATTTCCTATAGTAGGTATGGGTAGCCTGTGGCCCACCAGCCTCTTGTTCTGCACTTTGAGTCCTTCCTTTAAATGATGCCCTCAGAATAGGATGGCAACCCCCTCAATTACAATGGTACAAATGTTTGTGCTTTTTTCAACAAACAAACAAGTTGTGATAGTTGTAAAATCTCCAATGTCTATGGAGTTTCTCAATCATTTAAGACATGGTTGTCCCAAAGGACCTTTTTTTTATAGGGCAACTGGACTCCTTTGAAAACTTTTTCCAGAAAGCTCCATTGAAACCTTTTTGCTTTTCATCCAAGAAGCTTCTTCAGTTCTGACTAAATGGTGGGAAATGAAAGGATTTCTATGATCCTTATTTATATGAATTATATAAATACTTCCATTCCCCAAAAGTTAATTAGAGCTGAAGAAGTTTCTTGGATGAGAACTGAAACATTTGCAAAGGAAAAAACCAAGAAAGTCCAGTTGCCTTTTGGAAAAAGCACTTTTGGTTTCTTTGCCCCAAACAGGACTAGAAGTCATGTTCCTAAAGGTCTAATCTAATACCTTCACCCAGGGGTCCCCAACCCAAGGGATTTGCAACTGGGCTGTGGAAATGGCTGGCAAGCATGAGCATGCACTCGCACATCCTCATTTGCACTCCATTTAAGTGAGCGGCAGGCACATGTGCACGATGCTTGTACAAATGGAGCTGTGTGCGCACTTGCTGCCTGCTTGCATGGAACCATCCCCTTTCCCCCTATCCTCCTCCTGTCCACAAAGCTGGAAATATTGGGGAATTCTGCCTTAACCTCTAGATCAAACTGGTTGTTCTCCTTGCATCTGGTATCTGCACATATATACAAAAGGACATGGCTTTATTATACAACAAGACACACATTTCATCATTTTTTCATTTATCACCACGCCTAACATTGGAATGTCAAGGGGGATACTGTTTCAGAGGAGGGAGGCAGCAATGCATAAATCACTCTTCTGCATCCACTGTAGCTGCTTGCACTCACTGAAGAAAGTAGTGCAGAGACAGGTGTCATTCCAGGTGTCACCTAGTCATATTCTTTGCTTTCTGAATTTTAACTCTGTACTTTCTAGCTGTCAAATTTGAATATGACCAGTTTGAGTAAAATATTGGTAAATGTATACATTCCTCCAAGCACATCCCAGCACTATAATTCTGAATATTGGATGGGCTTGGAAGTTATCTTAGAAGATATATCTATACTGTACCCTCAGTCCATAGTGGTATTATTAGGAGATATGAACGCTAGACTGGGTCCCTCTCTGTATGAGCTTGCCCAGAAGAAGGGAATCCCAGGGGAGTTCTTTGATAACCATCCTCAGTGGCTCTCGAGAGACTGTAAAAGTAATGCCGCTGGCCTGCTCCTAGTCTCCTTAATTTTTAAGGGTAATCTCCAAATTTTGGGAGGTAAGGACAAGAATTATACATACCCTTATACATACCACTCAGCCAATTCAAGTAGTGTACTGGATCTCTTTTGTGTGTCTAGAGATAAGGCTGACCTCTTCTCAGAGGTCACAGTACACCTTAGCGACAATAGCGACCATCAGCCTGTAAGTGTGACATTGTGAGGCCGCTCAGATTTAAGACCATATAACATGGCTGACAGATGGCTCACCAAAAAGGTAGAGGTGACCCAAAATAAAAGGTTAATTTGGGCCAAAGTTGATACTAAGGCAATATTAGAATGCCTTAAAACAGAGAATGCTACTAAGTTGGCTAGAACAATACAGTCATCTACTACTGACTGGATGTCAGCCTTTAATGCATTCTCCAATCTTTGTAACATACTGAAGAAACACCTAACAGTTAAACTTTGTAAGCCGCCCTGAGTCTTCGGAGAAGGGCGGGATATAAATGGGATTAAAATAAAATAAATAAATAAATAAATAAATAAATAAACCTACTACAAAAAGAGCCCAAGTGGGTAGACCTCTCTGGTTTGATCCTGATTGCCAGCGACAGAAAAAGAAATTGAAGGCAGCCATGAGGCTTGCCCAGAGGAATCCTACTGCCCATATACAAGCTAAGATGCTGCACACCAGAAGGGAATATAAAAAAAATATAACATTAAAGAAAAAACGTTTTGCCATTTCAATCTGGTCAGAACTTGAGTTGGCTGCCAGAAGTCATAATGCAGTATTATTTTGGCACTCTGTAGCAGGTATCCTGAAGGAATGGAGATTTGCATTTGACATACCAATCTCTGCTGCGGACTGGGAGAATTATTATCAGTGCTTGTTTGCCCCCACCGAACCGGTAAAGAAATTATTTTTAAACAGTGATTTGGTAAATCCTAGAACTCTCCCCCCCATGGCCACCAGTCTCAGAAAAGGAGATACAGTCCATCATTAAAAGCTTAAAGAGCAATAAAGCCCCAAGTGAGGATTTTTTACCAGCAGAATTATTTAAGAAATTTCCCAACTGGTGGGGCCCTGTATTAGCAGGTCTTTTTACACACATAAATAACACCTGCCATATACCAGATGGGTGGAAGATGGTAATAGTTGTCCCCATATATAAAAAAGGGAATAAAAAGGATCCTAGTAATTATAGGCCCATCAGCCTGATTGACATTGTAGCAAAAATATATGCTAGGTACCTTTTGAACAGAATTGAAATCTGGGTAGAGGAAAACATCATCCTCACAGAAGAACAAGCAGGTTTTAGACAAAACAGATCTACTATTGATAACTGCTTTGTCTTGAACCATCTAATTGCCAAATATGCCTGTAAGAGGAGACCCCTGTTTGCTGCTTTTATAGACCTTACAGCAGCATTTGACATGGTAAATAGAGACGTACTATGGAGTAAATTGACATCCCTTAAAATAGAACTCAGACTACTGGCTTTGATTAAAGCCCTTTACACAAGTACCTGTTTGAGGGTGCGGTATGGGGTTAATGGAGCCCTGACTAACAGGATTCACACAAATAAAGGGATAAGGCAAGGGTGTATCCTGGCCCCATTATTATTTAATTTATACATCAATGACTTGCCAGGGTTAATGAAGGATACCATGGTACACATGCCGATGATCCTAAATACTTACTGTAACAGCTTGCTTTATACTGATGATATGATTTTATTATCATACTCACAAGTAGGATTACGTAGGCTATTAAGAAGATTCAGCTCTTATTGCCAGGATAACTCCCTAATCATTAGCAAATCTAAATCCAAAATAATGGTGTTTGGAAGAAACCATCAGTGGCAATTAGATGGTGAACCAATTGAGCAGGTTAATACCTTTGTATATTTGGGAGTAACTTTTTCCAAGACTGGATCTTGGGCCTGCCATCATCAACGGAGTACATTTAGAGCAAAAGGCCGTTTGAATTTATTGCTCAAACTAAAGAACCATAGTTACCCAGGGTCCCTAGCTCCATTACTCAAGGTTTATAAGGCTAAGGTTACGACAATGCTCTTGTATGGAGCAGAAATCTGGGGTCTTTACTCAACCACAGTTTTAGAACAAACACAGTCCCAGCATTTGAGATGTATTTTGGGTGTAGATCCAAGAACATCTGCTGCAGCAGTTAGAGCTGAATTGGGAATTCATACAATTCAGGCATTATCTAAAATTAGAGCTTATAACTACTGGTGCAAAGTTAATGAAATGGAGATTGATATACTCCCCAAATTATGCCTACTAGAGCAAATAAAACTACAATCACAAATCTCCTGGATCACCAAACTAACAAACTTTGTAAGAAGCTGTGGCCTTCCTGCTTCTTGCGTAACAGGAGAACAATCTAAAAAAAGAGTTGCCCAAAGAATTAAGGATATAGAAGCACAAACTGATATAGCTATCCTTAGTAAGGTGGGTAACTTGAAATGGCTGAGTAAATACAAATGTACTTTTCAAGTGGACAGTTATTTGAAGTTACAACTCCCAAAACATCTTAAGGAGATATTTACAAGAGCGAGATTCGAACAGCTTGACACAATGGTCAGATATGGGAGATTTCATGCTATACCGTACAATGAGTGTCTCTGCATTTGCGGAGCGGCAGAGGTAGAGGACCTGGCTCACATCCTATTTGACTGTTGTCTGTATAAGAGGGTGAGAGACAGGTATCTTGGTCAATATACCAAACAAATGACCCATTGGGATCCCCATATCAAAATAACTTATCTTATGTCCGGTCAGAACTTGAAAATAACATTTAACGTAGCACAGTATTTAAACAAAATGATCCGGTTAAGATCTGCATATGTGGGACTGATTGGGGTAGATTGCAAGGGCGACTCCGAAATATAATGTTATCATATTTTATCTATATCTTAAATTATTGTACATTATTAAAATTTCATTTTAGATTGTATTTTATTACTATTTCATCTTAAATTGTATTTTATTTTAATTCTATTTTAAATTGTATTTTATCAAATTCCATTTTGGATTGCTTTTATCAAGTTTTGGTGATGGTTTGTTGCTGGAACTTTGCACTTTGATATGGCCCAAGGGCTAATCATTAAAGTTGTTGTTGTTGTTGAATTTTAACTAGTTAGTAAATCATGACAGAACAGAATGTCCTATGAGCACCGAATTTACTCAGAGTCCTTTAACAAATTCATCAAATATCTTTGAAAGTCCAAATCATAAAAATCCAAATACATATGAAACCCACGCTATATCTAACATCAAAACCCCAAGCTCATTCGAATTTTCTAAGAACTCATAAAAAAGTAAAAGGTAAAGGTTCCCCGCACATGCGTACTAGTCGTTTCCAACTCTAGGGGCCGGTGCTCATCTCCATTTCAAAGCCAAAGAGTCAGCGCTTGTCCGAGGACGTCTCCGTGGTCATGTGGCCGGCATGACTAGATGCCAAAGGCGCACGGAACGCTGTTACCTTCCCACCGTAGTGGTCCCTATTTTTCTACTTGCATTTTTACGTGCTTTCGAACTGCTAGGTTGGCAGAAGCTGGGACGAGTAACAGGTGCTCACTCTGTTACGCAGCACTTGGGATTCGACCCGCCAAACTGCCGACCTTCTGATCGACAAGCTCAGCGTCCTAACCCACTGAGCCACCGCGTCCCTTTTAAGTACTCATAACTCATATGTAATCAGAACTCAGTAATTTGCTATGGTTTAATCTCATAAGGTGTTCCAATATATCTTTTTCTCTCTCTCATTCTGCTCTCAGTCTCTTTCCCAATGTGCTCCTAATATGTTTCCTGATCTCCCAGTAAGATTCAGTTGCTATAAGTCTTAAGCTAAATGGAGAGTGTCAAAATAGAGAAAGCAAGTATAGCATCACCCCCATAGGGACTGCTGAAGTCCAGGCCCTCCTGGCCTCTTTTTGGCCTGACTGCCAGCCTAAAGGGTCTCTCACTTTGGTACCTCTAGTTGACAGAGGTATGTAGTGCGGCGATGCTCAGTGATAATGAGTAGCCACGCACATGGGGTGGTGATGGTTGATCTCTCTTGGCAGTAACTCATGTGGAATAATGATGGTAGCCAGTCCCTGGTAACAGCAGCTTGTGTAAGATGATGATGATCAGTCTCTGGTGACAGCAACTTGCATAAGACGATGGTAGTCAGCCCCTGGTCACAGCAGCTTGCATGGATGATGGTAGTCAATCTCTCTCTGGAGCTCGCAGGGACCTTCCTTCTCCACTCTCCTCCTCTCTCTCTCTGCCCTCACTCCACATAATCCTCCCCTTCTCTGTCCCCTTTTGCCTCCTCCAGTTGATCTTACAGGAGTCTCTCTATTCCCCCCCACCTTTCCCCAGTAAAAAAAATGCATTCAACCCAGTCAAACTCTTCCATCACCCTCCCTCTGGTTAACTTGCTCCAACAAAGGAAAAGGAAAAGGACACAGAAAACTCCTCTCTCTCTCTCTCTCTCTCTCTCTCTCTCCCTCCCTCCCTCCCTCCCTCCCTCCCTCTCTCTCTCTCTCTCTCTCTCTCTCTCTCTCTCTCTCTCTCTCTCTCTCTCTCTCTCTCTCTCTCTCTCTCTCTCTCTCTCTCTCTCTGCCTGGCTTACTCTGAACAGACAAACTCCAATAAGCTACTCTCTATCTCCCTCTCCACCTGAGTTTCCCACAATGAAACAGAAGAAGAAAGTCAAAACTCCCACTTCCTTACTCTCTCTCTCTCTCTCTCTCTCTCTCTCTCTCTCTCTCTCTCTCTCTCTCTCTCTCTCTCTCTCATCCCACCTTGCTCTGCCCGATGTCCAAAAATCGCCACCTTCCATTTTTTTCTTTTTCCTTTTCTTTCTCATCAGTTGACTTCCTTCTCCTTTTTTGATCCTTCCCCAGGGCCACACCCCACTGCCAATCCAACAGCAGCTACCAGAGCTCCTCATCTCCCTGCTGGATCAGCAGGGCTCCAGCAAAGCCTCTCAGCTGGCCCCAATCTCACTCCAGCTCTGCTACACAAGTTAATGTACACAACAATGATTCATAATCTCCTGAGGAGTGTTTTTTTAAATCCCATTAACAACAAAAAAGGCCTTCATTGCTTTTATCAGACCTACTGTCCATAGGCATTTTAAAAACTTATCACCATTGAATGCTGCAGAATGCTGTAATATTGTTGTGCTTGACATTGTATTCATATTTCATCCAATAGCCAAGGGACAAAGATCCAAGACAAATTAGCTCTGTGATAGAAGTAAGAGGTAAAGTATATGTTCCAAGCATGTTGCAAATATTACATTTACTTACCTCTGAGATAAAAGTATTCAAAGGTCAACTGGAATGTGCCATAAAATACAGATGATTATCATTTGATCTGATCAGCTATGACATTACAAAGTCTTCATAAAATAACTAAAAAGGGGTGAGATTCTTCTGAAGTGCTTAAATAGAGTGGTTTCATACAGGGGTTTCTAAAACATTCGAAACTGTAGTACACTTAAAAAAAAGAAAAAAAGACAAAATTTCAAGCTTTAGAACAATCTTTGAAGGTAGATGTGATAATTTGTAGATGGTAGTAAGGTAAAGGAGTCCTGTGGATTTTACTCTGCTAGTCATTGCCAACTATAGAGGTGGTACTCATCTGCATTTGAAGACCATTGAGCCAGCACTTTCCGAATACATTTCCATGGTCATGTGGCCAGCATCACATCACAGAGAGCTGTTACCTTCCCACCATAGTGGTATCTATTTATCTACTCACTTTTGCATACTTTCAAACTGCTAGATGGTAGGAGCTGGGGCAAGGACAGGTGCTCACCCTGTCAAATGTTATTTGGATCTCATATCTGCCAGCTTTCCAGCTGACAAACCCAGCATCTTAACCAGGTAGCCTTCATACATTAGTAGAAGAGGTCATGAAAAATTATTTTGCCAGTATAGTAGTCAAAGTTGGTAGTACTTTATAACTTATGTTATATTACTAACTTAACTATTTTATTACATACATGCACACAGAAACACAGAGGCACACAACCATAAATATATATATACAAACAGTTACTTTTTATTGCTTATTATAATCTTTTAGCAATAAACGACTGTTTTTATCCATCCCGGTGTTCAAAGATTTTATACTTTATACACACACACACACACACACACACATATATATATATATATATATATATATATATATATATATATATATATATATATATATATATATATATATATATGTTTTCATAGATTTTCACTGTTTTCGTAGATTTTCCTCGTCAAAACGTCATCAAGACACCCTCAATCTTACATGGGAAAAGACCCGAATACGCTATACACACACACACACACACACACACACACACACGATGTTGGGAAGCTAACAATTTGGACAAAGAACATGTCATAAGTCTGTCCATCCCCACCCACCCACAATTAGCTGCATCAATCCTGTTTCTATTGTGCTGGCTGACATCCATTTGAATTTTACTGCTCTGCCTCTCCCTGCCTGCCCTGCCCACCGAGAATGTTTGTCTTCTGACGTGTGGTCATTTAATGCCACCGCCTGACTATTCTCCCTACTGTCATGCCTAGGTATATCTCCCACATGCAGTGCCATTGTTCCAGCTCACAATCTCTCCACTGTGCCAGCATCGTTGGTAGTATTAATTTGATGTCCTCTCCTGGAGTTTGTAAGTCCAGTCTGCTCTTCCATGCACCCAATCCTCGTCGATCCCTGCCACGCCAATATGTCAGTTGGTGTGCGATCGTGTTTACATGGGAGAGAATTGACAGGGAGCCAGAACGGATGAATCAATGATCACTTCTCTCCTGTGTAAACAGGAGAGCCAAAGACCATATATACACTATATGTGGTGTTTTTATTTTATTTTATTTTTTGTTTGTTTATAAAATGTATTGGCTGCCCATCTTACCACAAGGTAATTCTGGGTGGCTTACAATGAAAAACATATATAGGTAAAAGTTTCCTTGTCCAGCCTTGTCCAACTCTAGGGTGTGGTGCTCATCTTTGTTTCTTGGCCGAGGGAGCCAGTATTGTTCTGAAGAAGTGTCTGTGGTCATGTGACCAAGAGTGCTATATGCAAAAGGCACACAGAATGTTGTTACCTTCCCATCGAAGTGGTACCTATTTATCTACTTGCATTTGTATGCTTTCAAACAGCTAGTTGGGCAGGAGCAAGGGGCAAGGAACAGGAGCTCACCCCACTGCACAGTGCTTGGGTCTTGTACACGGGTGGTCAGCTTTCCAGCTGATAAGCTCAGTATCTTCAACTGTTGAGTCATTGTGCTCCATATAGATCTGTTGTTACTCGATCAACCACCTCAACTGTGATGCTTTTCCATTGAGGCAGAGCCAGGTCTTTGGTACTTATAAAAGGTCAGGAGAGTTGGGGTGGACCTCACATTGACCTCACAAGGCCCTTCTCATGAATTTCACTAGCCAGAATAATTGAACCGAGGGGATCTGCAGCCTAACTCCTATGCCTGCAAAAGTGGGATGGGCCAATCCCAGTGGGAGGAGACAGTCCCTCAAGTAGCCTGGACCCATGCCATGAAGGGCTTTAAAGGTGATTACCAGCACTTTGAATTGCACCTGAGAGCAAAGTGGTGTTACATGGGCCATTTCTGGGGCCCCAAGAACTGCCTACGCTATTGCACTCTGCACCAACTGTACCTTCTGAATGCTCTTCAAGGCTAACCCCGCCATGAGATGACTAGGGCCTGGACAACTAAGCACAGGGATTATATCATATATATAAGAACCCTGGTGGTGCAGTGGTTATAATGCAGCATTACAGGCTAACTCTGTCCATAATCTGGAGTTCAACCCTGATGGGTTTGAGATTGACTAAGCCTTCCATCCTTCTGAGATCAGTAAAAGGAGGACCTATATTGCTCAGGGCAATATGCTAACACTGTAAACCACTCAGACAGTGTTGTGAAGGACTAGGAAGCAATATATAAGTTTGTGCTATTGCTATTGCTATATATGTTGTGTTTGTATTCTGTTTTATGCATCTGTATTTTTCTGGAGGATTATTCCCTTATTTTTAAGAGACAAGAAGTCCAAAGCAGTCCTTTGGCAACAGTTTGATTTGCAAACATTAGGTAATGATTATGTTTCTTTTTCTGCTATACAATCTTCATTAACTTAATTCAGTAGAAAAGATTTACGTTTTAATGTGTTATTGTTACCATTGTTTTATCTGGAGTTTTATGCAGTGTTCTTATTTAGTTCAGAACATATTGGAGATTGATGGCTCTATTAGAGCCATAGTAATTTATGTTAAATCTATATTGATTTTTATTGTGACATCTTCAATTTTAATGTACTGTATTGCTTTTATTAGCATAAACTGCTGGGAATCTGTGGTTCATCTGTTGGGTTTAAAAGTGATAAATAAATAAGCAAGTTTCCATTAAAAGCATTACAAAAGAAAATGCCAAGTTTTTCCCACTTTTCTGATCTATTAGCATTTTTTTTATTTTCTTGTTTTCAGTGATTGGTAAAAGGAACAAAATGTTGCCTCTATTCTACTGTTGTTTGTTTATTCTTTTCCTTTGAACTCCTTTAAATTGAATTTTATTTATTTTATACCTTATTGGAGGCTTCCTGGTAAAAAGTATGCAGAAAGTTTGATAAGTAAATACATTGCTAATTCACTTGCATATAAAGAATTCAATACTTACAGGCATGTGTTAATTTGCTTGTACAGAAATGTTAGAATGAGAGGTTTTCTCCATAGACGTATCATGCATATAAGATATTTTATTAGATTTATTAGTTTCGAAGACTGTCCAACTTCAAAAAACTTCTGGGAGACTTGCAACATTCACAAGACAAGTAGTCCTCAACTTATGACCACAACTAAGCCCAACATTTCTGTGAAACATTAAGTCAGTTTTGCCCCATTTTATGACCTTTCTTGCTACAGTTGTTAAGTGAATCACTGCAGTTGTTAAGTTAGTAACACTGTAGTTAAATGAATCTGGCTTCCCCATTGACTTTGCTTGTCAGAAGTTTGCAAAAGGTGATCACATGACCTCGGGATACTGTAACTGGCATAAATACAAGTTAATTGCCAAGCATCTGAATTCTGATTACGTAACTATGGCTGCAATGGTCATAAGTGTCAAAAATGGTCATAAGTCACTTTTTTCAGTGCCATTGTACTTTTGAAAATCACTAAGTGTGGTATGTCAAGGACTACCTGTATATTATTAGACAAATATGAGTGCTTGGATAAAAAACCATATCAGTAACTTGTCTAAAGTTTCTCTGCTCTTTGTTTAAATCACATTGACTGGGTTCATACGGCATAGTAGTCCAGTTCTGCTGGTTGATAGCCCCAATGATACTACTGATACTAGACAGGCCACTCAAATCCCACGGCTGCATTTTCACAATGTACTTTCATAATATTGATAGTCTCTGCCTTGGGTAAAAACTTCCATCCTGCACCTACCCTTCAAGAGGATCATGGAGCAGTGGTGGCGCAATGGTTCAAATGCAGTATTGCAGGTTAACTCTGCCCACAGTCAGGAGTTCGATCCTGATGGGCTCAAGGTTGACCTTCCTTTCAAGGTTGGTAAAATGGGGACCCAGATTGTTGAGGGAAATACATTGACTTTGTAAACTGCTTAGAGAGGGCTGAAAGCACTATGAAGTGGTATATAAATGCTATTGCTAGTATTATCAGCCACAATCACCACCAGCTGTTCACACTAGGCATTCAGTGCAGATGATAAAATAAGATTTACAAAGGGCTTGGCTAAAGTTTGACTGTAGCTGCCTTTCTTTCTTTCTATCATATCCAAACTTTGTAGACTTTGAAAAAATTTGGACATATAGAGATATTCTAAATATTGATGGGAATTTAAAATCTAAACAAGAACTGGAAAATCAGGGTATCAACCTGTCGTGGTGGGCACATTTACAGATGCAAAATAGATATGAAAAAGGCATGAAACTGTATGGGTTTTATAAAAAGCAAACTGTATTTGATAAGATATTGTTAACTTCTGATGAGAAATTAATTAAGAAAATGTAAAAAATTTTGTTACTCTTGGAGATGGAAAATGAACAAGTTAAAGAAACAATGATAGGGTGGGTGAAAAACTTTGGCTATAACACAGAACTAGAAAAATGGCAAAAGTTATGGAAGAGAAATTATAAATTGACAATGTACAAAGAAAATTTATATAAAATGTTTTATAGATGGCACTTGCCACCAGCAATACTAGCAAAAGTTTTTAAAAATATGTCAGATAGATGCTGGAAATATAAACATAATTCAGGCACATATTATCATATTTGGTGGACATGTGGCAAAACAAAGTCCTATTAGAAAAAGATACATGCTTGGTTAGAAAAAACGCTGGGAGAACATGTTGAATTTAAACCTGAACTTTTCTTATTAGGTATAATGCCAGAAAAGATTAATAAACAAAGCCTATATTTGATTCTAAATGTCACAACAGCAGCAAGAATAGTCATTGCGCAATATTGAAAAAATGAAGGATTACCACTAGAGGGAGAAGTAATTAAAAAAATACTGGAATGTGCTGAGATGGACAGATTAACTATGAGATTGAAAGATAAAGAAGAATATTACCAAATCTGGGATTCATTCTATAAATGGCTAGATGAAAAAACCAAGGATTAGGAACTGATTATGTATTAGTGCTTTTGAATCCAGATAGCATGCTGGTTGAAAAATTAATAAATGTATGTAAGATAAAAATTAATAAAATCTTTAAAAAAAAAGATTTACAAAGGGCTTGGTTAAAGTTTGACTGTAGCTGCCTTTCTTTCTATCACATTGGTAATCTTCACTCATCCAAGTTACTTAGAACCTAAAGGCTGCATTTCAAGTAGTTTTAGAGGCCTTCCTGTCCTCTACCATCTTCTGGAGTCCATTTAAGCCCAGTGACTCCATCCAGCCACCTCATTCTCTGTTGTCCCCTTCTTCTATTGCCCTCAACCTTTCCCAGCATTAGGCTCTTCTCCAGTGAGTCCTTCCTTCTCATTAGGTGGCCAAAGTATTTGAGTTTTAGCTTCAGGATCTGGCCTTCTAAAGAGCAGTCAGGGTTGATCTCCTCTAGGACTGACCGGTTTGATTGCCTTGCAGTCCAAGGGACTCGCAGGAGTCTTCTCCAGCACCATAGTTCAAAGGCCCCAATTCTTTGGTGCTCAGCCTTTCTTATGGTCCAAATTTCACAGCCATACATTGCAACTGGGAAGACCATAGCCTTGACTATACGCACTTTTGTTGACAGGGTGATGTCTCTGCTTTTTAGTGTGCTGTCTAGATTTGCCATGGCTTTCCTCCCAAGGAGCAAGTGTCTTTTAATTTCTTGGCTGCAGTCCCCATTTGCGGTTATCTTGGAGCCCAGGAAAATAAAATCTGTCAAAACCTCCATTTCTTCCCCATCTATTTGCCAGGAACTGAGAGAGCCAGATGCCATGATCTTGGTTTTCTTAATGTTTAGTTTCAACCCATGTTTTGCACTCTCCTTCTTCACCCGCAACAAGAGGCTCTTTAGTTCATTTTCACTTTCTGCCACTAGAATGGTATCATCTGCATATCTTAGGTTGTTGATACTGTATTTCTCCCAGCAATCTTAATTCCAACTTTTGATTCATCTAGACCTGCTTTTCTCATGATGTGCTCTGCATATAAGTTAAACAAGCAGGGTAACAGTATGCAGCCTTGCCGGACTCCTTTCTCAATTTTGAACGAATCAGTGGTTCCGTGTCCAGTTCTCACTGTTGCTTCTTGACCCGCATATAGGTTTTTCAAGAGACAAATAAGGTGGTCTGGTACTCCCATCTCTTTAAGAACTTGCCCCAGTTTGTTATGATCCACACAATCAAAGGCTTTAGCATAGTCAATGAAGCAGAAGTAGATGTTTTTCTGGAACTCCCTAGCTTTCTCCATGATCCAGCGTATGTTGGCAATTTGATCTCTAGTTCCTCTGCCTCTTCGAAATCCTGCCTGTAGTTCTGGAAGTTCTTGATCCACATACTGCTGGCAAATTGAGTGTAGCACTTTTACTGCATCGTCTTTTAAGATTTTGAATAGCTCAGCTGGAATACTGTCACCTCCACTAGCTTTGTTGTTGCTCAGCTTTCCTAAGGCCCATTTCACTTCACATTCTAGGATGTCTGGCTCGAAGTCAGTGACCACCTCATCGTGGTTATCAGGGACGTACTGTCCATGGGGTTTTCATGGCAAAGATACTGGAGTGGGTTGCCATTTCCTTCTCCAGTGGATCATGTTTTGTCAGAACTCTCTGCTATGACCTGTCCATCTTGGGTGGCCCTGCACGGCATAGCTCATAGCTTCATTGAATTATGCAAGCCCCTTCGCCACAACAAGGCAGTAATCCATGAAGGGGGCTGAAAGCACTATGAAGTGGTATATAAGTCTAAATGCTATTGCTAGTGTTATCAGCCACAATCATCACCATCTGTTCACACTAGGCATTCAATGCAGATGATAAAATAAGATTTACAAAGGACTTGGCTAAAGTTTGACTGTAGCTGCCTTTCTTTCTATCACATTGACAATTTTCACTCATCCAAGTCACTTAGAACCTAAAGGCTGCATTTCAAGTACTTTTAAGGTTGGACAATCTTTGCCCTGTAGAAGGGAACCACCTCCCAGTATTTTCTGCCAATGAAATGCCAAGGACACCAATATATCAGTCTTTAACAAAGCAAATGTTTGCTCAGTGATCCACAACAGATTGAGCTGCAGTTAGTTGCACAGGACTTTTCTGTTCTCTTGCACCCTCTGCTGAGAGAAGAAATTGCCCAAGAAATTGCTCAAGAAGAAATTACACATATAGAAGACTATCATTTCCTTGGGGAGTTTGATTGCAGAAGCAGGAGAAAAACTACAGAAAGTCCTATTTGCATCACCATGATACAATTTACCTCTGAAAGCCACCGTCTGAGACTGAACGATGGGAACACTATCCCGGTGATTGGACTTGGTACTAGCACAGGTAATGAAAAGGTAAAATAATCTTTTTCATTTACTAATTCTGGAGTTCCTGAGCATAAGATGCATGCAATGCTTAAATGGTTAACTTGCTTTATCTAATAGGAACACTGATTTGACTTACTGTAATTTCTTTCCTCTGCTCAGAAATAAAATGCTATACAGTCGTACTTTGATACTCATAGCTAATTGGTTTCTGGAAGCATGATGACTACCAAAAACAATGAGTACCAAACAATTTTTCCCCATAAGGAATAATTCAATTCAATTTAATTTATTTAGATTTATATACCGCCCTTTCCCGAAGGACTCAGGGCGGTTTACAGGGTATTTTAAAAAATCAATACAAACGTTAAAACAAATTAAAAAAAGATTAAATAAAACCCTGAAAAAAATAAAAAAAACCAGTTAAAATTAAAAATTAAAAAATTCTCAGCCTGGGCCAGAGAGCTCGAAGAGCCAGGTCTTCAGGTCCCGGCGGAATGAACGGAGGTCGGGGGCAGTCTAGGATGAGCAATCTAGGATGTAGTGAGTCACAAAGAAGCCAACACTGACAAATTCTAGCTTGTGTGTTAAGTATATCAAACAAACCATGAGTACTGAAAGAAAATGTTTGCGTCAAACCACATTGAGTAACAAATTTGATGACTTTCAAAGCAGTTGAATCCCAAGGTATCACTGTATAATTGAGTCCATGCTGTCCCTTATTGCTTTAAAGAAGAATTAAGGTCATCTTTATTAGCTTGGCCTTTTCAAACTTGGCAAGTAATACTTTGGTCCTGGAGAGTAAATCTCAATTTTGCTAGAGATGATGGGAGCCCCAAGATGTGAAGAGTGAGATGTGATGTCTCAGGCACAGCAGGGAGGCAATGCAGTCAACTGGCAATTCAAACCGCCCTTTAATTGCTCCAAATGCTCCCACTTTCCTGGCAAGCCCCATTACAAAGGAAGACACACACACCTTCAGATGCCTCTGGCTGCAAGTAGTTTCATATACAGTTAGATTAGAAGAGTATTTTACTCAAAGCCACGTAGAGAACAAAAATGTAATATACAACCAGAATCTAAGAAGTCTGTGGAAATACAAGCTTGCCTGAGCAGTTTCAGAAGAGAAGCCAAAATATAATCCAAAGTCTTTGAATGCCCAGTCAAAGTTGTCAGTAAGTACAATGGTCAGAGTTTCAGGGTTTCCAAGCAGAAATCACAACACCAAACAAGAGATCAGAGAGTTGTTTCAAAGATCAGCAACAGCACACAAAACTCCAAGGAATCAGCATTTGTTCCCAACAAATGCCTCTCCCCACAGCCTCTCCTTAAGTCTCAGTCTCCAGGTGTGCCTTGTGGAGAGGGGCAGGGGATGCTCCTCCTGAGTAGTTGAGCCTGCCTGTGTTGTTCCCTCCTTCTCTCCACTCTCTGAGCTCTAGGATCAGGAGGGGGTGGCCCTTGCTCATCGCCTGAGCTCTGTCTCTCCTCTTCCTCCTGTTCCAATACTGAAAGACCCTGGCCTGCCTCAGCCTGTTCTTCCCCACAATCCTCTGAAGCCACAGACACCTCTCCCTCGACCTCCACAGGGTCCCGTTCCAGCTTATTTTCCTAGGCAAATTCAGGCTCCAATGAAGGCATGACACGACGTAAAGATTCTCATCAATGATAAACTTCCCGTAAGCTCTGAATATTGGAGCTCTGCAAAGGAAAAGTATGGAAGAATGGAAATGGCATTGGTCATTGATGGATGAGTCTTGTTTGGACCTGGATGGATATAGACCTCTTAGTTGCCTTTGATCAGCAAACAAAAATAGAGGGACAAAAATAGAGAGTGTGGCTGAGAGCCAGAGGGAGGATGGAGAAAAAGCATGGCAGTGGGAGCTTTGGCTTGACATTATGTGAGATAATAAAGGCCCAGTCTAGCACAATACCAACAAAGAAGAAAAACAACAGCTTTCAAAGGAAACCAGCATGGCTGCATAAAGAACTCTCTGATAAACTGAAAGATAAAAGGGACAAGTATAGGAAGTGGAAAGAGGGGCACATAACTAAGGCAGAATATCAGCAAATAGCCCGTGCCTGCAAAAATGAAGTGAGGGAAGCTAAGGCTCAAAATGAACTAAGGCTTGCGACCAAAGTCAAAAATAACAAAAAAAGCTTCTTTCAATATATAAGAAACAAGAAAAAAGTGAAGGAAATGATTGGTCCATTAGTGGGGGAAAGTGGCAAGAAGGTGACAAGCAACAGGGAGAAAGCAGAACTATTTAACTCGTTTTTTGCATCTGTCTTTACACAAAGGGAAAAAACAGTCCAACCTACCAAAACCAGTGCCATAAAAAACAGAATAGAAACGCAAGTTAAGATAGGCAAGAAAATGGTAATTGAGCACCTGTCCAGCCTAGACAAATTCAAATCACCAGGACCAGATGGATTACACCCCAAGGTTCCCAAGGAACTGGCAGACGTGATCTCAGAACCACTGAACTATACTTTTCAAAGATCCTGGAGCACTGGGGAACTACCAGAGGACTGGAAGAGAGCTGATGTAGTTCCCATCTTCAAAAAAGGGGGAAAAAAACAGATCCAGGAAACTGCAGACCTATCAGCCTGACCTCAATACCTGGGAAGATTCTGGAAAAGATAATCAAACAACAAATCAACGAACACCTTGATGCGAACAAAGTTATCACTAAAAGCCAACATGGGTTTGTCAAAAACAGATCGTGCCAGACAAACCTTATTGCATTCTTTGACCAAGTGACAAAACTAGTGGACCAGAGGAATGCTGTAGATTTAATTTACTTGGATTTCAGTAAGGCATTTGATAAAGTAGATCACAACCTACTACTTGATAAGATAGAAAAATGTGGGTTAGATAGCATCACCAGCAGATGGATTTGTAGCTGGCTGACAGGCCATACTCAGCGTGTGGTCCTCAATGGAACTGCATCTACATGAAAGGAAGTGTGTAGTGGGGTGCCCCAGGGCTCTGTTCTGGGCCCAGTGCTCTTCAACATCTTCATCAACAATTTGGATGAGGGGATAGATGGGGAACTCATCAAATTTGCAGATGACACCAAGCTGGCAGGAATAGCCAATACTCCAGAAGATAGGCTTAAGATACAGGAGGATCTGGACAGACTCGAACACTGGGCACTATCTAACAAAATGAAATTCAATTGTGAAAAAAGTAAGGTTCTGCATTTAGGCAGGAAAAATCAAATGCACAGGTATAGTATAGGTGGTACCTTGCTCGATAGTAGTAACTGTGAGAGGGATCTCGGAGTCCCAGTGGACAATCACTTAAATATGAGCCAGCAGTGTGCTGCAGCTGCCAAAAAAGCCAACACAGTGCTAGGCTGCATTAACAGGGATAGAATCAAGATCACGTGAAGTACTAATACTACTTTACAATGCTTTGGTAAGGCCACACCTGGAATACTGCATCCAGTTTTGGTCACCACGATGTAAAAAAGATGTCGAGACTCTAGAAAGAGTACAGAGAAGAGCAACAAAGATGATTGGGGGACTGGAGGCTAAAACATATAGGGAACGGTTGCTGGAATTGGGTATGTGTAGTTTAATGAAGAGAAGAGTGAGGGGTGACATGATAGCAGTGTTCCAATATCTCAGGGGCCGCCACAAAGAAGAGGGAGCCAAGCTATTCTCCAAAGCACCTGAAAGCAGGACAAGAAGCAATGGATGGAAACTAGTCAAGGAGAGAAGCAACCTAGAACTAAGGAGAAACTTTCTGACAGTTAGAACAACTAACCAGTGGAACAACCTGCCTCCAGAAGCTCTGAATGCTCCAACACTGGAAGTTTTTAAGAAGAGACTGGACAGCCATTTGTCTGAAATGGTATAGGGTTTCCTGCCTTAGCAGGGAGTTGGACTAGATGACCTCCAAGGTCCCTTCCAACTTATGATGATGATGATTTATTTATTTATTATTAATTTTATTTGGATGATGATGATGATGATGATGATGATGATGATGATGATGATTATATTATCATCATCATCATAACATTCTTACTGGCTCTCTTTGGAAGTTTGATTGACTTCAGTATTATTCTGCTTCTGGAAAAAGTAAAAACGGACTTTTCTGAAAACCTTTGGGGGTTGGCTCTAGGTATACTTTTTGGGTGTCTAACATTGTATGTATTATGTATTACTATTTGTTTAGTGTACTATTTTTGATTATGTTGGCATAAGAATGTTAGAAATAGATGATAGATAGATAGATAGATAGATAGATAGATAGATAGATAGATAGATAGATGATGGATTTCTTTGTAAAATAAATTCTAAACCAATCAGTGACTCCAAGTCCACCTAGAAACTTCAGACCAACTTGGTGCCCTCAATTTTGTTGACTACCGTGATCGCCCTGACTGGAGATAATGTGGACAGTTAAAGTTCAGCATATGCTCTTTGAACACAAGACAAACCAGATCTCGCTCAACACTGTTCTGAGAGAAAAGTAAACTTAGATGGTTCAGAAATGCCTCAGGGCTTGTTTGCAAGTCCATTTGTCTTTGACCTAGCTCACCTGCTGCTTTTGTGCAATATCCTTTCGCAAGTGGACAGTCTCTATCCCATGAAAAAAGACTGCCCTAGAAAGCCCCAACACTACCATGATGCCAATTTTACCACTGAAGTGAAGGAGCGCTAGCTTGAGGTCCAGCGGCTTTGTTTGGGCACGCTATTCCTTGTTCTCTTGCGCCCTCTGCTGACGGGAGAAGCCCTGCCCTCACCGCTTATAGAAATACTTTAGCACCTTTTGAGGCTAGACGACGGTGATAGGATTTGGGACTAGCGCAAATATCACAACCGTAAAATGATCTATTTACTGTTTTTTCATATTCTTGAATATAAATTCCATGCAATGCATAATTGATAAGTTTGGGCTTCTCAGCAACCATTTTCCATCGTAGATTTAATTTTCCGTTTAATTCTCTGTGTTTCTGTTTGTTTGTTTCATTTCCTCATAAATTAGGTACGTTAAGCTTGTTGGAGGGTTTACAAACTCTTAGGACGCATTTGCTTGTTGAAGGAAGCCTAAACAAAGGTGACATTATAATTGAGCAGGTTGCCAATTCTGACAGCATAACCTCAGGGGAAGGATTCCGGGTGCAGAACAAGAGGCTAGCCACATCTATTATAACAAATGAATTGAGGGACAAGATCCTGTTCTGACCCTTATCGGATGCTGAATCATTTTTAACTAAGAGGATTTGCATTTTCTCCATTTCTGGTATTGATCCTGCTTTCCTTTTCAGAATGTGTATCTCTCAATAATCTGTTTACGAGAATGATAACACAGTAAGCATCTGACATCCAACAGTCAACACTACTTGAAACTATTCTGCTGTAGAGCTGTTGCTTTGTTAACCATTGTAAATCTTTTTGGGTTCAGAGAGAAAATAGAGTACTTTGCACAATCTGAATTCCCCTGCTGTATCTGAAAGCTTTGCCTATAATTCCCAGGGCTCCCAACTGCCATTGAATTGCAATTTTAATTGCCTTTCATTAAAAGCAATCAAGACATAAAAAGTGAAGCAGTAAACAAAGAAAACAATAAAAGCTAGCAAGGAAAACTAAAAACTAAACAAGAAAGAAATAGAGAGAAAGCTTGGATATATTTTTTAACATGTATCTATTAGTAATCACAACAAAGGTTTTGTTAAGTTATAAAGTTTAAGCCTTCCAGTTCTGACAAAAAGGGAAAACACTGCTTACAATTTTCTCCCAGCCATGTACTTATTTGAAACTCACCCTAAACCTGTGTACTTCGTGTATTTCTCAAAAGCTTATCCCATAAATACATCTGATCATCTGAAAATGCCCCAAAATTCTCAGCTATTTATTGAATATGCAGCAAAGCACATATCCCACTTCTACTGAAACAAACACATGTCTATTCCAACGTTTTTGGGAATGCCCTAAAGGATTGTGAGCAGTCTACAGTCTCCACTTTACTCTGAGCAAAGTTAAAATAGCTTAATGTTTGGCTTTTAGTTTCTTTTATCAACATTGCATCTTCTGGAGATTTCTAAGACTTTTGAAGTTGGGCATGACTTGGATTAGGATCAGTCTAAGAGTATGCAAGGGCTTATCTTCTCCAGAGCTCTAGATGGTATCAGGGAGTGAGGGACAGAGCAAGACAGAGAACTACTATGAAGGCTGCAGCATAGTCTCTAGAAGGAAAAAGTAAGCTGAATTTTACTACATTGAGTTTTAATACCAGAGAGGTCAACAGAACAATCACAAAAGCAGCATCCATTTTATCTGTAAGATATTGTGAGGAGGCAGTGTCCCCAAACACTATTTCTGTAAAACAGATGGCAAATTGCTTTATGCAGCATGATGTCCATTGGGTTAAAAGGTGTTGGGGAGGGGGCATGAGCCACAGCTCAAGAGATCAAGAGAAAGTAGAGGCACAAAAATTGTGATTAGTTTTAATGTAGGGTTCTGTTTGTGAGACGTGTTGCTTTCATTCCTCAGCTTGATTGAAAACAAGAAATCGAACTCTTTCCTGCTCGCCTTTGCTATATTCCTTTGCTGAAGGAGAGCTCAGGAATCCTTCCTTTCTTCCATCTTCCACTTGTTCCTTCTGAAGTTCTTCAATCTTCTTCACACCTAGATCTTATCAGAAATTATAAAATAATTAAATCACGGAAGGTTAAGTAATTTGTGTCCTAATCTCTTCCTTGATTTCTCTTACGTAGCAGTCTCCAGGCTCAAATGGACAGTTTTGACAGTTTGAAAACCCACTGAAGATGTAGATTTTGAAGGGAAAAAAATGTGCAGAAGATCAGTTGTAATCTGTTTCCATTTGTCAGAGGGTGGGAGTAGATAGGAAAGAAGATAGAAAATGCGTAAATGCCAGTTATTATTATACAAAGCATTACTAAATGTATTTACAAAGCTTTATGTGATATAAGTGTTTATATGTCTATCTATAGTGAGCAGGAGTAAATATATATTCTAATGCTTAACTTATTATTTTGAATAACTTATTATTCAAAACAGCGAGTTAAATTGTGGTCCCTATTTTTCTACTTGCATTTTTACGTGCTTTCAAAGTGCTAGTTTGGCAGAAGCTGGGACGAGTAACAGGCGCTCACTCTGCTACGCAGCATATTTCTGTGTGTATATATGCCTTTCTGTGTGCGCATCTCTCTCTCTCTCTCTCTCTCTCTCTCTCTCTCTCTCTCTCTCTCTCTCTCTCTCTCTCTCTCCTACAAATATTATATAACACATTTGATGTTTGGTCCAGTGGTTAAGGCACCAGATTAGAAACTGGAAAAATGTGAGTTCTTATCCCATGAAAGCTGACCAGGTGACTTTGGGCCAGCCACTCTCTCTCAGCCCAACTTATCCCACAGGGTTGCTGCAGGAAAAAGAGGAGGAGGAAGGAACATTAAGATATGTCTGCCAGCTTCAGTTATTTATAAAAGTAATAAAAGGCAAGATAAAAATAAGGAAACAAATGAAGCTTTTTAACTTCTTGCAAGTTTATTTATTGTATGTCTTACTTGACCTGTGCTTTGATAAAAACTGAATGGCCCTACAATCTGCTGTTTTGGGATAATTTGTTTAACAAATGCAGAAGGGAGTGAAGATAATAGCCTTGAAGAAAGCATGCAGGAACCAGTAAAGGAAAATAAAAGATAACCCTGGAAAGAGGAAGATATGAGAAGAAGTCAACAGAACCCGCCTTGTTTCTTTTTGACACAAAAGGGACAGAAGGAAATTCTGACAGACTTTCCTGATTGTGTTACTCTACCCCACAACTATCAAGCAGCAGTCCTGGAATCCTTGTGCTGTCTCTTTTCTGAGCTGGTTTTTCAAAGGGCTAACAATAATTTCACTCTAGAATCACAGGACTGGAAAGGGCCTTGGAGGTCTTCTAGTCCAATCCTCTGCAGGATACTTCATATCACCCCAGTTAAAAGTTGTCCTGTCTATTCTTGAAAACCTCCAGCAATGCAGCACCCACAACTCTGGGAGACAAGCTGTTCCATTGATTAATTGTTCTCACTGTCAGGGAATTTCTCCTTGGTTCTACACTGGATCTCTCTTTCCACCCATTACTTCTTGTCCTCCCCTCCCGGTGGTTTGGAGAATAGGTTGACCCCCCCCCACCTCCTCATCTCTGTGACAGCCCTTTAAGTACTGGAGAAGATCTATCATGTCACTCCTTATCCTTTTCTTTGATAGGCTAGACATATGTGCTTTCCTTTAACATTCATCATACGGTGTAGCCTCCAGACCTGTCATCACCTTTGCTGTTCTTCTCTGCTATTTGCTCTTCATTTCTATTGGCAGATCTGTTGCATTTAAAGCCAGGGAAGGTCTTTACAGGAGGCCCAAATCAGTGGAATTGACACTGGATCTGGGATCAGGTGCTGCAGTCTAAGTGGGGAAGGAAAATTCCACACTCTCATGCATGTGCTTTCTTAATCTTACGTATCTCTATACAGTTAAAGCAATCTATGCCAAAAAAAATTCTTCTATGATGTTAGAAGGATTGGCAGAGGTGATTAGCTCTTAATATTCATGAGAATTTGAAGTGAACATCAAACAGCAAGATTTAAAATGCAGCCTCTGAATTGGCTGGGCACTATGTTTATGTCCATGGCATATCTTTAAATGTTTCCTGGTTTTTATCTGAAGAATCGATTGCTTATCTTGATTGAGATAGCTCCTTTTCCAAAGCCCACCAGCTAGTTTTGAATCTCAGAAATGCCAACTTTTCAAGGAAGTGACATGCACTTCTACTCACTTTTAGGTAGCCTCCAAAAACATTTATTGAATTAGTCAGTTGCTTAATTGCTTTGCTGAATTGTGAGTGTCCAGTTGTGATTCCATCTTACCAAGTTCCCATCAGTTTGATTTTTTCCCCTTTTCCCCCCAAAATGAGTTATTTACCATTCAAAGCCAAAAGTCTGTTCTCTGATATGCCAATGCAAATCTTTCTGAGCTTCAGGATTTTTACCTCTATTGTTGTGCTGAGTGATATTTTTTTATGGGATGTGCTTGGTAGAGGAAATATCAAGAAAAACAATGTATCAGCAGAGCTAGGCAGAGTGGCCAAAGAGTTATCTTCAGAAGATTATTTAATGCCATTTTCCCCATTCTCACATGGACAGGAACAGTATGTATAGTTCTGTTCATTCAGGTCCTAAATAACATGGGATGCTTACGCACATCACCTAGGCTCCCTTCGACACAGACTTTCCATTTGGGCATTGTTTAAGAAATGCCCACAGAAGATTGTATAAGCTGAATTACATTTCAACATTATAAGTATACGTTTTCAATAGACCATAACAGAATTGAACTCTAGTATCCAGCTCACATGAAGGGTGACATGATAGCAATGTTTCAATAAAGGGCTGCCACAAAAAAGAGTGGGGTCAACCTATTCTCAAAGCACCTGAAGACAAGAAGCAATGGATAGAAACTAATCAAAGAAAAAAAGCAACTAGTTCTAAGGAGAAATTTTCTGCCAGCTAGAACAATTAATCAGTGAAACTGGTTGGACGTTTTTAAGAAGAGATTGGACAACCATTTTTCGGATATAGTATAGTGTTTCCTGCCTGAGCAGGGGGTGTGACTAGAAGACCTCCAAGGTCCCCTCCAACTCGGTTACTCTGTTCTGTTAACAGTTTCACATTATAGATCCTACTCTGGGTATCCTAATGAATTAGGAGGAGGTTGGAGAAATGAATGTTGTATTATGATGAAGGATTTGGAAAAAAACTGGATATGTCTGTTCAGAAAGTCAGATGATTAAGGTATGATAGTATAGCTGATCTCAAATAATTAAAGGGCTATCAGAGAAGTTATGATGAAAATTTGCTCTTCATTGCAGTGTAACAGAATTAAAGGTAGACATTTTCCCTTTGATTCTCATTGCCAAGTACAGCAAATGGCATGATTCTGATGAGAGATGCCCCAAAGGATATAATTCTTCACATCTGGAAAGCATTCACTTATTATCATAGAAATCTGATAGGGCACCACAAGGATAAAAGCCTCTAACCCATTTTCCTATTCATATGACATAGACAGTCTCACAGCCTCCTTGAAATCAATTCTTTCAGCTTCCTGGGCAGACAGAAAACAATTAGGGATGCCTGGATGGGTGGCCAGGTGCCATATTTTGAATCCTCCCATCTTCAGCAAACCAGGTTGGGAGGCTATCACACCCAACTGTGGTGCAATTGGAGTTGGAGTGGTGGTTGACACAATCGTGGAGTTCCATTTCTTCCCATTTTGCATACTCTGGATCTGACCAGAAAACGAATGCCTGGCTTATTTTGGGGGAACTTAATACAGACTTTACATTGATTATGGATACCAAGTACCCTGTGGAATGGTACACACCCAGAAAGCTCCAGATGTGGCATGGTGGATTTAAGTTCCAGGTTGGAATGTAATAGCAATAGCATTTAAACTTATATACCACTTCACAGTGCTTCACAGACCTCTCTATGCAGTTTTCAGAGTCAGCATATTGCCCCCAACAATCTGGGTCCTCATTTTACCAACCTCAGAAGGATGGAAGGCTGAATCAGCCTTGAGCTGGTGAGAATCGAACTGCCAAACTGCAGGCAGCTGGCAGGCAGGAGAAGTAGCCTGTAGTACTGCATAATAACTGTCATGTCATGATGGTGACATGATCCTCACTTCTACCTGATGCCTACAATTAGACTGAATGATATATATGGCCCTTTCCCACTCTGTGATGCTACAAGGAGGAGGCTATCATTGTCAGCTAGGCAGGAAGGGAGCAAAGTGCTGCCAATCACTGTCCCTGGTTCTTTTGATTTCCTAGTCAGAAGCCACAAAAACTCTGGTTTGTTCTCTCTCACCTTTTTCATGATCACTTTTCACTTTGCATCTTGATCAAAAGGATTGGAGAGGGGAGTGCACACCAATCTTGGTCCAAAAGATTGGAGAGAGTGCATATTAATTTACTTTTTAATGGGGAACAAGACAAGATGAAAGTCAGTTGCCAGTGGGACAAGGTGAGAAATCAATTTATTTTGCAGAAGAAAATCATTAAATTTTTAAAGAGTTTTAATTCTATTAACTGTATAGGGAACTGATGCATCAATAGATTTCTGAAGCGGTGTGGAAACCACTTCTTTCACCCCGACAATATTAATTGCATCAAGATAAATACATATGATTGCTTTAAATAAATTAACCATTTATTCAGAATTATAAACATGTCCACTGAGTTGCTTGATTTTGCTTTAGGGAATTTCCTGAGTGATAGACAAAGAAGGGACAATATACACCCTACTGCTTCCTTGTAGGTAATGAGATGTCAGTGCCAATAGTTTTAGTCCTTCAAAATTCCTCCTGATGGACTAAAGTCTCAATCCACATCTCCTAACTTTGTTAGTTACAGACAAAGGAGGCAAACAAATATATCTCCCATCATCTCGCCAAAATATTGATCTTTAGCAAAAATGGCCAAAATTAAATGGTTCTTAATGAGTACCACTGCCTGCACCTCTTCCGATGGGCAACATTTCAGATCACTGAAATACAGAAAACTCATATTATTGCTCAGTCAACCAAATGGCTGGAACTCACATCTGGTAGTCTGAATAACCTGTTACAAAATGAACATAGTAAAGTTCAAGAAACCATAGCTTAGTTTTAAGGGCAAGCGTATTCTCTGCATCTTCAATCGCGTCATGGGGGGGGAAAGGGGACTCGTCTTATCCTAGATCAGTCTAGAGTCTTGAAATGGGACAACATGTAATCATTATAAAATAAATACATTATAAATTACATGTCAACTTTTCCCACCTTGCTGCCCTCCAAATACCTTGGAGTTCCATGACCATGGAGACAGCAGATTATGGAAGGTGATGTCCAGTCAACCAAAAGGGGATTTAATTGGACTACAATAATTTAATTCAAAATAACATGGTTTGCCTGGGCCCAAAAACACACTACTGCAGGGGTATCAAACTGCCAACTCGCAGGCCAGAGGCGTCATGCGGAAGCTGCGCCCACCCCATTGCCGGCAATGGCAAAATCGTCCCGATACGTTTATTTATTTATTTAATTTAATCCCATTTATATCCCGCCCTTCTCCGAAGACTCAGGGCAGCTTACAATCTAAGCACATCAATGTGCTTAGCAATATCACATGATGTTGCAAGTTTGGTGGCTCAGAGTGTTGTGGAAACTGAGTTTGGATGATTGTGCATGCCCCAAGACTTTTTTGCAACCCTGGTTAATTAGTTCACTTAATCATGGGTGTGAAAGGGCAGGTTGCCTAGAAAATGAGCAATAGCTGTGCTGCTGTTGTGAACTCTTCCCAAAGCAACATGGGTGATAAAAGCTGTGCTAAGAGACAGCTGAGGTTGTGGTGCTGGTGTGAGGGAGAGAGGGAGGGAATCTATGGAACTAAAGCAGCCTGAAGCAGCTAGAGATACTTTTGACCAGAAGTAGGGACTCACAAAGAGTAGTAGTTGGAGAAGCAGTAGAAGGAAGTATAGTAGCAGTGGGGAAGGGTGGAGTAGTGATGAGCAATGAGTCCTAGTCTGTGAATGCTTGTGCATGTGTTGCCTAGGAACCTGTCTTGTTGTGTTGGCTCTCGTGTTTTGGAGCCCACTGACTTCAGTATATATAAAAGAACCCATGACAAAGTGGAGGCAGATATCTATAAAAAGGTGGGATATCCTTTTTTACCTGTGGGTAATTGTCCTGTGTGAATACAACCTCTATTGGTTAATGACTCCAGAATCTGAAGGAGGGGATTCCTCTCATCATTCTGTTGTCCAGCTGAAGATGCAGAAGCCATCTTGCCTAACTCCATCTTCCAATCAGTGCAATCTTTCCCTTTGGGTGTGGGTATGTGTATAAGTGTGATTGTGGACAAGGAGTTACACTGTTGCACTTTCATCCTGCAGTCTATCATTGGTCTGGTACAGAAACCAAACAGGACTCCAATGGATAGTTAAGGCTGCAGAAAGAGCGATTGCAACCAGCCTGCCTACATCTGCAGGCCCTCACATCCTGTTTCAAATCCTCCCCTTGGGATGGCGCTATAGGGCATTACATGCCAAAACAGCTAGACCCAGGAACAGTTTTTCTCCCTGATGACAACCAATTCTCACAGTACTGTCTAATTCAGGGGTCTTCAAACTTGGCCCTTTTATGACTTGTGGACTTCAACTCTCAGAATTCCTCAGCTGGGAGTTGAAGTCCACAAGTCATAAAAGGGCCAAGTTTGAAGACCCCCGGTGTAATGTCTATGTGTATTTACCCATGTAGTATGGCTGTAATATCTTTTAGCCGTATCTTCTTTACTCCCCCCCTTATTGTTGTTGTTATTATTATTATTATTATTATTATTATTATTATTATTATTATTATTATTATTATTATTGAACATCGCAGTCAGCCAGATGTTCAGACTGGGACTGGCATTTTTGTCTACCTATCGAGTCCTGACCAACGACCTGGGATAGGCAGATGTGGATGTTTGATGGTGTTACAGATATTATGATTACGATCGTGAAGCCTTTGCACTTACACTGAGTGCCTCTGTACCCGGAGACAAATTCCTTTGCCTGTTCGATTCCAATTCCAATTCCAATTCGACTCAATCTTTTCCTACTGTCAGTCAGCTGACAAAATAAGATTGCCGACGGGAGATCGGTCAAGCTTTGCTAGCCTTGCTCTGCGACGCCTCGAGCGGGTTCCCCCAACACGCTTCTTATCCAGGTCACTTAGCATCTGAAGGCTTGCGCTTTCGCAACCGCCTTTCGCAACCTTCTCCTCGGGCGAACGGCCTCCGTCCCGCCGGGAGCGGGCTGCCCTCCAATAAATTCCGCCGACGGAATTCCCAGGTCCGTTGCGTCACCAATTCTATTATTTAACCAAAGCGGCCCGTGCTGGAGCGGCGACGGCCACCGGCGGAGGCTTTCCCTGCTCTCTTGCGCCCTCTCCCGACGGAACGGGCCGCAGCCCCAGAGCACGTTGGCGAGCACAAAAGACGGCCGTTTTCTTGGGGAGTTTCGCTGCAGGCGAAGAAGGGTGGGGGGGAAAAAAAGAAAAGAAAAGAAAAGAAAAGAAAAGAAAAGAAAAGAAAGAAAATTGCAGAAAGTCCTCTTGGCCGCTCATCATGATTAAGTTCACCGCCGCAAACCACCGTGTGATGCTCAGCGACGGCAACTCCATCCCGGTGATAGGACTCGGGACTTACGCGGATCCCGAGACGGTAAAGCCACCTTTGATTTTACTGGTTTGCCTACAGCTGCAATCTAAACTCCGGGCGTTGATGGAGGGGCCGAATTTAGCCTCCCCTCCGCCTTTAAAACGGGGAGTCTTTTCTCCGCCGTAAAACTCCGCCGCATCGACTTCTCTGCTCAGAAATAGCCCTCCGGTCCGCCCGTCCAGCGTGCGCGAGTAAAATAAGGTCATCCATCCTCAGCCGCTGTGCAAAGCGGAGTCCCCGCGCTGCACCTCAGACTGCGGACGCCTCGGGATGCCAGGTCTTTTCGTGGGAAGCGCGCCTCGCGTGAACTCTCCTAACCTCTGTGCCTTCTGCTTCTGAGACGGGTCGCGTTGCGAAATAGGCAACTTTTGTTCGTGTAAATTTTTTTTTGGGGGGGGGGTAGAAGTGGGCCAGTCGTGGGGGGTTCGGGTGCGGTTTCCCAAAGCCATCTCTTTTTTTTCTGACTGGGCTTTATGACCTCTTGAAGGAAAGGTTATTCGCTGTTTGGAGAAGACAGCTGACCGCCCTTTGTTTCTTCTCTCTCTCTCTCTTTTGGAAAGGGAGTCGGGGTCGTGCAATTAAGCCCGAGCCCCTTCTCAAGTGGGGTTCAGTATTTTGAAACCACCCGTTTGGATTCGAGACTCAAAAAGTGACAGGATGCAAAATGACGTTTAAAGTTTTGCCTTCCCCAAAGCTCCCGTTAATTTAAAAAAAAATAAGAAAGACACTTCCATGGAATGCAAATGAAAAGAAAGGATGGGGAAGGGATGCATGGCGAACATACCCCCTCTGGGCCTCAAATGGGGCAGGGGGTGGGGGGAAAGAGCTGTGCAATTGCTATAGTTAGGGTTTCAGTCTTCCTTTAAGTTACTCTTGATGAGAGCATGGCCTTAAAAGACCCGTTCTTCCTTCTAGGCATCTGTTCTTCCTTCTAGGCATCCATGGGGCTTGTAATGGCTGCATCTCTCTCCACTGCGGTCCAGAGAGATGGCTTTGAACAATAGTGAGCTTGGGAAGAAAGCTCCCCCCTCTGGTGTTCTCCAGTTGCGAGGGGCTTCAACGCCCTCCCTCATTTCCAGCCAGCTCTAGGGTGTAAGACTTAGGGATGCAGACTTAATTCTTTTGCTTTCATTGTGGCAGAAATAAGAAGTCAGCGATGGAATTAGCGGCGGTGGGAATTCCTTCTCTACCAATCCCTAACAGGGGTTACTTTGTCTTGCGTTCCCTACTTTTTCCGACCCAGATGCCATCTCGGTTTGCCTTTGTGTTCCTGCATCTCCCTTCATCTTCCCGTAAGGGTACATCACCCGTAAGGGTGATGCTTGGAAAGGCATTCCTTGTAACAAAAGGGGGGGGGGGAGCTTGAACATCCAGAGCCAGGCTGCAATGTTAGTTGAGATCTAGAACATTAAGGGGAAAAGATCTTTGTCTGATAGATTTGCCTTGCTTTAAACAATTTCTCTGGCTGTCCATCTCACAAAAATGATTCTGGCAGCCAGACAGAGCTTTTCACAGTTAATAAAACTCAAATATAGTTTGTGGCTGTGGATTTCTTATCCCTTGCCTCAGCATCTTGTGACTCATGATTCCACTGAACCAAATTACATTTTAAGACATGAGGAACAATCTGTATTCCTTGTCTGGAATACTCTCCCAAGAGTCTAGCAGCCCTGATGAATAACTGTTAGCTGGGCATGAAAGATGTTGTGGTCCAACACATCAGATGATAGTAGCAGACTAAGATTGGCTTGCCAGGCTTATGTTTGATCTCAGATGGATTAATTGATATCCTGGATTTTCCTGCCATCAGATTACAGAACTTTATAGAAACGTAGCTCAACACCAAGGACTCCTGAGGACAGTTGAATGAAAATAATGGGATAATGCAATATATCTTGAGACCTCTCCATAGCCTTGCTCAATATATATATATAATTTTATTTTAATTTTTTTTAAAAAAGAAGATAAACCTAATACAAACTAATATAAAGTGAGGAATAGAAAAAAAATAAAAGAGAAAACTAAAAGCTTTTTGTAGCTTTTTAATTTCTTTTCTATTTTTCTATTATTTTTTTTTCTCCCTTACTTGCACTTTTTCAAGTAGCCCTGTCCAATGTATCTTGAGGCTTTCAGATACGTTGTCCTTGTATTTAGCTTCTTGGCCTGGCTCTCCATCTTGGCTCTCCAAGATGAAACTAAAAAGAGGGAGAAAGTGCTTCTGTCCTCAGTCAATTCTGAGGAAACCCAGGATCTAGAAATGTATAATCCTTAATTTGCAGTCTGATCCCTTCTGTTTTGCACTGGTCCTCTGTGTTTTGAGGTCAATGAGAATGAAACAGTCCTGCCTGCAGAAAAATGGCATGTGTGAGAAAAAAAATCTAGAACAGATTTCTTTTTTCTTGAAAGATTTTCTTTTTTCTCTAACTATATATAAGGAAGAGGCTTATTAGAGAGGAGGAAAAACGGCATATTTTAACTGCTGCAAGGTTGTGTCGGGTACCATCATATTGCTCTTTAATGGAAAAGGAGCATTAAAAGAGGGAAAAAAAATGTCGCTATGCATTAGGCTACCAGATCTGGGTTGCAAGATTCCCAACCCTCTTTGCTGCCAGCTAGTGGTTGTTAGGATGCTTGCAGTCCAGAATGAGGAGCCCTAATTTTAAGTATATAAAATATATTTGTATTGTATCATCTGAGGGCAGAGAACTCTTTCTGCTGTGAAGGGAGAGAACTTTATCCTTTATACCATTTTAATAACAGTAGATACATTCTTCTGTTCAGGAGGCTATCCCTTCAATTTCTAAGAAAAACATTGCTGAAGCGAAGATTCCCCTGCTCTTTCAAATTATAAGCGTTGTAGGTATTTGACGTGACCCACCTGTATTGTGACATATAATCAGAATAATCCCATTTCAAATCCTATATCAGTTTAACCATGCATCTGATGAGCTGGCTCAAGAAACCTTGTGGTTTTACTAAAATGGATAGTAATAGTGTGAAAATGTGTTATTAAACTCCTTTTGTTTTTGGTTCTTTTGTAGTAATTGTAACTTCTTAGTTCTCTACCAATACTTCCTGAGTGTTCTTCTTTATTATCTGATGGGATGCTGAGTTACTCAACTTCAACAATGAGATGGGAGCTGTATAAACTTGATTAACAAATAAATATCAAAACAGAAAAATTACTTAATTACAAACTGGCAGGCATTCATGGGAGTTGAATGGCTCTCTCGACTGGCCTGGGATTAGTTTTGTCCTTAATTAATTACAGTGAATTTCATTTGTCATTCTAATGTCTATACATCCTGATCTGAGAGATAGTTCTATAGGTCTGCTTTGGATTTCTCAATATTGGATATAATGACCACTTGTTTAACAATTATTTAAAGTTAAAATGGCACCAATCAAATGGTACTTGCAATCCGTTCTTAATATTCTGGCCATCCCAGCACCCCTCCAGTTAAGAGACTGTGATCCAGGTACTGGATTGTACTTAAAACAATTGCAACTATTGTGCCTTCAGCCAACTGCCTGGGCATGGGCTAATGAAGTTGGTGCTCTCGCTTTTCCTGTCACAACAAATAATGGCAATCAATTCAACATGCTTTTGGCTGAGCATCTTAAAATTTTACTTAAGAAAGTAGTCTTTTTTAAAAAACAACAACTGAAAACCACCCATTATAAATAACTTACATGTTGTCTATAAAGAAATTATAACAACTAGAATGCTACTAGACTGGAGGATCATTTAATATTTCTCAGTTACATTTCATGAAAAGAAACAGTTTTGAATAACTAAAGGTTATAGGTTTAGTCTTTGTCATTTCTGTTATTAAGAACAAGAAATAAAAAAAAAATAGAAATAAAGGCCAAATGATTGAGAAAGAACCTTTGCTGAAGCCCTTGACAATTTGGGTTATCTTACTAAACGAGTTTAAATGAATGAGAAATCATTTTAAATTATCCAGATTTTACTAGCACCAGAGTGATGGGCACTTCTCTGAGACAAAACAGTGTCAAAACAGTGATTGGATTTGCCCATCACGCCTAACCATTATTTGCTTAACCTTGATTTGTTAATAACCTTGCATGGATGACATAGTACTACATATCAAACCTAAACCAAACAAATCCTCTGAGTTTACTGCAGAGTGTGAATGACCAATATCTGTTTTGTCTATTGCCGATGAACAACAACTAGAAGAGTTGGCAATTCCTACCCTATCCTCTAGTTTAGGACTTGTGTAATAACGTCAACATAAACTAGGAAGATAATCTACGCAAAACCTGGAGGAGTCCTTTGGTATCTGCAGCCAGACTTCTCAGACATTTGGATTCTGGCTGCCTTATCTAGAGATTCTCTGCTGCTGTTAAGTCAAAAGAAGTTCAGGCTTCCTCACCTCATAAGGTTTCTAAGTCTGCTCCCTGCCTGCCTATTGTATTGCTGCAGTGAGCAAATATAAAAGGCAAATATATGTGTCAGACGCTCTTGCTTTCAGAGGAATATTTCTAAAACAAAAGACCAGACTCCCATTCACCTCAGCTCCTGGAGCTCCCTGAACTAAATGCCAAAATCAGATGCCAGAAGAGACCATGCCCATGTCTCTTGATCATCATTTTAGCCATTTTTCATCCACTGCAGGATGAAGGACAGGATGTTATCATGTTTCTTGATAACATGTGCTAAATATTGGACAATATCCTCTTCTTTGGGCCATCAAAAAGTTGATGAAAACTTTCTTATGCTTACACTCTGTAGCCTCATTCACACATCATGTAAAGCTGTGGCTTGGTTAATTCTGATTTATTGACTAAGCTGTCTGATCAATCATAAGTCATGGTTTATAAAGCATAGAGTTCATGCAGCATGCTACGCTAAACTTGAGGAAGCCATATTATGTTGCAGCATGATCTCTCAACCAAGTGGGAGATTCGCATCACATCTTTTGGCTAAGTCATGATTTGCTCATGATTGGATTCAAGTATCTTACCAGCATATAAACTATGTTTTATAAGCAATTAGCAGCAAGATAAGTTAATACTATTAATGTTACCATGCAGAAATCCGTTGAAAAAAGGTGCTGGAACTCCGTTCCAGTGTGTTCTATGACAAAAAAAAGCCCTGGGAAATAGGGAATAGTATTTTGATTTGCAAGGATGTCACTAATTTCTCTAATTAAAGATCCTAGCTTGCATATAATGATATTAGCATGCATGAAGCTTTGTGGCATAGTAGCAAGAATGTACCCAAACTCACCAGTACTGTCCTTGCCACCAGCCGTACATCTTCCTGTGGCACGAGTCACAAAGACTGCTAATATAACATTTTTCTTCTCTGTTATACAAGCTTTGATTGACCAAAGTCATGATGGGCAGCAGAAATCAAAGCTTATGAGCCCATATGGGAATGATTACAGCACATTAAATATTATATTACACCTTGGAATGCAAACAAAGAAAATGGTAAAGAATGTGAATTAGTGAGGGGTGCTCTCTGAGCCTGGTTGTTTTCTTCCAGACATTTCATCACCCAACCTCAAGTTTGGGTTAATGAAAAGTCTGCAAGAAAACAGCCAAGGGAGCATCAAGGACCCCTCATTTCAACCCTGAGCTACAAATATTCCCCTTTACTGGTAAATGTGAATTAGTGAATGAAACAAACAAAAAAAAGTAAGTTGTGCCTGTAAAATTAAGAGAAAAATTAGAAGAATAAATAAGCATGAACAGGTCTGGTGTGCAAAAGCATTAAAAGATTAGTTTTTCAAAAGAAAGAATGAAAAGTACAAATAGAAAATATATGAAAAGATGCTTTGTGGAATGGTAAAATGAAAGAGGTGTGATGGCTTAGCGGCTAAAGATGCTGAACTTGTCAGCTGAAAAGCTGACAGACCAATGTTCGAGACCTGAGCACTGCACGATGGGGTGAGCTCCAGGCCCTGCATCAGCTCCTGCATCAGTTGCAAAGCTTGCAAATGCGAGTAGATAAATAGGTACCACTTTGGTGGGAAGGTAACAGCATTCCGTGCCCCTCGGTGTATAGTCATGCTGGCCAAATCACCACAGAAATGTTTTTGGACAACACTGATTCCCTCAGCTAAGAAACAGAGATGTGCACTGCCCCTTAGAGTCAAACATGACTGAACAGGGGAACCGTTACCTTTACTTTTAAAACGAAAGAGGCTGTGGATGATAAAATGCATATAGATAGTCCTTCGTTAATGATAATAACTGGGATCAGAATTTCCATCACAAAGCAATATGGTAAAAAATAGTGTCGTATGACCACATTACTCAGTGATAGACATCCCAGCATTAATTGAGTCCCATCAGTTAGTAACAAGGTCCCATGCCTAATAGGTGATCCAAGCAATTCCTGGTTTGGTCCCTTCCAGCCCTGAGCCTCAGTAACCTAAGGATCTGCTTCCTCTTGAACTGCCCATCTGCCTATCTCCCTCCATCTCTATCCCAAGACCCAAGCATCACATTTTAACATATTTTTAACATAGACTGAAACTAGCTGACAACTGTTGCTTTGAAGAGGCATTCTTTTTGTACCTAGCCAGCACAGACCTGGAGGAGGGGGAGGGGGAGGGAGAGGCTGATGACCTCATGGACGTCTCCAGCAACATCTCGGAGAATCTCAACTACTACATCAGCGGCAAAATCCTGTCCAACAGCAGCACCAGCAACTGTGAGGTGATCGAGGTGGAGCCTGGCGCTGCCAAAGAGTATGGCTTCAACTGCCTGCTGAGTCCATGATAGTGGAGATCTCCCCCAATGTCAAGGTGGTGCCGGTGCACCTGGTGTAGTTGAAGGAGCCTCCTGTCGGCGGGACCCCCGAGGCCAAAAAGAGGAGGACGGCGAGCTCCTCGCTGCTGGCCAAGGTAAAGACAGAAATGGATCCAGAGCCCATCACCTCGCTGTGTTCCTTGATGATTCCCCTCTCCATATCGACCATGGAGACCCTGCCCTTCCCCAGAGAGAAAAGCATGTATTTATCCTCCAAGCTGAAGCAGTTACAAAAAGATTCTTTTTAAAATAAAAGTGATTTAAAAATTCCAATTGCAAACAGAACATGCCTCTGTGTTTATATGGTTTAACCCTAGTTGAATTTCCAACAAGTAGCAAAATATTAAACATGTGGAAGACACTACAGCTTGATATGAATAGATCTCTACAGTACAGGGAAACTGCAATGGCCATATACAAATATATGGGTATATTTATAGTCCTGTATATTTAATAGACGTGTAAAAAACAGAATGTCAACATAAGCAGAAATCACCTCTTAAAAGGAGACACTCAATGTCAAACCTGACTCATAGGTGGCAAATGCCAAAGACAGCTTGTAACAGAAGGTCAGGCCCTGAGTAGCCACTTGCAATCAGAAAACTGGATTCTCAGAAAGTCTCATTACTCAGATGTGTTGAGAAGAAAGAAGGGTTAAGTTACAGAATTTTGGAAAGTGGGTGTGTTCATAAGTGGCACAGAAGATTGGGTCATGCCAGTTTCCGTGTTCTTAAGAAGATGCCAGAGTTCGCGAGAGATATGGATCTAACGGGGTGCAAGGTGTTTTTGGATTGTGCTGTCTGCAAAAAATCCAAATCCAAAGCAGCAGCAATTCCAAAGTGTGCTACATGCCTATCAACACACATTTTTGATTTGGTACACACTGACATAGTGGGTCCTTTTACACCAACAATTGGTGGTAAAAATATTTCTTGACAATTGTTGATAATTATTCTAGATATGGATATGTATTTCCTATGAAAGAAAAATCTGAGACCTTTCAGATCTTTAAAGACTTTGCCGCTCTTGTCTATACCCAACACGAAGTTAGCATAGCTAGAATTCAGAGTGATTGCGGTGCTGAATTCATGTCTCAGCGTTTTCAGGACTGGATGCGTAAGAATGGCATACTGCACCAGACCTCAGGTCCTTACACTCCGGCTGAGAATGGAATGGCAGAACGCAGAAATGGGGTACTGCAAACCATGATGCATTGCCTCCTTGAAGACGCTAACCTCAGTCTCCCATACTGGGGTGAGGCTATTAAATATGCTAATCATATCATCAACCGTACGTGTAGTAGTTTAATAAATCAGACCCCCTTACTTCATGTTATATGGATACAAGCCTGATCTCTCGCATCTCCATATTTTTGGTTCATACGCCATGGTGAATATTCCTTTAGCTCAAAGAAAGAAAGGAGGTCCTGCAGCAAAAAGAATGAGATTTATGGGTATTGATGATAATTCAAAATGGAGCAAATACATTGACTCCACGCAAGTAATTGTGATTTCCCAATCCGCTACTTTTGAGGAAGATGCTGACTGGTCCAGGATTCATTCTAATGATCCTGGAGTTTATTTTCCTAGAGATGCTGCTGCTAATGCCACACAGCCTGATGCTCAAGACTCACAGGTGAAAGTTCCTTCCACGAGTTCTTCTCAACCTGCTGTTCCGTCTTTGCAAGCTGCCGATGCTGCTGTTAGCAATGATGATGAAGATGAGGACAAAACGAAAGAAGAACGGACGGTCATTCTGAGATGTTCCAAGAGGGCCACAAAGGGAATCCCTCCAAAACGGTATTCGTGGCACGTAATGAATGCACCTTTACCTTTGATTTGTAATGTTACACTTTCTCCTGATAAGTTCACTCAAATCAAACATATTCCTGAATCTGAGCAAGATACAGTAAATGGTATGAGGCAATGCAGGGTGAAATGGACAGTCTAAAGAAACTTCAAGTGTTTACACCTGCAAGCCCTCCAGCAAACAAGAAAGTTATTGGCACTTGGTAGGTCTACAGAATTAAAAAGAAGCCAAATGGTGAGTTGTTGTATAAAGCCAGACTTGTAGCTCAGGGTTTCGCTCAACATTATCCTGAGGACTATACAAATACTTACCCACAGTTCAGACTGAGAGTGTGAAAATCGCCTTAGCCACTGCAACTATTCTTGGTTTAGAGGTTTTTCAGTTTGATGTTGAAACGGCTTATCTACATGCTGACCTAGATGAAGAAGTCTACATGAAAGGTCCTCCAGGGTTCCGACAACAAGAAGGGGATACATGGTTTCTACACAAAAGTCTTTATGGTCTGAAACAGTCTGGTTTAATGTGGTACATATGTCTTACAGACAAACTAAATTCTTTAAACGGACGAGTGTGTGTTTACTAAAAGATCTGACAATGGGTATGAGATAGTTCTTGTTTATGTTGTTGATATTGTTTATATTGGTCCAAATAAGCAGTTGAGTGAGAATTTTGCTAAAGCTTTACAAAAGTATTTCACATTGAAGGCTTTAGGATATATTAATGCTTATTTGGGTGTTCAGGTTGTCAAAACTCAGAAGGGGTTTAGTCTCACACAAGAAGATAAAATTGAACAACTATTGCAACATGAAGGATGCTAATACAGTGAGTATACCCATGCAAACCGATTTTCACAACTTGGCACATGAACCAAGTCCTGAGTTCGAAGATCAAACACTTTATCGCTCAGTAATTGGGTCGCTGCTGTATATTAGTAGTTGGACTAGACCCGACATTGCACTTAGTGTTAATCTCTTATCACGACACGTAGGCAAGGCAAAACAATTTCATTGGACATTTGTTAAAAAATTATTGAGATACTTAAAATACACTAAACACATGAAGTTATTATTAGAACCGACACATACTGATTATGCAGAGTTATGTTGTTATGCAGATTCCAATTGGGCGAGCGATAAGAAATCACATAAGAGTACTTCAGGTTATATGATATTTTTAAATGGATGTCCTGTGTACTGGCATGTGCGTAAACAGAATTTTGTTTCTTGTTCATCTACTGAAGCTGAATATGCTTGTGTTTCAGATGCATGTAATTCTCTAACGTGGTTTGATGCTTTAGTCGCAGATATCTGGACACATCCGATTTGACCGATCACTGTGATGGAAGATAACGAATCTGTGGTTTATATATCTGAAGCACGGTTTACAGGTCAAGGTCTAGACACATTGACATCTGTTATCAAAATATAAGACAAGTAGTTAAACAGGGTTTTGTGGAATTGCAGTGTCTACACATGATCAGATTGCTGATATGCTTAACAAGCCACTTCCTGCAGCCCAGCACGATTATCTGCGTAAGAAAATGTGTCTTATCTGAGTTCTGCTTTACTGACAAAGAAGGGGTTGTCACTGCGTTTTTATGTGTTTGCCAGTTAAGCACGTTGCAGTCTGCTCTGCAGCTGTGCTGCTATCTTATCATTGTAACCATGGTGAGTGTCACATGTTCAACCATGTTTTGGTTTCATGTCTGGCTCTACTACTGTGCGCATGTCCAAAGAAAAGTTTCTTTTTCTTTTTCTCTGTGCTTTCTGGTGAGACAGAGCATGTAGTCAGTTAAGAGTCTTTATTTTATTTTCTCCTTTGACACTTTAGTTCCCATTGATCAGTAAGAATCTTAAGTAGGAGTCTCCTTGTTGCCTTTGATTCTCTTCTGCCTTTTGATGCAATGAAAATGTTGCAACTCACTTGCTGGTTATGGAGGGAAGAATGTGCATTTGTTGTGGCTCTGCCATTTGTGCAAATGTCTGTTCCATTTCCATTTCCACTTCTCTTCCTCCTCTTCTTCCTCCTCTTCCTCTTCCCCTTCCTCTTCTTTTACCATTTTGGGCTTTGAGGGAGATACAAAGTTCTGTTTCTTGCTCTTCTTGTGGCCTCAGTCATTTTTAATCGATGTTGTTGTAGTGTGTCTTTGATGTCTGTCATGGTTCTGACAGACGGAGACAAGATGTCTTTCCATCTTCTTCTGTATCACAGTTATTTACAAGCCAAGAGCTATTTATATGCTATACACCTGTCCTTAAGTTGACAGAAAAGTATACCTGCAACAAAAGAGGCTGTCACAATTAGTCTGCTTCAGAAAAGGGGACAGTGACTAGAGGAGAAACACAAGGCAGACAACTGTTTTGTGACCATTTCCTCTTTTTGTATATGCCTTGTATGGTATTAAATCCCACAACATCCTCACCAGATTAGCAAACCACTTTATTTGCTGTTTTTTTTTTTTTTTTTTTTTTTTTTTATTGAAAAGTTTTATAAAATACAATTTTCCTTTAAAAAAACCCACCTTCCCCCTCCCTCCTCCCCTCCCTACCTCCCCCCTATCTCCCCCCCTCCCCCTCCCCCTCCTCCCTCCCCTACCTCCCCCCCTCCACTTCCCCTCCTCCCCCCTCCCCCCCCCCCGACTTCCCAGAGCAAAATACAAGGTATATATCTAAAAGGCAATCATAAACAATCATATACTAACAATTATAAACTCTAAAATCCATCACTCTCTAGCTTGTATATAGTAAACCAATCCTTAATAATACTAAATATATATAAAAAACTAAAATAAAAGAAAACTAGCATCATTCCCATCTATATTCTTCCACAATTCACTATTACCTTAACATATTCTCATTTGCACATTAATAAATAGTTCTTACACAAATTAACCCACATTAACCCACAAAACTTTCTTCCTCTTCCTCTGTAGTAAGTTGTCCATTAATTCCAAATTAAAAAAAAAAATCTATTACCATACATAGCATCCCAAAACTTTTTTTTTTTTAAAAAAAAAACACAACTACCACTTAACTATAAATATTTTGTGGAAGTTCCATAGATTTCTACTGATCTTATTTTTTTTCCTTTTTTGAGCGTTTTAAGGCAGCACGCGTCACCCTCTGTTCTCTAAGATCATCCAAAAGAGTTGCAGCTTGAACTCCTCCTGTACCCTTCTCGTCTATCTGTGCATCTTCATCCTCTTGATGTTCTCCTTCTCCAGATCCCTCTGCAGCTTCCAGAAGTGTTGATGGGGTTACTTTCAAAACATTATTATAAAAATCATGCGCTTGCTTCACATTACTCAAACAGTACCTTTTGCCATCATACATGAAGCTCAACCCAGCTGGGATCTCCCATCTGAACCTTATATCTCTTTGCTTGAGCTCTTGCACAAGAAATATAAAATCCTTCCTTCTCTTTAAAATCTTTGGAGGAATTTCTTTTAGAACCAAAACTTGTTGACCAGCAATCACAACTTTGGTATCGTAGGCAGCTTGTATAACTTCATCTCTAATTTCCCTTTTTACAAAATAAACCACCACATCTCTAGGCAACTTTCTCTGTTTAGCAATCCACGAATTCACACGAAACACTTTGTCCATACCTTGTTTTAATTCAGATGCTGGATGGTTCAATACTCCCTCAAAAGCCTCAGAAACCAGCTGCTTTAAATCTTCCTTAATATTCTCTTTTAGGCCTCTAATTCTCACAGCAAACTGCATCTGGTAAAATTGAGCCAAGCTCTGTTCACTGTCGATTTTGTCTTTTAAATCTTCAATTTCCAATACTTTTGCTTCTAATAAAGCATTCTTTTGAATCAAATCTTGCACTTGATCATCCAGCACCTCCACACATTTAGCAACTTTTTGCACTGAGGACAAAATGTCTACCTTCATTTCTCTAAGTTTCTGTTCCATCCTTTCTTCCATTCTCTGCTCCAATTTCTCCAATTTCTCCTCCATCTGTAGAAATTTAACACCCATTGACTCCAAAATTAACTGGGTATGTTTTTCAAGATCCTTCGATGTCAATACATCAGGAGAATGCAACGCCTGCAGCAATGATTGTTGTTGCACCGGAGAATTTCCAGCACTCCGAAAAGTTCTAGGGGGAGGTTTAGCCGCCATCTTTTACTTACAATTGTGACGCACTTTCACTTTAAGTTTTAAGCAAAGTCCATCAAGCTTGAGAGTAAAATAAAATCTTCTTCATCTCTTCATCTTTCCCTCTTGTACTGCTCTGCCTGCTCTTTCCCTTTCATAGTCTCTCCTTCAAGCAGGGATGGTCGCAGACGCCTGGCTCTGCTCCATGAAGTCCGGAGCAGAGACGCTAGCCAGCTGGGAGCAGCCCAGGCTACGGGGGAGTTCAATCCTTCAGCCGCCCAAGCTCCAAGCTCAGGCGGCCCCGGAGAACTCAACCCCCACCTGGGGGCTCACCTCCTCCTCTTCTCCCGAGGAGGGGGCTTCAGATTCGCCCGAACAGCTGATCGGCGCTGTTTCGGGCGAAAAAACACCAGCTGAGCCGCGGGCAGCCCGGGAAGGCTCCCTCCGTCGCCGCGGAGCCATTTGCTGTTTTTGTATGTAGTTTAAGATTGGTTCTATGCCAATTCTTTCTTTTATGGTATCATTTCTGATTTTATCACAAGTAATAAATAGAAATAGAGAATTCTATTACATGTAATATACAGGTAATGTCCTTCCTGGGATATTTGTGAGGGATGGGCAAGGTAGGCAATTGTTGACACATGTATAATGATGTAACCTCACACACAATACAAATTAGTGCTTGCCTCTGATGCCATGACATAATTGTATCATTTGCAGAAGATATCATGATGCACCTGTCATCATTTTGGCATCTTAAAACCTTGCTATGTATCCTAAGTATAGATTTCTTGGCAGCAGTACAGATGTGACTGATCACTGCTTTGTTTAAAAAATGTGCTTTTTAAAATTCCAAGTCTAGACGACAATCCTGGATTTTGTAGTGCTCTTGCAACTAGGCCAGGAGTTCCCAACCGGGGTGTGAGATGATATTCCAGGGGGTGCGAAAACTTGGGTTTTCAAAATTATAGTGTATATGCATAATTAGTTACTCTTATTTCAAACTTTTGTAAGGGATGCAAGAATATGCGCTCATGACCTCTCGTATAGACTACTGCAATGCTCTGTACATGGGGCTGCCCTTGAGGACCACTCGGAGGCTTCAGCTGGTGCAGAATGCGGCCGTGTGAGTTGTGATGGGGGTTTCCCGATACTCCCATGTAACACCTCTTCTCCGTGAGCTGCATTGGCTTCCAGTTGCCCTCTGGGTGAGATTCAAGGTGCTGGTGATTACCTATAAAGCCCTAAATGGCATGGGTCCGGATTACCTACGGGAGCACCTGCTGCCAGCGTCATCTTCCCTTCGTCCTGTGCGCTCCCACAGAGAGGGCCTCCTTAGGGTGCCGTTGGTCAGAGAGTGTCGGCTTGCAGCCCCCGGGGGGAGAGCATTCTCTGTGGGTGCACCAGTCCTTTGGAATCTACTACCGGTTGAGCTCCCAACCTGCGCTCTTTCCGCTGTGATCTGAAAACCTATTTATTTGAACAGGCCGGCCTGGTTTAAGGGTTTGGGGTATTTTTAATTATTTATTGTTAGGGCTTAATTAATTTAATCTTATTTTTAACTTTTGTATGTAATGCTTTTATTGCCCTGTACACCGCCCTGAGTCCTTCGGGAGAAGGGCGGTATAGAAAATCAATAAATAAATAAATAAATAAATAAATAAATCAGAAGCGTTCTAGGGGTGTGGGGTATAGAAAAGGTTGGGAGCCGCTGATCTAGGTTATAACCAGGTCTGATCAATTTAGTGTTTTGAAAATCACCTAAAGTTGGCCAAGGGCAACTCTATTCACTGTCCCCTTTTTTGAAGCAGACTAATTGTGACAGCCTCTTTTGATGCAGGTATATTTTTCTGCAGTGCTTTTTTTGTAAAAGAAAAAGGTGCCGGAACTCACACAGGTCATACAACCCGGCTTGCCTGCCCTACAAGGTTCCATCCAAAAAAGGGGCCGGAACTCCATTCTGAGCATTCTATGAGAAAAAAAGCCCTGCTTTTCTGTCAACTTAAGGACAGGTGTATAGCATATAAATAGCTCTTGGATTGTAAATAACTGTGATACAGAATAAGAGGCATTCTAAGACAGGGGTCCCCAACCCCCAGTCCGTGGACTAGTACTGGGCTGCAGCATGCCAGCAACCAGTCCATACAAACAAGCAAAGCCCCATCCATGGGATGCAGGCAATATACAAAACCATGCACCCTCCAGTCCGTGGAAAAACCTCTCTCCACGGAACCGGTCCCTCGTGCCCAAAAGGTTGAGGAACTCTGTTCTAAGGTCACCTTAAATTTAAGGCTGAACCTTAAATAATCTAGGTTTTCTGTATAGGAATTGATATATCTGTTCTGGAAAGTTACAGAGAATACTAGAAAAATCTGCAAATTTTATACTAACTCTGATAAGATAAATCTCTGCCCCACCCCTGGGGAAGAAACCCTTCTGTTTTTTTTGTTTGTTTTTCTTGTTTTTGTTTTCTTTCTCTTGTTTTGGCTAAACACTATCTGGGGTATGCCAGCCTTTTATCTGTATATGTCTACAAACAAAATTGATATTAAGACCTAATCAAGCTTAAAACTACACTTTACACAATCTAGCCACAAAAGACATACACAGTAGATATCCATAGTGATATTGGGTTGTTGTTTACAATCAAATAGTTTTGGGGAAGAACACTAAAGAGTAAGACTGTTCATTTACTTCTCTCCTCTTTTGCCTAAAGCCATACATTGGCCTGTTCCACAACCTGGACAGGTGGGTTGGAAGGTGAAGAACGGTGTAATCCAACATTTTTCTGAGGTCCCAGGTTGCTATATAGGTCTATTTCAACAATGACAGGGAAGGGAAAGACCCTGAGGTTTTACATTGCTTTTCTGCCCTTGCAATTGCCTTTAGCCATTAGGACAGCCTCTTCCAATCTAGTGTCCAATGGTGTAACTGAGAATGCCATCTGCAGAACCCTCCAGCCAACATGGGGCCAAAATTTTGTTTAATCCAGTTCAGTTTTCGAAATGTTGGCTGAATTACTAGGAGTTGCATTTCAAACAGGCCTGGAGGGCATTCAGCTCTGAGACTTTGAAGGGTTGGAATTTTATCTGGAAAGAGTGCAGCTTAGCTAAATGACAAAATGAGCAAACCAAAATGCCTTTCCTAAGAATTGTGAAATATGTCCCAAAAAAACTAGGGAATTGCAAATTCAACCCCCCAGTTACCCACAAAATGCTCTGGGTGACTGTACATTGTTGACACCCTTTTGCATGCTCTTATAGTAGAAAAGATCCTACCATGACCTCCTTGGGGAAAAAACGGAGTATATTTCTTTAACAGAAATTGCTTTTAGATCTCATACATTCCCTACCTGATCAAATGGTCTAAATTCCACCCATCCCAGTTCAAGTGATAGAATATGCTTTCAAGAAAAAAAATGAAGTGAAGCAATGCATTTAGCATGATTACTTGGTAAAATGTTGATGGTCCAAGTGCAAGTGTCTAGACCGGGATGCCTTACGCACTGTCACTCATGCGCTCGTGACCTCTTGTCTTGATTACTGCAACGCTCTCTACATGGGGCTACCCTTGAAGACCACTCGGAGGCTCCAACTGGTACAGAATGCAGCCGCGAGAGTTGTACTGGGAGTCTCCCGATACTCCCATGTCACACCTTTGCTCCGCGAGCTGCATTGGTTGCCAGTTGTCTTCCGGGTGAGGTTCAAGGTGTTGGTAATGACCTACAAAGCCCTTCATGGCATGGGTCCAGAATACCTTGGGGAGCACCTGCAGCCGGCGTCAACTTCCCTCCGCCCAGTACGCTCCCACAGAGAGGGCCTCCTCAGGGTGCCACCGGTCAAAGAATGCCGACTGGTGGCCCCCAGGGGGAGAGCGTTCTCTGTGGGTGCACCGGATTTATGGAACCATCTTCCGGTTGAGCTCCGGATGGCGCCCGATCTCCGCTCCTTCCGGCGCGATCTTAAAACCCATCTCTTTAAACAAGCTGGCCTGGCCTGATGGGACGGGGTGGGATTTTTACAAATGACTTCAATTTTAAATTTGTATTAATTTATGGGCATTGTTTAATCATGTTTTAATAATCTTAATTTTTGTATCTAATTTTTATGTATTGCCCTGTTCACCGCCCTGAGTCTCTTGAGAGAAGGGCGGTATACAAATTAAATTAATAAAATAAATAATAAATAAAGCTCCCCACTTAATTGGCCAAATCAAAAACCCAATGGCTAGATTTCAATAACATAATTTCAGTCCACTAGCATAATTTTAATGAATGGAACCAGAGTGGTTTTCCTCTTGCTTCAACTCTTAAAGGAAAAAAAAAAGGCCTCTTCCGATAATTCACAGTGTCACCAGATGCTCTCTTGCAATTTGCCCAGGCCAGTGCATTGTGTGACCACACAATCTTCAAGGAACAGAATGTTTTTTAAAAAATTTTGGCAGTATCCTATGTTGACAAAGTGTTGGAACACATTATTAGCAAGTGAAAATTTACTTCAGGCACTGAAGCGAAGTATAATTTCACATGCCAGGTTACTCCATATTAAGCAGGTTTTAAAAGACTCTGCCAGAAATAAAGATACATATGACAGGGAATCTCTGTTGCAACTATACAAATAGTAAGCAAGTCACTGAAGTTTCTATTTCTATCACTGTCTTTTACTATCATTGCCATCTCACATTCTTATTGAGAAATAGAAAGGGATAATTAAAACAAGGTTTGCAGTTCACCAATAATAATGTATATTATACATTTGGGTTGTAAACCTGGGACACTGGGATATTGTCAGTGCTAAGAACAATTGGATTTAACTTTGAATGGGTATTAGCATCCTCTGCAGGATTTTACTGCTTTTGTGCTACAAGCTCTGCTCTGGGGCATGTGCATGACATCATGACAAAAAGAGAAAAGTGGTGAGGATTATGTTGCACAAGTGCTTTCATCTGTCTGACCCCCTTGCCCCCGGTGGAAGCCACTGATGAGTAGATACTGTATAGAATTGCATTGCAAATGGACTTTTCTACATTTGTCTTTGGGCTTCTGAAAGAAACGATTGTAAAGTTGAACAGCTTTAACCTTAAGCTATCAGAGAGATGGCAGAACTAGGGGTAAACTTATGGGAAGCAGCTTGAATTGTTTTTTTAAACAATTAAAGGAGCGACCAAAGTTGATTGGAAAATTAAACAATATAGCAGGTTGATATATATTGTACGCTTATTTGTGTGATATGTTTATCTACATTGCTTTGCTCTCAGTTCCCTGGTGGGTGGAGAACGTTTTCTCTAATTTTTTCTGACTTCTAATCTACAGACTCCCAAAGGCACATGTGCTGAATCAGTGAAAACTGCCATTGATGTTGGTTATCGCCATATTGATGGGGCTTTTGTGTATCACAATGAGCACGAAGTTGGACAAGCCATACAGGAGAAAATTGCACAGGGGAAGATCAAGCGTGAAGACATATTTTATTGTGGCAAAGTAAGACATCCGAATCAGTTCCTTTCCTTGGAATAAAGATGAAGCATGTTGTTGCTTTAACCGATGTTTTGCCTCCTTTTCTGTTTTTCTCAGATCAGAAAGGAAACTCAGGGAGCAGATTCCCTGGAACAGAGGTGGAGAACTATGGCCCTTTTATTATTTGTGGACTTCAACTCCCAGAATTCCTGAACCAGCCATGCTTTTTGTGACTTGTAGACTTCAACTTCCAGAATTCCAGCCATGGCAGGAATTCTGGAAGTTGAAGTCTACAAGTCACAAAAAGGCTATAGTTCCCAACCTCTGAGCTAGAATCTAGAACCATTCTTCATAGCAAAGATTCTGCATTCTTATTCCTTTCTGTTATAGGTGCTGCAGCTAATTTTATACTGGTAATTATTTTAGAGGAATCTTTAGGCTGCCTTTTCATGGCAGGAGCCCTCAGTGAAGTTTCCAACATGAGTAATAATAAAAGTAACTGACAGTTACAGTAACCATGTGTCCTCTATTATAAAGGACTGTCATTTATTTCGGAAAGCAATAGTTTAGATTTATTTCATTACTTCCTTGGTTTTCCTCTTGAATTTTCTTTGGTAAAGCCAAGTTATAAACATTTTTTAAAAAAATCCTCATGAACCTGTTTTACCTTTGCCCCCTTTTTAAGTTTGTTCTTCCCCCCCCAAGAAAATATGGCAATACTGACAATAAAAGAAAAATCCCGTCTCGCTATACAAAAAACATGAAACTATTGCAGTCTGATAAAAATACAACTTCAGAACAGGCTGCAGAAAAATAAATGAATCATTACAACCCAAGAGATAATGGAGTCAACAAAACTTTTTAAGTGGAACATAAATGAGTTTTCTTGGAGCTGGGAACTGGACATTTTTTTAAAAAAATGCTTTCATCTCTGTGAAAGATGTGGCAGAATTGTGATAGCATCTGAGTGACTTGAAGCAAAACCTGGGGCCTGCTTTGAGGGGAGGAGTTCTTAAGAAGCTAAATGGGTGCCCTAGGTTTCTTGCAGAAACCTAAGATCTCCACTTTGCTTCCCCAAATTCCCTTAATGGCAGTGTTATGTTTGCAGGTTTTTTTCCAGTTCTTTAAAAATTAAAATCAGAAATGCCAATGTTTGAAGGTGAACAAGGATTCAGAAAATGTTGGGGTGAAGCCTGTTTAAAATTACAAAGGCTTTTGCTGGCAGAATAGAAAATATGAATGTGGTTTTAATTAACCTTGACCCTGCCACTTTAAACAAGGGCTTTCAGGCAAGAAAAAAAATCCTTGCAAATAAAAGTCAGATTCTTTTAAGAGATCAGTCTCTAAAGCAGTTCATTGATCTATTCTGGAAAAGACTGTTATTGTAGACTGCAGGAAATGGCTAATTTCTTGTGTCTGAAGCTTGATTTTTCTTGAAGAGGAAGAAGGGGCCACTAGAATCTCTATAAAAATCTTTAAATTCCCATCAAGCAAAGTTTTGGAAATAAGAAGAATTCCATTTTAAACCATCAGATAAAAGACTGAACATTAGGTTGCAGTTTCTAGGCAATGTTCCTGATAAAAAATAGAGCTGTTTTCTGATAACATACAACTATTGACAACTGCAACATGTCTATCTTACTGAAGAAACTGAATGCAACGTGAAATGAAGCTGCAATTACAACTCACACTGCTATTCTCCCTCAGGCCCCCCCTCCCTCTTTTTTACAGCTCCCACAAACCTGAATTGATAGCCATGTTGAGGCAGGGAACAAACAAAAACTGTAAGTTCTGTAACTGGCTTATAACATTAAAAATAATGAACCACATAGTGGTGGAAGATCCTAGCTTTGTTGACATGCATGATGCTTCATCCTTTTTTATGTCATTGAACTTGCATTCTTCATGTCCCTCTCCATTATTAAATATAAGTCCGAACCATTAAAACATTGCCTATTCTTAGTAAACCTATCTGCATCTTAGAGCATTTGTTTCAACAGCTTCCAGCTAGGAGCTGTGAATTCAAGATTCTTTAATGGGGACCATTGCTTCATTCAGCAGTTGTAGCAGCATTCTGCCAGCTAATAAACATGATTCTTCTGTCTTTCCCCTCCTAACTAGGAACTACAAAACTGTTTCTCTTGACCATAGTTGCTCTGCATCAGGAGACGTGAGGTCTCTGAACTGATGGACAGGTTCCATATTAGTCTTCCTCTGGAATTTTAATTGATTGCTTGATCAAGCCTTACATAAGAACTGAATAATATCACTGACAAATAACTGCATTTGTTTTCTGGAACATGCATCTATAGTTTTTAGATACCTGATTTACTGTTTGGATCATGGCCATCATCATGATCACCATCCTTATTTTAATCTTTGTTGTTTTTATTTGTGGTGGAACACTATGTTTGTTTTCCAGAAAAAGAAAACCTTCTAAGATAATTTGCCTATAAAATTGGAGTATCATCTAAGTTTTATTGAAATTCTGTTTGTTGAAATTCTGGTAAATGGGGCAGATGTGTTTCATCAATGAAATAGCGTCATCCCTGGTTAAAAGGTTCTGCTTCCAAGGCCATCCTATGAGATTGCTCCCTTTTGCTGATGGACTAGTGGAAAAAATACTCCTAAAATTCTCTAAATTTCTTTTGTTGTCAATTTTTGGGCACTATCTAACAAAATGAAATTCAATGGTGAGAAAAGTAAGGTTCTATATTTAGGTTAAAAAAAACCAACCCCAGAATAGATGGAATCTGGCTCAATAGCAGTAACTGCAAGAGGAATCTTGGAGTCCTAGTGGACAGTGTGCTGCATCTGCCAAAAAAGCCAACACAATCCTGAGCGGCATTAACAGAGGAACAGAATCAAGATCACGTGTTAATGCCACTTTATAATGCCTTGGAATACTGCATCCAGTTTTGGTCACCACAGTATAAAAAAGATGTTGAGACTAGAAAGACTACAGAAAAGAGCAACAAAGAAGATTAGGGGACTGGAGGCTAATACATATGAAGAACGGTTGCAGGAATTGGGTTTGTCTAGTCTAGTGAAAAGAAGGACTAGGCGTGATAGAATAGCAGTGTTCCAATATCTAAAGGGCTGCCACAAAGAAGAGGGAGTCAACCTATTCTCCAAAGCACCTGGAGCCAGGACGAGAAGCAACGGATGGAAACTAATCAAGGAGAGAACAACCTAGAACTAAGGAGAAATTTCCTGAGTTAACTTAATTAATTAATTAAACAATCAGTGGAACAACTTGCCCCCAGAAGTTGTGCAATCTCCAACACTGGAGATTTTTAAGATGAGATTGGACAACTACAGTATTTGTCTGAAATGGTATATGTTTTCCTGCTTGAGCAGGGGGTAGGACTAGAAGATCTCCAAAGTCCCTTTCAACTCTGTTATTCTTTTATTCTATAAGGGAAGGACAGGCCAGTTAATTTCAGGCTTATTACCGTAATTCTCCCATATTTTCCATCAAGTTTCATAGTTATTTCACTATAAGTAATGAAAGCATTAAAATTAGAATGAATGTATAAAGCAGAATTAAATCTTGTCTCTGAAACTGACAAAGGTAAAGGTTAAAGACTTTTAGAGCAGCAACTGATTTTCCAGCTCCCCTGTGCAGAAAAGTTTATTTAAATCTATTTCCTTTTTTAAAATGCTGAAGATTTTTGAAAGAATGGTAAGTACACTCCTGCTTCATTTGCATGGTTGATATAAGAGAGATTGAAGCCTGATGTTGCTATGTCCCAACATACAAGATTTCCTGCCATTAGTAGGTCCATCATTTGCTTAAGAAAAGGCAACAAAAAATTGTACAACCATTTGCCTGAATTGTTAGGGTTTCCTGCCTGAGCAAGGGGTTGGACTAGAACAGGGGCCTGCGACCTTGAAAAGTTTAAGACTTGTTGACATAGTTGGCTGAGGAATTCTGGGAGCTGAAGTCCACGGGTTTTAAAATTGTCAAGATTGCAGACCCCTGGACTAGAAGACCTCAAAGTCCTTTCCAACTCTGTCACTCAGTTATTCTCATTTACATAAAGGAGATTCCTTGACACAACGCAGGTAATCCTCAACTTATCACCACAGTTGGAATCAGAATCACCGTTGTCAAGAGAAGTAGTTAAGTGAGTCACAGCTGATTTCACCACTTTTTATGCCAGGTTTGTTAACCAAATCACTGCAGTTGTTAATGGTGATTAAATGAATCTGGATTCCCCAGCGGACTTTGCTTCTCAAATGTTGGCTGGGAAGGTCACAGACAGTGATCCTATGACCCTGGGATTCTGCAACTGTTGTATTTTGATTATGTGACTGAGAGGATGCTGCAGTGGTTATCAGTGTGAGGGCCAGTTGTATTTCACCTTTTTCAGTGATGTTGTAACTTTGAACAGTTGCTAAATAAAAGATTGTAAGCTGAGGACTGGCTTGCATACATTATATCATATGTGTATTAACTTAGTAAGCCTGCTATGTTCAGATTAAGGGCTTAGTGCAGGAGTCTTCAAACTTGGCCCTTTTATGACTTGTGGACTTCAATTCTGGTTGAATGAAATTTTTAGGCTCCTACTCCAAATTTTGCTACTGTTTTAATACCTTTCCTGTGTAATTATCGGCCCAAACATTCTAGCTTTAGAGAAAGAATAATGAAATAGTATAATTTGTCCATTCCTCTGCTGCTTACTGTATTATTGTGAGTTAAATAATTGTGGCATTTTAGCAGAGACCAGGAAAAATATAAAGTCACAACAATCAGGTAGTTATGTCAAAAGAATACAAGTTTCAGCAGGGCAGGTGTGCGCAACCCTTGTGAGCTAAATTGTCCCCAAATTGCTCCTAATGTAATTTTAACACTCTAGTAATTTTAACACTCTGCTCTAGTTGGAAGCATAAGTAGAGAACTGAATCTGGGATTAATTCAACCAGTCAGGTTGCCCTGATAAGAAAAGAGGGTTTCTGTTCTTCACAGAAGATGGGCGTTCGTTCTTTGTCGTTAAATTTGTCTCTTGCCTTCGTTTTGTACATAATGCTCCTCCTTCCTATGTTCCTCACAGAGTTGTTGGGTTGGCCCAAGAGAGAGAATGACTGACCCAAAGTTGTCCAGCCATTAGCAATATGATGGGTCTTTATGGCATTTCCTGGGATACTCTGCAATTGCCAGGATCCCGGTAACTCAGAAAGGTTGTGAAACAAAGACTTCAGGACATAGAATGGCTGCAGATGCTTAATAGGCACCAAGATAATTTATGTTGTGAAGTGCTAGTCTTACAGTATCAGTCCAATTGGCTACTGCTAGTCTCTGACAGACATCTGATGTTTCTGGTTCTGAATCAGTTTGCCTTTCTGGATCTCACATAATAGACCTCAGAAGCTTCTGGAACAGGAGCATCAAACTCGCAACATCACGTGATGTGTCGTGATGTATTGCGACTTTTTCCCCATTGCCAGCAATGGGGTGGGCGCGGTTTCAGTGTGACGCATCTGGCCTGCGAGCCGGCAGTTTGACACCCCTGTTCTAGAAAGTCTCCAAATATGGCACTGGTGGAATAGCAAGTTTGGCATAGTGGCTAACCAGGAGATTATGAATTATTGGCCTGTCTTAAATATCAGGCTGGGCAATGTTGGGCTATTTGCTTTCTCTTACAGGGTTATTTCTGTGGGGAAAACAGGTAGGTGGGAGAATTAGATATATTCTCTGCCTTGAGTTATCTACAAAAAGGCAAGATAAAAATATAATAACAACAGCCCTCTGTTTACATTTTCCAACAGTTAGTAATGATAGGCATGATGCCTTCCATGCAGATAGTGATAAATGTAGCAGCCTTCATATTTTATTTATCTCAAAGATAGCCCTCCTTTCTTTTGCCAAAAATCTGACAAAAACAATCTTGAAGCAGTTGCAATTTGAAAACATTGAAAAAGGGTAACAGTCAGAAGCAGCAGATGTGATTAAGCAAATGAGTATTGTAAACAGATGGAGAAAAGCTTGCTTTTCATCTTGTGACTAAGGATTACAAATGTTGGTGTTTCATCCCAACAGATAAACTGCAGGTGGCACATTTCAGGGATGGAAAGGGTTATTGAAAGTCTTGCACTTATGTCACTATAACTCCAGATCTGATTGGGACAGAGGGCCATTGGAAGAAAAAAAAAGGCAAAGGTTTCTTTGTCAGTCATGTCCGACTCTAGAGAAAGCCAGCAGTGTCCGAAGACAATTTTTGTGATCATGTGGCCAGGATGGCTATATTCCAAAGGCACACGGAACACTGATACCTTTCCATTGAAGTGGTACCTATTTTATCTACTTGCATTTGCATGCTTTCGAATTGCTAGGTGGACAGGAGCTGGGGCAAGCAACAGGATTTCATCCCATTGCACGAAGCTCAGGTCTGACAAGCTCAGTTTCTTTAACCACTGAACCATTGTGTCCCCTAGGCCTTTGGAAGAAGGTTTATATAATTTTTCTTCCCACGGATGCTGATAAGAGACATCTTGGAGTCCTCGCATTCAATTACACAGTTTTAAAAAGTTCAGATGGGATGCCATCCTTCTTCTGCTGGTTGGCTGGCTGGATGCCCCTTTGTGTTATACTTCAATAAAAGGAGAATTGGGAAACATGGAATTTCCTGTGTGGAATCCCTGAGTTCAACTTGGTCAAATCTCTCCCAGTCCTGCTTTTTGTGAGGTGAAATTTACATGGGAGTTAATCAGCCTTTCCCAAAATGGTCATCTTCCAGATATGTAGAATAACTCCAAAACCCTCCAGGCAAAATGGCTGTTGGGGGTGGGTCTTAGTGTATTTTGATTCAAAGCCATTTTAAGGACACTTGTGGCCCTAACCAATAGCTTAGTTTATGTGTTAAATCATAGGGGTAACTTTATCTTTGTACTGATTCTCCCACCATGATGGGAGAAATCTCATTAATCATACTTAGTGCAATGACTTATTTCACTCTATATAATGGGAGTTATGTTTCAATACATCTGGAGAGCATCTGTTCTGACAATAGCTATGGCGACATTCATTTCCTTCCTTGCCTTTGTTGGTAGAGATGGCCTTTGGTCTTCAGGGTACTCCATTCTCCACTGAGCACTTAGCTGTAGCATTGTTGCAACACCAACAACAGACAGATTTATGAATAACTTGCAAAATGCCATGATGCAGCTAACACAAAAGTTGGGATACAATTTAACTCAGCCAGCAGTCTGTAGTGCAGCCAGTATTTCTGTGCTCCCATGAGAATTCCAGAGATCTTTGGAGGAGACCAAGACCAATTCCTGACCACCATGATCCAGTGTGGTCAATTTATGGCAGGCTGACCAACAGAATTTCCCACAGATTGCACCAAAGTGACTCCCATGCTGAGTTTGCTGAAAGAAAGGGAAGCCAGATGGCCCATGCCTATCATTAAGGGCAACAAACCAGTGCTGGACAATTATTAAAACTTCATGCAAAGATTGAGAATTTCCTTTGATGATTTCATAAGGCTCCTAACTGCAGCTGTGAAATTCACAAACTCAAGCAAGGTCAGCAGAAAATGTGGATGTATCGAAAGGTATAAGTTTTAAAATTATTTGCCGGAGATGTGGAATGGAAAGATCTGGCTCTGAGTTACCAATTTAGTGAGGGAATTGCTGACAAATTAAGACATGAGTCGGTAAGACAATGCACCCTAGATAATTTGGAAGAGCTGTCAGAAGAATTGGTCATGCAAGTTCTAAAATTCTTGCTGGTGGAAAGCATCAACATCCATATTTTGACATGCTGATCAAAGTCAAAGCATTTTAAAGAATGGCAGGCAATGATTGCTGGAGGTTCCACTCTCTTCCATCAATAGCCAATTGTGTTGAGATAAGTTGGTCTTTATTGGGTGTGGTAGTCATTTCCTCCCCCATAAATCATCCCTTTCATGAGGCTAAAATATTGTTGCTAACCAAGAGATAACTTTGGCAGAAGAGTGATCTGGCAGCTTTCTCTCATTCTCATTGTTTGATACATAGCAATTATCTTTACCAAATAGGTGATAAAATGCACAATAAATAGGGATGAAAAAGGAAAAAGAATTACAGTGAAAGACAATCTTATTTTAAAAATCCTTGATACAAACAAAAAATAAGTTTAGCACAGTTCATAGTTTCACCCAGAAGAGGGTTTAATTTGTAGAGTTTGCTCTTTATGTAAACTTTGAAAATGATGCAGTGAAGCCAAGAGTTGGCTTACAAGAATAGAATAGAATAGAATAGAATAGAATAGAATAGAATAGAATAGAATAGAATAGAATAGAATAGAATAGAATAGAATAGAATAGAATAGAATAGAATAGAATAGAATAGAATAGAATCTGGAAGGGACCTTGGCAGTCTTCTAGTCCAGCCCCCTCCTCAAGCAGGAGAACCTATTCTATGTCAGACAAGTGACTGTCTAGCCTTTACTTAAAAATCTCTAGTGATGGAGTGCCCACAATTTCTGGAGGCAAGCTGTTCCACTGGTTAATTATCCTCACTGTCAGGAAATTACTCATTAATTCCAGGTTGCTTCTTTCGTTGATTTCCAACCAGGGTTTCTTGTCCTGCCTTCTGGTGCTTTGATGAATAATTTAGGCAATGCAATTAGGCAATGTAATCCTAAATCTATTTTTGTATCCAGCTGGATGACTTTGGGCCAGTCACTCTCTCTTAGCCCATTCCACCTCACAGGGCTGTTGTTGTGGGGAAAAATAGGAGGAAGAAGGTATGTTGGATATGTTCACAGTCTTGAGTTATTTGTAAAAATAATAAAAGCAGAATACAAATAAATAAAAGAAAAATAAATCCCATTGACCTGAGTGAGGAAAGGATTGTAATCTGTGTCACTGAAAGATGATCTGCAAATCTGGGCAACTAAAAAAAAAATTTTACAATTGTTTGAAATTCCCACCTGCTGCTATACTTATTTTATTTACTTATTGAATTTATTTGCCACCCATCTTGCTTCAAAATTATTCTGGGTGGTTTACAGCATTAAAAGCTTTAAAACCATAAAAAATAAATAATATTAACACTATCATTTGTTGCTGTGGGGGAAACAACCTAAGAACCTTCCAGATGTTTGGAGCTTCCATTAGCCCTTATCAGCATGATGAACAGATTATGGGAGTTATAACCTCAAACAGATACTTGATTCCTTTCTTTGACAAACTCCATAGCTATTAAACACAACAGGAATTAAAGGGCTCTCCAGTCAGTACTTTGGGTTAGATCATAGATCAGCAGAGTTAGGTTTTCTTTTGGAAGGAATATAACTGTTGTGGCCCAAAGGAACACATCAAGGGTATCCTATATACAATAAAATGCCATTTGCTTTGAAAGATCTGGATAATAATGCAACAGGTTTTTTGATGGGGTTCAGTGACTGTTTTCATCACATCAAATGTGCACTTTCATCATATCAAAGGCCATCCTTTGAAAGACACTGCTTGGGATCACACCCCAAAAGAAGGTGGAATTAAAATAATGATAGCTTATAAGCAATTTACTCTGCTGGTTCTTTAATTCTCACCTCCCTGTAGACAATTCTTCGCAGCATAATTTTATACAGTTCTACTCAAAGTTACAGTAAATTTCATTTATTTGAATGGCAGTTATTTCCACAGGAATGGGCAGAGTATCTTATTCCGTTTCCACTATTGTTTTATAGAACATTTGCCAAAGTATTCATTCCCTTAGCAAAAAGTGTAACATCTTTGGTTTGTTCTGGCAAATTTGCAGTTTATTATTCTAGAATTTAATATAACTAGTGCTGGTTTATTTTAATTAATATTATTCACTCAAATTGGTATATTTTTAAAATTTGTGTTTCTATATTCCACAGTTCTAAGGAGTAAAGATCCTGCTTGCTTTCTTTTTCTTCTTTTTGCCCTAGTTGTGGAATACATGCCACCCACCAGAATTAGTGCGTCCAACTCTGGAGAAGACATTAGAAATTTTGCAGCTTGACTACATTGATCTCTATCTTATCGAACTGCCGATGGCTTTTCAGGTAAAGTGCGGTGCTGGAGCGCCTCCTAGGGTATATGATTGTGAACTGTAAATACTTAAAGTCTCCCTGGCAGACCATTATTTTTTTTGGACAACATCCCACAATTGTAGATCACCACATAGTGAAGAGCTCAGTTGGCAGAAGAGCAAAGTGAGACCACAGATTTATATTGACTGTCTCTGTCAAAAGTCACACTATTGACAACTTAAATATCCCTATTGTGAAGTTGTTGAATGATGACAGCATTCAAATATGTATGCATTTTTCTTGATTTCATTTGTATATATGCAAGGATTATGGCAGCAAGAATCCACTCAAACATGGATTCAAGAGCTCTTTATTGAATTGATGACAATATGAAATGATATGGAACTGTGGTGGTCAAATATTTTATGTACATATTAGGACTGTGCAAAACCTTTCAAAGAGGTTTTTCACAATTCACTTGCTTTACTGTTTTGATGAGAGGGGTTCTGGTGCATGCTCCAGTGTGTTGTGAATCACTTTCTATTTTACATTCCTATTATAGATACTCAAATTATTAGTTGATGTGCTAATCAAGTAGCAGATCATGCATGTAAGATCCTGGCCTTCATTGCTGCCATGCATTATTATTTTTCCTTCTTATTAAGTAGTAGTAAAGCTGTCCCAAAGGTGCTTTCTCAAGTGGGAACTGGACTTCCTTTGTTTTTCCTTGAAGGCCTTTTGCTTCTCATCCAAGAAGCTTCTTCAGTTCTGAAGCTTCTTGGATAAGAAGTGAAACTTCTTCAAAGAAAAACAAACAGCTACCTTTTGAAAAACATCTTTGGGACAACAACGACCTGGATGACTGAGAATCTCCATAGATATATATAGTGGTAAAGATGTGGCACTCAGACATGAATTTTCTTATTGAACATGCACAAGATAGAATATAATGATTTATGTCCAAGAATTCCCTTCTTTCCAGACAGTCTTAATTGCCCATAAATCAGTCAATACCAAATATAGACATTAACAGTCTTCTGTACAGGAAAAGCTCTGGGCAAACTGTCCCCTTACAGACTAATTGCGATCCGAATCCGACCGATTGCGACTAAGAACCTATATTAGGTCTTATCTCGCTGCGATAAGGGTGGCGAGGTCTAATCACTTCGCTACCCTTATTGCGTCCGCAGATAATCGCCCGGCCGCCCTGTTTAGGGTGACTCGCTCCCTCCTTAATCAAGAGGTGAGGGAGGAACCCTTGCAGGGTCGTGCCAAGGAGTTTAACCATTATCTGTCGGACAAAATCGCTCGGATTCGGACCGGTCTGGACTCTGACTGGGCAGAGTCTGACGATCAGGACACTGGCGGTCTTGTCGATATCACCTGGGAGGAGTTTGATTCTGTGACTCCAGAGGAAGTGGGCAGGATTATGGGGAGGCTGAGCTCCACCACATGTTTATTGGACCCGTGCCCTTCCTGGCTGGTTTATGCAGCCCGGGAGAGGACACACAGCTGGTTCCAAGCAGTTATATCAGCTTCTTTGAGTGAGGGTAGCTTCCCTGCCGTCTTGAAAGAGGCGGTGGTGAGGCCTCTCCTCAAGAAGCCTGCCTTGGACCCAGCTGTATTGAACAACTTTCGTCCGGTCTCCAACCTTCGCTTTCTTGCGAAGGTTGTTGAGAGTGTGGTGGCGCATCAGCTCCCTCTGGTCCTGGATGAAGCGGATTATCTAGACCCGTACCAATCGGGTTTCAGGCCCGGGCACAGCACGGAGACGGCATTGGTCGCGCTGGTGAATGATCTCTGGAGGGCTCGGGACAGGGGTCATTCCTCTGTTCTAGTCCTATTAGACCTCTCAGCGGCTTTCGATACCATCGACCATGGTATCCTGCTGCGGCGTCTCAGGGGATTGGGAGTAGGAGGCACGGTCTTACAGTGGTTCTCCTCCTATCTCCAGGGACGCTCGCAGTCGGTGTTGACAGGAGGGCAGAGGTCGACCGCGAGGTCTCTCGTTTGTGGAGTTCCTCAGGGGTCGGTCCTCTCGCCTCTCCTGTTCAACATCTACATGAAACCGCTGGGTGAGATCATTCGTGGCTTTGGAGTTGGGTATCATCAGTATGCTGATGATACCCAGCTTTTTCTTTCGATCCCAAACCACCCCAGTGATGCCCTCAACGTGATGTCCCGTTGCCTGGAGGCGGTTCGGGTCTGGATGGGGAGGAACAGACTTCAACTCAACCCCGACAAGACCGAGTGGCTTTGCATACCTTCATCCCGGGTCTATTCGGATATTCCATCTCTTTCTATGGGGGGTGAATTATTACCCCCCGTAGATAGGGCTTGCAACTTGGGAGTCCTCCTAGATTCACGGCTCACCTTGGAAGATCACATGGTGGCTGTGACTAGGGGGCTTTCGCCCAGGTTCGCCTGGTGCGCCAGTTGCGGCCCTATCTAAGCTGGGATGATTTATGCACAGTCACTCACGCGCTCGTGACCTCTCGTCTAGACTACTGCAATGCTCTCTACATGGGGCTTCCCTTGAGGACCACCCGGAGGCTCCAACTGGTACAGAATGCAGCTGCGAGAGTTGTGTTGGGAGTCTCCCGATACTCCCATGTCACACCTCTGCTCCGTGAGCTGCATTGGTTACCAGTTGTCTTCCAGGTGAGATTCAAGGTACTAGTAATGGTGTTTAAAGCCCTACATGGCAGGGGTCCGGAGTACCTTAGGGAACACCTGCTGCCGGCGTCTACTTCCCTCCGCCCTGTGCGTTCCCACAGAGAGGGCCTCCTCAGGGTGCCACCGGTCAGAGAATGTCGACTGGTGGCCCCCAGGGGGAGATCCTTCTCTGTGGGCGCCCCGGAGCTATGGAACCAGTTACCGGTTGAGCTCCGGACAGCGCCCGATCTTCGCTCCTTTCGCCGCGATCTGAAAACATACTTGTTCGAGCAACCCGGCCTGGCCTGAGGGGGGACTGGTGGTGTTTTTATTATTTTTATTGGGGGTTTTAGTATGTATTAACTGTATTTTTTAATTGGGCATGTATTTAATTACTTTTTATCTTTTGTAATTTCTGTGTTTTATTCTTGCCCTGTACACCGCCCTGAGTGCTTCGGGAGAAGGGCGGTATAGAAATATTAATAAATTAAAATTAAATTAATTAATATATCAGGCTACTGCAACATGAGCCTTTGTATCTCATGCTAAAGTACACAAAGTGACTTGCTGTGTCAGCACTAAATTGAAATGTGGTTTACATGTCATTGTGGATGAGTTTGGACCTTATAGCTAGTATTTTTATTTATGATGCAAATGCATTGGCCACCCAACTCCAATGGATTCGTGTAATCACATGACTCCCAAAGTCACAACATACTATATGTTGCCAATGTTCCATTTGAGCCCCTTGACTTTCACCATTAATAGTGAGAGTTAGTGGCAGGTTCTTTCACTTATAAGCCCTATCACAATTTTGCATATTGTGTAAAGGCCACCTTCTATATCATAACTATCACAGTAAGGCTTAGAGTTCTGTGTAAGTTAGTTTATACTATAGCCCTAAAAGACCAGCTGGGCTAATCTTTAATATGATCATTTTCAATTAGGCACCATGAAATGAGTTGGGTTTTAACTGAATAATGTCAACTGTGGAATTCCAATACATATGCAAGACACTAGGTTGGAGGTAATAGCTTAAATATAGTAAAATTTCCTGGCACTTCTGATATCTTGGAATGGTTCTACGAATTTTCTCCCTGCATTTTTCAACCTGTATGACTCCTTGCTACATCCATGTTTATTAATACATTTATTTTCTGCCACATATTTACAGTATAACTAATACCATCCATTATAAAGCTCTACTAAACTTGTAATTGATATATTGTAATCCAGAAGATAGTTATGGCATTAATTACAATGTGACCTGCATAATGGACCATGGGGTTATGACAAGTTCTTTTAACTACACCAGTTTGGTGGGCTCAAGACACAAAAGAGGCAACACAATATGAGTCCCTAAACAATAGGCACACAGAAGCATTCCCAAGTTATTGCTCACTATTCCTTACTGCTCCACTTTTCCCCATTACAGTACTACTACTATTCCAACTACTACTTCTTGTGAGTGCAACTATTCCTACTCTTTGTGAGTACCGCTGGAGAAAATTGTTTTGTTCTAGCTGTTTTACTTCCATATACAAACACACACCTCAGTCTGTCAGTCAGACAGACACACATAGATAGACAGACAGACAGAGACACACACCAGCTTTTCCTCAGCATAGCTTTTATACCAACCTTACCTTGCTGAGTGGCGAGAAGGCTTAAAAGGACAGGACAACAGCAGTCATGTGCTGGTCATTTTCTAGGCAGCCTGTTCTCTCACAAAAGGTAAGTAGCTTCATGTGAAGATATAGCATAGAATTAATTTGTCTCTGCTCTGAGAGCTTAAGGGAAGATGAACTGTATATCTCATTCTAAAGTGTGAATGAATCAAATAGGACACAATTTGCATTCTGTTCAATGATATAAATCTCACTACTTTGCATAGTTTCCTGCCATTCTGCAAGTAATAGGATTTCCCCCTATGAAATATACCAATAGTATTTTTCCTATTCTTCCTACGATTCCTATGAATCACATTTGGAATATAGGTGACTAACAAAGTGTTGGCAACTGTTTCTTTTCCCCCACTTCCACCCACAAAATTCCTTTGAGATTTCATTTTTTAAAAAAGGATATGTTGATTATTCTAGAATTCTGTTTTGGGCTCTTGTTTCTATTGGCATCCTGCCTAAAGAGAGGGAGTGAGCCCAGCTGTACATTCCTGCTGGCTAAATGACGGTTTAGCAAGCTAGAGATCAATGTTCTTCTAATATTGTTCAATTTGCGGTAAAGTGAGAGTAATTCAGAATATTCATTTGTAAAGCTCCCCAGTCACTGTTAATTATAATGGAGAGGAATTTCAGAGGCAGTGCCAGTCTTCATTCAGTTTTTTTCAAAGAGAAAACTCTAGACTAGAGAGCCAGCTAGGAGTTGGCTGGTATTGGGATCTTATTGCTTTCCCCCTAGTTAGAAAACATTCTGCCCCAATGTCTAGTTGCCTTTTGGCAAAACCACCAAAAGAAAGACATTCTAATCTCTCAAGATTAATATAAAGGAATTAGTTCAGGTGTAAACAATGTAGTATCCTTCAGATGTTTAAGCTTCGGCTCCCACAACAAGAGATTGTGAGAGATATACTCAAAAATATCTGGAGCACATCAGGTTGCTTACATGGGACCTGATACACATTGGGTCTGTCATATCTGACATACATACATCTGATGGTTAATGTTCAGTAAATTGTAATAGCTTTGAGGTCTTCTCCCCAAATTATTGTGTAGTGGGTTCTCGACCACATGGACAACTCTGGACAACAGGGTTCAGCATAATAGATCTTTATTGAGGTTAGCACAGAACTCAGGACAAAGGGCTATTAGCCTCTCTTATATACTTAGCCAGGTATACCTGGGACCAATCCCCTTATCAGGATTTCCCGCCAAGGACCACCCTGCCAGTCCGGACAGGGTACCCTGCCACCTGGTGGTGTCAGTGGCTCATTTCTGTGGAAACATCCCCTATATACTGTTAGGCATATGGTGCTAGCCTACAACGTTGGGTTGAAAATATATTAACCATAATGCTATGTCTTTAAGTTGTTAATTGACCAATGGGTGTGTAAGTGTTCTCATGGCCATAAGAGGAAGCTAGGAGCGTAGCTTCTCTCTCTCTCTGAATTCACTGATCTCTATTATTACTGTTTTTGCTCTGCTGTTGGTTTACTACTGTTGTGAACCTGAACTGTGTATTGACCTCTGGACCGGTAAGAAGACTTTGTAGTTTGGATTACTCCTTGGACTGTTGCTATTGTTTATGACCTGGACTGTTTATTTTTGACTGTGCATTTTTGTTTTTACACCACCTCAAAGTAATCCCCTTATCAGGATTTCCCGCCAAGGACCACCCTGCCAGTCCGGACAGGGTACCCTTCCACCTGGTGGTGTCAGTGGCTCATTTCTGTGGAAACATCCCCTATATACATAACACAAATATCTACTTTCTCCTCAAACTATGGGGAAACTGTCTCCCTGTCAAAAATTAACACAATATTGCAACCTTGTGAGATTTTATCTCTTTTCCCCACCTTCCCATGTGACTTTTTTGTTTCTTCAGCCTGGAGAAAACCTCTATCCTAAAGATGAAAATGGAAAATGGCTTTATCATAAAACAGATCTATGTGCCACATGGGGGGTGAGTATTTAGGAAGAATTAATCATATCATAACTAACAGTATCTAAAACTTTCTCATAGTCCTTAGGATATCTCTTCCAATAAATTTAGAAGGGAAAAGGAGATTGGGTTCCATTGTACACTTGAACAGCAATAGATTCTGAGTTGTATGCTATACTGAAGCAGTAGTATTGGCCTTAAAATTAGGTGTGCTCAAGATTGATCAAGCTAGATGTCTGTGATGTGGAGGAATATCATTGTGGCAAAAATAAAATAACAACATAACACTGCACAATTCAGGAATGATCTGTTTACTTAACTGACCAAAATTACAAAGTCACAAATAGTGGAGCAGGTTATCAGGTATGATAAATATGGTATGCATCCTGTAATTTGTAAAACATTATTATTTTCATGATATTTGGAGAGTTAAGCCATTGTAGTCTTATGGCACATTAAATATTTAATTCTATTGAAGTTTTTATTGAACTCAATATATATCTAAGAAAGCAGAGAAACATTTGGTGGGCTTAATGATATTGTTTTTCTGGGAAGTAGAATTATTTTCAAAATTTGAAGACAAAGAAACCAAACTTGTAGGAATTTAAAAGAAATGAAAGGATTGTTCTTGTCAGATCAGTGTTGCAAAAAAAACAACAACACCCAGGTGGTATGTATTCCTTAAAGGCCATTATCTTGTACAATTTTTTACAAGGATCATTAGTATTTTCTCCCTTCTTGCATTTTTTTGTTTTCTGTTGCTTGTCCCCTGTCCATCTTCTCTCCCATCTTCCTTTTCCTTAATTCGGTCATATTTTACTCTATACACATACTTATGCCTGATTTTCTTCATTAAAATTCTTGCTGAAGTATAATTTCTGCAGCCAAGAGCAAACTTTGGTGGGGGATGAGTCAAACTGTCCTTCTTTCATCTCCTTTGCCCTCCTCCACTGGCTGCCTCTGTGTAAACCTGAACTCCCATAGTTCCCTAACCAGCATGGCCATTGCTGAGAATGGGCCTTCCATTTCTGGGAATTGGTACACCTGAGGAGCACTTAGCTTCATCATGGATTGTTTTCTTATAGCAGCATCACATTTATTTATTTTGTTATCCTAAGCAGTAAGAATATTATTTGCCAGTTTATTACACTGTTTTGCCTACTTCATTCTGACAGGCTTTGGAAGCATGCAAAGATGCAGGCTTGGTGAAATCTCTTGGTGTATCCAACTTCAATCGTAGGCAGCTGGAAATGATTCTGAACAAGCCAGGTTTGAAGTACAAACCTGTCAGCAACCAGGTAATGACTGTGAATAGATGAGCCCATGTAAGCATGTTAACTTTCTCACATAATGACTGGCATAAGCCATTGGTCCTTGACTAGTGTATCTAGCATCAGAATATCTTGTACAATGAATCTTCATGATTTCCTGTCATAAAAAACAACTATGTCATTTTTCATATATTTCTCCTTCCAGGTTTGTTTTTGGTTTGCTATAAAACGTAAGATAAACAAACATGTTACTAAAAACAAACAACAACCAAAATCGTAGCTATTCATTCAACCTTCCCTATGCGCCTTGCATTTTTGGCTGAAATGAACAAGCAGTCAATTCATACTCAGTCAGGGAAAGCATAAAATCATGTTAATTTTATGCTCAAGGTTTAATCATGGGAAATTAAGGTAATTAATTCCATTCTAAGAGGCCATTACCTCTGGGAGGAGGGAGGCATTTGGGGCAGTGACCATCTGAAATAATACCTAAAAGTGTAGTATTTCAGAGAGTGCTTCAGATAAAGTCAGAATGGTCTTATTTACTCTGATTAACAGCGTGTTGTGTGTGTGTGTGTGTGTGTGTTTCTGAGCTGGGTCGTCTGTTCCATAATTCTTTTAAGTAGATGTGTAGGAGACAAATGTTTATGAATGTACCATGTACACACCATACATTCCATGAAAAAAAGTTGGGAAATAAGGCGACCCAGCTAATGTGTTATATCAAAGATAGGAAATTATAATTGCATTTAACTCAAACATGTGAAAAAAATACTAGGAAGATAATTGGCTGTTGCTAGTTGGCAGAGGACAGGAAGGCCTGGAGGAACGTTGTCCATGGGGTTGCAATGGGTGGGACACGACTTTGCAACTAACAACAACAACAACAACAAGTTGGGGGTGGGAGGAATTATAGAAAAGGAGATGTTTGGAAGTTTGGAATGATGGTTCTTTTTCTTTCTAAAGATCCATATCCCTTATATCAGACGTGTCAAACACAAGGCCCGGGGGCCAGATCCGGCCCACGAAGTGGTTTCATGTGGCCCGCAAAGCCACCCTGGAAACAATGAGGGAACGGCCCCCACTGCCTTGGCCCTGGCCCAGAGACCCTCCTTCTGCCAGAGACCCTCAGATCTGTCCCACTCCTGCCCAGGCCCCCATAGGCACCCTTGATGCGAACGATGTAGAGCTGGCCACGCTCACCCAGTAGGCCATACACACTTTAGCCACGCCCACCCAGTAGGCCACACCCACCCGGCCCCCTGAGGGCAACCACAATGCTGATGCGGCCCTCAATGAAATTGAGCTTGACACCCCTGCCTTATATCAAACTGATCATGAATGATTAAGAGCAGATACTTGGGAGTGAGATGCTACACAGCTCAGAAGGCTAGGCCATCAGAAAAATATTGTGGGCCTTATTATCTTGCAGACAATGAGGTTCTAAGGCATATCTGGTTTTTTGTTTTTGTTTTTTAATATGCAAGCTTGCTGAAAGCAGACTAAAGCAGTTTTCTTGGCCGTTGTAAAAGGTCAGTGTGTTCTACCAGTTTGAGCTTATAGTTGAAACACGTGGATTAGCCTAACTGAAATCTTCCTCCACCCCTTTAGTGGGCCCCACTTTAGCCACAGGAGATTCTATGGATTAGAACTTGTGTTTCCCTTGGCCTACCATTACCTTAAATGTCACAGACCATTCAGATGCCTGGAGTAAACTGGAACAATTCAATGAAGCAATAACTTCTTATTAGCTGTTTAATTGGCCAGGCTACTCAGTGTCCTGGGGAGTTGAATTTTCTCCTTCCTTGCTCCAAACTTGCACTGTTTTTCCAAGGAAATCATATTGAATATACAATCATAGGAATTGCTTAAGTATTTCAGTGAACATCTCTCATGTGTAATAAATAAGCTATTGTTTTTGGAGCACATTTGAAATTGTTTTACAGGCTTATCTTTTGATGAAATTTAAAAGCCAAAGAATTGCAAGCCACTTGGAAATAGGCCATATTGCCTGTATCTCGTAGCCACTTTGAACTAAAATATTTGCAAAAACCATACATCTTACTAAAATAAGTTATACCAATATAGTCCCACCCTCCCTTTTGGGGGAGGAAAAAAAAGTTGAAAAGATTATAAACCGGGACACGGTTAGTTCTGACTTAGGCATGAAAGCTGGCCAAAGGGATCTTGGGCCAGTCACTTTCTCTCAGTCCTAGGAAGAAGAAGGCAATAGCAAACCACTTTTGAAATCCTGTGTGTCACCAGGAGTCAACAGTGACTCAAAGGTGTGTGTGTGTGTATGCGCACACACACACACACACACACACACACACACACAGACTTGATTGTGCCAAACCCAGCTGAACTAAGTGAGGTCTCCTAAATTAGTTTGCACATTTTTGCCACTTCTACAAATGCAGCTATAGAGGCTACATACCAGAGACAGAAATCTGGAAGAAAAGAAGCTTCTTAATACTTTCCCAGTTGATACTGTTGTGATTCAGGGTCAGCCTGTGGGTTCGGCAGTTGGGTCGGACGACTCAGAGGAGGAGGAGGAGGGGGGTGTTGAAGAGCTTGCTGAGGGGATTGGACAGCTTGATGAGAGCCCTCTGCCAGGCCCCTCTCATCTGGTCACGACGCAGACCCAGCTGTGTGAGCCTGACAGCGTGGATGAAGATGACCCACAGCTGGCCCTGTTCAAGGATGCCCGACGCAGGAGGCAGTCAATCAGGAGTAAACAGAGGAAGGCAATGGGGCTCCTCGGAAGGAGGCAGAGAGAAGCCACACCCTGAACTGTATTTAAGGGGGAATGCGTGGGAGGGCTGGTTTGCTGAAGGCAACCTTCTATTTGTTTTTGTAGCAATAAATTTGGCAGGCGTAATTCCAGCCTCTTGCCTTCTTGTAAAAGGGGTTGTCCCTGCCTTTTCTGCAGGGCCGGTAGCAGGCTGGTACAGAACAGATACTTTGTCCTTTTGAAGTTGTTGCTTTTTGCAAAAATAAATACAGCTAACTTTGTTTTTGTTTCTTAACCCCGATTTTTTAAATTCTGCATTTCCCACGCCTGTAGATTGAATGTCATCCATACTTCATTCAACCTAAACTTTTAGAATTCTGCAAATTGCATGATATTGTTCCTGTTGGATACAGTCCACTAGGCACATCAAGAGATGCAAGCTGGTAAGATTTTGCATTGAAAAGGAGGAGGAGGAGGAGGGGGGGGGAGAGGAGGTGTAATAGTGAAGCAAAGTTAAAGGATTTATGGTTTAATGCTGATGCAGCTTTGTGACCAAAGCAGAGAAACAGAAATAAAGAATGTTTTGTCATGGATCAATTGTGATGTTCCATCACTGAGATTGATATGGCAATTTTAAGTAGATGAAGAGAGAAACAAATGTGAGGTAAATGATCAAAATAGAAGTCCTCCTGGACTACTCATGCTAGCAAAGCAGAAAGTTGAGTGGTGAGGATGATGACAGTCAGCTCTAACGTTTTCCTCATCCATCCTCACTGAACCCCTCTTTTTTCTTTTGATGGCTGACAATGCACTACTAATAGAGAAGCAGAGAGAGACCAATTCTCCAATTACATGTCCTGCAATTTGTCCTTTCCCTGCAAGTCCTGTTTTATTTTAATGCTTCAGCTATCAGAACTTAGCCTCTACTAAATGGGCTCATTTTCCTGACAATCACAAAGCTTCTTTTATTCCCTAACAAAAATAAGAATTCAAACAAGGATTAAGAGTAAGATAGTCACCTGATTTCAAAATAGCATTTTGATTGTTAGATTATGTGCCATCAAGACATTTTTGATTCCTAGCAACCACACAGATACATTTTCTCCAGGACAATCTATCCCTAACATGTTCTTTCATGCCTCCCAATGGTGTAATCATTGCTTCTATGACTAAGCCCGTCCACCCCATCCATCCACTGCTGCTTGTCTTCTTTTATTTCTGGAGCTGGGTTGATTCGTTCAATGATCCATTGGTTGCTTTATTGGCTGCCGAGGATATCCTTAGGAATCTCTCTATAGCAAAGTTCAAAAGCTCAATGCTCTTCATAATCCTGTTTCCATAAAGTCCAACTTTTTGCTTCCATAGAGTGTCATAGGGAATACCATGGTTTGCACAATTCTGATATTTCTAGGTGTATTATTATATTACTGCATTTGAGTATCAAAGCTATCCATCACTTTGATGTCTTCATTGTCAATTCTACGGTTGGTTTTTCTACCTGCTAGCATTAATTGGATGGTCTTTATATTTAATTTTAGTCCCATTGTTTCACTATACTCTTTGACTTTTAGTATTGGGGCTTGCAGATCCTGTGCATTTTCAGCTATTAGGATAGTGTCAACATAGCACAGGTTATTGATGTTTCTTCCTCCAGTTTTTAAACCACAACCATCTTCTTTCAATCCAGCTTCCCTTAATATACGTATATTTTGCATATATAAATCTCCTTTTTTGGTATTGGTATGTACATTGACTTCTTCCTATTGCTTGGTTACTGTGTCATTCTTCCAATTTGCTGGCATAGTTTAGCTAGAACCTTGTATGATTTTTATTCTGTTGCTTGCCATATTTCAGTGCATATTCTATCAATTCCTGTAGCTTTCCAACTTTGTAATAATGGAGTGCTGATTGAACTATAGCTAGAGGTACATCTTCTAAGCAGACATGTCTAACTCGCGATGTCATGTGATGTCGCACAACGTATGGGAGCTTTTTCTCCATTGCCAGCAATGGGATAGGCACGGTTTTGGGATGACGCATCCGGCCCGTGGGCCAGCAGTATGACACCCCTGTAAGGTATCTTGGATGTTGATATTTCTACTGTATAGTGTTTCACTTTATTTCTTCCACCTTTCTTTGATCTCTTTTCAAAGCATACCAATTTGAGGCTGAAACCCCCTTCTGAGTTCAGAGATCTTTTGAAAAACTTTCCTTCTTCTTCCATGTTTGTTTTCATGTCTTTACAGATGTTATTGTAACACCATTTCTTGCCTCTTGTAATATCTGACTGAAACGCTTTGTTAAGTTAATTTCTGAGAGTTTAGGCTTTGGATTCTCTTCCCTTGCATGGTTTGTTCTGACATCCACCTTGCTTTCTTCTCTTTCTTCATTTTTAACAGTTCCTTTTTTACATTCATCCTTAGCCGGTTCCTTAAATTCATACCATAATTCTTCTCTCAATGAAGTTCAGGACTTCAAAGCAATTCCTGATGTTCTCCTTGAAAATGGTGGGTATATGTTCTAGATCATATCATGGAAACTGACTGGTTTTCTTCTTTAGCTTAATGTGGAGCCGGCATATGAGCAATTTGTGATTTGTTCCACAGTCAGTACCTGGCTGTCTCTTTGATGGTATAACTGAGCCCCTCCACTTCCTTTTAACACTAATATAGTTAATTTCTATGTACTCCATCTGGTGATGTCCATGTACAGAAACATCATTTTGGATGTTTGAAGAGAGTGTTGGCCATGAAGAAATCACTGGAGTAGCAGAAATGGATAAGTCAGTCTCCTGTTCCTTTCACTTTCCTAAGCCATACAATCCAACTACATTCTCCTTCATGTTTCCAGCTTCATCATTCCAATCACCAATCACAAGCAGCATATCTTGCTTGCATGTTCTATTAAATTATACATAGAAAAAAAATCATAGTTAATATTCTGATTTAGTACTTTTACTTATGACGAAGGCAACATTAGAAGTCTTGATCATCCTAATTTGTGGCTGAGATGATGTAATTTTGGAAGACATGAATTTGTATTTGAAAAAAAATAGAAGATGAATAAAAATGTATAAAAGACAAATAAAAAGTATGCTTCAAATAACAGCCAGCACAATAAAATATAAAACATGAAAAACAGACTATTTCAATACAGAGCAAAATCTCTATGCATGAAAATATTCAGAAGAAATGCGTCTTCTTGACCCTGACTTCCATTATTGATTTGGAAGAGACATTCCTTTCTATATTAAACTGTCTAAAAGAAGAGATAGATGACCTCTTCTAAGGTCATGTCTTCTGCAGATGTCTTAAATTCTTCCATTATAGCCGATTTACGTTAAAAAAAACCTGAATACATGGTTTAATGCTAGAATATTTTAAACCAATGGAAACATTTTTAATTATATATTAGTGCTACGCATAAAAACAGTTGTCCTCTACTATGGCAGCTAAAATCATGCTTTCAGCCTGAGGACAACTTTTGAGTTTTAGTTGTTCTTTCACCCATCTGTTCATATGAGGACCCAGATTGTTGAGGGCAATTAAGCTGACTTTGTAATAATGCCACTTGGGAGGGGGTGTGAAAGCCCTAATAAGCAGGCATATACATAGAATGAAGGCTACTGCTAAGTTTGTAAAGCCGCCCTGAGTCTTTGGAGAAGGGTGGGATATAAATGGAATTAAAATTAAAAAATAAAATAAAAAAATGCTGGCACGGTTTGATTTCTCCAGTGAACTAATTCTGCATCCCTAAGTAACATGCCTCAGTTTGAACAAAGTTCAATACTGCGTTTGATTTAGTAATGGATGCACTTTGGATTATTTTCAAACTTGATCACAATAGTTGTTGTCTTTTGCCAGCTCCTTTTCAACCCTATATTGTAATCTACCTATCTTCCTCCTAAGGAAAATCTGATTCTTTTCTCTTTGTGTTTTTTACAAGGGTGAATGTATCTTCCCCTCCACTCTTGGAGGATCCCCTGCTAAATGCCATTGGGGAAAAATACAAGAAGACAGCCGCTCAGGTGGCCCTGCGCTTCAACATTCAGCGTGGCGTGGTGGTCATTCCAAAAAGCTTTGATTCAAACCGTATTAGAGAAAATTTCCAGGTAAACTCAGTGAATGAATGCAGTGTACATTCTTCCCAACTGAAACAAAATGACCCAGATTCTCTCATGGACAGAAGCCTTCAATCTTTTAGATTTAGAGTCTGTTACAAGTGCCATTACTATTACTCTATCTCCAGTTGTATCTGGGTGGAGATATTGCAGCTGTGATTCATTCATTGTAACTCAAGAATGAAAGTCATTCTTCACCATCAGCCTTCTTTAACCTTGCACCTTCCAAATATATCAGTTTACAACTCTCATCCTTTCCAGCCAGCCTGGCTCTGGAGGAGTTTTCCAATCCAAAACAGTTTGGAAGATGTCAGATTGGATTAGAAACTAGAGGGAATAAAAGATCAGACATCTTTTTTTTTTACATCTCCATTCTTTCAGATGTCTGTAACACCTTTTTTGTACATTTTGAAAGCTACAAGTTGTCCCCTTTAGAAAGGCAAATAAATATAGTAGGAAGCATAAATGAGAACATCTATTTCTCAGATGTTACTGAACTATAGTTCCTAGCACTCTCAGATAGAGTGCTGCTGCACGTTAAATTTCAAATCTTCTGAAGGAAAACGGATTCCATATCCTTAGAGGTATTATAGACTGCTGGATTTGGACTGATTAAACTAAGGCCAGTCATGTTCTTACAGGGTGACATAACATGTGATAAATGTGAATGCCCTATTCCTCTCCTTTAAAAAAAATCCTTCAAGGGATTGCTTCTTTCTTTCCATACAGTCAATTAAATTTGCCATTTTGTATCCTCATTTTAAGTGTCCTTTTTGCAATGTACGTATACTATGTTTTTCTTCCATAAACTGCTGCTGGAACTATGGCTAACAAACAATGATGAATAAAAGCAGGGTGAAAACTGAAGTTTTCACCAAGTTACTTTCATAATCTGTTTGATTAAAATACTTGAGATACAACTGATGAAAGTGAACAGTGTTGTGCCTAATTGTACAGGCTCTGTGACAAGTTACTTGTGAATTTGCTATTAATCTGCTTACTGTCATTTCCCACAAAGCTGTGGGAAGAAGTGAAGAAGTTTGAAGGCTACCTGCCTTTTGTGAATTAGCAGTTGGGACATTATTAAAAGACATGTTTAATTACTACTCATATGAACATTTTTTTTCTTTTTTCTGTTAAGATCTTTGACTTTTCTCTCACTGACAAGGAAATGAAAGATATAGAAGCTCTGAATAAAAATGTCCGCTATGTGGAGCTTTTAATGTAAGTCCCTGAATAATTTCAAAGATTGACAGCAGAGGGAAATTTGTGATCTTTATGGGATACTCACTACTACACTGTCACTTTTTACAAAAATAAAATTGGGGGCCATAAATGATGTAAACAGACTGGGAAATGTCTGGTTTCAGCTTTGTATGTCTTGTGAACTTGCCCATCCATGCTTTGTATAACATATGGCTAAAATTAGAGCTTAGAATAATGTGTGAACAATCCAGGATCCTAAATAGCCATCACATCGGATGGATCTCTTGAGCTTCACACTTTGCCCATTGTTAGGACATCACAGGGCAGTTGCTAATAGCCAAAACCACGAATTCCTTTGGATAAGAAGTTGGCACAAACCAATTTTCTGTTCATTCATTGCTCTCCTAATATTCATGCTCCCATGAGTACAACAAAGATTAAGGTTATGTGAGAATTATATATCAGTTTACCTTTAAAAGATAGCTTCACTTTTCCTCAAGCCCTTACCTCAGCACATAGAAATGTCGTCAGTACCACAGAGTTCTATAACTAAAAACAGGGGAATATCCCTCATGTACTTGAGACAGAAATTGGAATATAAAAGCAATAGATAAATGCTAAGATCCATGACTCCTTCATGTATTGGATTATAATCGCCAGATTTTTTTAGCCAACTAGATAGTTTGGACTCTTCTGTCTTCCCACAGTGCAACAGTCTCTGCCATGAAATTCTCTTCATCCTGAAGCTGGAAAATGGCTTTAGGTTTCCCAAAAAAGATTTAGGAGCACAACAGGCTATTTGATGAGGCTACTGCTCACCTCAGGATTGATAACATTGAAATCAGGGAAATCTGCAGAAGAATAAACTGTGTAAGAAATGACACAAGAGAGGCTAGGTTTTATTTTACACACTCCAGCCTGCTGTTAGTTATCCAGACCATCCGTGTCCTTTGATAACCAAACGAAGGTTCCAGCTTTAGCCCCAGCAACCTAATTAAAAGGGATAGCCAGTCTTAAATTGGATGCCTGGCAGTCCAAAGAAACTAACAAATAGTTAGCCAAACCAAAAAGGCCAGAAACCTTTGGCAGTACAGAGAACTGAAACAAAATTCAGTAATGGCTGTAGTCCTCAGCATATATAGCTAAGTCAGCAAGTGTTAAAAGACGTATAATTTTCTTTTACTTCTCAATAACCAAGCAATACTTTGGACATGTCCTTTACCTAGGATAGGGGTGTCTAAACTTGGTAACTTTAAGACTTGTGGCTTTCTCTATGGTGGCTGGGGAATTCTGGGTGTTGAAGTCCAAAAGTCTTAAAGTTACCAAGTTTGCAGACCCCTGACTTAAGGCTATTAGATGTAGATTGTAAAATTCCAAACCGCAAGCCAGTCCCACAAAACTCATTGAGTGATTTTAGACTCCCCACTGTCTCAACCTAATCTACTCATGCAAGTGAAGTGGAGTTAAGATTAGGTTGTAAGCCACCCAAAGTCGTTGGATATGAGATGGGCAGCAAATAAATTTCATAAAAACAAACAAACAAATAAATAAGATTGGGGCCTTGAGCCTTCAGAGAAAAGGAAGGATAAATGCAGTTAGTACGCTTACTAATACTAAGTCGTCAGGCTGAGTCCGTAATTTCCATCAATCATATGAAAATTAACTTGTCTCATTGCCAGATGTTTTTCTTCAACTTTCCAGCCTATCCCAGATACTTGCTGAAAATCTCTCATCCAAGTAGTAACCCAGTCTGACCTACCTTAACTTTTTGAGGTTAATCTCAAGGTCAGCTGGTGCTGCCAGCTACTGACACTACACTAGAACTAATAGTAATATTCTCTCCATTAAAATATTTAATGCAATGCTCAACAAAGCTGCAATGACAAACAGCATTTTCATTTCTTCAGAGGCCTAAAGGGAGGTGGGAGACCAGGAAGAACACCTAATATATTAATATACAATTGTGGTCTTTCTGCTACAGCTTCCAGTAGCCCGAGGCATCATGGGCCATACTAAATAATATTGAGAGTTCTGGTTTAGCAGTTCTGGAAGAGCGGCAGTATTTTCATTCCTATGCTAGTTTTGCTCATAGCAAATGCTGTTTGTGAACCAGTTATGTAACTGTGGTTTTATTTTAACTGATTTTATTAATCCTAACTTCTACTTTCCTGCAGGTGGAAAGACCATCCTGAGTACCCTTTCTTTGATGAGTACTGAAAATTTGGGGCATCCAAGAACAAACACTCACTTGTAATATCTTACCTGGTAGCAGTTTGTATCTGGTGGTAGTTCTTAAGTCACATAACCCAATCCAATCCTTAGTGCTACAACGTACGTAGTGGATATAGAAAATAAAGCACATTTTAAAATGTAGTGTGCAAATACAGCCAAAGGTAAACTGTAGTAGAGGAAGACAGGATTGCCTTTTTTTTACATATATATGAAATATATATCTTTCTCCAGCTGTCTCAAAACTTGTCATGATTAACACACATGAAAGAACAGTTCTGGTTAAGCCTGCAATGAACCAGAACTACTGGATGCAAAGGCAGGAAACAATGATTGAGGGCAGCAATTATTCCAAATAAATCTGGAAATAATGTTTGGCAATTGTTTGGGTTGCTTTTTATTTATTTTTAATGGCCTTCCAGTTTAGCATACTATTTTTACTCTTATATGTTTCGTTCCTATTACAGTGTTTGCATGAATAATCACATTGTGTGTCTCCCCCCCCCCGAAATAGCCTCCCTGAAAATGCTACTGCCAGATGTTCTAGACTGCAGCTTTCATAATTCCCAGAGACCACTGGCTGCAATAGAGAATGGGGAGATAACAAGAAGTAAGACCTGCCTTCACTTCCAACAGTCTCTTGATGTTCCACTCTATGCTGTAAATGGGAGGAGAGAGGAAACTCAAAATCTGAGCCAGGAAGAATTTAAAACCATTCTACTCACTTTGTAAATCCAAGTGAACATTTTGTAGATCTATTAAGTGAATACTTTGAACAATTCAAAGTAAGACTACAGGTAGTCCTCAACAACCTTTCAGCAACCATTTGACATTACGAGGACACTGAGTGATTGGTGGTTATGACTGATCCTTGGAGTTCTGCCTGTCTCAGCACCCCCACAGTCATGTGATCACAATCTGAGTACTTGGAAAACTGCACTTTTCACTGGTTGCTAAGCACACTGCAGCCACATGCTCACCATTGCTACCTTCCACACCAATTTCCCCAGGAAATCAAAGGTGAAGCTGACAGGAGAGATTGCAGGTTGCTGGAATAAGCTTCCCTACCTGCACACCATCCCCCAGTCTCTCTACGTTTGCACCATGCCAGCCTCTTGTGCGCCCAGACTCCCCCTCCCCAGCTCATATGGCTCCTGTTGTTTACCCCACCCACTCTTATGTACCTTCTGCAATCCACGCAACATCTGTCATATCCCTGCTTACCCCTCCCATGTTATGCAGTACCTCTCATGCACCTTTCCAGATCATCCTCCACTCAACCCACTCACCCCTTCACTCTCTCCCTCACCCAGCAGCAGCCATTTATCAGCCTGTTGGCCTGGAACTTGCATCTTCTTGGCAGCTTCCCCACTGACTTTGGTTGTGGGAATCTGGCAGGAAGTTCCCTTACCTAATTATTGTAAGATTCAATTGACAAAGGCAACCGGGTCTTCAGAGATTGCTATCACTAAGCAATGCAGTTCCACTTTATGACTGCATTGCTTAGCATTGGAAATTCCAGGTCCAATTGCCATTGTAAGTCGAGGGTTATCTGTGCTGCCATTCTCATTCCACAGTTACAGTTTGCATTAGAAAATGCATGGCACTCATGCTCAGAAGGGCAACTTCAGCAGCATCCTTGCATATCCTCGATTGGGATGTAAAATTTTAATCCTGCTCCAATAAGATTAGTGGGACCTCACCAATAAATCCAGTAGAAGTAAGATGTAACACTCTGTGCAGTACAAAATGTGCTGCAGTTTAACTTCTGTATGCATTCATCAAAAAGCTGGAGAGGGAGAAGACATTAAACAAATAGTCAAGGCCACCATCCAAAGCTAGATGTGTCTACATCCCATTTAGAACATGATAGTCTTTTAGCAGCTGGACATTCTGCTTTTATCTGAATCCACAACTAGAAAAACAATAATTGTCTTGCGGTAAATACATACTTTGCCTGAGACTTTCTTCCAAAACTTTAACCATTTTGCTTTCAAATGGATAACAGCTGACAAATCTGCACTGAGGTGCAAAAGGCTCAAAATGGGAATGACAGTACCGTAAATTTGGTCCTCTAATTTGTCCAAAGAAACCTTGTGAATCCATTCCTGTTTATTCGTTGAAGATTTAAAGCAAATTAAGCCCGTAGACCCTATTCCCAAGAGAATAGTCAATTTCCAAACTTATAAAGGGGCAACTTTTTTTATTACTATAGACATTTTGGAACTGGGGACATTCAGCATGTTACGATACAGCTTCATCTTGATTTACCAAGTGGCATATGCAGAATGCTATTTTTATGTTGGAGAGATGAAAAGAATGTATTGGCTAATGCCATCCTTGGTTCACCAGGAAAATGCCAAGCCCTCATAAAGTCTGATACATTTCAATGAGCCACTTACTCACAAGTTGTGGCAATTTTTAAAGATTTGGGATTTATCATTACAGTTTAATTTTTTGAGATCTTGGGCATTGGATATGATGTGGCCAATACTGCCAATCCAAGCAACACAACACATGGGCTGGTTGGCAAGGGAATTCTGGGGTTGAAGTTCACACATCTTAAAGTTGCCAAAGTTGAAAAACACTGATCTAAAAACACCTTTCCCAATCTAGCCCAGCAAAGGCTAGCCTAGAGAGAGAAATCTCAGTGCTGTGAGACAAAGAGTAACAACTGATAAAGTCAGTGGCAAACATCTGCTTTGTAAAAGATGAAAATACAGCAAGGGGATAGGGAAAAAAGAATGCTATGTTGTTGTTGTTAGCTGTGAAGTCATGTCTGACCCATTGCAACCCCATGGACAACATTCCTCCAGGCCTTCCTGTCCTCTACCATCTTCTGGAGTCCATTTAGGCTCACGCTACTGCTTCAGTGACTCCATCCAGCCACCTCATTCTCTGTCGTCCCCTTCTTCTATTGCCCTCCATCTTTCCCAGCATTAGGCTCTTCTCCAGTGAGTCCTTCCTTCTCATTAGGTGAATGTTATATTAAAGGTAAAGGTAAAGGTTCCCCCGCACATGTGTGCTAGTCGTTTCCGACTCTAGGGGCCGGTGCTCATCTCCGTTTCAAAGCCGAAGAGCCAGCGCTTATCCGAGGACGTCTCTGTGGTCATGTGGCTGGCATGACTAGACGCCAAAGGCGCACGGAACGCTGATTACCTTCCTACCGCAGTGGTCCCTATTTTTCTACTTGCATTTTTACATGCTTTCGAACTGCTAGGTTGGCAGAAGCTGGGACGAGTAACAGGCGCTCACTCTGCTACGCGGAATGTTATATTACAAATTACAAAAAAAAACACCTGCACTTAGCTATCCAAAGGAAAAACTGCATAAGATTAACTGCAATGACTAAAATTACCAACCTACAGCAATAGGTGTGAACTTGTTAGAATTCTCTGCCATTATTGAATTATAGCTCCAACACTAGGCTGTGAAAGACTAACCTAACCTTTTGAGTCATCCACGAGTTCCAGAGGCATGCAGCAATAATCAAACAATACATCCCGATTCAGCAAAAAAAAACAAAAACCCAGTTGGCTATTGTAAGCAATACAAAATACAAAATGGTGTGTTCCCATGGCTTAAATGAAACATAAGTGTTCTTGGTTTAGGATCAACACTGAAAAAGTGAGATGCCTATTTCAAAATAATTCTTCAATTGGCTACAATCAAGCAGAGAAGCCAGAATGAAGTGTACTTAGAAGGATTCAAAAGTTGGGAGCCTTGTTTGAAGTTCATCATCCAAAGAGGATGATGACAAAGATGATTAGGGGACTGAAGGCTAAAACATGTAAAAAACAGTTGCTGGAATTGTGTATGTCTAGTTTAATGAAGAGAAGGATGAGGGGGGACATGATAGCAGTGTTCCAATATCTCAGGGGTTGCCACAAAGAAGAGGGAGTCAAGCTATTTTCCAAAGCACCTGAGGGCAGGACAAGAAGCAACGTATGGAAACTTACCATGGAGAGAACCGACCTAGAACTAAGGAGGAATTTCCTGACAGAACAATTAACCAGTGGAACAACCTGCCTCCAGAAGTTGTGAATGCTCCAACACTGGACAAACATTTGAAATTGGACAAACATTTGTCTGAAATGTATAGTGTTTCCTGCCTAAGCTGGGGGTTGGACTTCCAACTGCCAACTCTGTATTCTGAAGAAGAGATGTGGCGTAATCTAATGCACAGCCCAAGGGATTTGAGGTTTAAATCAGTTCCATACTATAAAAAAATAAGTGAAACATGTAAATGTAATATTTAAATTAGATTACAGTTACAACCTCCATATCTAACACATACATCTAGCACTTACAATTTGGCAACAATTTAGAGAAGGGATTCAAAGAGGTAGAGTTTCAGAGAATGTAACTTTTTTTAAAAAAATCCTGGCCTTGTTTCAGAATTGCAACAAATCCATTCAAATTCAAAGGCAAACACGTTTTTCTGCTCTAGTAAAGGGCAAATGTGGATAAGTAGGACAGGTCTAACATAGCATATAGTAGATTGATTAATAAATAAAGAAGCAGAAGGGTTTTTTAATGAAATTAAATATGTGTTTGACATACTGCTGTTTGAAGATTTATTCTTCTGTCTAGTAGTACAGAACAAACCAGTTTTCTCATTTGCAAGTATTCCATAAAGTCATCTGTAAAATTTAAAATTCACATATCCAGACATGAAAACTTAGAACTTACTTGCTGAGTTTACAGTTTAGAATAAATGGTGGTAGCCAAAAAGTAGATCTTTTCAAATATAGTAGTTCTATTGACAGAAGTCCGTATATTATAAAACAAATACTTTTTACTTGTATAATTCTATTGTTCAAAATTGAGCTTCCTGCAAATATACTGTAAAGAAAGTCAACCTAAGTCACAGCTAATTTCCACAGCTTTCTTTGGATTGGGGGTTACTATTGGACTCACTGGAGAAGAGCCTAATGCTGGGAAAGATGGAGGGCAAGAGAAGTAGGGGACAACAGAGAATGAAGTGGCTGGATGGACTCACTGAAGCAGTAGGCATGAGCTTAAATGGACTCCAGAAGATGGTAGAGGACAGGAAGGCCTGGAGGAACGTTGTCCATGGGGTCGTGATGGGTCGGACACGACTTCGCAAATAACAACAAATTCGACTAATACATTGCAAAATTTCCTTTCAGCTCTTGGGATTATCAGAGAAGATCTCAGAAAAGATGCAAAGGGGAACAATGCAGCTGTTTGGCTTGGCTCTTATAAGTGAGGGGATAGCATTGTTTTCTGAAGCAGCTTTGAGCCATTGTCAAAGTAAAGGACTCCAAAAATCTGCATCGCCCTATTGTGTAAGACAGTTGCTACATATGCAGGGAAGGCTCTGCATTACCCCATTTTAATTTTGTCAATGCCTACTGTAACCAAACCTTCTGTAAATTGATGTCCACGCATCTGGAGAACATAAAAGTTTGGGGAAGGCTGCTGAAACATCTCTCTTGGTATAGAATTCCCTGTCCCACTTCTTTTCTAGGTTCTTTTAATTAAAAGAAAACCATATAGGAAGCTGCAATGTTTCAAAGGATCAGTTTCTGGAATCATCTTTATTTGCTCTATTGACATCCTTAGAAAATACAACTTGTATATTTGCAGCTCTGGGCTTTATTTGGCATGGGTAGTAAGTAGCCTCTTGATGTCCGGAAATAATGGGATATTTTTGCTGATAAATGGATATTTGATGTTTAGAAGGCCTAAAGTAACAGTATTCTAATAACTATGCAAGCCTTTTTAGTGAGCATTTTAGGAAAGTGCCTCTGACTTGCTCTCAAAGTTTCAAATGTGCCCATTCCTGGTTTACATCTTGCCTTTCAAGCAATGAGCTTGAAGAAGGTAGACCTGTTCCCATTCATAAACTGATCTCTGCTCAGATCTTTGCTTAGCTTTAGCAACATGGCTTGAGAGTCCCATCAGCTCTCTAGTGAATTGTCAGAAATATCCTTCCCCTCCTTTATTTAATGGTTATATGCTGCACTACAGCTAAGAAGGTGATGATGAAAATATAAATTCTCTGGGGGCAATTTTCCAATTTACCACCTGAAAGCTGGTAATATGTGGCAGAACTATATGCATTGCAATGGGTTGGTAACTAAAAAAAAGTAGAAAGTTAAGGTGGAGTGAGTGTTCCAGTTTCTCAATTCTATATTGAGCTTCCAAAATTGTCCTCTAAAGCTTTGATTTTCAATCAGTTCCCAGTGGCATTGGCCACTGGGAACTTGACCAATGGTCAAGAAACCAAGACTGGAGGAATGGGGGGTGGCATTTAAAAAAATCAAGTGTGAGTTACTGGTATGCCATTCATGGCAAGGATGATATCCCTCACCTCTCAGAAAATAATCTGATAAAGAATGAGTGTGCTGCCACCACATGGCTGTTTTGGGGAAATTACAATGTGGGCAGCCAGACCCCCTCCTACCCTATGATGTATTTCCTTTTCCCTTCCCTTTTCTGGGATGGACTTCCTCTTCTTCCTCCCTGGAGACTCTCTTCCTCCATAACTGGGAGACATACATGTGCTCCTACATACTGGCAGACACACGTGCAGACGTTGTGAGTAATTACTGTCTTCTGACCTTGGGAATACTGGCCAAATATCATCTTAATGCACCTCATCTGCTGTAATCTACTCTACATGCAAATAAAGATATTTCTAGATGATGAAAGGTGTTTCCACGAGTTCTGCTATCTGGAAAGAGCTGTTAATAGTGATAACAAGGGATTAATCACAATACATCAGCTTGATCCACAATAATGAGTTTTCTCTGCACTTACCTGAAACATTAAGAGACAACTTGGCAAAAGAAAATAAGAAGAAAGGAAATTCGATTTAGACTCCTGCAGGACGGTAGATAAATGACTAGTAACACAGCAATTAAAACAGTGTTTCTCAACTTTGACAAATTTAAGCTGTGTGGAGTTTCAGAATTCCCCAGGCAGCATGTTAGCTGAGGAATTCTGGAAGCCCACAAAGCTTAAAGTTGTAAAGTTGAGAAACACCAAGACTGATATATGCAATATTTTGTGCAGTCTCTAACTTGTGTATCAAACCCTTTTATCATGCCATGTTTAATTATGGCAGGGAGACACCTCCTGCTTGACTCCTAATGTCAGTCCCTTAGGTTTTCTCAAACAGGGAGGCTTTAACTTCTCCACCTCCCCTTGTAAAGTGACCAGTACAGTAAAAAAAAAAGTTTGTTTGTGCACACAACCCCATCAGTATATACACACTTCACATGCTTATGAAGGTTTTATGAAAACAAGAAGCCCGTTTCACTTGTTATTATGTCATAATAAATGTTTCCAGTGATAATAAAATCAATGAGCAAAGTATTCAAAAGAGAGTTTGCCTTCTTTCTTTTACCTCCAAGAGATGGGAATAAAGAAACACAGACATCTTTTAAATAAGAAATATTTTAAATTTATGTATACATATAAAAAAAATGAAAGGCCATGAAAAAACAACAACCAAAGAATTGCTGCCTTTACAAGATCGCACAATGGGATAGTTCCTCATACTCAATAATATAGGCTGGATAAATCTGATACTTCTCAAAGATGACAAAAATAGAAGGATTCAGAACATCGTCCACACAGCTATCATAGAAGCCATTTGATTGGTTAGATTTAGGAGGAGGGCGGACATAAGAAGCTTTTCCTTGGACATAGTCTCCAACCAGAACTCTAGCTACAAACATGGTCTTTGTTTGTCTTTTTGACTTGCAGTATGCGTGGGAGTAACAGGCATCTCTGGCAAAATAGCTTCCTACAAGAAAACACATTTTAAAAAATCAAATCCTCTGTAAAGAAAAAAAACTCCTTTCAAAATAAATTTGCTATATATTGTTTCAGGTTTTAAATATTACTAAACTACAACTCTTAATATCCCTTTGGCTGTGGTGGCTGGGACCACTGGATACTCAGATTCAGCAACAGTTTCCCAGCCCTGTTATAATAACACATTTGCCCATGTTTCTGATGGCTACCTTGTACTTCCAGTGTTCCAAAGACCTCTGCTTATGTAGTCCAAATAACACAATTTTTATACAATAGGAATGGATCAGTAGGTTCAGTGTGTGTCAGAGGGACAGTCTGAATGTGCATAGATATGGGAAATGATTAGGTGGCACACTGAACCAAAGCATTCAAAACTGCAACTGTATGTCTCTCACCTGAACTTGTCCAATAGCATGATATGCCAAGTAATTGAAAGCCAGTCTAGTTGTGTAATGGTTAAGGACTTGGACAGCAGAGGCCCAAGTTCAAACCTCCACTGGACTAAGAGGGTTTTTTCAGTGATTTAGGTCCAGCAACTACCTTTCAGCTGAACAGGATTATTGTGGGAATAAAATTAGAGGAGGCTTCCCACGTACTCAGATTTCAGCTCTCAGATAAAAGTCAGAACACAAATGCATAAACTTGGGGAAATGGATAGAAAAACAATACTTGAAGATGCTGAAACTCAGATATCTTCCAATCTTGCAAATTATGTGAATTCTAGCTGTCAAGGTAGGAAATACTTAGCTCTTCCAGAATGCACTACTTCTTCCCAACTCACCAGTACCTTTTCCATATAGTGTTCCATGCGTGCCACAAATTCTCCAGTCAAAGTTTTGCCCACAGATGTCATACAGGTGAGATGCGCTAGTGCCATGAAACAAGAGCCGTTCATCAATTTCCTTTCCTCTATTCAACTTCTTCATCTGCTCTTTTTGCCTAGAAACATACTACTTCAAGTTATGCTTGATGTCAAAAAGAATTTAAATCACTTCTCTCTTCCAACTTGGAAGACATACAGCAAAAGGATCTAAGAACACTTTGCACATTTATTATCCCAATTTAATGTAGCTTTTCCAAAGAAAGTATTAAATTAATTTTTCCCTGATCTCTTAAGCTATGATATACATAAATGATGTAATTCAATCTCTAGCATATTGAATCTGTGCTAGAATTCTGCAGAGTTGCAGTACAGCAACAATGATCTAAGTCAAAATGGGAGTAGATCAAAATTTACAGCTGATGCTTCCAGATTTCTTAGGGATACTAAAGATGACAATTCCCAGAATTATGAGTCTGTGCAACTAAAATAAATTCTGCAAGATGCAGTCTCAAGAACTTAGGGCACAGATTAGAAAAGTGATTTAAATAATAACCAGGGTCCTTTCTACATTTTGTTTATAGGCCACAGCCTATTCATAGCCAGATAAACATGATATATGATTACAAAATATACATTCACAACTGTACTAATACTCAATAGACAACATAAATTCCAGATACTGAATCCAATTATTTTATCATGATTTTGTCTCTCCAGGAAGAAAATTAAAATCTAGTACAAACCACTGAAAGACTTGCCAGAGAGAAGGATTCTGAATTCTTTGAAGTCTATGTATAATGTAATCTTGCATTGTCTTCTCAAAAAGCATCTTGATTTCATGATATTCTTCTGAAGAATTAGAGATCTCTACCAGCTGGGAACAAGATCAGAGCTATTGTGAATGAATTTTTTAGTTGCTTTTGATCTATCAAAAGTTTTCATTCTTTCTATATCAAAATAGGGACTCATAACATAATCCATGCAGATGAAATAAATTAAGAGCAGAATAAGTTTCTTTAAAATAATTAGAGTTGGGTTTACACGTTGGACAAAGTAGTTGTAACATCTTTTTCACAATGAATGAACCTAATCTGCAATGTCGCGCGGTTGAACGGAGAGACGGACACTTGAGCTGGGTAGTATTTCTTTATTGAGTCAGAAATGAAGCTGGAGCAAAGGGGTTACCTGGCATCTCTTTATACCTGCCCAGGTGAATGGTGACCAATAGATTTAAACCTGGGCTTCCCGCAAGTGCAGGTCGCCAATGGATTTAAACCCTGGCTTCCCGCCAGAGCTGACCATGCCCTGGGGCTGTCAATGACTCTCCCTATTCAGGCTTTCCTGCCAAAGCAGTTATAGCCTGGAGCTGTCCAGCCCCCTGCTGTGCTGACATTTCTGTGTATGCTTTAAAGGCATACACTACACCCCTTCCCCCGTAGTGAGGAATTACCCCCTGTCATTCTGTTTCCATAACTATATACACTTATTTACACTATACACAAAATTTACATATACAAGAGTTTACAATTGTTATTCCTTGGTTGCTTTGCCACCCGCTAAGAACGCACATAGTCCATGAAGTAGCTTGGAGCCTTGTGTGGCCTGCTTGATCTTCTTGGGACTGGTTCACCTGGTGGTGTGGTGCTATGTCTAGGCTCTCTTCCTTGTTGTGAATGTTGTGGTGGATTGTGGTGTGTGTGTGTGTGTGTGTGTGTTGCGGTGCCCGGGTTTTGTGTTCTGGTGACTGCCTGGTTTCTCTGTCAGTCTCCTCCCTGGGGTGGGGTTGCCACTGTGCCCCTCTGGTAACCCTCCTGGGTGTCTGCGTCTGTGTTTGTGTTGGCTCTTCCTCCTCCGCCCCCAGTGTGTCCTCTATAACCCTTTCAGGAGCCCTTTTCCTCAGCTGATCCAGGTGCCTTTTCCAAAGGAGTGGGGGACTCCTTACTCTGTAGGAAAGGGGTCCTGTTTGTTCTAATATCTCCCCTGGCACCCATGGGTGACCTGTGCTATAGTTCCTAGCCCAGATGGGGTCTCCTGTCTTGAAGCTTGTTTTGATGTTGGGGGTCCCGGCGTCTGCTGCTACCCTGTCTGGGTGAAGCCTGTCCAATGTTGTTATGAGGCGTCTGCCCCATCTGAGTTCCGCTGGACTTTTGCCTGTGGCGGTGCAGGGTGTTGCATGTTGGTGTAGGAGGAATGTGGCTAGTCTTTGCTTCCAATTTCCCTGTACTATGTGCTTGAGGGCATCCTTTGTTGTCCGCACGAATCGTTCTGCCAATCCGTTACTGGCAGGGTAGAAGGGAGCCGAGGTGGCGTGCCTAATCCCCAAGGTCCTCAGGAACACCTGGAAATCCAAGGAGGTAAATTGTGTTCCATTATCTGACATGATTACATCAGGCAGACCATGTGTAGCAAACATCCCCCTCAATGCTTGAATGGTTCCTGCTGAGGTCATGTTGCCCACAGGCACCACCTCCAGCCATTTAGAATGGCTGTCTACTGCTACCAGAAATGTGTGACCTTGGAATGGGCCTGCATAGTCTATATGCACCCTGGACCATGGTGAGTGTGTTTCCTCCCACTTGTGGACTGGTGCATGTGGTTGTTCTGGCCGTGTCCTCTGGCATGTGTAACACCCCACTACTAGTTCTTCTATCTCCTTGTCCAACCATGGCCACCACAGGTAGCTCCTTGCCAGGGCCTTCATTCTTACTATTCCTGGGTAGCCTTTGTGTAATGACTGGAGGACTCTTTCTCTGAGCCTCATGGGGATGATGACTCTACTTCCCCACAAGAGGCATCCCTTGTGTGTGGACAGTTCATGCCTTCTGGAGAAGTAAGCAATGAACTCTTGCCCTGGTGATTTGTCCTGCCACCCACTGCTCACCCATGATTGTACCCTGCTCAGAACCTTGTCCCTGGGGGTCTCTGTGGCTATGTCCCTTGCGTTGAGGGGGCATTCTGGCAGTTCCTGTATTGCCAGTATTTGGACAGCCGGTGCTGGGTCTGGCTCAGTGTCCCTTAGGGGAAGTCTGCTGAGGCCATCGGCGTGCCCCATCTCTTTGCCCGGCCTGTGTACCAGTTTGCATGAGTATGCGGACAGGAATATGGACCAGCGTAACATCCGGGGTGACAGGATCTGTGGTGTCTGCTTCTCTGTTGTAAATAACCCTAATAATGGCTTATGGTCTGTATAAATTAGAAATTCCCTACCATAAAGGTAGTCATGAAATTTCTTTACCCCAGCAACCACTGCCAGTGCCTCCTTGTCTATCTGGGCATAGTTCCGCTCTGCAGCTGACAGGGTCCTGGAGTAGTAGGCGATGGGTGCCTGAGTTCCATCCACCCTTAAATGGCTGAGCACTGCCCCAATCCCATAAGGGGACGCATCGCAAGCAAGGCAGATTGGCTGGTCCTCCCTGAAGTGGGTGACTGTGGCATTGCCTGCTAACAGGTTCTTCAGTGTTTTGAATGCGTTAGCGTGTTTGTCAGTCCAGTTCCAGGATGCTTGCTTGTCAAGCAACCTGTGTAGGGGTTCTGCAATCGTAGCCTTGTGTGGCAGGAATGCGTGATAAAAATTGAGGAGGCCCAGGAATGCCTGCAACTCAGACTTGTTTTGGGGGGTAGGGGCTTCTTTGATTGCCCTGACTTTGGATGCAGATGGGTGGATGCCTTGAGCATCAATCCTGAACCCCAGGAACTCTGTCTCAGTTACCCCAATCTTGCATTTTTCCCTTTTGAGCTTCAACCCTGCACCCCTGCACCTCTCAAGTACTGCCTTCAATCGGGCTGCCAGTACGTCCTCAGAGCTGGCTACGATCAGGACATCATCGAAATAGGGGCAAACCCCTGGTATTCCCTTGAGGGTCCTTTCCATCACCTCCTGGAATATTCCAGGAGCCACGCTGACCCCGAACTGCAACCGGTCTACCCGGAACGCCCCCTTGTGTGTGATGATTGTTTGTGCTCTAGCAGCCCCTGGGTCTACTGGCAGCTGCTGATAAGCTTGGGCAAGATCCAGTTTGGCGAACACCGACCCGCCTTGCAGGGACGCCAGAATGCTGTTTACTGCAGGAACCGGGTATGAATGAGCGCTCAGAGCCTGGTTGATTGTCCCCTTATAATCGGTGCAAATTCTAATTTTGCAATTTGCCTTGAGCAGCGTTACGATGGGGGTTTCCCATTCCGCTCCATCGACTGGCGTTAGCACCCCCTGGTCTACCAGCTTATCCAATTCCCGCTCTATCTTGTGCTTTAGCATGAACGGAACCCTCCTAGCCTTCATCCTTATGGGATGCACCTGGGGGTCTAACTTAAATGAGATTGGGGGACCTGTGTACCTTCCCAGCTGCCCGTCGAACACGTTCGCAAAATCCTTGCAGACAGCTTCAAGAGAAAGGCAGCTCCGTGTCTGGTGAATCCCCGTGATTCCGATGCCCAGCGCATTGAACCACCCTAACCCCACGAGGCTGGTCCGCTGGCCTTCGACGACCAGTACACTTAATTTCCCCTCAAACCCTTTGTACTGAACCCTCACCAATGCCTCCTCCAGACGCTAATGGGTGAATTCTGAAAGTCAGAGAGGGTCAGTCTGGATGGCCTCAAGGGAACCCGTTGGCCACTCCGCTTGCAAATCTCATTAAACGTTCTGGCAGAGATGATGGACACGGCTGACCCTGAGTCCAGCTCCATCGTGCAGGGGACCCCTTGCAGCTTCACCCTCAATTTTATTTTCGGGGTTAGCACCGCAGGGGCCCCTGTTAGGTGAACGTCCGGCCGTCCTGCTGTGTGGCTGACTGTCAGTCCCGGCAACCGCTCCCCGGTACCTGTAGCGAACTGGAACTCTGCCTCCACCTCGTGCAGGCTATCTCACTGCCTGCTCTTGCAGACCACCGCGATGTGTCCGGTTTTTCCGCATGCCCGACACTTGGCCGACTTGAAATGGCAGGTAGACCGGGGATGCTGTCCTCTGCAGCTGGCGCAATGGGTAGACCGGGAGCTGTTCGTGCCGCAGTCGGAACACTGGGTAGACCGGGGTTGTCCGCAGCCGCTGTGCTGGGTAGACCGGGGGCCGCAGCCACTGTGCTGGGTAGACCGGGGCCGATTCGCGCTGTAGCCATGGAGTTGGGTAGACCTGCACTCCTGGCATCTTGCGTCCGCTGCGGCTGGTCTTGGCTCCCTCACATTGTCTCAGTTGGAGGTGACGGGTCGCTGTTGTCGGTGGATGGTGTCCATTTCCAACTCTGCCCCGTCCACGTCACCGCACCCGCTCAACTGGTCGATGGATCTGACTCCTCGGCCATGTCCCAGGCTAGTAATTCCTCTTGGACATCCCTCAGGGTCAGCTTCTGCTTTGCAAAGATTTTCTGGCGCAGCTTCCTGTCCCTCAACCCGCAGACGATCTGATCCCGCAGCTGGATCTCTAGATTCTCAAAATTACAGAGGCAAGCTGCCTGCCTCAGGGCCGCCATGTATTGCTTGGCAGACTCACCTGGCCGCTGGTCCCGCTTCTCGAAACGATACCGCCAGGCGATCTCGGACGTCTCGGGCTTGAAGTGCTCGGTCAGCTTTGCCAGCAACTCGTTGTACCTGATGGAGTGGATGTCGTCGGGTGCGCAGAGACCGACCGCCAGCTGGTATGTTTCCGTGCCACAGCTGCAGAGTAGCGCCGCCGCTCTCTGCCGCTCATCTTTCACCCTGTTTGCCTGTAGATAGCACTCGAGCTGCCCCACAAAGGCTTCCCACTCCTCTGAGCGGTTGCTATTGAAAAGGGGATACTGACCCAGTTGTGCCATTCCGCCGTCTTGGTCATCCTGCGCCTTGGTCCGGGGCTGCCGATTGGATTCTGTCCGTGGCTAGCGTTGTCCAGTGCAGGATCCCACCTTCGTCGACAGTGCAATGTCGCGTGGTTGAATGGAGAGACGGACACTTGAGCTGGGTAGTATTTCTTTATTGAGTCAGAAATGAAGCTGGAGCAAAGGGGTTACCTGGCATCTCTTTATACCTGCCCAGGTGAATGGTGACCAATAGATTTAAACCTGGGCTTCCCGCAAGTGCAGGTGGCCAATGGATTTAAACCCTGGCTTCCCGCCAGAGCTGACCATGCCCTGGGGCTGTCAACGACTCGCTCTATTCAGGCTTTCCCGCCAAAGTGGTTATAGCCTGGAGCTGTCCAGCCCCCTGCAGTGCTGACATTTCCGTGTATGCTTTAAAGGCATACACTACATAACCACTCTACTTTATATACTATGGCCTCACCATGTACATAAAAAAATCTTAATCACAGTACATCATTGTTCCATTTACTATGACTTTTATCCCTCTAATAAATTATTCAACCTTGATTTACAGTTAAGCATTACATATGAACAAAGTCATCATGCTAAATAACCACATTTAGAAACAAGCCGTGGCTTAGCATCAGGCATGAATAAATAACTTACTGTAAACCATCCTATTCTAACCTTTGACTCTCAGATATTGACTTCAGCTCTTAACATACCCAAATGTTAAGGATTATAGAATTGTTATCCAGCAATATTTCAGTACTCAAAGATTACTTTTAATGCTGCTGAGTGTACCCTGCTTGATAGATTCTTCTGTACAGATTTTACCACGAAAGTTTAAATAGAATATTGCCAAGGGACATGATGGGTAACCTTAGTAAAACTATTCACATATCACTATTTGCCAGAGAGGTATTTCACATTTAATTCTGTCTGATGTTCACAAAAACCAGAAGTATCTTTCAAGCTACTTAAAACCTAATTTCAGAAGAAATGGTGGACTATTTCAAACTATGTGGCTTTTATATGACATACGACAGAATTAAGAAGGTATGGGTGTCATCTCTATGCACTTACAGGGGCATAGGGAATAGCAATAGCAATTTGACTTATATACTACCTCATGGCACTTTACAACATTTTCTGGGCAGCTTCCAATGAAGAAGCATTATTTGCATATTGCCCCTAACAATTTGGGCCCTCATTTCACTGACCACAGAAAGATGGAAGGCTGTATCAACCTTGAGTCCTGTCGGAATCGAACTCTAAGCTATGAGCAGAGCTTGCCTGCAGTAATGCACTTTAACCACTGTGCCACCAGGGCTTTTAGAGAAGCTTATGAACCAACCATACCACCAAACAGTATTTTTCTTGGCTAATATCTTTCCCTAGAAATGTTGTAAAGAATGACATCTGTCAACATTACAGCAATGGTCAAATGGCCAGGAACAAAGGGAAATGCTGGTCCCCAACAAACTCTGAATGCATTTGAGCCCCTATGGACTTTGGACAAAGTTCCAGGAAGTAGGGTGGCATAAATCTGGAAGAATGTACCAAGTTTGGGGTGGGTAGAGAAAGAAAAAGGGAAGGAAGTTCCCCAACTGCACATGGAAGGTGTTTTTTTTTAATGAGGGCAGAAATAGAGGTTGTTGCTATGGTCAGATAAAACAGAATACCTTATACCCTATGTCAGGAAGGGCTGATTGATCCCAGGTTGAAGGAAACAAGTGGAAGGGAAAAGATGATTCAAAACGCCAGCTGGAAATGGGAAATAAAGAAACAAAGAGGATTCCTGTTGTAGACAAATCTCATTTAATTTCCAATTTTATCTATTTTAGAGCAGACTTCCCCAATTTGATAATCTCTGCAGGTTTTTGGCCAAAATATTCATTGTGCTGGAAATGATGAAAATGGCAGTCTAACTCTCTGAAGGATACCAGGTCATGAAAACCTGTGTTAGTTTCCCAAACTAATTTTTCCAACTGTATTTGCCGTTTCCCAAGTTATTGAAAGCTATTAGAACTGGAAAGCTCTCCCTAATCTCATCACTTTTATTTCATCAAATCCTGGATTAGTAAAGGGGTAAAATGATGGAGAGGATATATTTGTGTATAACAGTGTCCCAAGACTGAGAATTGAGCCCAAGCCATGAACAATGAAGCAGATTTTATAATTGTAACAAAAAGATGTATTTAAAGAAATACATGATAAGGATAGGCCTAGCACCCATTTGACCACAGTTTACAGGAGGAGAGCCAGAGAACAGGCTTAATTCCCTGAAGTATCTATATCTCAGAGCTCCTTATGGTCAAATTCATTGAGAGTCACACTTCCAACAAAATCATTGGGAAGCATATCTTGGAAGTGGAAGCTGAATATAAACATGATTCAAGTTTCAGCAAACTGCAGGAATCTTTTGTATTTAGGGACCCTACTTAAAAATAACCCAGAAATTGGACTGAAGCACAGCTATAGCACAACTCAGGACAAGGTTACAAATGCATTTCAGCAATATATTTCTTATAACACCTAAGCATTACTGAGAAACACTGAGCTTCATTCATTTAGTGGGAGGGTTTATGTACTGCATTGACACACTAGGTTTTTAGCTTAGCATGAGATGTGAGTCCACTAGTTTGATTTGGACGTTTATGATAAAATGAGTGTGAATCAGGCCAACAAGACCATGATTTAAATCAGTTGTCCGTGGACCCCAGGGGAGCCGCAATGTCATCACAGGGGCCCCGCAAAAGCTTGAAGAAATGTTACGATTTAAATTTTGAGTTAAATCTTGAGGGTCCATGGCCATGGTCAGTGACCACAAAAGGAATTTAAAGGGGGATCATGGTGAAGAAAAGGTCAAGAATCACTGGTTTAAATAATATATTAATTAGCACAATGTAAAAATCCAGTTGACGTTTATTTGTTTGGAAATGTTTCATTGGATTAATGCAAGAAAGATTTCTTTTCCACCGACCTTTTGCTTTAAATGGCTGAAATCCCTTTCTTCATTTTCCTATTAAAATAATTGCTATTTTTTCTTCCCACAATGTTATGTGGTTTTAAACAGAGGTCTGGAGTATGATGATACTGCCTGTCCAAAGGCCACATGGACTGTGGCTAGCATCACTGTGAAATTACTGAAGTAGCAGAATCGAAACTGGGAGAAGGGGGAAGGATTTTTACATCACATGATCAAAATTTGGATGCTTGGCAACTGGTTCATATGGTTGCACATCCTGGGGTCATAATCACCTTTTGTGACCTTCTGACAAGCAAAGTCAATTGAGAAGTCAGATTCACTTTACAGTTGTGTTAGTAACTTAACAACTGCAGTGATTCACTGAACAACTGTGGCAACTATAGTCGCAAAATGGGGCAACTGTCTCACTTAGCAACAGAAATTTTGGACTCAATTGTGGTTGTAAGTAGAGGAAGTACCTGTAAATGATTTTGTGAAAAATGCTAATTACCTCTTCTCACTTTTGCGTCTACCTCCAAAAAATACAAGTCGGGGCCATCTGCAGACTTTCCTCTGTGTTCCGTAGTACACATTTCTCTGAACCATCTCTTGAAGGAAAAAGCAATACCCACTGTCAGATAACTCATCTATGCTAAAAATTAATTCACTTATCAATTAAACTTAAATACAAGGCATTGTAGGCTGCTACTCTTGGACTGCTGTTGTCAATAACGCTATGTGGACTATGCAGAAAAGCCACAAAAATGGGTATTTTATGTCTACTGAGGGACTATATTTGGTGAACTTGGTCAGATTTACATTTGATTATTAATATAATAGAGGGAAGCCCTTCTCATTGGAAATCAAGAGACTTCCAAAGAACACCCAAGAGGAACACCCATTTTTCACTTCCTAAATACACTGTGCTATTCCACAATTAGCAATATTGAGTTTAGTAATATTTAAAAATAAGGTAAGATACCAGAATCTCAATCAGATCAGTCTCATGGAAATTTAATCTTTAAATTTAAGATATTATCAAGAAGAGACAAATTATACCACAAGGACTCTGGATGAACAAAATATTTAATTATTAAATTTGTTAAATTAATGATTTATCAAGAAAATGTCTATTATTGGCAACAATAGATATTTGTTCAGGATGTTTTTTTAAGCCCACAGTACTATTCAGTAGTCTTAAATGGTAATTGTTTTGCCTGTCTGCATATATTTTTTCATGTGATAGTTTGAATAAATTAGGCTAATTCATATTAGCAATGAATGTTGGGGATGGCTGCATGGGGAGTTTTTAAAAATCAAAATGGTAGCCTCAACAGTGTGAACAAAGTTCCATCCCTGAAAAAGAAAAAATCCTCATCATGTGAGTTGCAGCTACCATTTTGACTTCTTTGATATATATTCACATGGGCATCCCAGTTAGCAGTCATTGTCACATACCAAGCTATTATTGCTAAAAAGAAAATACCTTGAAAATTTAACGAATACAGCTGAGTCCCAGCCTGGAAGAATACAACTCCTCTGTAGTCAGTTAGGAAAGTAACCTCTAACTCAGAGGATGATATTGAGGCAACACAGTGCTCAGAATCCTGCAAAACAGAAAGGAAAAACAGAGACCAAAGTAGGAAAGAAAGGGAAATGGATAATTTAATTTTGATCATTGTGTTCAAACCCATTGGAGAGCAAATCACAAAACAGCATGTTATATTACAGTAGTCCTTGCTTATCAACTCTCTCAGTTATGATGGTGATGAAGAACTAATTTTATCACCAATGCTCACATTTACAACTTTTCCAGGTCTATAAAGCAAAGAAAAGCTGAAGTATGAACATAAGCACAGTTGTGGTTTCACTTTGAGATCAATTCACTTAACCACCGAATTTCCGGTCCCAACTGTGACCCCTAAGCTATCCATCTGTACAGATAGTCCTTGATTTACAACCACAATTGAGCCCAAAATTTATGTTGCTGAGTGAGACGGTTGTTAAGTGAATTTTGCCCATTTTATAAACGTCCTTGCCACAGCTGTTAAGTGAATCACTGCATCTGTTAAGTTAGTAACTAGGTTGTTAAGTGAATCTTAACACTTATGTGACAAGTGAAGCTGGCTCTCCTATTGACTTTGCTTGTCACAAGGTTGCAAAAGGGGATCACATGACCCTGCACACTGCCACCATCCTAAATAAGTCAGTTGCCAAGCATCTGAATGTTGACCATGTGACCATCAGGATGCTGTAACGGTCATAAGTGTGGAAAATGGTCATAAGTCAGTTTTTCCAGTGCTGTTGTAACTTTGAATGGTCACTAAATGAACTGTTGTAAGCTGAGGACTCCCTGTATTTAGCTCTACCATCCATCCTCTAAAGCAGATACAAGCCATATTCATGGGCCCAGGTGCTGCTCTGCAGTGATGCCGAGAGCAGCAGAAAAGGTTCAAATATCATATTCAGCAACAGTTTGCTTTATCGTGATTTAATAAGCTGTTATAAATATTAATAGCTGAGCTCACAGTGTCTCAAGTCACAAAGTGTGCAGCACACTAAGCCAAAGGCAAAGAAATTGCTTTGCGTTATAATTTATTGCCATGTGTGAACCCAGCTAATAAATCTGTGTAGCAAAATTGAAGCTCTTTGAAGCAGCAACGACAGCAACCCAGGTCTGATTCATCAGCAGATAAAAGTTTACCTTTTGGCCATACTCGATCCACTTGCCATTTTCATCCAGCCAATACCAGATAAACTCTACTCTGACAATGGAGTCAAACAGCATGACCGCTGGCATTCGCTAGGAGAGTCAGATATGAATTCTGGCACCAGGCATCTTCTGGAAAAAAAAAATCAGGCATGTCAGCAAGCCCGTAAAAACAAAGGAGGGAAACCAATCAATTCACATTTTGCTCTGAGACAAAGAGGTAGACATTCACTGTCCTCCAGTTAGGCTCTTCTGTGTAGCAGCCCTGCCCTGTGGAACACCTTGCCCCCACCACCACCACGAGATGAGACAGGGCCCCACTCTTCTAGCCTTCCGAAAGAGCACCAAGACCTGGTTTTGCCAATTAGCATGTGGGTCAAAGAGTAATAGGGAAGCTTGGGGATAGTTGGGGTCATGATGAGGTTCTCTCAACCTTTTTAATGTTTTAACTTTTAATATCTTAACTCTGTCTTTTAAAAAATGTTTTAACTTGTTCCTATTTATGCTTTTATTTCAGATATTTTTACTGTACACTGTGTCACTTAGGTGAAATGAGCTGTGTAGAAATGTGGTGAATAAATAATGGCAGCCATTTCCCTAACAGGCTGTCTTGCAAACTATATGGCTTGCAGTGCTACCTAAGAAACAACAGAGAAGCCAAGTCTGTGTTTGGCAGCCAACTTCCTTTCGCTAGGAATGGCCTCCCATCTTGACCCATAAAAGAAAAAATAGCAACATTGGAACCATCCAGTGGTGGCTTCATCAGTCATTGCGCAATGTCCACTTTAATCCCAAATCTCATGGCAAACGTACTGACTAGCACTGACAACACTATAGAAAAGACTGTATGTTTGTTCCTGGCTTAGCACACTTGTATTTCATTATTCATCGGATTTCTCTTCTGCCTTCCCTCGGGAGCTTGAATTCTAGTCTTCCCCACAGAACAAGTCATCTGTAAGGTAGGTTGGGCTCAGAGGTCCAAGGTCACCTAGCTGGTTTCAGTACCTAAAAGCACATTTGAAGCTCCATCTTCCTGGTGCTAGTGCAAGTTTAACTGCAACATGATGTGTGAGTCTAGCTCAGGGGTAGGCAACCTCGGCTCTTTTATGACTCATGGACTTCAACTCCCAGAATTCCTGAGTCAGCTATGCTGACTCAGGAATTCTGGGAGTTGAAGTCCATGAGTCATAAAAGAGCCAAGGTTGCCTACCCCTGGTCTAGCTAGTCTTAGATTCAAAATTGTTTTTTTAAAAATATATTTTATTGATTTTTAACATACATCTTAATATTTGGCAAACAGCATGTTGTCTGGGTTAGTGTTTAAAAAAACAATCAATTAATTTCTATAATTATCTAGTCCATATAATAGCTTTGCTTGATTTCCACTTCTTCCAATAATATTCTCTTTTGCCAACCTTAAATTAATACAGTTCTTATTTAAACAAATGACCATTAAATATAGACATTTTTCTCATGTTTCTGGAAGTAATAACCACATCAGTATAAAGCTTCTTTTCATTGATCATCTTGATTGCCTCGTCATAAATCCTGTTTACATTCTTATTTAAATTTGTTTTCCCCCACAATATTCAAAACATTCTTACTGGTTAAGATTTTCTCAGAATTAGTTACACTTAAGTATTTAAGTCTTTTTTCTCGTACAAGCCATCACATTTTTACATTTTTCATATCTTAAAAAAGGGAAAAAGAAAACCTCAAGTAATATAGTATGCCTTCTTTCTTTTTTTCTTTTGTGTTTGGTTTTTTGACATGAGAAATATAAAAATGTTGGGATGGTTTATATAAAATAAATGTTTTCAAAATTGTTAAGTATCCATCCCTTATGCAGGGCTAATCTCTTCCATCTTCTCTAATTCTCCTGGTGAAAAAAATCCTACTCAAGCTCAGGATGGTCATATCCTATCACAACAACAAAAGATCTGTCGAATGCAACCAGGGAAAATATCTATATCTGAAGTAGATCTGAGCAGAACAGAAAAGTTGTAAAGCAAAGCACTTGCTTTCAAAAGACCTCCATTTTAGATATTACTTTCTAGGGTAGCATTGAAAATACTACTAAACTGTCTGAAATTCCACAGTATCCAAATCAAACCTGCTTTGATAAGATTCAGCTAGATAGAACCATGGTTTATAGTACTAGATACCTTCCTAAATTCATATATAGTACAGAAACAAATCTGGGACTTGATCATGCATTACCCTTCCTTTTGGATATAAAAACCAAATCCAATGACCACATATCTATATCTATTTCTATATTGCAACACTCAATGGGCATCTCCTTATTATGAACATTGTAACATGCTTGACTTGGTTATTGAGTCTGTTGAATATCATAAAGCATAAACTGAACAATGCCCTGGATTCATGCAATATGTTAAACTATCTCAGACTAGCCAGCATGTTGCATACATTCAGACAGTAGGTTTGTGACTGACCTAATTTAAGCATGTTTGTATGCGTACAGTTCCTTCCTCTTGTTGCTCTAGTTTGGCCAAGATGCATTACCAATTAAATGGATATGTTATTCTGTTATTATCCCCAATTCAGTGGTGGGATTCAAATATGTGAACAACTGGTTTTCTGTGTGGATGTTGCTTCTGGAAGTCCATTCTGGGCCTGGGCAACAAAAAATTAGCTACCAGTTCTTCCGAACTGGCCGAATCCCACCCCTGCCCCAATTCCTTGGAAATACATATTTCCAGGGCTTTTTTTTGTCATAGAACACCCAGAACGGAGTTCCGGCACCTTTTTTGGATGGAACCTTGTAGGGTAGGCAAGGGGAGTTGTATGACATGTGTGAGTTCCGGCACCTTTTTCTTTTACAAAAAAAGCACTGCATATTTCAAATAAACACTTTCGAAGAATTTCAGCAAGCAGCACATTAAACTTTGCCCTGAGGCTTTCCTGTGAACATATTTAAATGACACCTTTCTCAATTTAATGTTCCCAGATTGATGGGTTACAACTTCATCATATCCATCCAGCTGTCCTTTGCTAGGCCTGGGGCAGTTGCTGTTAAAAAAAACAACCCTCGAGAGAACCAATTTATTCACTTACCTTTTCTTTGAGTTCCTTCTCTTGTCTTTTATTATTCTCTAGATAAATCCAGCAACAATATTCATGTAGAAACAGCAAGGGGAAAAAAGTATATATCCATTTTTTCATGTGAACTAATTTTGCAGCAATCGAACTATGCTAGTAAGATTACAACCAGCCCATCAAAATACAAGGCTTGATCAAATTCATGCCAGAGGGGAAGTTTTAAAACAGTCAGAAAAGGCTACAAAATGAAAACAAGGAAACAAAACAAAATCTCACTACAAAGTTTCTAATTCCCAAAATTTTATGGCAGACGTCACTTCCACCTAATTCTAAAGTAAAGCTTTCATATTGCAGGTAATCAAAATCCCAATGTCACTTCTTTTTCTTCTTTTTCATGGAGCCTTGACTTCTGTCCGAACTTTTTTTCTGAGCTCCTACTCTCTAACTTAGCTGTGAGGACAAAGAACAAGCCTCCAGGATTACATCGTGGGCGGGATAATTAACTGAAAAGTCAGCTGCTCCTAGGTAAATGTCCACCTATTAACCCCTTCCCAGATCTTTCTTGAACTAGTTCCTGCCTATAGAAAACTATTGTTCATGCAGATGTTACAGTCAACTGGGATAGGCTTTTTAAAAAATCATTCTACAGCCTTTATGTTACACACTTCCATTATTATTTTATTCCCTCCTGAACCAGGAAATTAATTCAGAACAGGAGAGGACAGTTTTGTAGATACTGGCAGAAAACTCTCCACAGTCACAAAACTATAATTATTCCTGGAATTAGTGGAGCAGGCTCTATTCATTTGTCTATTTTGTTCTGTACACAAGTAACACTGTACCTCAGAATAACCACAGAACTTGTATTTGAACCATCTGCTAGGCTAAAAGGTGGCTAGCTGGTTTATGGTACAGTGTACCTAACAACCACAACCTAAAACTAGTGGATATAAACCACTGCAATTTCAATCAAAGTGATCCACATCTAACAATCTCTTGATAGCAAATGCACTCTCAAATTGGGGAACATTTTTTTTTATTGAAAAGTTTTACAATACATTTTTGAATACAAAACCCCCCCTCCTCCTCCCCTCCACCCCCCCCCCGACTTCCCAGAGCTAAATACAGGATATAAAAATATAAACAAACATAATCTAAAATATGCAAACAACAATAAAATATTAAATTCTATCGCACTTTAACTCTTAGTAAAATAACTACAAGCTAGTTATACATCATGTAAATCCGCTACTTATTCAAATGCTAAGTGAGACTTTTTAGTCCCATATTTATTCTGAATATAATCAATCCATCTCTTCCACTCCACAGTGTATCTCTGTTGCGATTGATCTTTCAAATACGCTGAGATCTTTGCCATTTCCGCCAAGTTAGAAACTTTTAAAGTCCATTCTTCTATAGTTGGCAGTTCTTCCTTCTTCCAATATTGCGCTACTAAAAGTCTCACTGCCGTAATTAAATTCAACATCAACTTAGTATCTACAACGGTGGTATCTGTAATAATACCCAATAAAAAAAGTTGCAGAGAGAACTTTATCCTTTTCTTAAATATTTTTTGCATGTCCCACCAAATTTTAATCCAAAAAGCTTTAACCTTTTTATAAGTCCACCATATATGAAAATACATTGCATCCTCACAACCACACCTCCAACATTTGGGCTGGCAATTCAGATACATACTTGCTAATTTTTTTGGATCTAAGTGCCACCTATAAAACATTTTATAAAAATTCTCTCTTAAATTTTGGGCCTGTGTAAATTTTACATTTCTAACCCAGATCTTTTCCCAGGTATCCATTGTAATATCTTCTTAAAAATTCTGAGCCCACTTTATCATACAATCTTTAACAAGTTCCGTCTCTGAATCAATTTCTATCAATGCAATATATATATGTGCTTGACCTTGATCTCTAATTTGTTTTACCAAATTTTCATCAATCATTGAAAAACCAGTTTTCTGGTCTTCTTTCCATCTAGCCTCTAATTGCCCATACTGAAACCAAGTTTGTACAATCTTTTCTTCTTTTAAAATATTATATGACTTTAATTGCCATACATTCCTCTCAAAACTTAAAATTTCCTTATATGTAGTCACATCATGTTTAAATCCCACATTTATATTTTCTGTTGCGTGTTTAGGTATTGCCCAAATAGGTATCTTATAATTTAACTTATGTCTATACTTTTTCCAGACTCGCAACAGAGCATACCTTAAAATATGTATCTTAAACACATTATCCACCTTCTTATCATACAATAAATATGCATGCCATCCAAATAACAAATCATAACCCTCAAGATTTAATAATCTCGCTTGTGTTAAATTAAACCAGTCACTTATCGCTGATAAAGCAGCAGCCTCATAATATAATTTGAAATTAGGCATTTTAAGACCACCTCTTTCACGCATATCTTGCATTATCTTAAATTTAACTCGTGGCTTTTTCCCTGCCCAGACAAATTTATTAACTCCCTTTTGCCATTCCTCCAAGTTTAAATCCTTTTTAAGTATAGGTATCATTTGAAACAAAAATAAAAATTTTGGCAAAACATTCATTTTCACTGCTGCAATTCTTCCCAATAAAGATAATTGTAATTTTTTCCAACTGTCTAATTCTTTTTGTACTTTTCTCCATAACTTTTCATAATTATTTTTGTATAACTTCACTTTTGAGGCTGACAAATATATCCCCAAGTATTTAACCCTTTTAACTATTTCAAATCCCGTTAGCTCTTCTAAAACAGCCTTTTGTGATACTGTCATATTTTTAGACAGTATTTTAGTTTTTTGTATATTAATCTTAAATCCAGAAACTTTCCCATATTGCATTATTATCTCCATCAATTCTACAACTACAAATTGGGGAACATTATATTGACATAATTGTATCAGCTAGGGTGTGTGGGTGTGGGTGTGTTTAGGTGTGTGTGTACTGAATGTAAAGAGGAGGTAGAATGTTTTAAACATTTTTTTAAAAAAAAAATAGTGTTGTAACTGAATCTAAGAACAGTGAGGTAGCCACAATACTGGAAGGAAGGAAGGAAGGAAGGAAGGAAGGAAGGAAGGAAGGAAGGAAGGAAGGAAGGAAGGAAGGAAGGAATTAGTAGATAAGTTAGAGCATAGATAGGCTGAAACAATCCACTCCACACAATATTGGTTGAGTTTCCACAATGCTAATCTAGTGAATCATAGATCTCTAATTAAACAATTGTTTGCATCTGTACATTGTATTGAATCATAAACTAGCTGAGTGTTTAAAACACTGCCAGAAACTAACCTGCTTTAAAGGAGCAGGCCGGACAACAGGCTTAAACAGAACTCAACTTTATTCTGGAACCAGGCAAGGAACAATAAACAGCGCTCTTATTTATACTACAGCTGTCAGGTTTTTAACCAATCGGGGCTGTGCCGGTTTCCCGCTTGTTTGTTTCAGCCAATCGGTGTCGGGCCGGTTTGACAGCTCGGAGCTGTCAAACTGGTGGCGCGTGCGCGGTAGCCGGCGACTTTGACAGCCGAGAGCTGTCAGCCGGCTTGCGCTTGCCCAGTTGTTCTCCGGCAGCTTTTGACAGCTGTCAAAAGCTGCCGCGGCTTTTACCTCAGCCCCATTGAACTATATTAATAACTTGTGTATTATAACATGTAAATACATAACATAACTAATGCCATTATAGCTGAGCTCACTATGTGAGCCCAGTCTTTATTCTTTCCTGTCATATGTGACTTAGTGCATATTACCAAAAGTAAGGATGGAAGATCTCTAAAATTTTCTGCATAATTGAACAACAACTCCCAGCACTCTGAGCAAATATTCTCAGCGATGAAGAACTATGAACCTGAAGCTGGGGATGACCATGAAGATGGTATGATTCCCTCATTCCAACTTCAGGTTCGTATGTAGCTGTTACGGCCTCAGTTCCTATTTCCAGTCTATTGTTATTTAAAATAAGGAGATGAACAGATATAAAAGTCTGCACAATTGTGGCATACCAGTTGTGCAATGATCTCTTCTAAGAGACTTGTCATCAACTGGCTTCTTTTTCCAGGGGAAGCTGAAATCTTTTTGCCCACACAAAGCTAAATAAGCAGGGAAAATATATAGTTGCATTTAGCATGACTAGTTTTTAAAACAAAATGTGAGACCAGCACAGAACCAAAATTTACACTGATCTTAATTATACATTTAAATACGCTTAATATTCTCTGTGTTTCTTCTCCATCAAGTTCAATTCACAGCTCGTTTTGTATACTGTATCCAGGCAGAGGCTGAACCCAAACTTCAGAGAGTCACACGTTCATGGCCAGTAAGGAAGATTGTTCATTTAGAAGAAAGTATAATAATAATAATTTTATATTTTAGCATGATTAACATCAGCATTTCTTGATACATTCTGTTTCACAACTGCTGATTTGAAAACCATTCTGGTGGTGCCAATAGCATTAACTATGGACAAAGAAGAACTGGATTTGGATCTATGATCAGCTGTAATTCTCTGTATAAAATCTCATACCACTAAACCAGTTATTACTCTTCAGCTCTGGCACTGAGAACAGTGACAGGTAAAAGCCAATAAGCATTCATAAATTATAGCAAGCAATTAAAATACAAAATGGTCAAAGTCCATATTACACAGACTGGTTCAAGTGCTTTTCTTTTCAGGAAATGGAACCTTGATTTGAAATAAAATATCAAATTGTACTCAATTTTTAAAATGAGATTTAATGAAATTGATATAAATCAATTTTTGTCCTGAAAGAATATTTTTCACTTAAATTCTATAGATAGGTACGTGGCAGTTATCTTGCTTTATTGCAACTACTATGTAGTAATCTAACCAGGTCGTATCTCTGAAGTTTGTGCTGAAAGCAAGTTTTGAACATACAGTATACTTTAGTATCTGGAGAGTCAAGATTAATGGCTGTGAAGATTAATAATATCAAAAAGAACCTATTTTGTTGGTGAACCTTCTATATATTATTTTATTGAAAATTAAACTCCTACAACTCTTAAACTTTAGTTTCATAGTACATTTACATACTGTAGATTTGGTATTAAATTAAAATCACATCCTGTTTCTTCCTCTAGTTTAGTCATTGGAACATGGGAACTCCTAGCATTGATTAAAAGCATTGCAACAGAAGAACAAAAATGTATGCATTTTGTGTTTTTTTCCCCTTGAGTTAAGGAAAGAAAAAAAGGGATATCTTGGCACTGGTGAATTATGTTTAATTGAAGAACTGATGGGCAGTCATAGAATGGATCCCACTTGATAAAAAAAACATCCATGAAAGAGACTTAAAACAACATGAATCGACAACATCAGCAAGTATTGTGGGCCCAACTGGCAAAAGAAAGCTCAGGACCGTATAGACAATGGTTAAAATGACTGCTTCTTCATAGGATAACATGTATTAAATGGTGTATAAATTGCAGTGAACAGAAATACTTTAAAGAAGGTCTCAAGTTGATGATCACATTGACACATCTATAGGGTTCTCTTGGCAATAACATGGAGGTGGTTTGCTAGCGTTGTCTTCTGAGAAGTTATTTTTTATTTCTGTGTGAAATATACATGTGTCCATATACATAGATATAGAGCCTTGGTGGAGCAGTGGGCTGATGCCTCCTTAAGTAACACCAGCTGCCTGCAATTAGTGCAGGTTCGCATCCCACCAGGCTCAAGGTTGACTCAGCCTTCCATCCTTCCGAGGGAGGTAAAATGAGGACCCAGATTGTTGGGGGCAATTAAGCTGACTTTGTAATAATGCCGCTTGGGGTTTGTGTGAAAGCCCTAACAAGCAGGCATATACGTAGAATGAAGGCTACTGCTAAGCTTGTAAGCCGCCCTGAGTCTTCGGAGAAGGGCGGGATATAAATGGAATTAAAATAAATAAATAAAAAATAAATATGGAATGTCCTAGAGTTCCTCCATCCAAGTTACTACCAATTCAGACCTACTTGGTGTTTCTGAGACCAAACAAATTTAGCTAGATGCTGTAACAATACCATAACTATTTTAATTCTCCTAGGACAGGGGTGTCAAACTCAATTTCATTGAGGGCCGCATCAGCATTGCGGTTGCCCTCGGGGCCAGGTGGGTATGGCCAGGGTGGGCGTGGCCTACTGGGTGGGCGTGGCTAGAGTGCGTATGGCCTACTGGGTGGGCATGGCCAGCTCTACATTGTTCGCATCAAGGGTGCCTATGGGGGCCTAGGCAGGAGTGGGACAGATCTGAGGGTCTCTGGCAGAAGGAGGGTCTCTGGGCCAGGGCCAAGGCAGAGGGGGCCGTTCCCTCACTGTTTCTAGGATGGCTTCGCGGGCCACATGAAACCACTTTGCGGGCCGGATCCGGCCCCCGGGCCTTGTGTTTGACATGTCTGTCCTAGGACAAGGGTAAGCAACCTCGGCTCTTTTATGACTCATGGACTTCAACTCCCAGAATTCCTGAGTCAGCATATCATAGCTGACTCAGGAATTCTGGGAGTTGAAGTCCATGAGTCATAAAAGAGCCGAGGTTGCCTGCCCCTATCCTAGGACCTAGGAGAAGCATTTAAAGGCATATGCAAACATATGTAAGTAAGGTCCTTGAACATTTTAATTTCTCCATGCTTGGAAGTCAACTGCTCAAAGCCCTGCTCAAAGAGGGATAGTATCAATATGATATGAAGTGATAGTTTGCTTTATGCTGCACTAGTGAGGCAATACTTGGAATAATGTGTCCAGTTCAGGTCACCATGATATAAAAAAAAAATGCTGAGACCCTAAAAAGAATACAGACAAGAGCAACAAAGATGATTAGGGCTCTGGAGGCTTACACTGTATAATGAGCAGTTAAGGGAACTGGTTAGAACTGAAGAAGCTTCTTGGATGAGAAGCAGAACATTTTCAAAGGAAAAAACCAAGGAAGTCCAGTTGCCTTTTGGAAAAGTGCCTTGGATTAAGGGAACTAGGTATGTGTAGTCTAATGAAGAGAAGGATTAGAAGTGATATACTACCAGCCTTCCAGCACTTGAGGGGCTGTCACAAAGATGAAGGGGTCAACCTTTTCTCCAAAGCACCTGAGGTCAGGACATGAAAAAATGGGTGGAAGCTCCTTAATGAAAAATCCTATCTAGAACTAAGGAGAAATTTCCTGACAGTGAAAACCTCTCAAATTAAATCTTTCCCATTATTTTTGTTTAGATTTTTTTAATCCTGCCTTTATTATTTTTTATAAATAACTCAAGGGGGCAAACAGACGTAAAGTTTATCCTCCTATTTTTCTCCACAACAACAACCTTGTGAGGTGGGCTGGATTGAGAAATAGAGTGACTCTCCCAGCTAGCATTCACGCCCAAGGCATGACTAGGATTCACCATGTCCTGGTTTCTAGACCAGTACCTTAACTATTACACCAAACTGGCAGTTTAATGCTTCTTCAAATGTTACACAATCATTTTCTGTCCCAATAAACAAACTTGGATAGTTTACAGCAAAATGTATATTTTATGACAAAATGCATATAAAATGAGTATATTTTTCTACTTATTTTCAAAAACATACAGATTAAGGCAGAAATAGTACATATTTATGAATGAACACATGTGAAACAGGCATGGACAGAAAAGAATTAACACTGCTGCCATTTAATATACAAAACATTTACAACATGCTCTGCCCTCTGTCTTACAAAGAGATGCATTTCAGTCTGACAGATCAATCTTAAACATGTTAGTGAAAGAATGGAATCTTGCTGTTTTAAGCAAAATACTATGCAAATGCTGCAGAACATGACCCTGCTATACTACTACTATTAATGTTGTTGTTGTTTGTTTGGCTAGATCCTAACCATTGCAACTGTGTCAAAATCATTATTCCTTTGCATGGGTAGAGAACAGTAATTTTCTCCCAACTGAGGTGATGGCACCAAAGTATTTAAAATTAACACTTAAGTTACTAACACTTAGTTACTAACACTTGCTGAAGTGCCAGTAACAGTAACTGAAAGTAGGATGTCATTGTGGTTGAAAAATCCTGTTAAAACTGTATTCCAAATGTACACCATCAAAGTCAGAAGGAATGTCAATGATGATTCAGCACAGCACTCTGGTGTGCAGGAAACCCATTATAACACCACCGGTCATGTTTAAAAATATCTTGAATCCTATCAAATGCACTTACAGCTTTGAAAAATGTGTCTTTTGTAAAGCTTTTCATAGGCTAAAAAGCATCCAAAATTCTCTTGAACCCAGAAATGCCCGTCAAAATATACCATAACAAATTTATGGTATTTCAAAATCTACAAATAATGTGTTTCTACCCTTGCTTTATGTAGAAATAGAGTAGGTATGCAGATGCAACTGCATCAGATTTATTGGTTGCACCTAAGTGCATCTGCATTGCAGATGAGGATAAGACCAAGAGCAGCATAGATTACATTTTTAAAACAATCAAATAGTAAGCAAAAATCAGGGCAAGTTTCTTCGTGCCTTTGATCTCTGGTGAACATCCCATATGGTGTTGGAACTCCAAACTGGAAACAGCCATGCAAAGCTACTCTAGGTATGATAGGAAATACAGGCTTGTACAGAAGTCTCCCCAAAGTCAACATTGCAAAGTAAGGACTGGTCAGTATGTCCTGATCTCCTGCTGTACCACCTTCAAGAGGATCTGAAGCTTCAGTGTAAGAAAGCCTGCAGGAAGAATAGAGTGAAGAATATGAATATGGTGGTACTTTGACTTGGTTGGCTGAAGCAGTCTAAAAATTCAGAAAGGAAATATAAATTTAAATAAAACTTAAAAGAGAAGAACAGCCCCCTATGCTGATTGAACAGTGGTAGCTGCTCTACTGGTTTCCTAGAACTTTATCATTTGGGGGGGGATAGATGATCACATGCCTTTATTGATAATCAGCTATGATATAAAGTCAGACTCCAAACTGTAACATTTCTCTAGTTAAGGCTCATATATGTATGTTCAAGTTTGAATTCAAGCTAATATATATATATATATATATATATATATATATATATATATATATATATATATATATATATATATATATATTTGTCTGGAACCTCAATTCTTTCAAAAGAATTTTGGAGTGGGCAACTATAAGTTTAATTAAATAAATAAAAGTGAAACCGTGGGCAGAATGTTTGGAGGAAGTTCTATTTGGACAATAAGAAGCCCAATAACATAATTTAGGAACCAGATAAGTCAAAGAATATGTTTGTCTGGATACTCTTTGTGTCCCAACCTTGACACCTCCAGATCTCAAGACTTCAAGTTTCAAAATGTTCAGAAATATAGTAGCCATGTTGGCTGGGAATTGCAACTGAGTTGCCAGACCTGAAAGTAGTTCTTGGACTGGGCTGATCCTTAAATAATGTAATTACTTTATTTTTGTAATATAAATAATATAATTATAATGTAAAATGTGTATTATTGCATACACGGATTAGCCGAAAAAGTTCTAGCCAAAGTTAATCATGTAGGATACACTATTTTATGCTTGCTTATTGGCTTAAGCTATATAATGATCCCTTTATTATGTATCAAATACAGCAGGGGTGTCAAACTGCCAGCCTGCAGGCTGTACACATCACATGGAAGCTGCACCCACCCCATTGCTGGCAATGGCAAAACTGTCCCGATATGTTGCGTGACATCACACGACGTTGCGGGTTTGACATGTCTGAGATACTACAGGTGAGGCAAATGCATGCAAAAACCTCCTAGTAGAAGATGAGAGACATGCCCCTTTCTCCAGCATCCTGACCCATTTTGTCAAGCTTCCTAGAGATATCAGAAGTGGAAGCTGAGCAAAATGGGAGATGTTTCTCCTGCTTCAGCTTACAGTATCATAGGCTATGATTTTAAGGACGTCATAATCTAAAACGATCCACTCACGGAAAGTTTTACGGCAACAATTTGGCATTGATTGTTTGATGAGCAAAAAGTAAACTGGAAGACCACTTAAAACGATGCCACATCCAATGCTGATATTAACAGGGTCTGAGTAGAAAGACATTCCGACTGTGAAAAGGCAGATGACAGTAAAGGAAACAGGAATGAAAAGAGGAACCTGGAGGGGGGGGAGAGAGAAAGGTATGTTATCAGGTAAAAATGTTTCATAGGAGGTCTTTGTCATATTTTAATTTAAATCTCCATCATCGATGGAAGCAGTAATGATCTGTGAGAATGTCCTTGAGAAACAGCAGCAGCAGTAGACTAGGCATTGGTCAAATAAAAGGCAACTGAACCTGCCCAGTTTCTTGAACTGTAAAGGTGAGAGGGAGATACATGTATTTTCAAACTTGCAAGATTCAGTTACTGTAGCCTTGTAATGAAGGTAGTGTTAGTACTCTACATATTTTTTGTCTGGAGTATCTCTGAGGGTTGACAGATCCTTCTAAGGAATTATCGTCTTGACACGGTGGCAGAGCTCAATAGCTTCTGTGAACCTGAGAGAGATTCCAGTGAGAGTGTAAATTTCTAGTAGGATCTCCCTGGTGGTAAAGTTCAAAGGGGAGGGAAGAAGCTAAGGACAATCCACTGCAAGAATGAGGGCAGTAGGACTCTGCAGGTGACAAGTTAGTCAAATTGCCTTGGAAAAATCAGGGACTGGGTAGCACCTTTTCCAACAGACAAATTATATTAAATTACATTAAATTAAATTAAATTCTATTAAAAGGCATAAGATTTTATGAGCTGCAGTTTATGAAAACGTATGCTGCTTCACAAAAACATGTGCTTTTTATTACATTTTTAATCAGAAGTTATGAAATCCAAAACCCAACCAGAAAAAAGACAGTGGCCATTCCCTTCTGCTAAGAAAGCTGTATGGATGTGACTGAAACATATAGTCAAGTCTAGATAATGACATGCATACCATTCACCCTCCTCCCAAAGGTATTTGTCTGATTAATGGGGAAGACCATCGCATTCTCAGAAGCACAGCCGTGAATCAAGACAGGGGTTTTGTGGCCTTTTAAGAGGATTAAGGTTGTTTTCTCAACCAGTTATAAGGGAGTAGCAATTTTATATCTGTCATAATCATATCTCTTTTTCCCTAGATCTGTACAAGTAATATGCAAGTTGCAGAAGTGTCATTCCAATTTTTTATTAGTTTTTTAAAATGTTTGTAAGAAGAACATTTCACCACTTTTGTGTGCTTTTGAGTGTTGCAAAGATTTTGGTATAGGAAAACTTTGAATTTCTGAATTACTAAAAACGGAAGGTGGAACAAAGTAACTTCAGGACTTCTTGAAGGCAGAGTAAACACCCTAGTTGTGTTAGTGCTCATAAATAACATTTATGTGTCACCCTTCTATCAAAGACCCAGGACTTATATTCCATTAAGATAGGTAAGTTATTATTGATCTCTTTGCCAGTTTCATGGCTAAGCAGAAGTTTGAACCAGGGTATCCCTCGCTCTTATCCAGCACCATTTGTATATTGGCTTCAGATTAACTTGCCAATTGGTTGATAATAATTCTTGTTTTGTTTATACCCAGTTTGTAATTCTGCCATCTCTATCCTTCTTTCTTCCTTATTTTTATTATCCTGTTTTTCAAATAATTTGTAAATTGCCCAAAGCAGCTAGGAATTAGGTGGCATATATAATAACAATTCCACTTTACTGAATATATTTGAGAGGAATTAGACTAAAGAACTTCTGATTCACCTCTACAGAGCTAATGCAAAAAGGTCAAACATTATGTTCCTAAGAGACTTCAAACTATCAAAGCATACCTTGAATGGACTTAATATATCAGGATGGCGGCAGCGATGAACTATAAGCCCAAGTGTGGCTAATCCTATGAAGAGCCACCGGGAAAAGCTGAAGAAGTTCAACAGGTGGTAAAGGTCTCCTACACAAATCATGGCTGTGACCAAAGGAAACTTGAAGAAATAAAATGGAAAGATAGTAAACTAAACCATTAGAGTTTTCATGGGAAGAAGGCAGAAACCCAAAGCTAACTTGGCTCATTTGCTTTAGACCAGACATGTCAAATACAAGGCCCGGGGGCCAGATCTGGCCTGCGAAGTGGTTTCATGTGGCCTGCGAAGCCATCTTGGAAACAGTGAGGCAACGGCCCCCACTGCCTTGGCCCTGGCGCAGAGACCCTCCTTCCGCCAGAGACCCTCAGATCTGTCCCACTCCTGCCCAGGCCCCCATAGGAACCCTTGGCCACGCGCACCCAGTAGGCCATACGCACTCTAGCCACGACCACCGAGTAGGCCACGCCCACCCAGGCCATACCCACCCGGCCCCCTGAGGGCAACCACAATGCTGATGCGGCCCTCAATGAAATTGAGTTTGACATCCCTGCTTTAGACAAAGCATGAAAAGTATGTTGTTGTTTCTTTCAAAATCATTTATAGGGTTTGCACTTGTATTGCCAACAGCTTCAAGAATGCAAGATGGTTGCTGCTTTGTGAAAGGAGTTTAAATTTAAGACACGTGTTTTAATTTTGAAATGACAATCGCTCACAGGTCAAATTCCAAAACAGAAAGAAATTTAAAGCACAATATTTTAAACTAAATAAGAACAAATCCACTGAAATATTTTATAAATCATCAACAGAAAATCTATTGCCAATGTGGGCTGTCAAGCAATTAATGAGTTTTAGATCATTTGAATTTTAACATATGATCAATACACCAGCATATTAATTGGTTCCACCAGTCTTAGAACGTAAAAATCTAGCAAATGGATTGTTTCATTTAGGAGTAACACCTGGCATTACACACAAAAAAAGCATTATAGAAAATTCACTCAGAGACAGAACACATAGATAAATCTTGCAAAATCAGGCGCCATCTGGATGTCTTGAATTAAAGCCATAAAATCCCCTGTTAGCAATGGCTTTTCACTGCTATTCACTGCTTTTTATACTCCACAAGAACATGCAACTGACTGGTGAATGGGAGTTGTAGTCCAACACATATAAGTGCCATCAGGTACAACTAGAAGACTAGCATAGTAATTGAAAACCCTTTTTGTAAACCACATATATATGCATGAAGATACATATGCAGACATGCCACCATTCACTACACAATCTGGGCAATTTAACCTATTTTTTGTTTTGTTTTGTTTAAGACACTTAAATAATAATAGTATTGGGAAAGGTAGAATAAAAGAGAAGAGGATGACAACAGTGATGGTTTTATTTATTTACAGAACTTTAGAAATGCTGAAGGGCCATTGGTGGAGAAGACCTATCTACAGTATGTAGTTGCTAAGAGTCAACACTGACTTGAGGGCACAACATTATAAGCAATAATCCATATAGGCAATCATGATGATTTTAAAAGCAAAACAACACACTTTAACAACTGTTGGTATTATTGTGGTCAGGGTATCAATAACACAGGCTGTTTGCATTATTGTCAGCTAAAGATGATTGTCACAGGCTTGCCACCCCAGAGCCACTGAAGTAAGGAATTAATCTGACACTATACACAAAGAAGCATACCATTAGTATGACGGCTGGGAGTGGGGTATGGCGTTGGATGTGGATCATAGAGAAGAGGGTGGGCCATTGCCCCTCCCTGGATGCCACAAACAATGTCCTAGAAGTAGAAAATTAGCTGTAAAAGAACTCAGGAATGTAGGAAACTTCATTAGTAGAAGCCTGGTAGATTGGAAATACATTTCATAGAGATAATTTTATGCCATCCTTCAAACGATAGCTCTAAATGAAATCAGGCAACAATATTTTTAAAAAAATCTAAATGCAAAAACAGTCAGCAGAGCACCTCAACCTCTCATTTCTCTTGTTTCAAAATATTTATTATTATTTATTTTATTTAATTTATATACTGCCCTTTTCCCGAAGGACTCAGGGCAGTTTACAGGGCAAAATTAAAACAATACAATATAAAAATTAAAATAAAATAGCCCCAAAATTTAAAATTAGAATTTAAAAACCTTAAAACCCCTCAGTCCAGGCCAGCTAACTCAAAAAGCCAGGTTTTTAGGTCTCAGCGAAACGAACGAAGGTCGGGGGCGATCCGGAGTCCCACCGGCAATTGATTCCATAGGGCAGGTGCGCCCACAGAGAACTCCCTCCCCCTGGGGATCGCCCGCCGGCATTCCCTGACCGGTGGGACCCTGAGGAGGCCCTCCCTGTGGGAGCACACAGGATGATGGGAAGTTGATGCTGGCAGCAGGTGCTCCCTGAGATAATCCGGACCCATGCCATTTAGGGCTTTATAGGTCATCACCAGCACCTTGAATCTCACATGGAGGGCAACTGGAAGCCAATGCAGCTCGCGGAGAAGAGGTGTTACACAGGAGTATCGGGAGAAAATGCTTTATTTTATTGGTATTGATTTAATTAACTATTTATAAAATGACCGATTCCTCTTTTATCTAAATGGCTATTATTTTCCAAGACATTTGGTAATTTTAGAGGGGACCAAAAAGGCCATCATTCAGGGTGTTATATGCACAATCAAAACAACAGGAAAAATCTGTCCCTCCTTCTGAAATGTAAGTTAATTTTGGCTTATCAGCTGTGTCAGCCCAGCCACTGCTGTTTGCAAGTCTAAGTTTATATTTATATGAACTTGACCCCACAATGATTTATTTAACAGTCCATGTTAAGTAAGCTGAGGCTCAGCATAATGTTCAACATCTGAAAATGGAGTATCTGTAAGAAAAACACAATTTTCTCCTCCTTTACTTCATAACGTTAGAATGGGTCATCTGAAGGAGACAAGGATTTCATTCCTCTTCTTCTTGTCTTTTTCCCCTGAAATTCCCACATCTCTTTTGTCTCCACAACTGACTTCCACATCTGTGTAGTGAAAATGAAGGCCTGGAAGTTAATTTGGCAGGGGAAACCGCTAACAGCAAAGGCCCAAGAAGGAAATGTAGGGATACAGAAATCCTTATAGTTCATCATTTCTGTGTTCTAGATAATTTCCTTCCAATTTGCCTCTGAAACAAACAAGTGTCCTTGCTGTATTTTGTTACTCAGTTTCACATGCTTAGAGTCTGAGTTGAATTTGGCCTCCTCCTTGAGTTGGGAGAAATCGTATCAGTATCAAATGTGCTGCCCTGTTTACCAGTCCCTATCCTGCCTCTGTGACTTTTGGGTCCTAATCAGTGTCTGTCACAAGCTGTAATAACACCAGTATGAAATGTGTCATAGTGTCATGAGATATAAAGGTAAACATTAGAAATTAGCCAGCTACTAACCTTGAAAATGTAAAAATTCCCCCGTTCATGGTTCCAAAACAAGACAGGGAAACCAAGATTGGAATCACAGAGATAAGGCTCTGGAAAGCTTTCCGTGCAAAACTCTGATGGGGGGGGTGGGGAGAAGAGAGAAAGGCATGGTTATAATTCATATAAGTGAAACACTGCAGGAATCAACTCAGCTGCAAACAAAATCACCAGGAGGCCTTCAGAGAGCTGTTAGGGCATCAGCTGAACAGTATTTTCATTTCTAGTTTTACACCTGCTTGTTCCTTATGTCTCTAATATTATTACCGCTTGCTTCATCAGTCTTTAAGAAAGCTTTGGAAATACTCTAATCTCGAAATCTTATGTGTTTGTATGTATGCACGCGTGCATTGATCTATCTCGTTATCTCTGACTCTGTTTTTATCTATCTCTCCGCCGTTGTTCAAATCTGGCAACCTTAAGATTGTGGACTTCAGCTTGCAGAATTCCTCAGGCTCCATGCCAAATCCCATCTCAGAACTTTCAGTTCTACAAAATAATAATAATAATATAGAACAGAAAATTAAGAACAGAAATTGAGATTATTATTTTTTTAAGAAGAGATAACAGTGCTCTCCATCTGAGCCCTTACCCCTGTGTGAATATTCATGCTGTTTTGCTATTCCGAAGCTTTACAGAGACAAAACAAACTCTTGGGAGCCTTATTCTGTGAAACTGTGCTTAATTGCCACTTAATTGCCAAACCTCCCTTTCATCAATTGCAAATTGAACCCTTTGGAATGCCTGTGTCCAAAGGGGTGCAGTGAGTGTGTGTGTGTGTTAGTTTAATCTGATTGTAAAAACAGTCTTGACTTTCAACTCACCACAGCCACTGCCTGGGAGACAAGGACATCTGCTGCTGTCAGTACTGTGTAATAGGAAACATTGGTGAGCATATACCCCACGATCACTGTGATCACAGACACAATCACAGCCAGAGGGATATTTCTACAAAAAGGAAAAGGAAATACAGATATGTATGAGTACATCCGTAGCCCCATCTCAGTTAAGATTTAATTCCTTGGGAGTACAGTTTTATTAATTTATAAATTATTGTTAATGAATACTCATTATTTTTTTATTTTTTTAATGTATATCACTGCTGTCATTCACTGCTGTTAACTCCCTTTCATACTTCACAAGATTACCCAATTTTATAATTCAAAAAAACATTTTTTGGAACAATTTCTTATCTCTCTTCACGTCTATGCATTGGCTAAACTTAAGAGGTTGCAGAAACCAGTGTTTTAAATATAACACCAAGCCTCCAGAGGGAGCCAAAGATAATACTTGGATGAGAATTAAATTAGTTACTTTTACACAGAGCTCAAGTGTATATGGCTTGTCCAGAAAGCAAGCATGACATGAAGGAGGCTGAACCTTTTTACATGTTTTGAGAGTAAAGATCTATATTTAATATTGTTCTCTCAGTGGTTTATCTATTCTCCTCCTCACAGAGATGCTACAGTTGTAGTACAGCAAAGTTTTATAGAGCTTTGCTTGAGCAAAGGTTAGGCCAAAGCACCTTGGCAAAGCTGCTTCATTCAGTTCCACCCCTAGCAGTTCCCATAGCCAGAAGAAATGTTCTACATGTATTGCACATCAATCAAAATAGAGCTGGAAGGGACCCTGGAGGTCTTTTAGTCCAATTCTACACCATTTCAAATAGGTGGCTGTCCAGTCTCTTCTTAAAAATCTCCAGTGAAGGCAAGCTGTTCCACTGGTTGATTGTTCTCACTGTTAGGAAGTTTCTCCTTAATTCCAGGTTGCTTCTCTCCTTGATTAGTTTCCATCCATTGTTTATTGTTTTGCCTTACATGTGCAGAATCCTTTTCTGGCTCCTAGAACTCATTCAGGCATTTGTATCATATCCACAGTGCGGAGTGCTCTGCAAAATGCTTCAATTACTCATTTCTTTTTATTATTTATTACTCACTTCTTTTTATTATTTTTCATACAGGAACCCAGACTGCCTCTGCAATTCTATATGCATGCACAAAGAAGCAGTGGCGAAGCGTGGGGGGTGCAGGGGGGGGCCGGCCGCACCGGGCGCAACATCTGGGGGGGGCGCGCTCGCACTCGGGAGGGATGGAAGACGCGCCGAAGCGCCCTTCGTGCGGCTGGAGTCCCGCGGGGGGGATCCGGGGCTGAGGCGCACTCGGGGAAGCAGCAACTCACAACCAGCTACTCTTGGGGGACGGAGGCACAAAGCCAGCCAGACAGGGCTCGGAGCCATCCCAGACCACAGCTGCACTTCCACCTTTCCCAGCGCGGCCCCCGCAGACAGAGCGCAGTGCAGGGCACCAGCATGCCCCACTGCCAGAGAAGCGCCCGCCAGTGCGGCCCCGACTCCCTCACCCCGCGGCAGGTGGCGGCAGCGTAGTGGGGCTTGCGAAAAGCGGGGCGGTCGGCGGCAGCTGCTCCCGGCGCCGGGCAAGTGCAAGCAGGGCAAGGTCGCTCCTGCTCAAAAGCCAGAGTTCAGCGGCTGGCGAGGCGGAACGGGGACCGGCCTCCCCCTCTCCGCGCTAGAGCGGCCCCCGCGGTGGCGGCCCGGCGCACGTGGCTGAGGGGGCGGCGGTGTCGGGAGGGGGATCAGAGGAGCGAGCCGAGCTCTCCCGGGGCAGCAGGTGTGGGCTGGTGCGGCTCCAGGCTCAGCCGCAGCTCTGGCCAAGGGCTGCCAAGCTCACGGGGCATCGTGCCGGCCCCCTCCCTCGCTCCCCACGCCCGGATGCACCCCCGGCGGAAGCCCCGGCCAGCCGCGGTGCATGCCTGAGCGAGACGGGCAGCTGCGCTGGCGGGTCCCGCTGTCTTCCAGGCATCAGAGGTAAGAAAGGGACGGCAGCGCCCCCAGCCGCCCCCCCTGCCGGCTCCGAAGCGGAGGCTCCGCTGCGCCACCCTCCTCCTGGCACGGCCTCGGGTCCCGGCGCTTCTGCCGCACGTGAGGGAGGAGATGCCGGACCTTCCCCCTTTTCCCGGGGGAGGCGTGGGTAGGGGGTGCGGCGGACGCCCAGGATGCGGGGCTCCCTGCGGCAGACTCGAGTGCTAAAATCCACGGGTTAGGGGGCGCAAATTACTTGCCTTGCCCCAGGTGCTGACAACCCACGCTACGCCACTGCAAAGAAGGAAGTCTTCCCTTTCAGCTTAATAGAGTTTATCTCTGAATGGAAACACATAATTTGTAAAGGACTCTTAGAAAATCAGTTTTTACCACAGAATATTGCATGTCTGTTTGAAACAATGATTTGTCTATTATGAGACAGAGCTGAGTTATCTACATGACTGCTTTTCCCTAAGGACATCTACCCATCCAACCAAGTCAAATAGGGCAGGCACACTTTTAGTCCCTTCAAGGAGAGAAGCAACCTAGAACTAAGAAGAAATTTCCTGATAAAACAATTAATCAGTGGAACAACCTGCCTCCAGAAGTTGTGAATGCTCCAACACTGAAAGTTTTTAAGAAGAGATTAGACAACCATTTGTCTGAAATGTTATAGGGCCGTGGTGGCGAACCTATGGCACGCGTGCCACAGGTGGCACGCAGAGCCCTCTCTGTGGGCATGTGCACCCTCGCCCCAGTCCTAGGCCTTCAGCTGGGTTTTATAAAACCTTTTCACTTTAGGCCTCTGCTGCCATGTGCAAAAAAAAAAGGTTCAATCAGTCAATCAATTTCAACTTCTCGCGGGGAACAAAAGGTCTCGCAAAGTTGGAACTGATTGAACTTTTTAGTCCCACCCAGTCTGCCGTTACCACCACAGCCACGCCCACCCAATGGGCCATGCCCACCCAATACCTGACGATAGATAAGTGGGTTTTGGGTTGCAGTTTGAGCACTCGGTCTCTAAAAGGTTTGCCATCACTGTTATAGGGTTTCCTGCCTGAGCAGGGGCTTGGACTAGAAGACCACCAAGGTCCCTTCCAACTCTTCTATTCTATTCTGTTCTGTTCCTGTTCTGTTCTATTCTGTTCCTAAATATTGCCATTTGATGGCATTCACAGTACATTCAGGCACTGTGCCTTTTCCATGGCAGTGTATGCCCTATATGGAACATACTTTCCCCCTTAAGTTCTACTCTCCTTTGCTTTCCATAAAGCTTTGACGATCTGGCTTTTCCTCCAAGCACTGGGATAAGTTGAGGTGACTGAACTTCAGAATCTGACTTGACTCCAGGTTCTTGTTTTTAATGGCTTTAGTTTTTAGAGTTTTAATATGGCTTTTGTGCAATTTTAACATTTGACTGGAAGTTGCCCAGAGTTGGTTATAAGATAGATGGCTATATAAATGTTTTAAATAAATAAATAGTTTACAATCTTAGGATGGACTCAAAAAGACATAGGAAGAACTTCTTCATCCCCCTGAAATATCCTTAAACCAGTTTGTTAAAGTTTTTGTAAAATTCTTCTTGTAAAAAAAATGATGCCAGTGATCCTTGCCTTTATAAAGCTAGAAGGAAAAATGAACATTTTGTTCTTTATCTACACAATAGGGAGCTAATTTGGCTTGTCAGTTTTCTAGATAGTAAGGGCAAAAGCATGAGCTACGATACTTGACTGAAAAATTAAAATATTATGGTTTAGTTTGGGCACTGTTCCATCATTTCTGCCTCCTAATCATTTTCTTTTTGAAGTACTATACCACAAAAATGTATCGTGCTATGCCTGTTACTCTAGCCCAGTCTTCTCCACCAACCTGGTGTCTTCCAGATGCAACTCCAGCATTTCCCACAAACAGAGGAGTTCAGTCATCTGGAGAGGGCCAGATGGGGAAAGACTGGTCTAGTCAGTTTCATCTTTCCAACTCACCGTTCTGGCTTCACTAGTTCTTCTCGTACAAAACTAGTTTGGAACCTGCATGAAGGGAGGAGCAAGAGACAGAAAGGACTGTTTCAGTGACTGTGAGAAATCACGGGAGGGTTTCAGAAATATATATTAAGAATGCATACCATCCAGAGTAGGCAAACATCCCTGCATAAAAAGCTAAAGGTAGTTTGTCCAAAACGAGTGCTTGGGTATTGAAGGCATCCTGGAAATTTTCTGTACGGCCTAAAGAAAACAGTAAAATTACAATAAAGGCACAGCAGAAACAGATATTCTGATTAGTACCAAAGTTCAGGTTTTATTGTGTATATATACATGTAACCTGGTGGTATAGTGTATACTTTGCATAAGAAAGATGGGGCCAGATTCAGAGCAACTACCTTGTCTAAAAGGATTGTGTTGCAAGAGATAAGAAGACGCTCCGCCTGCCTGGGTTGGGTTAACATATTACAATAAGCCATGTTTTAAACATCATTTGTTGAGTAAGTCATATTATAAACTGTAAAATTGGCTTTCTTATGGAGAACTTTCTAGTCTGTTTCTAAAAATACCCTTCCTCTTCTTCATTTCTCTCAAATTTTATACATAGCATTCAAAGCACTCAATCCTCTGAAGTATTCCTTATGTTTTTATCATTGTGTTGATTAATAGGCAAGAACAACAATGTAAAATACCTTGAGCTAAAAGCATCATGCCTGGGACAATAATGAGAGAGAGTGCTGCCAACTTGACGATGGATAAGATGGTCTGAAGCTGGGCACTCCAGCTGACACTGCAAGAATTTAAGACCAGGACAATGTCTAGAGTAGCAAGAAAGAGAAAGCACACAAGATCAGCATGACTCACCACTGCTAGAGAAACAAAATGGTCAAGATTTCCTTTGGGACTTACAGTAGCCCAGGAGAGCAACAAGCTTCACAGCCAGGAGTGGAGCCGGACAAGGCGCAAAAAATGGTTCCAATATGTAGCGTCCAAATGCTAAAGCGACAACGGCACTGTTGGCTGGTCTAGAGAAAAATTATATTCTTTGAGGAGACTTGTAGATGTTACATAGCATGGTGCAATGTTCTAATGCAGTTGATGGTGATGATGATTATGATGATGATGATAAGGAAGAAGAGAAGGTGGAAGAAATACCAGCAACAACAATTGGGAATGAATCTTCAAAATTCAGTTTCTCTCAATTATTCACTTTCAAACATTTTTGAAGCAGTCAGATATAATTGTATACTATCCACCAAATAATTTCAAAACCAAGCATATACTCATCAAATATTTTTTTTGTATTTGATATTGGCTGTCCAGAAATCATATCTGAGTTAATCATTTTAATGTTAATAATTGTTTAGAGCATAATACAAATTTTCTGCACCTGGTATTAGGGATGTCGATGGAGGGGGTTGGCTGGGTAACAAAAGACAAGATGGTAAATGCAACTGTACATTTGAAGCCCCAAGTCTTTAATCACATGGTCATGCCATGTGACTATCCTTTGTGAATGCCCATGCCCAGTTTTTACCCAATTGGGACAGCTGAATCAGGACAAAATAAAGGCAGAACATTATATCCTTTTGCTAATTATAAAAGGTATGTATTGCCTTATAAATATAACACTGTATGATAATTTGCCTGGGCCAGGGGTAAGCAACCTTGGCTCTTTTATGACTCTTGGACTTCAACTGGCTCAGGAATTCTGGGAGTTGAAGTCCATGAGTCATAAAAGAGCCAAGGTTGCCTACTCCTGGCCTGGACCATCTTTTATTTCTGTATCCAAATCTGCAGGTTATTCCATTTGTTATTCCATTTCCATATTAGTTATACTTGATAAATCAATAGTTGAGAGCATTTCTTCTTCGTTATCATGTTTGCTGAATGTTGCAATGGAAAAGTTTACCTTATAGCAAAGTATTCGGCCCATAGGAACAGGAATCCAGGCAGAGGACCTAGAGTTTCCAAGATATAAATGTAATGGCCTCCGGACTTTGTGATTCGCGTGCCCAGTTCTGCGTAACTCAAAGCACCTGGAATTATTTAATTATAATGTTAATGAATCCTGATGAAGACTATATTGGAAAGGTTTGGACATTCTAAAATGCTGTCCCAGGAAAAGAGAAAATTGGGCCTTTCCTAGCCTAAATTATAGGAGTCCCCTGTATATTATGTACTCTGGCCTAAACTCCTATGAAGAAACAGACAGAATACATTCAAAACAATCATTTCATGGTTAAATAAATCCTGTGGTCCTAGCAGATATAGAGAAGAATTTCAGAGAAAGAAAGGACATCCCTGTATCCTTGAACTCTACTGGCTTAAACTCTATGCCACATGCAGCTCTGGGGGAGCACATTATTTTACTAAAGAAGGATCACAATTCCCAGTCTGTAGTAGTTACATTTTCCTTCCCCTGCAAGGGATGGGTACACTCCATAGCCAATTAGGTGGGAATGAAAGCTAAAATGAATGAAGTGATGGTATCAGTTCCATAGAACCATGTCATATATAGGCCGGGGCCAAAAAAAAAAATTTGTAGTGGGAAGGAAAAGCTATCTGGAGTTCTTGGTGCTCTCTGAGCCTGGTTGCTCACTTGCAGACATTTCATTGTCATGAAATTATCATGATTGATTATGTGCCATGAAGTCATTTTCAATTCCCAGTAACCTCATAGATTTTTTTCCATGAAGCATTGGAAGAGCCACATATATAAGTTCCCAGTAGCTTCACATCAAGTGATGAAAAAGTTATCTCACAAATGAAGGCAAATATACGAGTCCCAGGATAATGTTGCAGGATCCAATGTGGAGTCAGTCATTAGGACCAAAGGTTAAGTCTTCCAAGCTTTCAGATTTGTGGGATCCTCACGGAACGTCTCTCTATTATTGGGATGTGTCAGGTGTACATTCTGGTAGAGAGAAGTTCCCTGAGGATAGTCTCCAGCACGAATCTGAAAGCTTAGAAGCCTAAACCTCTAGTCCCAGTGATCGGTCCAGATTGGATCCTGTAAAAAGTTCTCTGTTTAATAATGTCAATCAAGATCAAACAGCATTAGGCAAAACAATGAGCTGGAGGTTTTTGAATTCAACTTAGATTTGTGTGAGCAAAATTGATTCTTATATTCAAGCCTACTCATTTCCAACTAAGCTTCTAGCCCTATGTTCATGCCATGGAAACTCATCAGAAATGAAACACAGAGATGACATTTAGAGAAGCTGGCTAAATGCTAGACTCCCACTGAATTGAAATAGACCATGTTTCTTTTCAAAATGGTGCCAGGCTTTCTGTAGGAAGAATCCATATTTTAAAAATGGCATTCAACTGAGGGTTCCAGAAGCCTATTAATCTTCTCATTCAACCTCCTCACCTCTCAGCCTCCCCCACCCCCATACACATACACATTTTTCATCCTGATAATGTTGGACATATTAGAGCCTGACAAAAAAAAAGAGATGGTGACTTGTTCTTCCCACAAACTTTTTTTTTTACTTCTGCAAATCTTGGAACCTCCTTGAACATACTGATTTCTTCTGCTTGTTTTCACTAGCATCTCTTTGGTATCTACCCATCTTAATTCAATACTTGATGGAGTATTAAGAGAAAATCTTGCTGTTTTTGATCGTCCAGAGCAGTTACATTACAACTACATTACAGACCAGTGGGGTGAATCTCATGATTAGAATATAGCAATTATACAGCTTGATCAAAAGGTATAGAAACAATTGTAAGGGAGATTTTTTTTTCCCCAGCTCAGAAATCTAGGGTAATGGGGAATGCGGCAAAGACCATCTGAGTTAAAATAATAAGTAAAGTAATACAATACAAATAAGTACGTAGTAAGTAAAAGCCCATGTAGGTATATAAAATCGCCTACCAAAAATCTGAAAACTGAAAAGGGCATTTATAGAAGATGGAAAGAGGAATATGGATAGATCACCAGGACAATACATGGAGATAAACTAGAATTGAAGGAATGGTGTCAGAAAGGCTAAGCATCGGATTGGTGAAGGGAAAATAGCTATCTATATTCAAAATAAAAGGAAGCAATGAAATCAGTACTGCATTAATCAGCTCAGTGAAAATGGCAAAATGTCAGTGGATAACAAAAAAAAAAAGAGGCATTACTTAACTCTTATTTTGGCTCAGCCCTCTCTAAGCAGAGAGTATTTCACAGGGCAATTGGAAAGGGCAGGATGTAGAGGTAGAAAGGAGTCATTTGCCACATGGTTCAGTCCTGGGCCCTGTACTCTTCACTACTTTTATTTGTGACTTGGATGAGGAGATAGAGGGAATACATACAAGAAAAGGCTTTAATATATAACACAGCAGCCTTGAAAGCTTAGTAAAATTAGCCTAAAATAATGGACTGATGTAAGAGAAACAAAGATTTTTACGGTACTTAGGAAACAGAAATTGTAGTGTATGCCTTTAAAGCATACACGGAAATGTCAGCACAGCACGGGGCTGGATAGCTCCAGGCTATATCTGCTTTGGCGGGAAAGCCTGAATAGGGAGAGTCGTTGACAGCCCCAGGGCATGGTCAGCTCTGGCGGGAAGCCAGGGTTTAAATCCATTGGCCACCTGCACTGGCGGGAAGCCCAGGTTTAAATCTATTGGTCACCATTCACCTGGGCAGGTATAAAGAGACGCCAGGTAACCCCTTTGCTCCAGCTTCATTTCTGACTCAATAAAGAAATACTACCCAGCTCAAGTGTCCGTCTCTCCGTTCAACCACGCGACATTGCAGAAATAAAATGACAAGATATAGAGTGAAAAAAAATGTCTTTGCAATAATACTTGTGAGAAATGTCCGAATGAGTATGAATCAGCAGTGTAATGTGACTGCAAAACTGGCAGACAATTTTAGAATGCATCTGTTTCACTCCAAAGAAACTAATGGATGGGGTTTGGAAATGCAAAGTGCCCAGACAAACACAAAGTCTTGTCTACTTAGAATACAAAAAGGGGAGACAGCCCTTACAGGCTCCTGGGATAAGAGAAAGAAAATCAGATTGGATTGACCGGAGAGCAGCATTGGAATAGAGTAGGGTAGTTTGAAAATATAAAAGTGCTTCTGTAATCATATTCTTCAGTTGTCTTATTTGGCAATAGCTGACTAATAAAGATTAGTTGTGTCTTAATTTTCTGAATTTTTGAAACCAGGCAGTTAAGAGAACAAGTCTTTTCTGATTCTGCAATTGTTAGGTTAATCAAATTACTGTGCCCAGTTCTGAGCACCACAGTTTAAAAAGAAATAAATAAATTATCTGAACAGGTTTGAACAAAGCAACAAGATTCCAGTGAAATAATATAGTTATTAAGGTTACTGTTTTGGGGAGATAGGCTGTTGTCTTAGTTTTAACGGTCGTTTTGAATCCAGGCTGTCAAGTTTCATTTTATTTTTAGTTGTTTTAATTACTATTAAATTTTGTAATAGTGTAACATAATAGTGTATTTAATAGTAATAATAATAATTAAAGTCTGGATAGTGGACAGGATAGTGGACAGCAGACAGCAGAGTAGAACTGAAAAAAATAACAAAATACAAAGACCTGACACCAATAGACCTATTTTATCAATAGAAGTAGAATAACTGTGGCAAAAGAAGCCAAAGATAATACCAATAGTGATAGGCTCCTTGGGGGCAATCCCAAAACATCCGAAGTACCATTTGAACACAGTAGGCATTGACAAAAATCACCATCAGTCAATTGCAAAAGGCAGTTTTACTTGGAACAGCTCACATCCCGCAACAGTAACTTTAACACCATCAAACAAACATGCCTATCCCAGCTTCTTGAGAAGGGCTTGAAATGTGAATATTCTATACAACCTAACAGCTGGCTATGTGACAAACCATAATGAGCAGATTAAAACATTGTGAGATTTCCAAGTACACATAAATAAAGTCTGATAAAGTCTTGGCCCATAATACACCAGATATAACTGCAGGTGTGGATAACTGATGTGGCAATACTAGGGATAGTAGAATAGAAGACAAAGAATTGGAGAAGATCAGAAAATAACTGAACATTGAAATTGAAAGATTATGGCATAAATAGGCTGTGGTAGTCCCAGTGGTTGTGGGCACACAAGGTGTCATACTAAAAAAAATCTTGAATGGCACTTAGAAAATCTGCACATTGACAATATTTCCATCTGTCAATTGCAAAAGACCCCACTGCTTGCATCTACACATACAGTAAACTATGCCAGGACATTATGACATCTTAGGTTCTCAGGAAGAACTTGATGCATATGAAGGCAAATACCAGGTAAAGAACTGGCAACTGAAGTTTCACATTGTTGTGAATAATAATAATAATAATAATAATAATAATAATAATAATAATAATAATAATAATAATAATAATAATAATAATAATAATAATAATGGCTTTTTTGTCATAGAATGCACGGAATGGTGTTCCAGCACCTCTTTTCAATAGAATTTGTGGAACTAAAAAAAGTTCAGTCAGACCTTCTAACTTCTTGCGGGGGAAAAAAAAAGATCTCACAAGGAGTTGGAAGGTCTGACTGAACTTTTTTTAGTCCCATAAACTCCATTTCCTGCAGCAGAAGAGAAACACGCCAGAGCTGGAAAGCAGGTTAGCAACTCTTATTTTTTACTCAGCCTGTCCTCGGTCTCTCTGGATGGCATCCTGGAGAGAAGGACCCTTCCCGCTGCCTTTCTCCCCTGGGCCAATCCTGAACAACCTCCCAGCAGCCCAGACATGGCTGGACCTTGCACAAGGAGAGCGACCAACCAAGAACCCCAGCCCAGAGGAAGTAAAGAAAATGGGGAGGGGAAGGAGGGTCTCTAGAAGATGCTGTGGTTGCTCCCGAGGTGCTGAGGTAGATGTGGTGGTGAAAGATGATCCCTGTGGTCCCCTCCTGCCCTTGAACCACTCTCTTAGACCAGCCATCAGCAGCGCATCAGCCCCAAGCGCCCCCTGACTCATGGCCCATTGTAGAACTGCCCCGATCCTATACATCACCCATACAGCTATGGCAACAGTGGTAACCCCACCCACCTCCGTCTTCCCTCTCGGCTCAGTGGGTATAAATAACCAGCAAAGTCTGCCAGGAGTTGTAGTGTTGTTTGAGAAGGGATGCTGTTGCATAAATATGCTTAGACACACAGTATTATTCTTGTTTTGTCAGTTCCTGAGTCATTGTAATAGTTTCATCCCCGCTCATCCCATCCACCTTAGTATGGCAGCCTGGCTCGGGACAAAAAAGCAATTATTATTATTATTAATTATTTATTATTATTATTATTATTATTATTATTATTATTATTATTATTATTATTATTATTATTATTATATTATCATCATTATTATTATTATTTGCTGCCCTCTCTTTTGGGGGAAATTAACATTTGACAGGCTCTCTGCTAGCACATAGAACCACCAACATAGGTAGCTAGATATGACTATAGCAACTACCAATTCAATAAGAGTCAGTAACATTGGACCAACAGAACTTCTGATCTCTTGAAAGCTGAAGACAAAAGAAACTCACCACGCACCAAACATAGAGAGAATTCCACAGGCAAACCAAACAATCAAGGAGAGGCCCACATTGCCGGAGTTTTTCAGGACCCCCTTGGGAGAGATGAATATGCCACTCCCCACCATGCTCCCAATGAGAAGTGAAAAGGCCCTCAGGAGTGTGATCTTTTTCCTCAGAAAGACAGCCTCTTCTTTCTTCTTAGATTTTCCCATGGCTAGTGTGATTCTGGGTCAGTAGAAGAATAAGCAAATGTCAAAGATGTTGATGCTGGTGAATGTCTTGAGAGACCATAAAGATCTTTCCTTGGATTCTTGATCAACCTACATTGAAAAAGGAAGAGCATTTGTTTTTAAAGTTAATGGTTAAGACAGAATTGTACATTTTGAAGTAAATATAATATTCTTATACCCATATTTGCATCCTGACATTAATTTGGTGGCAGGAGCATAATAACCTATATTACATCCACTAGTGTTTATACAAGTAGTACTCAGCTTACGACCACAATTCAGCCCAAAATTTCTGTTGTTAAGTGAGACATTTGTTAAGTGAGTTTTGCCCCATTTTATGACCTTTCTTGCCTCAGTTGTTAAGTGAATCACTGCAGCTCATAAATTAGTAACCCAGTTGTTACGTGAATCTGGCTTCCCTATTGACTTTGCCTGTCAGAAGGTCGCAACAGGGCACAGCAACAGTCATAAACGTGAACCAGTTGCCAAGCATCTGAATTTTGATCATGTGGCCATGGGGATGCTGCAAACGTTGTCATTGTGAAAAACGGCTGTCCCTTTTTTCAGTGCCATTATAACTTTGAATTGTCACTAAATGAACTGCTGTAAGTCGAGGACTACCTGTATAATGACAACCTAGTTGATTTTTTGTTTCCCAGCTACTAAAGAACCTCACAAAGAAGTTCCATTATTTGCAGGTTTACTGTTTCCATCTAATAGTAGGTGAGATATATGACCTTAACTCCAGCCACAATTTTTTCTACCCCTTTGTTTCCCCCTGTGCACAGCCAGTGACATCTGATTGAGAGTTCACACTTTGTAATTAGTTTGAAAACTTCAATCTGGGGTTTATGGAGTTTACAGGTACTCCTCATTTACTAACAACAGTTGAAACTGGCAACTCAATTACTTTTACTTTACTTTTACTTTTATTAAATTTGTATACCCCCCTTCTCCCGAAGGACTCAGGGCGGTTAACAGGGCATATATAAATAACAATACAAAAATTAAAAAGGAATTAAACAAATGCCCAATTAAAAATTACAATAACAATAAAAGCAATAAAAGACCCATTAAAAACCCTAACGTTCCCCATCAGGCCAGACCAGCTAGTTCAAATAAGTGGGTCTTCAGCCCGCGCCGGAAGGAGCGAAGGTCCGATGCCATCCGGAGCTCAACCGGCAGTTGGTTCCATAACGCCGGAGCGCCCACAGAGAAGGCCCTCCCCCTGGGGGCCACCAGTCGACATTCCCTGACCGGAGGCACCCTGAGGAGGCCCTCTCTGTGGGAACGCACAGGGCGGAGGGGAGTTGACGCCGGCAGCAGGTGGTCCTCGGGGTACCCTGGACCCATGCCATGTAAGGACTTGAAGATCATGACCAAAACCTTGAACCTCACCCGGAAGACAACTGGTATTGGTAACTGATACAGCTGCTAAGTAGAATATTACGTGACCACAACTGCTTATGAGTTTATTACAACTTTATTTTATCCATCACCCATTTTGGGCTTTTCCAGCCGGGATTTCCGCAGTCAGAGCTTGAAGAATAAATAGAATGAGAAGCCAGCTACTGGAAAGAGAGATTTAATCAGCTGAGTGACAATTCAGCATGAATCCCCGCCTAGCTAGGAAGAGTGGTCTCCAAACGTGAGTTTTTAATACCTTTTCTTGGTTTTCAAAACTCTCATTTCTGATTCGTGGTTCCAAAACTATCATATCTGATTCATGGAGCAGTGTCTATTGATGGCCTAATTTATTAGATATTGCTCAGGAAAAAGGTTAATCCTTGCCTCAGGAAAGGATCTGGTGTGTTTCTATGTGTTTTATTATTATTGTGTTCTTTCTGTGTCCCTGTTCTAATCCTGTCAGTCTTAAGTGTCAATAGCCAGTCTCGCATTCCCGCGGTTAAGCTTATCTTAAATATTTACACTGATACTTTGTATCTGGCATATTAAGTGTTTGTTTGCCTCTTGGGCTACTTAGCTTGGACCTGAGTCAGACTACTTTTCTTTGCATTGGGTTTCCCCCCCCCTGTATTGGCTAATGTATTTTGTTTGATTAAATTGTATCCTTTTTATTGGGGTGAAGGTCTCTCATCAACCATGAGAGAAGAACAGAGGTCCCAAGACTGTATGTAGCAATTGGTGTTTATTTGCACAGTAATACCAACAATGACTGTCCTGTGAAACATTAGTTTATTTATTGGCATATGAAATACTAGGACAAAATCATCATCATAACTACAATAACAGTAACAGTAAAACTAATAATTCTGGCATCAATGATTTTACACAAGTCCTCTCTAAAGACCTTTGGTAGAAGTCTAGTTTCACCAGACTTTGAAGGCCAATTATCCTCATCTTGGGGGGAAAGCATTTCCAAAGGACAGGAACCCCTGTCCCAAGACTGTAGCCCAAAATAAGAGAGAATTGTCAACTGGCAGTTCCTGGTTATCTTGTTTAGGCAGGCAGTTCTTAGATACCTGCTCCCTGAGCCAGATTGGGCTTGCACTTAGAACAAACCTGGTAACCAGTGTAGTTCCTGTAGCGGTGGTGTAATATCACAGTACTGGGCTGTGTTTTCAGCCAAATGAAGTTTCTGAAGAAAAGTACATCCATAACCAGGAAAGATTGTAACTGACATACCAGGAAAAATTGGGCAAAAGCCTTTCTGGCCACAACTTCTACTTGCTCTTGCAGCAGGATGTGTGAGTTTAGGAGGACCCACAAGGTGTAGGTCTGCTGGCTCTGAGGGAGTACAACTATCTCAGGAGTCAAAGTTGATGAACTCTTGGACCTACCAAGTTTCTGAATTAAGAATCATTTTGTCTTGGTTGGATTGAAATTGAGCTTGGGGGGTGTCCAGGCATTGGGTCAGGACAGCTATAGCATTTGGCCAAGTGGAAAAATATGACTGGGTTTCACTAGCAAACTGATGATAATACACTATGAATCAGCAGATGGCCTTTCCCAACAGCTTCAAGTAAACATTAACCAGAATTGGAGAAAGGGATGAAACCTTGGGCACCTGAGAACAATTTCTTCCCTCCTGCCACCACCAGCTGGACTCATCCACCCAGTTAAGTACAAACCAGTATAAATGATGTCTTGGCATACATGTCTCCACTTACAGCCCTCATATATACAACCCAAGGTTGTTCCAAGGCTGTTCCACTAGAACAATGATGGTTATGGTCTTTCAAATCTGCACAACGCCCAGGCCTGAATCCCACACTGCTCAGGGTCCAGATAATATCCTCCAGTTCTGTTTTCAACTAAGGGAATAGTTTTAAGAGTGGAAATCAAAGCAGTTGGTCTCTAGGAGATATCCCAATTCTTATTAGAACCAAAACATAAAGAACAACTCCAAACAAGTCTGTTACACCCCTTTTCACGAAATCACAACATGAAGGTGGCCTCCTAAAGCACTTCAGAAAGTTAGGAGACTGCACTACTCTGAAACCTTGTTCATCCCAGAGTTGTAACACTGAAGATTGTTAGATCAGCAACAAGATCAGAAAAATAATGTACTGTGATCTTCCTAATACTGGATTAAAAGGCTAAAAAGATGCGGCCTAGGCCTTCAATGGGACACAGCATGAAGATTCATGTTCCAACTGAATCCACAAGACAGTGAAAAAAGAAAGTGCTCACAACTTACAAATATTTTAGGTATTGGTTTTGAAGAAAGGAATCAAACAATTCCAATTTTTTTGCGCTGCTCCAGTTAAGACAGTACTGTTTCTATGTCTCTAGGACATTCTCCCTTCATTGTCTCAAACTGCCATCCTGCCTTTAGAAGTATGAATGTGCTGTCCAATCTACTTGCAAAACTATTGAACAGATTTCCTGATTTTTAAAAATGATCAGAAACTTTAAAAGCAGTTGCAGGGAGATCTGAATCAGGTAAAGAAGGACTAATCTTTTCTACAAGTGCTAAAAAAATGGGGGCGGGGGTTGTGGTACCTGTTAGTAGGAAGGGAAGGTACCTGTTGTTGGTAGGAAGGAAAAAGAGATCAAGCACAATATGTAGGGTTAGGACGCTGAGCTTGTCGATCAGAAGGTCGGCAGTTTGTCAGGTCGAATCCCGAGTGCTGTCTAACAGAGTGAGCGCCTGTTACTCGTCCTAGCTTCTGCCAACTTAGCAGTTCGAAAGCATGTAAAAATGCAAGTAGAAAAATAGGGACCACTACGGTGGGAAGGTAACAGCGTTCCATGCGCCTTTGGCATCTAGTCATGCCAGCCACATGACCACGGAGACGTCCTCGGACAAGCACTGGCTCTTCGGCTTTGAAACAGAGATGAGCACCGGCCCCTAGAGTTGGAAACGACTAGCACGCATGTGCAGGGGAACCTTTACCTTTACCTTTACATACATACATAAATACATACATACATATATATATATATATATTCACTAATTTCATAGAAAAGTGTACAGTATTATCCAATATGATTTATGTAATGTGTGTTTTGTATGTGAATCTGAAGTTCTGCCCTATGTGGTTACTTTTGCCTGTCTTTCAGTGTGTAGCTGCTAGGAACAGAGCAGAGTTGTAGCACCAGTTTTATGGAAAGCTGATGTTCAACTCAACCATACGATGAGATTAATTACTGGGTGCATAAAATCTACACCTATTCACTGGCTACCAGTTCTTAGCCACATACTTCCCCCGCACATATGACGATAAGAAGCTCTCATTCGGGAGTATAGTAAGTGTTCTGTATACAATTGCACAGCCTCGTGATCAGTGGCGTAGCGTGGGTTGTCAGCACCCGGGGCAAGGCAAGTAATTTGCGCCCCCTAACCCGTGGATTTTAGCACTCGAGTCTGCCGCAGGGAGCCCCGCATCCTGGGCATCCGCCGCACCCCCCACCCACGCCTCCCCCGGGAAAAGGGGGAAGGTCCGGCATCCCCTCCCTCACGTGCAGCAGAAGCGCCGGGACCCGAGGCCGTGCCAGGAGGCGGGCGCCGCAGCGGAGCCTCCGCTTCGGAGCTGGCGGGGGGGCGGCTGGGGGCGCCGCCGTCCCTTTCTTACCTCTGATGCCTGGAAGAGAGCGGGACCCACCAGCGCAGCTGCCCGTCTCGCTCAGGCATGCACCGCGGCTGGCCAGGGCTTCCGCCGGGGGCGCATCCGGGTGCGGGGAGCGAGGGGGCCGGCACAACGCCCCGTGAGCTTGGCAGCCCTTGGCCAGAGCTGCGGCTGAGCCTGGAGCCGCACCAGCCCGCACCTGCTGCCCCAGGAGAGCTCGGCTCGCTCCTCTGACCCCCCTCCTGCCACCGCCGCCCCCTCAGCCACGTGCGCCGGGCCGCCACCGCGGGGGCCGCTCTAGCGCGGAGAGGGGGAGGCCGGTCCCCGTTCGGCCCGCCAGCCCCGGGAGAGCCCCGCGCGAGCGCCTCGCCATCCGCTGAACTCTGGCTTTTGAGCAGGAGCGACCTTGCCCTGCTTGCCCTTGCCGGGCGCCGGGAGCAGCCGCCGCCGACCGCCCCGCTTTTCGCAAGCCCCGCTATGCCGCCGCCACCTGCCGCGGGGTGAGGGAGTCGGGGCCGCACTGGTGGGCGCTTCTCTGGCAGTGGGGCATGCTGGTGCCCTGCACTGCGCTCCATCTGCGGGGGCCGCCCTGGGAAAGGTGGAAGTGCAGCTGTGGTCTGGGATGGCTCCGAGCCCTGTCTGGCCGGCTTTGTGCCTCCGTCCCCCAAGAGTAGCTGGTTGTGAGTTGCTGCTTCCCCGAGTGCGCCTCAGCCCCGGATCCCCCCCGCGGGACTCCAGCCGCGCGAAGGGCGCTTCGGCGCGTCTTCCATCCCTCCCGAGTGCGAGCGCGCCCCCCCAGATGTTGCGCCCGGTGCGGCCGGCCCCCCCTGCACCCCCCACGCTACGCCACTGCTCGTGATTGGCTAATCCAGCCGGCGGGAATTCTTGGACACCGGGCTGGGTGCCTGAGGCAAGGCGGGAGATTCCAGCCAGGAGGTTGGCTAGCGTCCGGCACTTGCTGGACATATAAGCAATACAGGGCCATGCGAGGTCAGTTCGACCACGTGCAGTGAAATAAACAGTCTAAACCCCAATCCGTCTCCGTGTCATCTGTCGCCCGACCGAACACAACAGTAAGATCCTGCTAAACTCCTCTCTACCCATTCATACCTATACCTCTGATCTCTTAAGATGTCGATTAAAGTCAAGAAATCCACCACTCTTCACAGCACTTAAGCTGCTGGCCGAACATCAGAGCACTATACAAAAGTGGATGGAAGCATGGAGTAGCTATACCTCCCAAGATATTTCTGAGCATATTAATCCTAATAGTATACCTCCAGGATTTAATCTACCCCAACACATATGGGTGACATACAATAGAATTAGAACGACTCATGGGGTGTGTGCCGATTCTCTGTATAAATGGGGAAAGACACCTTCAGCACAATGTGATTGCGGGGCTCCCCGACAGACTATCCAACATATAGTGAGGGAATGCACTAATAGAAGATACCCGGGAGATTTTAAGGACTTCCTCTGCGTAACAACGGCAGCTACTGACTGGATCTCCAAACTCGACATTAAACTCTGAAATGTTATTTCTGCTTTCCTCTTAGGTTTTATAATTGCTTCTTTTTTAAAAAAAATTGTTTTAACTGTTCTAACTTGTAAATATGAAGTGCTTTTAATTCTGTGTGTGACCAGCCATATGCTAAATAAATAAATATGGAAAGCTGTTCTTAGGAAGACCCTTTTCACCCCACATCAGAAATCAACTGTTCAGAAAGGTCTTTAGGCCAAGTTTATGTGAGATCTGCTCCCTGTTTTTCTTTATTTATCTGCTTCTGGTTTGGATCTCAGCGTTTCAACTGCCTCTGTTTTTGTGAGATGTGTTTTCTGAGTCACTAAGTTCTAGGCTACTGACAAAGCAAACTTTTTGAACTGTTTACATAAGAAAAGTTGAGCTGAAAAACTGTCTATCTCAGAGAGCAAGAGAGAGCCTTGTTTTTCTATCTAAGAGAAATCATATGCATCTGGCAGGACTGTTACTTAAGCTTAAATTTCCAGACATACTTTCAGGTTGCTTGGTTAACCTGAAAAAACTCTTAATTGTTATAGCTTTATAAATCTCATAATGTACAATTTGATCTCTTCCAATATTGTCCTTATTTCCATATTCCATATTCTCACCATGAACATATGTTGGCTTTACGTTACGGCATCTCTCTCTTCCACCACAGCAGAACTTCAGGTGACAAGAAGTCCTACAATTAAGAATTTTCTCTCATGTTTTTTTTTACTCATTTCAACTATCAGAGCTCACCTTTTGTGGGATTTTAAAGAAACCAAATATTTAAATGTGATATTTATACATCAAAAATCTTATTATACAACATCCATATATCCACATCAAATGGATGACCCCTTTTATAAGAAAAATAGCTCCTTTAACATCAGTTCTGTATTTAGTATATCAGAAATCCCCCCATATCAAAATAACTTACCTTATGTCCGGCCAGAACTTGAAAATAACATTCAACGTAGCACAGTATTTAAACAAAATGATCCGGTTAAGATCTGCATATGTGGGACTGATTGGGGTAGATTGTAAGGGTGACTCCGAAATATAATGTTATCATATTTTATCTATATCTTAAATTTGTATTTTATTACTATTTCAACTTAAATTGTATTTTAATTCCATTTTAAATTGTATTTTATCAAATTCCATTTTGGATTGCTTTTATCAAGTTTTGGTGACGTTTTGTTGCTGGAACTTTGTACTTTGATATGGCCCAAGGGCTAATCAATAAAGTTGTTGTTGTTATATCAGAAATCAGAAAGAAAGAAACATTTATCATTTCAAAAGTGTTGCTTTCCTGTTTCTCCATTGGCCTATATACCAGGCATTTAAAAACATGAAACCTAAGTCTGTTTCTTTTCTACTATTTTAGGGATGGATATTATTGCTTACTTTTCGTAAAGTGAAATATCTCAATAAAGCAAATCGCTTTCGCTTTTAAAGCCGAATTCTTTTATAAAATGGATTAAAATTCAAGAATGTTAATCCTTATGGCTACACTTAATACTGTTCTGTATGTGAATGGTATAAATGCAACATTTATAAAAATCTTTTTTGTTCACACTACTATGGATTTTTGGCTTTTATTCCATCATATTACTGTATATTGTATTTTTACTCAAAGAATCAGGTTTTTAATGGCTGCCCCAGTTCTGTTATGTAAATTGAAATCAATTTAAGCATTTTATAGGCAAAGGGGTACTCATTGCTCCCTCCCCCCTCTCTCTCTCATGTGTGTGAATGTGACAGAAATAGAAAATGAACCAAGTTAAAATATCAGTAAATACATTGACAAAATCTGACCTAAAATATTTGTTCATAGGTGGATATCATAGGTTTAGCTGTTATGTGAAATAAATAGATTTGAAAACAATAATTTGAGCAGAACCCAAAGTTCAAGTGCACACACCAGGGTTTTCTGCTTGAACAAGACCATGTCTTCATCTGATCCTCAATCTGAGGAAACTTTAAATTTAAGTTTAAGCCTTAATCTGAATATGAATGGGTTCCTCTTGTCCAGCAAAGGATATTATCAGTCTTTGATGATAATAAAAGCCATGGTGGTGCAGTGGTTAGAATGCAGTATTGCAGGCTAACTCACTGCTCACTGCTAGGAGTTTGATCCTGACTGGCTCAAGGTTGACTCAGCCTTCCATCCTTCGAAGGTCAGTAAAATGAGGACCCAGAGTGTTGGGGGCAATATTCTGTAAAATCTGTAAACCACTTAGAGAGGGCTGTAAAGCATTATGAAGCGGTATATAAGTCTAAGTGCTATTGCTATTGAGCTGTCAGACTCAAAGGATCAGGACTATAAGTTAAGTTGCCATCCAGAAATATTTATTGTTCAAGCCTACGTGCAAGAATTTAGTCAACTAAAGTTCAAATCTCAATTGGAGCCTGATAGTGGTCAATGGAATTTAAGGGAATCTGGACCACTTATGGCAACACAAAGACTCTAAGCTGATGATACATTTAACTCCACCCCCAGCTCTCCCTGCTCTTCACCTACCGGAACCAGTGACTTGTAGGGATGGGATCCTATTAGCCATCACTCTGGGCTTTGTCCATTGTGTCCCTGGCCAACCTAATATGAGTAGTGGGACAGTCTGAATCTTTTAAATCAGCTGTTCCCACAAAGTCCAGGTCTTCAAGCCAATCCACAACTTAGAGTTATGTACTAGAAAGAGAATTTAGCCCTCTAGTAACTGATAATTGGTTCCAGGGGCTATGTGGTTCAGAAGATCACCCATTTGCCCATGCCTATTCTTTGTTAGTCATTTTAAGCCAATTAAAGACATGGAGAAGAGGTTGCTGATATAGCAAGGGTTCCTGTGCCATGCAACCCACCTTCCTACAGCTGTTAGTTGTTAGCTGGGTTATTTATACATAGACAACAGGTAAAAGTAGGGAAACTCAAAGCTATCAACTCTCCAATCCCACAGATGAAACCTAACTCCTTTCCCAGCCTGGGAATGGAGGCAGGAAAAGGAAATGACCCAACTAGAAGAACAGTGCAGAGGAAGTGATCCTCTCATTTTGGTCTGCAATCCCCCATAAGACCTGTCAGCTGTTAGTGAACTACTTTTTGATCCATATGTGCAAAACCTGGAGTGAGTTTTGATAGATGACCAAGTTGGTTAATCTGCCCATCTGTCAGGGTTCGCTTGTTCTCAAGCTCATTCCCCATCTCATGTTTATTCTTTCCTGCTGGCTGGTGACATTTGGTGGTAGGGGAGAGAAATAGCACCAGGCAATCCACCAATACAGTGACATCCACAGAAGGAGTAAAGAAGTCAGGAAGATGAAAGCAGCATTGCACCTTCCCAATGCAAGCTCTACCATTTTAAAACATGTGTTCTGATGTCATACATTCACCCAAAAGGAGCAAGCTCATGGTGGGAAATTACTTTAATCATTATGATACTTCAAAGATATCAGAGTTGCAACTAGATCTGGATCTAGAAATTTCGCAACAAAGTTGTTTCGATCTCTTCAAAAGTGAAATAACACATTGCCACAAATGTAGTAGATAACAGCAATGGCTCTCTCTCCATCTTAAGTCTCTTCCTGTGCCCCAGAGCTATACAACTTTAGTACCTCTTAGAAAAATTATAACACAGAGATCTGTGACCAGGAATATATGAATCAATCGTCCATGCTGGAGCATTGAAGTTTATGAATATCCACAAGACAGAGAAATAAATTAGAAGCCTATTCATTGAAATAAAGAGTGTGACATTGTCATTTTCTTCCTCTGTATGACAGCTGTTTCTCACATTGATAAGTGATTTTTAAAACAATCAAGTGCAGAATGCCCAGATTTGTAAAAGAAAGCTTCCTTCCTGGTGTACTGAAAAATTACAAGAGCCCAGAATCTTGCTGCCTTAAATTGTCTAAATGTATAACAGAAGCTCGCAACTTGGGCGTCCTCCTGGATTCACGGCTCAGTTTGGAAGATCATTTAGGAGCCGTGACCAGGGGGGCTTTTGCCCAGGTTTGCCTGGTGCACCAGTTGCGGCCCTATTTGGACCGAGATGCCCTATGCATAGTCACCCATGCGTTCGTGACCTCCCAGCTAGACTACTGCAATGCTCTGTACATGGGGCTGCCCTTGAGGACCACACGGAGGCTTCAGCTTCAGCTGGTGCAGAATGCAGCCACGCGAGTTGTGATGGGAGTTTCCCGATACTCCCATGTAACACCTCCGCGAGCTGCATTGGCTTCCAGTTGCCCTCCGGGTGAGATTCAAGGTGCTGGTGATGACCTATAAAGCCCTAAATGGCATGGGCCTGGATTATCTGAGGGAGCACCTGCTGCCAGCGTCAATTTCCCATCGTCCTGTGCACTCCCACAGGAAAGGCCTCCTCAGGGTACCACTGGTCAAGGATTGTCGGCTGGCGATCCCCAGAGGGAGGGCGTTCTCTGTGAGCGCACCTGCCCTATGGAATCAATTGCCAACGGAACTCCGGATTGCCCCTGACCTTCGTTCGTTTCGCCGGGACCTAAAAACCTGGCTCTTTGAGCTATCAGGCCTGGACTGAGGGGTTTTAATGATTTTAAATTGGGATTTTAATTCTTGGGGCCATATTTAATTTAATTTTATTTTAACTTAATTTCATACTGTATTGTTTTAAATTTTGCCCTGTAAACCGCCCTGAGTCCTTCAGGAATAGGGCGGTATACAAATTGAATTAATAAATAAATAAAATAAATATTTCTCACAAGAAAATAAGAGGACAGGTTGGAATTCTTGTCTCACACACTTAACCTTCTTTCTAATAAATAGTATTTATCATTTTCTGAGTTACTTGCTTTTTGGATTAACTTTTTCTATTCCAGGTTTCCACAAGAGAAGCATGACATTTTACTTGTTTATCTTTCTTCTTTACAGTCAGTGAAACTTATGCTCTCCATTTTCCCCAACAAATAAAGAATTGAAGGACACCAAATGTTGTTCAGAGTCTCGCTTGAGGTCTTCCCCTGTTATAAACACAGATATTGAAGTCTGGACTTTCCTCATAGAGATCATAGGCTTCACTTCCAATCTAAGAGTCAATCGTATGAAAGCCTTTACTATATTAACCTGACAAGCACTCATTTTTCATTTAAACTTCACACCATTCCCATAATTTCTTAGTTAGCTACACTATATTTAGCATACATTCATCAACTAACAACAGCTCAGACATAAGAAAAGACACTTACCCAACAATTAAAGGAAACCTATAGAAATGAACTGATGCAGTATTACTTAATCCGCTGAACAATGCTGAAAATGACTTCTCTCATTTAAGTAATCTCTAACAACAAGAATGGGCAAAAACATCAAACTTCAGACTCCCCTAATTTAGCAAAGAGTTAAAAAGAATCTTAACTTCTTTAGAAAAATAAGCAAGGAATGTGAAAGTATTAAGCAGTGTAGATAAGTAGGATCACAGAGCTGTTGAACAATAAGAACTGGTAAACTAAAAGCTAGACACAAGCCCCTTAGCAAAAAAAAACAACCCACAAAAAACAAAACTCCAAAACCACACACTTTTTAAGTGCACGTTGAACTCTGGAACCAGTTGGAATCCTTCAGGAATTTATCACAAGCTTAACATAATTATCAGTTTGAATTATAATTGTTAGAATGACTGTGTGTTCAGCTTTAAAAGATAGTTTTCTTTTTAAAGAGTCATCAAAGGAAAATCCTCTAGTTGAAGTCTATTCTAACTGAACATTACTCTGTCAAAGTTCAGTATAAAGAATCACCAAAAAAGTTAGGATAAAGGTTACTATCAAAAGCTAGCACGTTTTGATCTCAGCTGGCAGACTAAGAAAGGCTTCTGTTTCTATTAAATTTATACTAATGTTTTCTAAGAAATATATCAGTCTGTATAAAGAGTCATAGGGAGATGCTATGGAAATTCCTATATCTTTTTAAGTTCTGCATATCACGTTTTTCCACTGATGGAAAGTGGCCAAACTATCATTAACAGTAGATAAGTGCTTAAAAAAAGTTTTTCAGGAAAGTAACTGGATTTTCTATGAAGAAAAAGTAACAGTACAAATAAAAAAGCTCATTCTTCCATAAATATCCATTAACCTCTGTAAATTCAGAGTACTGTGTTCATAATAAATATAGGCAATAACCTGTTGAGATATTTATGATTTAGTTCAGTGCAACCCTCAAAGCCAAACTTCCCAAACATTGTCTCCTAGATAAATAGTGAATGCAAAGCTGTGCTGGTTCAGAATTCTGGAAACTATATCTGAAATGGACCCCATTGGGGGAGATTTGTTCAAGCTGTTACATTGAATCCTAGAGTCTGTCTATAAAATAGGTGAAACAAAGCCAGTTGCATATAGAAGCTTATAGTCCATTCCTCATCTTGGCTGGCAGAACTTCAACCAAGAGAGCCATCATTCTATAATAGCACAGTTCTCTATCCTAGTGATAAACATATGAAAGAGTCTGCCTTCATCTTGTAGGAAAAATAGTTTTCTAGGAGTAGATGCAATTTCCCAAAGACCTGAATGTAATTTCCATAGCTGCTCCATAATTTTGATTTTTGATGCCAAGAGAAAATAATTGTTCATAAATGCATTGCTATATATTAGTAGTAACGAGGGCTCTTTTGTCATAGAATGCTCAGAACAGAGTTCCGGCACCTTTTTGGATGAAACCTTGTAGGGTAGGCAAGGCGGGTTGTATGACATGTGTGAGTTCCGGCACCTTTTTCTTTTACAAAAAAAGCACTGGTAGTAACTATATAGTAGCTCATGTAACTAGTTGGTCCTAATTTTAATTCAATTAAAATTAATCATAACCTTTTCTCTGTCCCCATCTACTTTTTATGTCTTGGGCCTACCAACTTTTGGGGGTATAATTCATGACATACCATTCAGTGGCATAAATAACCTTACTCCTTACCTTTCCCAAGGCCCCTGAATTGAAGAAAAGAACAAAACACCAAAGGAATTAATAATATCTCTCCCAATATCCAATTATTCTGAGAATAATTGTTTCTACTGTTGAATTATTCATTATTGAGATTTTTTTAAAAAAAATCATGGACACAAAATCTGCCTTCCTGCAAAACAGAAAGTTAGGAATGAAAATGATTACAACTTGAATAATAAAAAGCTGATCTGTCTCTTTCGAAAGAAAACTTTGATGATTCAAAAAAATTTACAACCCCCAAAATTTGCTTGTTTGGTTGATTTCAACATTCAGCCAACCAATCATGTTATTTTGAGGCAGGCAAGAGAAAAAACCCAGCATGCTGATGCCTCTAGGCCAGTTCCTTCTGTGAACAGCAGAATCTGTTCCAGATATTCCCAAAGAGATCTCCCCTTTTCCCATGCGAATCTCATGACTGTCCATTTTGTTGGTAACAAATGAAAAATAAGCAAACCCTTTTCCATGCAAGGACAGGAGAGGTTTCTGTCTCATCCTGCCACTGTTTTTTTAGCTGTGTTGAAGAAAACAAAAATAAAGGCCAGCATTCTGTAGGGGTCCAATATTGTAGCAAACAACTGCTTCCCAGAAATTTTTATTCTGTTAACCATTCCAGCTCCAGTAACCAGCACTATGGCAGTATTTCTCATGTGAACAAGGCACCAAGAGTGATCCTGCAAGCTTCCCTAAGTCGTAGGAACATTTGGCTGAAGCTCTGTTTAAAAGCAAAACACCTGCCTCTTCATTGTCTTAGAATGATTTTCAAAGCTGGTAACACTTTTATTGCAGAGAATGTGTGTATCAATAGCAAACAACAAGAACATTGCAACAGAGCTTCCTTACTCAAAGGCACATTACCAAATGCTAAAAATAGAGTGGAAGAAAAGCAGCTGCTCTATTGCTCTGTTCAGTTTGCTTGAAGAAACCAAGAACTGGTCTCGGATAGTGTGGTGAAGATATTCTTAATTGGTATTTTTCTTAAAAAAAACAACAACAACCCCAGACACTTCAGAGGCTCACAGTAATGAAATACCTAGACAATAAAATGAGACCTCCTAATTAGGCACCTATCCCCCAAACCCCACTCCCAAAATCCGATATATAGTTTGAGCACCACCAAAAAAATAATAATCATCAAATCCTTTGATGCCTAGTGGTTATCTTGTTTTTCACAGCCCGTATTTGCTAGCCCTTTTTTATTTCCTTGCATGTGGGCTTTGTAAAATGACACTGCAAGAGCTCTTACGTTCCTCAAATCTGAAAGGCAAATAAAACAAATATCTACACAGCCAAAAAGAAAAAGGTTATTTTTTTAAAAAAAAATATATCCTTGCAGCTCCCCATATTACTACATCAGCTTTGCAGATGACATTCAAACACAATTCCAATTGCATGGATGTTTATGAAATAGGAGTACGCAGGGTGCTGACAAAATTTCAAACTCTCCCCTCCCCAAAACATATGGACTGTGATTTTCTAGCTAAGGATGCCTGCCTACTGCCCATAAAAGTAGCTTATTTCAGAGCCATTGTATCAGCTTCATCTACAGAATTTCATTGCAGTTTTTCACCACACCAGGACATGCATTATCAAATGGCAATTAAAGGAACATTTCTTAAAAAAAAAAAGACAGCAGTCCTCTCCCTGGTCTTTCTCTAGCCTTCTGACAATTTCTGCTTCTGTGCTACCTGTTCAAGGGGCTTCTGTAGCCTTCCCAGTCTATAATCTCTTAATTAAAACCCCCATCTTCCCCAACCAACATGACGAGCTGAACATTCCTGGAATTGTAATCCAACACATCTGGAGAGCTAATCTGACATTTTTTGTATCTAAAAGTTATTTCTTTCAGAATGTCTAAGTTACTCACTTTTCTTTGCAGATGTCCAGGCACTAGCTTGGCAGAGCACCTTAATTCTCCTCCAGGACCAAAAACAGAGCTCTACTGGATGCTTTCTCTGCTGTTTGGCTTTTAGCTCAGCTGTTATCTATTTATTAAAAAAAATAAACCAAAAGGACAAGTTGCAGTTGAGTAAACATATTTTCTTTTTAACTCTGAAGCTGCTATCATCATCATCCTCTTTTCTAGATTATTAATCCATTAAGGTTCAACTATAAGGGTGGTATATAAATCGAATAAAATAAATAAATAAATAAATATATGTGTGTATAGTAGTTGTTTATTCCCTATATGCCAGAAAATTTAAAACAAATGAGTATATTTCTCCTTATGATTAGATAATTTAGACTGGAATAATCTTTGCTTATCTCTGCTAATCCACCAAAATACTGTTGGGCTTCCTTATTATTTATTCATAATTATCCTATTCTTTCATCATTAATGAAAGATATCCATATAGGATAAGGTCTATTTCTGGGCATAATGTTGTATATTATTCATTTAAGCTACTATTCAAAGACAATACAAATTGTTCCCTGTTATTACTTTTTAAAATTTAAAAAGAAAATCTCCCAGAATAACTATAAAAAGAAAGTAAGACTTTCCTGCCAGACAAAGTGGCAACAGTTAGTAGTTAAAACAAATCAAAACTAAATAAATAGAAACACTGATCAAAGAGGGCTTGATGCCTGTGAATAAATCCCATGTCTATCTCCATCTAACTTTGGCACATTTGGGGAACAGGCATCAAGTCAGACTTGTCTTTCTTGTGTTTGACTTATGATCCTCCCAAAGCTAAAGTGATCAACACTTTTAGAAACAAAATTGTGCTGTCAGGAACATAGAAATAAGCATTACTCTGTATTATATCATAAGTCCATCTAGCTGTGTATTGTTTACACTGACTCATTGCCACATATCAAGGTTTCAGGTATGATTTTTCTGCTGTATCTGGAAAGCCCAGTCATTCCACCTGGGATCTCCTTTGTACAAGGAGAAGAATAGAATAGAATAGAATAGAATAGAATAGAATAGAATAGAATAGAATAGAATAGAATAGAATAGAATAGAATAGAATAGAATAGAATAGAATAGAATAGAATAGAATAGAATAGAATAGAATAGAATAGTTGGAAGAGACCTTGTAGGTCATCTAGTCCAACCCCCTGCCCAAACAGGAGTCGCTACACCATTTCTGACAGATGGCAGTCCAGTCTCTTCTTGAAAGCCTCCAGTGATGAACCACTGATGAAGTACATATGAGCTATAGACTCCTCAAAGAATCTTGTGGTTTCTTGATTGAAGTCATTAGTATAGGCTGTTATTAAGAACCAACTTTCTGCATCACAGTCAGAGCTGAAGAAGCTTCTTGGATGAGAAGTGAAATGTCTTCAAAGATGAACAAGAAAATCCAGTTGCCTTGTGAAAAAGCATCTTTGGTATCTTAACAAAAACAGTAAGAGGAGGCTGTTATTCATTTACTTTTTTCCCATTTTCCCATTTTCATTATAAATATCTTTTTCAAACATAACCTCCTTATGTTTTCAGAACATTTTATGAATATCCATGAATAACATTTTGCAATCAATGAGAATTGATCAGTAATGGTTTGATAGGTGATGGAACTAGGACAAAGAGCCATAAAACACAGCAAGGTATCCTGATTAGCACCAAAGACATGGGAAAGATGAGTGTTTCTCAACATTGGCAACTTGAAGTTGTGTGGACTTCAACTCCCAGAATTCCCCCACCAGTGCTGGCAGGTAAATTCTGGGAGTTGAAGTACACACACATCTTCAAATTGCCTAGATTGAGAAACACTGAGATAGAATATTTCTTTTCTCTGTCTTACAGTGCCTTGATTTTGTTCCTTTGCTTCTCTGTGAAAGAAGCACAGAATGGAGATAAGACTTATCTCCATTTGTTATGTTCATTAATCACCAACCTGGAAAAAGTGTATGAACTAGGGTTCATGGGAGTTGAAATTCAACATTTTGACAAGGCATCTCGACAACAAGAACATACATTAATTAGCCAGTTAAAGTTCAGATGTGAATCTCCTATTGCTCCCAGACAGCTTGCCAGCTTCTAAAGGTGAATGCCCAGACTACAGACACTGTCTAGAGTGGACACAGTAGGTGAGAGTTCATTTCAGCCTCAGGCATCTATTTTCCCTGGCAGACTAGAATAAGCCAATGCTTGGAGTTAATCACAATGCTCAAACTAAAAGCAACAGAAATTAGAGAACCTTCAAGCAAATGAAGTGTCCCTTAGGCAGAGTCCTCCTACTGCAGGGGTCTTCAAACTTGGCCCTTTTATGACTTGTGGACTTCAACTCCCAGAATTTCTCAGCCAGCATGCCTGGTTGAGGAATTCTGGGACTTGAAGTCCACAAGTTATAAAAGGGCCAAGTTTGAAGACCCTGTTCTACTGGCACTCAAGTAATTAGAAGAAACCAGTCACTTACTGCCTTCCATGCAATTGCTACCACACTCACACACACTAAGTAGTCTTGCAATTCATTTGTCACCGAAGTTGCCTGGTGTGTTACATTTCATTACTGTGGCATATGCTAGCGGAGTGCAACATTAATAATATTGTAATGATTATATTGGTAAGAATTGCATTTGGGAGTTGTTGTTTTTTAATCAACTTTATTCCCAGAATGGTAGGTTTTGCACATTCCCAGTAAGGGAGCATTTAGTAAGACAAAGTAGTACAATCTTAGGTTCCAGATTTTCATGTGGGCCCCAATAGCCTTGGGTTCAAGTTACAGAAGCTTCCAAAAGCTGTTACCAAATTGTGATTTTTAATGGAGGGAAAGGGGAAAGTATTACATATGTGGTTAGGAAGCCATAATATTGGTTATATTTAATGTTATTTGTTTTCTTGTTCCACTCATTGCATTTGGTACTTTTTTGAATGTGAATCCTGGCTTATCGCTTAAAGTCCAAGTGCAATTTTCAGCTTGGGGGGGGGGAAATGCACTCCACTATTATAAGGAATGCAATGATTGAATGATTCAGGGGTTCAATTATTCAAACCATGTAATTGCTCAACTGAGAGAGCCTGGAGAAGGAACATATAATTTGTCCATAATCCATCAGTCTTTTAAATAAGCCTATAAATGTTTGTAGCCTGTAATTTAATTTAAATTTATTTATTTATTTACCAGCCTGCTGAGGGCAAAAAGAAGACAATTAGACAGTTCTGAATCTTCTGGCTACTAATGTACTTCCACATTAGTGCAAAAGATACTTCTATTCTTTGACAATATGCTTAGTGTTTATGCTAAATGCAGATGTACCACAGATCAATCACTTCTTCATCAAATTCTGTGATATAAATGAGACATCTGCGTAACTAAAATACTATATTCAGAAGGGCATATTCATATAAACAACAAGGATCCTGTTAGCACCTTTTCCTACAAACCAATTTTATTAAAAGCCATAATCTTTTGTGAACTACAGATTTGGTTTTTGGCTTCTGGGCATTTTTTGCATTTCAAATACAAACCTGTATTTAATGATTTATTTATTTTATTTATTTTATTAAATTTATATACCGCCCTATTCCCGGAGGACTCAGGGCGGTGTACAGGGAGGATTAAAACAAACATACAAAAATTAAAATCAGATTAAGACAATTAATTAAATGAAGTCCCTGAAATTTAAAACTAAAACCCAATAAAAATTAAAACCCCTCAGCCTGGGCCAGACAGCTCAAAGAGCCAAGTTTTCAGGTCCCTGCGGAATGAGCAAAGGTCGGGGGCAGTCCTAAGTTCCATGGGGAGTTGGTTCCATAGGGCCGGCGCGCCCACAGAGAACGCTCTTCCCCTGGGAATAACCCGCCACCATTCCTTAGCCGGCGGTATCCTGAGAAGGCCCTCCCTGTGGGAGCACACGGGACGAAGGGAGCTTGATGCTGGCAGCAGATGTTCCCTCAGATAACCCGGACCCAAGCCATTTAGGGCTTTATAGGTCATCACCAGCACCTTGAATCTCACCCGAAGGGCAACCGGAAGCCAATGCAGCTCGCGGAGTAGAGGTGTTACATGGGAGTATCGGAAAGCCCCCATCACAACTCGCGCGGCCGCATTCTGCACCAGTTGAAGCCTCCGAGTGGTCCTCAAGGGCAGCCCCATGTAGAGAGCGTTGCAGTAGTCTAAACGGGAGGTCACGAGCACATGAGTGACTGTGCGTAGGGCATCTCGGTCCAGATAGGGTCGCAACTGGTGCACCAGGCGAACCTGGGCAAAAGCCCCCCTGGTCACGGCTCCTATGTGGTCTTCAAAATTGAGCCGTGAATCCAGGAGGATGCCCAAGTTGCAAGCCCTATCAATGGGGGGGTAACACCTCACCCCCCATCGTTAAAGATGGAATAGTCTGGGTGACCCGAGATGCCGGTATGCACAGCCACTCAGTCTTGGCAGGATTGAGATGAAGCCTGTTTCTCTCCATCCAGACCCGGACCGCCTCCAGGCAACGGGACATCACATCGAGGGCATCACTGGGGTGGTTCGGGGTGGAGAAAAAAAGTTGGGTATCATCAGCATACTGATGATACCCCACCCCGAAACCATGAATGATCTCGCCCAGCGGCTTCATATAGATGTTGAACAGGAGGGGAGAGAGGACCGACCCCTGAGGGACTCCACAAACGAGAGATCTTGGGGCGGACCTCTGCCCTCCCGTCAACACCGACTGCGAGCGGCCCAGGAGATAGGAGGAGAACCACTGCAAAACAGTGCCTCCCACTCCCAACCCCCTGAGACACTGCAGTAGGATACCATGGTCGATGGTATCAAAAGCTGCTGAGAGTTCTAATAGGACTAGGACAGAGGAACAACCCCTGTCCCGAGCCTGCCAGAGATCATTCACCAGCGCAACCAATGCCGTCTCCGTGCTGTGCCCAGGCCTGAAACCCGATTGGTACTGGTCCAGATAATCAGCTTCATCCAGGAACAGAGGAAGCTGATGCGCCACCACATTCTCAACAACCTTCGCCAAAAAGCGAAGGTTGGAGACCGGACGATAGTTATTTAAAACAGCCCGGTCCAGGGCAGGCTTCTTGAGGAGGGGTCTCACCACCGCCTCCTTCAGGGCAGCGGGGAAGATACCCTCCTTCAAGGAAGCAGTTATTACTGCCTGGAACCAGCCTCGTGTCTCCTCCCGATGTGAGCTGCCACTCTATGCCTTTTATTTAAATTTATTAGTAAGAAAAGGAGTTACTAGCCTCTGATTTTTTTAGCTCTGATTTTGTTAAATCAAATCGCAGGATTTGGGTTGCAAATATCCTGCTAGCCATTGGATCGCAGAAGAGACTTAAGATTTCTTTGCTGGTATCTAGCCAATGACTGGAGTGTTGCGGTCCTGCTTTGGTAGTCCTAGTAGCATTCTTGCATCCCTGCATTCTTGTCACTTTTTTTTATGCACATGTAATTAACATTTCCGAGAATCTAATTTTGCAACCGTTGGAGATTCTTTTCCTTGTTGACTATTGTTATTAGCACATTTGGAGGCTACATTGAAATGTTATTTGGATGATTTATATTAATTTAATATGCTAATTTTAGAGTTCCTTTTCTCTTCATTATTCATCTTTTCTTTCTACGAAAACAGTCAAAGAGCATTCCACCCCTTTGTATACGTAATTATGTAACATGTAGTTTGTTTCTGTATTGTTACCATATTATTATTATGAACAGGAAAAACTGAAATTTTCAAATTAAAAACCTGAAAGGAGTTAAAATTCTTTGCTGTAAAATAAATAACACTTCAGCCATTCAGGTCAGGGTCTAGGGATGAAGGAAAGGAAATCAACACACAACAGATTCAGTATTTCTGGGTCAAAATCAGTGGTGGGATTCAGCCGGTTTGCACCAGTTCGGCAGAACCCAGGCCCAGAATGGACTTCCAGAAGTGGCATCCACACAGAGAACCGGTTGTTCACATATTTGAATCCCACCACTGGTCGAAATGTAAAGGTCTTTTCAGTTAAACTTTGCCTAAGTAATGAAATATGTTGGAAAACATTTCCCTGTAAAACACTTCCTCGTAAAACTTGATGACAGTCAAAAGGTCATCTTCTTAACTTTTCCATTAGATTTCAGATCTGCTCAATCTCAGTTTTCTACCATAGATGGACTCTTTTATTTTAATGACACTGAGTAAAGTGCTCCTGCTTTCCTGAACTTCAGAAATAAGGATAAATTCAAGTCTTTTCAATATGTTCTTCTTGAAGCATTTTTAAATGTCTTTTGTAAAAAGAAAGCAAAAGATCCAGCTTACACAGATATTGAGCTGTATGCCCACTGCAGAAGAGAACTAGCTTAAAGCCCCAGCTCCATGTGAGTGAACAATGTTAGACTAAATGCCACATGTTCTCTATGATTTGTTCCAGTTTTGTGGTCTCTCCAATACATATATATATACAATCCTCTCAGGGTTGGTGATTGAGTTCCCCAAACTTATGGTTTTGGGTGACTTCAATCTACCATCCCTGGGGGGGATCATCTGAGTTAGCTCGGGAGTTCATGGCTTCCATGACGGCCATGGACCTGATGCAGGTTATTCAGGGTCCGACTCATGGGGGGGTCACACGCTCGATTTGGTTTTTCTATCTGGACGGTGGTTAGATGATCTGGGTGGGGGTTCTCCAATTGTTATACCCCTGTCATGGACCGATCATCATCTCCTGCGGCTGGTCTTCTGTTTTGCCACCCCCCGTCATGGGGCTGTTGAACCAACGAGATGGTTCCGCCCTAGGCGCTTAATGGACCCTGAGCGGTTCCAGGCAGTGCTTGGGTTCCCACCTGCCTCCTTTGCCCACAGCTCGGCCGATGCCCTAGTGGAAACCTGGGAAAAGGCAGCCACAGTGGCACTTGACCGAGTTGTACCCATGCGGCCCTTGACCCGGTGCAGATCCCAATGGGCTCCATGGTTCTCTATGGAGCTCCAGGAGATGAAGCGTCAGAGACGGGGCCTAAAGAGCTGTTGGAGGTACAGCCGATCTGAATCCGACCGGTCGCGACTAAGGTCGTTCACAAGATCTTATCTCGCAGCGATGAGGGTGGCAAGGTCTGACCACTTTGCTACCTTCATCGTGTCCGCAGATAATCGCCCGGCCGCCCTGTTTAGGGTAACTCACTTCCTCCTTAATCAGGAGGTGAGGGAGGAGCCCTTGCAGGGTCATGCCGAGGAGTTTAGCCGATATCTGTCGGACAAAATCGCTCGGATTCGGACCGGTTTGGACTCTGACTGGGCAGAGTCTGACGATGAGGACACGGACAGTATTGTCGATGTTATCTGGGAGGAGTTTGACCCTGTGACTCCTGAAGATGTGGACAGGATCATGGGGAAGCTGAGCTCCACCATGTGTTTATTGGACCCGTGACCCTCCTGGCTGGTTTATGCGGCCCAGGATGGGACATGAGGCTGGCTCCAGGCAGTGATAACTGCTTCTTTGAGTGAGGGTAGTTTTCCCGCCGCCTTGAAGGAGGCGGTGGTGAGACCCCTCCTCAAGAAGCCTGCCTTGGAACCAGCAGTATTAAACAACTTTCGTCCGGTCTCCAACCTTCACTTTCTTGCGAAGGTTGTTGAGAGCGTGGTGGCGCATCAGCTCCCTTTGTTCTTGGAGGAAGCTGATTATCTGGACCCATACCAATTGGCTTTCAGGCCCGGGTACAGCATGGAGACGGCATTGGTCGCACTGGTGAATGATCTCTGGTGGGCTCGGGACAGGGGTTGTTCCTCTGTCCTAGTCCTGTTAGACCTCTCAGCGGCTTTCGATACCATTGACCATGGTATCCTGCTGTGGCGTCTCAGAGGGTTGGGAGTGGGAGGCACAGTTTTTCAGTGGTTCTCCTCCTACCTTCTGGGACGTTCGCAGTCGGTGTTGGCAGGGGGGCAGAGGTCAACCTTGAGGCCTCTCATTTGTGGAGTTCCCCAGGGATCAGTCCTCTTGCCTCTCCTGTTCAACATCTATATGAAGCCTCTGGGTGAGATCATTCGTGGTTTTGGAGTTGGTATCATCAGTATGCTGATGATACCCAGCTTTTCATTTCAACCCCAAACCACCCCAGTGATGCCCTCGACGTGATGTCCCATTGCCTGGAGGCGGTCCGGGTCTGGATGGGGAGGAACAGGCTTCGGCTCAACCCTGACAAGACTGAGTGGCTGTTCATGCCGGCATCCCGGGAAATTCAGATTACTCCATCTCTTGCTTTGGGGGGTGAGTTATTGACCCCCGTAGATAGGGCGCGCAACTTGGGGGTCCTCCTAGATTCACAGCTCTCTTTAGAAGATCATATAGGAGCTGTGACTAGGGGGGCCTTTGCCCAGGTTCGCCTGGTGCGCCAGTTGCGGCCCTATCTGAACCGGGATGCCTTGCGTACAGTCACTCATGTGCTCGTGACCTCTCATTTGGACTACTGTAATGCTCTCTACATGGGGCTGCCCTTGAAGACGACTCGGAGGCTTCAACTGGTGCAGAATGCAGCCGCGCAAGTTGTGTTGGGAGTCTCCCGATACTCCCATGTTACACCTTTGCTCCGCGAGCTGCATTGGCTGCCGGTTTCCCTCCGGGTGAGATTCAAGGTGTTAGTAATGACCTACAAAGCCCTACATGGCATGGGTCCGGATTACCTATGGCAGCACCTGCGGCCGGCATCAACTTCCCTCCGTCCAGTGCGCTCCCACAGAGAGGGCCTCTTCAGGGTGCCTCCAATCAGAGAATGTCGAGTGGTGGCCCCCAGGGGGAGGGCGTTCTCTGTGGGCATGCCAGACCTTTGGAACCGCTTGCCAGTTGAGCTCCGGATTGCCCCCGACCTTCGCACCTTCTGGCGGGATCTAAAAACCTATTTATTTGATATATATTCATTGTCCCCTAGTTGTTGACTTTATGGAAGGCCTTGAAGATCCTTTGAAGGTGGCATTTGATATTTAAGTCTGATGGTGACTGCATAGCCTTTGTGGATTAGGTTGAATGTGTTTTTATGCTGGGAGGAATTGATAGGCTGCTTTGGGAAGGAAAAGTTGTTTTAACTTAGTGTTTGATTGGAGGCATTTTAGTTTTACACTGCTCATTTTGAGAGGAAAGTACAGAAATTTCATAAAATAAGTGAGAATATGAAAACAGATTCATTCTACTTACATCAACATTCAGTTGTGGGGGCAGAGAATACACTGAATCTGTGTCAGATAATATAGTGTGTAAATGTCTACGAATGTAATAGTGTTTTCTTTTATATATTTGTGCCTTCAAGTCAATCAGCGAGGGAGGGTTATTGAATTGAATGGTAGCATACATCCTCTTCTAGGGTTTTTTTTTTTTTGCTTTGTTTTGTTGTTTTGTTTTATCCATCTGAGGTCAATTTTCAACTGTCAGGAAAACTGTTCTTAGATAGTGGCAGGAAAACAAAATGAAAAAATAATTAGATTTTCATCTCTGACATCACAATTCTCTCTCTAATCTTAGAGCTAGATAGCCAACTTATCCAACCTAAATGAAGGCAACAACACAAACAAAAAATTTGATGACTGACATTCCCTGCCTTCTTAATTCCCATAATTGAAAAAAAAAATCAATGCAAATGAACAAATAGTAGGCCATCTAGATACTTCTGGTAAAGCTGTGTTCCTCTGTTTTTGGAACAAGTCCTGTACTTTAAACACAAAACAAACTGCACGTGTTTAGAAGAAAATCTAATTTGGAAGATTAAGCTTTTTTCTGAAAAAGCCATGCCATGACCTATTTCTCTAGGCCACTACATTTGAATTCCTAGTAATTTTATCTGTCTCTTTGACTTCTATATTTATTCTGAAACTTCTTTTTCCCCCTCTGGACTTTGAGACTTCTCCAGACTGTTGTTTGTGAACATACTGATATCATTAACGGAAGATACTCAGAGAATAAATAAAACAGAATGTGATGTAAATAGTAGAGCCTGGCAGATAGGCATGAAGCTTGCATGATCCACAGGTGAAAGTATTGATTGCCACAGGAGACCACTAGTTGTGGTTGGGTTTAATAAATATTACACTATTTTCATTACTTTGTTAAGATACAAGCTGTTGCATTTTATGGAAATAATACTATGTTCTCCATACCACCAACAAAGAAATCTGTTCTTCTTTCTTTTGTTACCTGAAATAACAGGATAGGTCAGCTTTGCAAAATCCCAGGAATTTAAGACAAATATTTTTTCTGATATGCTTTTTTATTCCCATGTCCAGTTATGTCTGGAATAATCTTGAACAGGTAAGGATACTTTGCAAACATTTTTATTGTGTCAAAAAAAACTAATCAAGAATTTAATAAACAAATTCATATTATTGGACACTTGCACAGGCTTAATTGTGTTGTTTTATTTTGTGAGTACAAGGCTGACAAATAATTGTGGCATTATTTACTAATTACCCACCTTGTGATGCATGAAAGAATTTCCTAAATAAGTATTTGCATGAGCAGACACTTATTTAGATAGAAAGAATTGCATTTTTTACATTTGCACACAACAGTCCAAACATTCAAGAAAGAGTAGTGTTATTTCTGAAACTAAATTTCAGTGAACATGAGATTTTCTGTATAAACAATTCAGTTTAGTGTGTTGTTTTTATTTTTAAGAATTATTTTGAGATGGAAAATATGTGTATTGATTACATAACAAGTAACATTATATTTTTTCCCCAAAATTGGATTCCAGTTGTATATACAAAAAAGGCAACCACAGGACAAGTTTGGGGAAATGTGTGTATTTGTGTGTGTTTGTTACAAATGATAAAAGCAGCATTGCAGTGATGCAATGAAAGCTCTGCCCAGTTAGTCATGCATCATGTCACTACACCAAGCCTTGAATAGATGAAGTTTGCATCACAACAGTACAACGCCACTTTTGTTCACGGTGACAAAAATAGCTGGATCTGGTGGTGGGTGTCTCTGGCACTATGCTATACAGAATCTGTCACCTTGCAGCTCTTTCTGGAATCTTTGTAATTGATTTCAGAATGCAACAGGTTCTAACTTTACTCCAAGATCTGTTTTGTTCCAATTCATAACCTGGTTTTTGAACTATGTTATAGTTGAAGTATAATCCATCCAGGGTATTATCAGCATCCCCATGTCTAACAGTTGATTGACACTCATATTTTCTCCAATTATTTCTCCAGCTTAATTTAATTAATAATTATGGAAGTACAGATCCTCCTTATGCCTTACACCATCAGCGTAATATTTAAAATATTTGGGAAATACAGTATGTATTTCTCTAAGTAATTCTCATTTAAATACAGGTAGTCCCCGACCTATGATCCCAAATGATCCCAAAATTTCTGTTGCTAACTGAAACATTTGCTAAGTGAGTTTTGCCTCATTTTACGACTTTTTTTGCCACGTTAACTGGATCACTGCAGTTATTAAGATAGTAACACGGTTGCTAAGTGAATATGCCTTCCCCACTGACTTTGCTTGTTAGAAGGTCACAAAAAGTGCTCACATGACCCCAGGACACAGAGGCTGTCATAAATACGAGTCAGTTGGCTAAGCATCTGAATTTTGATCACATGACCATGGGGATGCTGCAATGGTTGTAAGAGTGAAAAACATCATAAGTCACTTTTTTCAGTGCCATTGTAATTCTGAACAGTCACTAAATGAACTGTTGTAAGCCGAGGACTATCTGTATGAGTAAACATTTTTTCCCCTATTCCTAATGTTTATATGGCTTATCTTCAAAATGGTTCACCTTGTTAAAGATCAACCTCTGTGACCATTTTTAAACCTGCCTACCATCCTGTTTAAATTAAGGTATGGAATTATTTTGTAATCTGATTGAAGTTTCTTTGAAATATGCCCATTATCAATAAATTTTGGGTCAATACCCTGTCTGGGAGTTTGGCCTTGCACATACTGTAAACGAAGCCAAGAAGAGTCCATACTACCAAATTCTTTGGGTGCAAAGTTGAGAAGAGGACACGCATGCCCCATTTTATCAGTGACTGAAGCGGAAGTACCAGCATACATTATTCTTTAGGATTTTGGCCCCTACTTGCTATTCCACATGATATTTTTCTTTAAATATTTGTTTACACATGCTCCCATTATTCCACAGGATTCCTGGCCAAACTGTGCTGTTAGCTAAGTAAAGAGAAAAGAAGAGGAAGAGGAATTGGCAGCACAGAACAGAACTGCCACACAATCAGTAACTCAAGCGGTGCCTGACATCGAGACTCCTGTGATTCGGAGGAAACAGAGAGGCGAAAATATGGGACCTTGCAGGAAGAGAAAAGCTTCCGTGGAGCAGAAGGACGCTGTTTTTCTGAGGAGAAAGATCACCCTTACTCGGGCCATTGCATTGGCTGTAGGCACCATGGTGGGCAGTGGGATCTTCATTTCTCCTAAAGGGGTATTGCAAAACTCAGGCAATGTAGGGGTCTCATTACTTGTATGGCTCGCTTGTGGGATTCTGTCTCTGTTTGGTGAGTTGTGCAGTTTTCATTTTAAAAAAATACCTTGTTGATTTTTACATGCTGAGAAACTCAAACTATTAGAAGATAGATAGATGATAGATAGATAGATGATAGATAGATAGATAGATATAGATAGATAGATAGATAGATAGATAGATAGATAGATATAGATGATAATGATAGATAGATAGATGATAGATGTAGTTGATAGATAGATATAGTTGATAGATAATGAGATAGATAGATAGATAGATAGATAGATAGATAGATAGATAGATAGATAGATAGATAGATAGGGATGATAATGATAGATAGATAGATGATAGATGTAGTTGATAGATAGATATAGTTGATAGATAATGATATAGATGATAGATAGATAGATAGATAGATAGATAGATAGATAGATAGATAGATAGATAGATAGATAGATAATCCTTATAGTATATCTGATGATAGCAATATCCAAGCAAGGACTTGGCAGAGTGAATTCCTAAAAAAAAGGGAGGGGCTCTAATGGGAAGAGGAAGAATCTAATATTTGAACTAATGTGGAATCTGTGGCTTTTGCTGGCTTATAATGATCACTTTGTGCCAGTGAAACAGCAGGGAGCCATTATGGACCACAGGGCAGTAAGAAACTACTGCTAGTAGAATGTGGAAATAAAATGCATGCATGTCTACCACAGAAATCTGGGCCTGCTTGTTCCCCTTGGTAATAGCCTTCTGTCGCCCTACGGAATAGCTTCTTTTCTTCTCAATCCATCAATTTCATCTTAAGCATGGGGGTTAAAGAAAAAAGAAAAAACTGAGAAAGGACAGTGTATATGCCAGACATTTCCCCTCTATCCCATGCTAATTCTTCCAAATGAACATTTCCGTCCCTACCACTCACCCTTCTGAGTTTGCCTATCCTGTGTTGGAGACTTAATGTGTTTTGGATGGCACAGATTAAGATGCTCACTCCCTTCAGATGGGTACTGTATGCCTTGTTCCCTGAAGTTCCATTTGCATATGAGGTTTCTCTTTTCTTTGGCTCAAAACAACTCCCTCTTTTTCGCATCTATATGCCTCAGGGGTCTACGCTGTTTATCATTGCCAAAGAAAATGGATGAAAGTGGGCAGCAATTTTTTAAATGTTTGCATTTACTGGTTTATATGTCTGATGTAAATTTAGCAACCTTTTCATCTTTAAATAGAGGTAAAATGCACTTTACTACAGGGAGGAAGAGGCTATGTGTGTTCAGATGCTAGGGTTTGATGAGCCAGGCCCCTGATCCCCTTTTATGTGGTTCTTCATTTTTAAAAATCACACATTGCTAGGTATCCCTTCAAATAAAAGGACATGCTCCAATAGAAGCTTATCCTGTGAAAAGTAAAGCAGATGATCATCCTACACCTGTTGGTAAGTCAGACTGGCAGTCTGGTGTAGCCCTCTAAAATTGCCCATAGTACACCTGGCATAGCATTGCTTCGCAGTACTATAGAACATTTTCACAAGGAGCTCAAAGGAATACAGCAGAGGTCCCCAACCTTTTGGGCACCAGGGACCGGTTTTGTGGAGAAAGGTTTTTCTGTGGACTGGAGAGTGCATGGTTTTGTGTGCTACCTGAATCCCATGGATGGGCTTTGCTTGTTTGTGCAGACCGGTTGCTGGCATGCCGCGGCCCAGTACTGGTCCATGGACTAGTGGATGGGGACCTCTGGAATACAGGTAGTCCTCGACTTACAACCACAGTTGAGCCCAAAATTTCTGTTTCTATGCAAGACAATTGTTAAGTGAGTTTTCCCCCATTTTATGACCTTTCTCAACACAATTATTAAGTGAATCACTGCAGTTATTAAATTAGCAAGACAGCGGTTAAGGGAATCTGGCTTCCCATTGACTTTGCTTGTCAGAAGGGCTCCAAAGGGATCACATGACCCCGGGACACTGCAACTGTCATAAGTATGAGTCATTTGCATCTGAATTTTAACCATGTGACCTTGGGGATGCCGCAACAGTCATAAGTATGGCAAACAGTCATCTTTTTTCAGTGCCATTATAACTTTGACTGGTCACTAAACAAATGGTTGTAAGTCAAGGACTGCCTGCAAAGCATGTGGACTACACCATGCCCTGCTCAAATCTTGTAATTGTGGCAGCTACGAAAATATACTCTGGGATCTACTCACAGCTTTCAAGTGAGGTATTTTCTGCCTTAAAAGGATGCAGAAACATTGATGGAAGAATAGGAGATGGCCTTTTATATTATAACTCATTTATTGAGGTTTGTTTGAATCCTGGTTGCATTTTTAATACCTGTTTTGCCATCATGTTACATATTCTTTTTTATGATGGTTTAAGCTTTTGGGTGGCTAGGGAACAATAGTAAAAGGGACTAAAACACTATTATAAATAAAATGACTGAGCTGGAGAAATCCAGGTAAAAATCCCCCTCTTTCCCCACCAATCTTGTGTCACTCGTTGTGTTTTAATTCCAACTACTTTACAGCTGTGATGCACAGATAAATGTTTGCACCATTTGAAGCGCAGCCAAGTTCTTGGGGAAAAAATATTCTCAGTGATAATAATTACTGCATCTTACTAGAAATGAATTTCATGTCATGGTGTTCAGTTAGCTATGACTTGGGTGAAAATTACTGTCCAACCTTTTCTGGTCCAAGGGTCACTCTTGCTCTTTTAATAGTTTACCGGTGAATCATTTCCAAAACTGGGATGCTGAAATATTCAAACAACCAAATAAATAAAATAAAAACCAAGGGACTATCTCAGAGCCAAAATACCCCCCTGAATTTGATTTCATTTACTTTTAAACATAACAAATTATTAATGATAACACCTCAGTTGTTTTATATCACTCTGTGTTACGTTAAACAGTACATCTAATAATAGTTTTAATACAAAGGTGTCCCTAGTTTAAAATGTGGCAGTGGTGAACAAGATGAGATGTTAGGACCAAATATGCCTCAATATGGCCCCAAATGTCCACATTACATGTGCAGAAAGATCCATTGAGTTTAATGGAGCTTAGTCCCAGGAGAATGGATATGACTTACAACTCAGGTTTTTTATTGATTTCCAGGTGCTCTGTCCTATGCAGATATCGGAACATGTATTGCAAAGTCAGGCGGGCATTATATTTATCTTTTAGAGACACTTGGACCATTGCCGGCTTTCCTCCGATTGTGGGCTGAATTTATTATGATACGGTAAGGGTGGCTTTTCTTTGCCTTCCTTGTCTGAAAAGGAAGGAATGGCAGATGATGGGAAGATTTATTGGGAGCTTTGTCTCTTTAAATCTCTCAATGGGGCATGTTCCAGCTGTGTTTTTAAAGGCAGACAGCTGGTGAATGGAGCACCACTGAGATCTAACAAATGTTTGGAAGAAGGGAGGGGGGAAAGCATCTGAGAATGACAGGGAACAGTGGGGAAGAACGAAGAATGGAAGCAATAATAGAGAAAGCTCTAGGAAGACTCCAGGTCAAAAACAATCCCAAACCAAAGACGTCTTCCTTTCAGTCATAAGATAAATGGTTTTCTTCATTTCTTACGGTGCAGATACCACTGCCTGGCTTGCAATAAGCTAAAGGCCTGCCTCTCTGACTCCATAAAAATCAATTTGGGATTGATTGGATGACATTGTCCTCTTCCACCAAACCAAATCATTCCTCAGTCAACTGAACTGTCTTCCAGGGAACATCTAAGAGCTACAGAGATCCCTGCAACTGATGGATGGCAAATCTTGCATCAATAGAGTAGATCCATTCCTATTGCAGGCCAACACAATGATTCTGAAGGAATCCTACCTCACCGTGGTCAGAAGATCCAGATTTATTTCCTTTCAGCAGAGTCCACAGAGTATGGTAAAAAAAAAACACACACCAAGATGGCAGTTGTGATGTGGCATCAAAACTTTAGCTTCTTTTATATGTGATGTATACGTAGCTATAATCACAAAGTCATCTTGATTCTTTTGACCACATCCTATTGACAATCCTGCTCCTTTTCTTTTTATTATTATATTATCATGAAGGTCATAAGCCAGAAGAATGAGAAGAGGATAGCACAAAATAATAGTTTTGTAAAAAAAAACTATTATTAATACGTTATGCTTTGTAACATTGTACTGATGATTTAGGACTTCGACTTTGTATTTAGTTAGTTATGTGATTTATTTACTGACTGAAACCTGCTAGGCTCTAGGTAGCTTATAGAATTCACGATATTTAAACATTAAATGATATAGTATATTTAATTTATATATTAAGAACAATAAAAATAATTAAAATCAGAAGTGGCTTATTCCACAAACTATAACTGAACTAAACCATGACTTTTTTTTTTAATCCCATTTATATCCCGCCCTTCTCCGAAGACTCAGGGCGGCTTACAATTTAAAGCACAAATCAATGTGCTTAGCAGTAGCCTTCATTCTATGTATATGCCTGCTTATTAGGGCTTTCACACACACCCCAAGCGGCATTATTACAAAGTCAGCTTATTGCCCCCAACAATCTGGGTCCTCATTTTACCAACCTCGGAAGGATGGAAGGCTGAGTCAACCTTGAGCTTGGTGGGATGCGAACCTGCACTAATTGCAGGCAGCTGGTGTTACTTAAGGAGGCATTAGCCCACTGCTCCACCAAGGCTCTATGCAAGGTGTGGACTAAATCCACCATTTTGATTAAATGATAAACTTGGGTCTGCCAAACATTAAAAGTAGACATTTCTCAGACTTGAGTTCTCCTCATGTTCTATCCAATCTTCCAGATGAATATTTCTGAAAGCAATCACTATTTTCACTTTTAATTTCATTTCGCTTGTGGATTTTTTTCACAATGGAAAACCCACAAGCCTTCAACAAAAGCAAAGATGAGAGAAAGCAACAAAAAAGTGAAAGATTTGTATCTGATATTCTGGCTTTTATATTCCAGCCCTGCAAATATAGCTGTGGTGTCTTTGGCATTTGGTCGATACCTCATTGAGCCTTTCTTTGATTCTTGTGACGTCCCTTCTCTGGCTGTGAAACTGATCACTATGACAGGAATTAGTGAGTATCAGTGAATGCATGATCAAAGTATTTATAGTTTATTATCAATAAACAGGTATTTACTACAGTCTTTAGTATCAATTTTTTTTAAGTATCTTTGCTCTGAAGTAAGATAAACGACTGGAAGATTTAATAGTCACTTATTGCACAACGAATCTGATAAAATCTATGAAGCTACCTGTACAGGTAGGGATAGTTGATGAACACAGAATCCAAAACTTGCTAAGCTGATGTCTCACTTTCTGCTTCTAACATTTAATCAGGCCAGAGCAGAGTCAAAATCCTGTGGCAATGATTAGTACATTCTTAGCTCATTTATTTTGACTGTGGGTTAACACACATGATAAACAATGATGTGGTTTGTTTGGTTTTAGTTTAGTATATAGTGTGAACAAAGGCTTTGGCGATTTGTAAACCAGGTCTTCTATTTGTTTTATCTGTATTCAGCCAATAGTGGTTTGTTCAACCAACTATTGTTTAGCATGATTTGTGAACTCAGGATTTTTCTCAGTTCTCAGTGTGGAAGGGAGAATTGTGTTTTTTCCAGATATACATAATCTTTTTATTATTATTATTATTTTCTTCTCTTTTAAAGTACAAGCTGCCTATTATCACTTTGGAATCAGGAGGCCTCTAAATATAATAAATAAAAAGAAATATAAATCCCTTTGTTAACAGAAATATCTATTATCTTCCCAGATATCAATAAGCTCATGCAGATGCTTTAAACTGTGCAGTCTGTCAAATACCCAAAATTGTCTTATGATTTTCTTTTTTTATTAGTTTATAGTATAAAATACAAAAAGAAATAGGAAAAAGGGAATGGAAAAGTTCAGAAAAGGGGGGGGAGAAAAGGTGTTGACTTCCATTTCCCTTTGGTGCAGTAAACTAAGATAGTAACATCAAACCACAACTTTTTATATAGTGGTACAAACTAGTCATTTCTATATCAACAAATCTATCTCAAAAATCAAAGTTTCATTTTTTTCCACCTCAAGCACAAAGTCCAGATGTGGTTTCCAAGTAGTAAAAAATGTACTTATTTTTTATTTTATTTTATCAAAACAGTCAATTTAGCCATCTCTGCTAACTCCAGCAACTTTTGCAGCCATTGTGGGAATCAAAGTGTCCTTTCATTTTTTTGCATAAAGTAATCTGGTTGCCGTCAACATATATAACATCAAAGTTCCAATTTTTTCCCCAAGTCTTTTTTCCATTAAACCCAAAAGAAAAGTTTCTGGTTTTATCTTAATATTCACTTTAAGAATCTTCTGTATTAGAATATGAATCCTACTCCAATATTTCTTTGCAATTGTCTTATGATTTTCTTAAACTTGTTCCATCTGCACGCATAGCTGGGTACATTTAAATCACACACTACAACCAAATTCACCCAGCTATTACATTTGTTTAGCCCCAGTGTTGGAACCCTATTTAAATTATAAGCATTTTTATGATTATATGAGCCCTGGTGGTGCAGTTGTTGGAATGCAGTATTGCAGGCTAACTGGGCCCACAGCTTGGAGTTCAATCCTAACAGGGCTTGAGATTGACTCAACCTTCCAACCTTCCGAGGTCGGTAACATGAGACCCCAGATTGTTGGGGGTAATATGCTGACTTTGCAAACTGCCCAGAGAGTGCTGTAAAGCACTATGGGGTGGTAAATAAATCTAAATGCTATTGCTATTATTACTTGTGAAATCTTCAACATCATTTTTACTATCTTTTTTTTCTTGCTTCCCCAAAGCCCTTTCCAAACTCTCCCTCAGTTCCTTTCTCCATTTATCCCCCACTTCTCACCCTCCCAACCCAATTAGATCCATATGAACAGAAGCTCACAGAGAGTTAATTAAATCCTCTAATTGTTCTAGGGCAGGGGTCTTCAAACTTGGCACTTTTATGACGTGTGGACTTCAAGTCCCAGAATTCCTCAGCCAGCATGGCTGAGGAATTCTGGGAGTTGAAGTCCACACGTCATAAAAGGGCCAACTTTGAAGACTCCTGTTCTAGGGTACAGGAGAGCTATTCTGAGCTCTAATTTCTCCTGCTTCCTATTAACTTCTATATAATTCTTTTCCATTCTTTGTATTTTATCTTATTTATTTCCTTCCTATTTCCAGTCTTATGAAACAATACTGAACATTTTATAACTACCAGCCATCCTGTAAGTCCCTAATGCCAGAAATTCCTTTTATCCTATTTTCTTCTTTAAAAGATATATCAGTTCTTTAAGCATCAGCTCTGTTAATTCTTCACACATTCTTTATAAAATAGTCTTGTTAAAATTCTATTCATCTCTGGAAGCATAGAAACAGTCACTCTTTCTTGTGGTTGAAGTAAAACTATCTTGAAAGGAACCTCCATTTACACCTTATTCCATTTTTTTATAATTCTTCTGTTAAAGATTTGAAGGCTTTTCTTCTTTGTAACATGGCCAGATTATAATATTTGGAGATAAAATATTCAGTTAATCAGTCTTTTCTGCATGTTCTCTAATTTCAAAATCATTTCTTTTGATCCTGGGTATCAGTTTAATGTCTGTAATTATCTTTTTGAACTCTTTCAATATCAAACACACTTTTTTTAAAAGGCAACAGAAGTCTGGGCAACTTCTGAAACTTGAAAAGAAAATTATTTTCACTGAATTCATTAGTAACATATTTACTGACATCTGTTGGATCATATTAGCTGACTTCCCACATTCCACCTTAATATTTGTTGAATTGCTTAATTAGTTTTCCTATCAAATCAGTTCAAAGTTTCATCCTGAACAGTGATTAATTTTTGTGCACTCCATCAGAACGTCCTTCCCCATGAAATCTTCATTACTAGAGTGGAGTGCCAGTACAGCTACATTTGAATCATTCGTGTAAGCTTCTGCCTTTTGCAAATTGTTTTTGTTAGTTATCTTTGTTATTACTAATATTGCCAGGAATTCTAATAGTTGCATTTAAGCTGCAAAAACATGTAAAAACTCTTGGGCTATAAATACCCTATATTATAAGGTGGTATCTTTGCCCATAAGAGGTACACTGTTGGGAAAGTCCCCTCAAATTGGTATAGAATTTGTGGAACAGACAGCATATGTATAAGCACCTTGATGGATCAGTATATTCAGTGAGTGGGTGATGTGAAGAAAGTCATGTTAACTCTCTGGAATGTAGCTGCTTATTCAAAGCAGATTAAAGCCACCTCTTTGCATAAATCTATCAAAAAACATTGGAAGCAGCAGCATATTTTTGTTATATATAGCTAGCTATTATTTTCATTAGTGTTTTTTTCCCCAAAACTAAATAAAAAAGTGTTTCAAGCAATCTGATTAATGTTTAGTTATTTCTTTAATTATGTAGGCCATTCTCTGTTATTTTGCATTTCTTATTCTATCATGTTAACTCAGTGTGCATTTTTCCTATTAATTAGCTTAATATAATAGTTTAAAAGATTTTACCTGCATAATTTTTAAGATAAATTACTTGCAGCGAGGGAATCTGTCTTGCTTTCAGGATTACGGAGTGTTCCTATCCAAACTGATTGTTATCACTTTATTTAGTTTTGCAATAGGAAAGCCCTAACTGAAAGCATAATTAAATCAGCTTATGCAGCTCTCTCTCTCTCTCTCTCTCTCTCTCTCTCTCTCTCTCTCTCTCTCTCTCTCTCTCTCTCTCTCCCAATTCAGCCTTAGCCATAGTCCTGAACTGTTGGAGTGTGAGTTGGGCTGCCAAAGTACAGACAGTGCTCACTGTCCTGAAGATGATCACTGTGGGTCTAATTATTGTTCCTGGGATGTTGGCACTTGGAAATGGTAAGACATGGAGCACCAGAAGAAGTGGAGGATGCCAAAATTAACAAAAGAAAAAGCAAGGGGATATTGGCACTGGAAAGATAAAGAGAGGTAGAAGACACCCACTCTCAGACACACTTGAATGTTTGCTCTTTGGTTCTTTATTTGAAGGGTTATCTTATCCAAGTCAGACTTAATTTGTTAGTCTAAAGCAGTGGCCCCCAACCTTTTGGGCGCCAGGGACAGATTCCATGAAGAGAGGTTTTTTTCCATGGACCGTAGGGGGAAGTGGTTTTGTGTGCTGCCTGCATGCCGCAGATGGAGATTTACTTGTTTGCGTGGACTGGTTTCTGGCATCTGTGGACTGGTACCAATCTAGGGACCGGGGTTGGGGACCTCTGGTCTAAGTTGACAGGAGCCTTTCTGTTATTCTTAAAGATTCATGCATACATTGAAATTATGTAGTTTCAGCTAGCTCAGCATTCCCCACCTGTTCTTTTCCAGAGATATACCTCTATAGCCCCCAGAATTCCACAAAACTATATTATTAGATTCCAGATTTTAGTCTCTACTAACATGGTCACTGTTAAGAGAAGTGGAATTGTGCAACAACTCAACTAAATTGGCTACATTTAGTCTCAATGAAGCTGTCAAAGCAGAACCCATGGGCCAAGGATCCTTCACACGTACTTCTGAAATTCCACCAGCAATTCTTTCTCCCTTTTCCTGTTTCCTATTCTGGGCATTTTCCACTCAGAGTCATCTGAAACTGCAAGATGAGCAGCAAATAAATGTGATGATAGTTGTAATAATAACAGAAAGTTTTCATATTAACTTCCTTGCCAGACACTGATGTTGGTACTTCTTCTCTCTCTCTCTCTCTCTCTCTCTCACAACACAAGGCTGCAAACCTTCAGTGCAACACAATAATAATAATAAATGTGTAGGATTTTGCATCATCACAGCTGCCATCTGTTTGTTTTTTTTAATTACATCTTGTGGATACCCCGATATCTTCAGAAGGCCTATGGGATAAGGAGAAGGCAAACACTAGTACAGAATAAGAATATTTCTTTGGTTTTTTTTAAAAGAGTGCTATTGATTTATGTAGCCCTTAAACTCCAGGAATCTTAGATCTTAGATTTTTACCTGGTTTTCTTGTTCAGGTGATACAAAAGCCTACATTAGAAAGATGCTAATTATGAGGTAGTCCTCAACCTGCCTTATAATTTAATGACCATCCAAAGTTACAACTCTGAAAAAAACGACTTATGACCATTTTTCTCACTTATGACCATTGCAGCATCCCCATGGTGACATGATCAAAATTCAGATGCTTGGCAACTGACTCATACTTATGACAGTTGTAGCGTCCCAGGGTCATGTGATCCCTGTGTGCAACCATCTGACAAGCAAACCCAATGGGGAAGCCAGATTCACTTAACAACAGTGTTACTAATTTAACAACTGCAGCGATTCACCTAATAACTATGGGAAGAAATGTCATTAAATGGGGCAAAGTTCACTTAACAAATGTCTCACTTAGCAACAGAAATGCTAGCCTCAGTTGTGGGCATAGGTCAAGGACTATCTTTATTGTTTGTTACAAGAAAGAGGAAAAGTATGTCTTTTTTTTACTAGGTCATAATGAAAATTTCCAGGATAGTTTTGACACAAGTTCCTTAACACTTGAAAAGCTGCCTCTTGCTTTTTATTCCGGGATGTTTGCTTATGGAGGATGGTAAGTTTCTAAATTATGAGCTTTTTAACTTTTTTCCTTTTCTAAATGGTAGAAGGGACACTGATGCACCCTCAAAGTTGTAACTAATTTTTTTAAAAAAAATATCTATTTGGAAATCATTACATTTATTCAACTTTCAATCAAATTTATAGCAGTGTAAATATATTAAGCCGTATGATTGGTTTGCTTTTATTTATTTTTAAATTATGTATGTTGATATTCCAAAGAGAATTTTTCTGGGATTTGAGTTTAACATATTGTATGAGCAAACATGCAACTTATCAGCTCAAGCAATAGTTGGCAATGGATTAGTAACCTTAATGCTCTCAATTGCAGTATGTCTGCTAATTTTCCCTAAATGTATTAGGTAAAGGTAAAGGTTTCCCCGCACATGCGTGCTAGTCGTTTCCAACTCTAGGGGCCGGTGCTCATCTCCATTTCAAAGCCGAAGAGTCAGCGCTTGTCCGAGGACGTCTCCGTGGTCATGTGGCTGGCATGACTAGATGCCAAAGGCGCACAGAACGCTGTTACCTTCCCACCGTAGTGGTCCCTATTTTTCTACTTGCATTTTTACGTGCTTTCGAACTGCTAAGTTGGCAGAAGCTGGGACGAGTAACAGGCGCTCACTCTGCTATGTGGCACTCGGGATTTGACCCGCCAAACTGCCGATCTTCTGATCGACAAGCTCAGCGTCCTAACCCACTGACATTTAACCCACTGAAATTTTTTAAACATTTAAAAAACCCTGATAAGATGCCTTTTTAAGGTTGATAAAGCCTGTCTGAATGAACTGTGAATTCCATTTCTGAAGACAGAAACCTTACTTTAAATTATAAAGGAGTTTTGTAATTGGCTTGCTGCTATTTATGTGGTTAGGCGTTAGACAAAAATTATGGCTCTCCTTTAAGATGAAATGCAAACTCTCGACTAGAATAACCTATATGGCATGAAGTGGATCAGAGCATATTTTGACTCTTTTATTTGTTTGCTTATTTCAGGTTCTATATCAACTTTGTAACTGAAGAAATTGTAGATCCTAAAAAGTAAGTGTGCAGGAATAATCACCCATTTTGCATTTATTGTTGTTATAATATGTGACGTCTAGAGGGTGTTCTTGCCAAAGAAATTCAGAAGCTATGGATGATAAAAACTACAGTCTCAACCAAGGAGACAACTAAACAATTAAAGAGGGGAGAGGAAGACTAGACGACTCAGAAGTTTGCCGGACAACTGAGAAATCCGAGGAGGAAGTTGAAATGTTGTAGATGAGTAAAACTGAATAATTAGTACTTGTTCGAGTCCAGGAATATGTTATATCTTTATATAATATATTGGATTTATATATATAATATGGAGTGGATTTATATGTCATGCTAATCCAAAAATGCTTGTATTACACATTCGTGATGCGGGGCTTGCTACAATTCCAATCCCAAGGCTTTTTCGAAAAACTTTGCTATTCTGAGGTCAGGAAGAAGAGTGCTGCAGACAGGACAAACTCCCAGGACAAAATTTGAACTCAAAACAGGGAGCTGGATGGCAAAGAACTGTCAAGTCAGTTCAACTCTGGCATGTCCATCTGGTTTTCTTGTCCTTTTTACCAAAGGACTAGGATGAACCCAAAGGAGTTGTTATTAAGGCTTAATTGAAATAGTCCTGACAAAGCCCATGCCTAATAGCTCCTAAGTCTTGATTGGGCTCAGTTCAAATCTGCAACCAATCTATCAAGTTTACCTGCTAACTTTGTTCAGTCCTACAACCAAGATCCAGTGCTATCTAGAACTATCTTAAAGTGTCATCCATTAACTTCTTCCATCAAAGATCTCCTCCTTCTTGCCAGAGGTCTCATTGTGAAGACTCCATTATTCTTTATCACTTCAGCAGCTCCTCTGAGTAAATGCCTATTTTCAGGTTTTATTTATCACCTCACTATAACAAAATTATTATTTGGATCCTGGATTGTCTTTATGTCAGATTCACAGAGAGATGTGGCCTCCTATAATTGAACTTGACCCTTGTTTAATCTGATGTAATTTTTCTTTTTTTTAACTTAACAGCCTTTCCTGTCTGCTTAGCACAATGAGTTCATTGGATTAGAAAGGAAATCTACTGGCATCACCAAAATTGCCATAATTAAAGGGCTGTTTCAGTGGAGGCAGTCAGAAAAATAAAAGCACTTATTTGGGGGGCATGAGGAAGAAAAGGCAAAAATAATAGATTATGTTAACTGGTTTGCTTGCCTTTTACTTCTGTACAGCTAAGGCTGTAGTTTAGTGTAGCCTACAGTTTATGCTGTTACAGTAAACGTAATACGCATGAAACTATGCTGCCAAAAAAGTTGAACATTTTTGATGATTCCAAATCTCCTGTTTACATAACATGCTTCACAGTTTATCATCCACGTGAGGCCACTGGGTAAGGTCATCTGTTGGAATCCAGAATAACAATAACAGAGTCGGAAGGGACCTTGGAGGTCTTCTAGTCCAACCCCCTGCTCAACTGGGAAACCCTACAGTATACCATTCCAGACAAATGGTTCTTAATCTATTAAAATCTCTTCTTAAAAACCTCCAGTGTTGGAGCACCCACAACTTCTGGCTCCAAGTCTTTCCACTGATTCTGTCAGGAAATTTCTCCTTAGTTCTAGGTTGGTTCTCTCCTTGATTAGTTTCCATCCATTGCTTCTTATCTTGCCTTCAGGTGCTTTGGAGAATAGCTTGACTCCCTCTTCTTTCTGACAGCCCCTTGAATATTGGAACACTGCTATAACGTCACCCCTCATCCTTCTTTTCATTCAACTAGATATACCCAATTCTTGCAACCATTCTTCATATGTTTTAGCCTCCAGTCCCCTAATCATCTTTGTTGCTCTTCTCTGTACTCTTTCCAGAATGACATCATAAATATCCAGTATCAATAGCATACCCAACTATAAATCTAACCCCAGTGCCAGCCAGGAAATTCTATCAAGGTTTTACCCCAATGCATGGAGGCTTTATGGCTTTGGATGGGGAGGAACACTTAAGCTCAAGTCTGAGTGGCTGTTGATGTTTGGACCTCCTGTATCTGGAGTGGTTCCATTTTTACTCCTAAATGGGATTGCACTTCCCTTTTCAGGACTAGTGTGCAATTTCAGTTGTGTGTGTGTTTCTTAGTCACAGATCCTGCACAAACACCAGATAGGAGCTCTACCTTTGTGGGCTTTTACACAAATTCATGCAGTGCACCAATTGTTCCCATACCAAAACTGTCACAATTCATAAGTGGTCATCTTCTGGTTGGACTGTTGCAACCCACTTTATATGGGATATCCTTGAAGACTACTAGGAAGCTGTAGCAAGTCCAGATTGCAGAGGCACAATTGTAAGCATGCCTCAACCTGCCCATGTAACAACCTCTGTTCTGTGCTTTGCACCTCTTGGCAGTAGATTTGTAGGAGCAATGCTGGTTATATGCAGCTTAAATAATGGTTACCATATATAAAGCCTGCCATGGCATATGAGTTGGTTAATCTGACACTAGTCATAGCCAAAAGATAATGTACAATTATTGCTGGACCGTATTAAAATTAAACTTTTTTTTTCCAGGAACATCCCTCGGGCAATAATCGTTTCCTTAATTGTTGTTACAGTCAGTTATATCCTTACTAATGTATCTTACTATGCTGTCTTGACACCGCAAGAAATTCTCAGTTCAGATGCAGTAGCTGTGGTGAGTATACTTTGCTCATTATTTGCAATTCTTTAAGTGCTGTTAGTAAGATCAGGAGTAAGAAGACTTATTGGGGGAAAAAATCAGGTTTAATCCAAAAAATAACAAATTGAATGCCCAAAGTAAACACCTGTCTCATGGACCGTGAAACAAGCACATAAAGGAGTCAGTAAAAGCTGCTTTGTGTGCCCAAAAATAATAAAAATCAAATGGTTTCCATAATATTAGTGAATATATTGCTTCTTGTGGAATCAAACTCAGGATCCAAAACATCAACCCAAAAAAATCAAAGCTCACTGCAGCGTAGATTAGATGGCACATCCTGGAGGGATTTCCTCCAAATCATGGAAGACACATTCTGCAGACAAAGAAATACACTCGTAAGGAGGGGAAAGGAGGGGGAAATGATATAAGCATATGCATGTATAAGTAATACATATTCATAAGTAATAATGAAAAGATTTAAGGCTACTTTCTGCCCTCCTGCAGTTTACAGAGAACAATAGTCTGAAGAAATTTGCATCTTGAGGTTCAGGGGTTCTAATGGGAATGTTTTTACAAAAACTTACAATAGACAGCTGTGCGCTAGAAGTTGCAAGGTCGCATTCTTTATGTCTGTTTGTCTATTATATAGTCCATTCATCTGAAAATTGATTTCCCCAATACTCTTCAAAGCAAAGTAATAATGTAGCTGTATCTTTAGTTGTCAAAATGATGGGCATGTATATCTTTGATATTTTAACTGTAAGCCTTCAAAAATGTCTTAAATTTCTACCACCTTACTACTCTGGAAAACATCTAGATCAGGGGTGTCAAACTCAATTTCATTGAGGGCCACATCAGCACTGCGGCTGCCCTCAAGGGGCTGGGTGGGTATGGCCAGGGTGGGTGTGGCCTACTGGGTGGGCGTGGCCAGCTCTACATCGTTCACATCAAGGGTGGCTATGGGGGCCTGGGCAGGAGTGGGACAGATCTGAGGGTCTCTGGCAGAAGGAGGGTCTCTGGGCCAGGGCCAAGGCAGTGGGGGCCGTTCCCTCACTGTTTCCAGGATGGCTTCGCAGGCCACATGAAACCACTTCGCGGGCCGCATTCGGCCCCCGGGCCTTGCGTTTGACATGTCTGATCTAGATATTGCTCCAAAACAAAAGTACAGGTATTCTGTAAGAAATACTTTAAGGCTCCATTAAATGAACAGTTAACAGCAAACTCATCAAGCAGGTAAAACTCTTTAAATATCTAGGTCTCTATTTTCAATGTTCTCTTGCTGATCTACTCAAACAATAGAGCTTCTAGTAAAAGTTTCCAAAGTGTCTCTTGTGATTAAAATATACAGCTCAATTTTGTAACAATTATTTCTCAGTAGCTATTAAACGATTTAAAGCTAAAGTTCTGGGTTTGATGCTATATAATATTCAGTTGTGTATTTACAAGAAAGTTCCTAATTTAGAAGCAATCCAATCAAAATTCTTGAAAAGCTTACAAGTTTATTCCATTTCCCATCTCCTGACACAATTAGAATTAGGCTGCATTTCCCTTGGAGCTTGATTAAGATTTTTTCTTAAATTTTGGTTGAAGCAAATCTACTGGGGAACTTCCTTAGTTTATTTCATCTTGCCTGATAAATTATCTTCCAATATAAAAAGGCAAATTAATGACAATTTGGCATGTTGTGGTCTTAACTTGTCTACACACCTGCTTTGGGACTTGATAAAATCTGGCTGAATTAAAGTAGAGGAATTGGGATCTAGACATCCAAAATGCCAGAGCCAAAGTCACCCATCCCTTTCATAGCACAAATATTTCTCCTCTCCAGTCTATCCATACATATTTGTATCACATTTTATAGTAATATCAAGGTAGTTCCTTTTAGGGCAACAACTGGTAGATATATAAATGTCCCATATGAAAGTTGAATTTGTTTCTGTTCAGACTGACATAATTGTCTCACATATACATGAAAATATCCATTGTGCACCCAAAGGTAATCACGTTAATACTTCCAATTGGTAATGACTCTCAATTGCCCATTGTAATCAGGAGGCACTTATCCTTCTGGATGACCACTCTTCAGAAATCTCTAAGGCCCTGCAAAATTCTTGTCAATATATATAGCTATTTAAAACTGTCTGGTGCTTCCCTCATGCTATCTTGCAATTTTAAATTTTACTTTTACAGTTAATTGTACTGTGTTCTGGTCTTTTGATTGTATTTGATCTTGGACCATAAATAATGGATGTATACTTCATTTATGATTTGTTATTGTTTTCCATTATACTGAATTAATTTCATGATTATTATGTGAATAACTGTAAACAAGACTTACAGTTACTAGAATTGAGGCAGTGGATAAATTATACCACTTTTTTAAAAAAAGTCAATAAAATAAATAAAAATACATTTGGGGAGGTCCATTAACCGATTTTTTAAAAAGTTAATAAAATGAACACTATATTTGTCTTGCCTTTTATTACTGTGCTAGTTCTCTTGAAAGGTAACTACAGAAAGAAAAAAATATGTAAAATAAAAGAGTGATAATTCCTTCTTCTAAATGATATACAAATATGTAAAGGGAAGGGAAAAATAAAGATTCCTTATTTTTTTCCTAGAGTTTCACTGATAAAGTTTTCAAGAACATTTCCTCTGCAATTCTAATCCTTGTAGCTCTCTCATGTTTTGGTGCTTTAAATGGAGGAATCTTTGCTGCATCCAGGTAAAGTCCTGAAAGCATTTTGAATAAATTGGATTCTGACTCTGTTTCCTGAACTATCAAAATAATAAAAAGATATAAAAATAAATAAATAAAAAGGGAAAGTGTCACTGATATATGCAAGAGGTATAACATTAGAAATATACATTTTTGTTCCTTTTTTCAAATAGCAATTTAATAGGGAAACCTCTAAAACCTAATAAATTATAGGAAAAACAAGCCAACACAATAAATCCTTAATATAAATAAAACACACATGTGTGTGTATATCCATATTCTTTAAAGAGATGAGATGGCTATAAAAAAGAAAGACATGAATTTATGTAAAGTTCTGATACAGTTTAAAGAAAAAAATGATATAGCATTGAACACACTATAGTTCTTGTACTATAAGTTTTTAAAAACACAGTAAACAGATACATATCATAAGTTTACATGTGCCACAAGCCAGAGATGGTTCGATTCCAACAATATATGATTTTCTGGGGAATAAAAAAAACAAACACTAACATTGCAAAGGGCATTTTAACAATCTTGCATTATTCTAACTTTCAAGAAGCAAAATATAATGCAATCATTGGACTTATGTAGGATACTATGGGGTTTTTTAAATGAACAAGTAATAGTTAGCATATAACTAAGACCATAATAAGCTATGGTTTAAAAACAACAATGACCAAATTAATTTTCGTGACTTCACTGTAACCAATACTACAAAACATTGGCTCTACTTAAAAGCTATCTTTATTATGCAGGATGTTGTTTGCAGCTGCACGAGAAGGACAGTGGCCAGTCCTCTTTTCAATGATACACCTGGAAAGACACACTCCTGTCCCAGCTTTAATATTAATGGTATGAGCTTAAATTTCGGAATTCTACCTCCCTGTTCTTAAATGAAGGAACTAAGAATTTGAGAATGAAATCTATACGTATCCCCTTTTTTATCAGAATCCTATGTTATAATCACAGATGTTTCATTTTTCTAAATAATTCCTAAGAAAAAAACCCTTCGGCTAACATTTGGTACAGGTTTTCATAACTGATATTCCTATCACTTAGATAATTCAATTTAAAATTTGTGCTTAGCAAGTAATCCAAACTATATTGGTTTCTCTGACCTGACCTATAATCAGCTCTAAATATCTGTATTGAAAGAAAATTGTTGCTAATGTTTAATTTTGTTGAATAAAAGGAACAAAAAGAAATATTTATATGTTCTGTTGGCTTTCTTTATTGACCCAGTTACCTTTGGTCTACTTGATGGTGTCCATTGGTGACCTTTATGGACTTTTAAACTTCTACAGCTTCTCCCGCTGGTTCTTCCTAGGACTTACCACACTGGGGTACATGATACATTGCTTCCAACATCCAACAATAGTGAGACCTTTTAAGGTAGGATCAATATCAAATTGGAAACCAGAATATTGCTTCTACTTTTCTGGAAGAAAGATATTGACATAAGAACATAGGAAGATATAGGGGGGGTGAATAAAACACTGATTACGTTAAGACATAATGCAAACAAATTCTTTCTTGTCCAATACTATTTCTAGTAAATCAATGTTGTATCTTTATTCATGACCATCCACATTCATTCATAATTATTTATTCTTTCCTTTCTTTCTGGAGTGAAGCACAAAAGGAAAGATCCCTAAATCTTGACTGTAGTTTGCTAATGAAATATTTAAAACATAAAGTTCCATCATTCTAGTTTACAATTGATTTTTAACTGTAGAATATGCATTCATGTTTAATATTTAATCAGGATTAAATATAACAGTCATAATTACATACACTGTAATTGTGCATTGTCAACAGAAACATCAATTTATGTTCTCATTTCTATTCCCATGTTCTCTGGAAATCAAACCAAAAGCAAACCAAGGATTCATAAAACCACACAAAAAAGAAAATCCTGCATAGCACATGAATAATTTATTGGCCCTTTGATTGGCAAAATTATATAAATATATTTTGATTGTTCTTCCATGTGTTGTAAACATTATAGTTGCTTGCATGTCCTTCCATGTGTTGTAAACATTACAGTTGCTTGCAGGTTTAAAGATGGCCTGTTGATTACCTTCTGACTCATTCCTTTAGGTGCCTCTGTTCTTCCCACTGGTATTCACAGTAGCCTGTTTCTTCATTGTGGGGACATCACTATATTCAGATCCTGTGAACACCAGTATTGGATGCGCTTTAACTTTATCTGGCTTACCTGTCTACTATCTGGTGGTTCAGAAAACTAGAATACCAGGCTGCTGTACATCAAAGTTCAGTAAGTTTAGCCAGGAGTACTACTATATTGGGGAGGTACCAGGTCATATGCTCACTACTCTGGCTACTTCATTGTCTAACTTTTACCTCCCTACTCCATACCATTCTTTCCATGTGCTTCTTTGCACTCTATTTCACCACTGCTTGGGCAGTGTAGGGAAAGAAACATAGGGTCAGATTACTTATAGAACAGGCTTCACCCTATCTCATCAGCCAGCCTCAATCGATCAGGCTACAGACCCCATCAGTCAAATAATTTTGACTGGCAGGGTTTAGGAAGAAAGCTTTCTCTGCTGCTGCCCCCACTGTGCAACCTCCTGCCCTCAGAGGTGAGGAAAACCCCCAATCTCTTACAAAAGGGGTCAAATCTTGGTTCTGAATACTTGTGGGGGGTCGCAGAGGACCATTCAACTGTGTGCCTGACTAGTCCCATGAGAGCCCCTCCTTGTAATAACCAATGTTAAATCTTAGGATTTTTACCTTTTGATGTTTATCATTAATATATAATTTTAAATTTTTTAATCCTAATTAAATTGTACCGTTAATTTTTATATGTTGTTTTTATCAATTATATTCATTTTAATAGAGCACAGAGCCCACTTTAAGGGAAATGGGCATTTTAAATATGAACTATAAATAAACATGTGGAACAGCAAAAGCCAGCAGAAATAGATATGCTAACACTATACTGTTCGGCATATTTTAAAAACTTTGGGGAAATGGGACCCTCTTTGCCCCTTCTCTGACCTTTTACTGAATGTTTATCTTATTTGCTGGTCACTCCACTAGTAGCAAAATGAGCAATAGATGTAGCAATAACCCACCCACCCCAGGATAGACCACATAACCTGTGAAGCCAAGCAAAATTTCACCAGTCTTCATAAGCTAAGATTGTGTAGACCAGGGTGGGGAATGATGGCCCCTTTATGACTTGTGGTACCGAAATTCAAATAAGCCATAAGCAGTTAACTGCATTAAAATTTAATTGCAAAAAGACAGTATCAAGCAAAATAGGAATGTATTCACAGGGCAATATATGGTTCAAAATAGCTGTGTAGCTCATAAAAACATATGTCTTTTAGTAAAATGTGCTAACATGAGAAGATTCTACCAAGCCAATATTTGAAGCAATCTAATTATTATTTTTTAACTGAAAAACATCAGATGATTGCTCTCTGAAAGAATTTATTTTTATTGTTTCCTCTTTGGAACTATTTAGACTCCATGACAGTGAAGCTACAGATCCTGATGAAGGTGACTCTTCAGGAAGTCCAGATGTATTGAAGGAGTTGTGTATTTGGAGTAAGGAAAACAATATTTAGACTGCAAGGAACCTGCAAACTCCTGACGCTACTACTGTAAGAAACATACCTCCAAGCCATTTTAAAGCAAGGAGCAAGAGATACAGTATGTGAGAATCTCTTTCCATGAGTTACCTCATGTTTCATTTTGTCTTTCAAAGGTATAAGACTGATCTTCTCCTGCCCAGAAGCTTGAACAAGCAGTTTATAAGGAATAAAAAATAAATCAAAACTCTTTATGAAAAACCCATCAGCAATATCTGCAGAACCTTAAGCAAGTCTTAGTTCAGTATACAGTATATAGTAACCATAATATTGTTGTCTACAGCACTTCCTTCTTATGACAATAAGCAATCTATTGTCATAGGAAATGTGGGTCTTGCTCGCCCTAGAAATGTTCAAGCTTGCACAAAAGTATAGTAATAATTAGTTAAAAATGAAAATTCAGTTCACAAAATGACTGATAAATAGAGGTTGAAAATGTTTTAAGGTTAAAATCTCCACATCCAAAATATTCCAACCTCAAAACCATTCCCAACCTTATCAGAAATGGTCTGCCATTGGAACAGCCCGCTCTGACTCTACTAAAAAAGAAAAAAAACAGTATAAACTGTTCTGCCTTCCATTTTCAAAGCCAGAACATGTTGCTAAGATTGGAATGCTTCTGGTGAGACTGATGTTTCTGAAATCTGGCAATTTAAATCTTGAAATGATCTGCACACTGCTGATACAGAGACATATCCCAAGTAAATATTCTACATGTACGGTATGGCCCTAAAGATTTAGGACAAGTGTTGCAATGATTTGTATTTGTAAGTAATTTTTGTAATGGAGGTAATCAGATTTTTTAATTCCTTGGCAATAATAAATTATGAATAACTGTCTGTCCATTCTACTGTAAATAATTGCTTTTAAGCCTTAAAGGGGGGTTTCAAACTGGCAGCCCAAGGGCCAGATGCATCACACACAGGCCACGCCCACCCCAGCTCCGCAAAGGCAAAATATATCGCAATACATCATGTGACACAATTGAGTTTGACACCCATGCCTTAAAGAGAGCTGAAGCACTCACCAAAGTCACGTTTAAAACAAAACACAAAGCAAACAAGGTGCCTGTATGTAAAATCTGTATCTTAAGAAATATGGTTGGGAGTATGTTATCATGGTCTAACAAAAAGAGAAACTGCACAAGTTTTAGCACACTAGAGCATATAGTCATATTACCAGTTATGTATGGGAGTTCCCTAAAATCTAAACTTTCACCTTTTTGCTAGTAAATGCTTGGAGGCCTAAATAGCTACCTCCCACAGTATGAACAGTAACTGAATTTAACAAGCTGAGAAAAGAAAACAGAGTTTTAGAATTTTTATTGATACAATTGTTCAATATTTTGCTACATTTGTGGCAAATCAGCTTTCAGATGTTATGACTTTCAAGCCCTCCTTGTACTGTATGTTCAAGCAAATTATTGATAGTTTGTGTGCTAATGAATTAAGCTAATGAAGGTGAAGCTACTTATCCGCTATTTTTGAAATAATTATTATTTGGGGGATAAAATCTGATTTCAAGGTTTGCTCAAAATGAGAAATGGTAAAATCACCAAAGCAAAAGTTGCAGAAATAGAAGAGATGGAATTAAGCAATACTTAAGAAAATCTGCACCATATTTTATCTTAATCTGAGTAAGCAAACAAAAAGAAATTAAACACTTCAATGCAACGATCAGAAACATAAGTAATACAGATTTTAATTTCCATATTATAAAGTACAGAAAGTGAAATCTATGGTCAAATACAAATTTAAACAAGCCACTTGTCCTTCCAAACAGTAAATCAGTAAACTACCTATAGAAACAAATTTTAAAGTAAAATTGAAACAAAATAAATACTGTACATAGACTTTCCCTGCCAGCAGGCAAAAATGGAATGGGAAACTTGAGTAAATGGGGAGGGGGGGAGCTCTTAAAGCTGCAGCCTCCCATTTTCCAACCAAAAACTCCACATAGGAGTGTGTTTGTATAAAAAGGAGCAAAGAACACACAAATCTCTATTCAGAAAGACAGCTATTTCACCACACTGAAAAAATTGAGAATTTAGATTGACAGTAGAAAAAGGTGTTGGGAAACAGACACATCAGCAAAACACTACTACAAAACTAGCAAATATAGCCAAGACTTATCCCCTTTTTGCAAATGTAATGAATATCTTAAAAATGCCAAAGCACTGGCAAAGTTAAACTTTTCCCAGCAGAAGTGATAATTCATATTAATATAATCTCTTAAAGTGAATTATTTCATTCCCTTCTTACAGCAAGAAACTACTATGGCTTAAAATTTATATTCAAAGTTTTCTTCCAGGCAAAAATGCAGCTTTATCAGCAGCTGCATTTTTAATCAGTGCTAATCTTATTACCATCCTGCTCTGCACAATACAGTCATTTTATTGTATACAGAACGTTGCTCTTTTGGAAAAAAAATGGAGTTGCAGCTCTTAATCCAGTTTAAACTACAAAGTGTAAGGCCTTTAAATTCAATTTACATTTCTTTCACAAAATAAAATTGCCCTGGGTTTACCTGCTTAAGCTAATGAACAGATTTTTATGGTCTGGAAGTATGGATGCATGTTAGTATAAAAAAGTGAAAGGGAAGAGGTGTTAGTGGTGTTTTTGTTTATTTATTGCAGCACAGAAATTGTGATCAAAGAGGCACTATGCAAGGAACTGTGTAGAAAGTAATGCCTCTCAATTTCCTTCCAGTTACCAGCTATAAAATTGGAAAAATCTGGAAGAAAGACTGGAGTTGCTTTCCATCCTAATATTCCTAAGTTTAATAATGGACATTCTGATAAATCAAAGTAATCTGAAGTATATAAAAAACTTCAGTAAAATAATGTATCTTTAATTTGATTATGACATATGTTGCTACACTGAAGAACATTAATGTATTTTAACTTTGTGTTATTCAATCCTATCAAAATTATTTGAAAATCATACAACAAATACAATGATTGCATAGGTAAATCTACCACAGAGATCATTTGAAGCTACAGCCTGAATTGAGGCAGCCTGAATTCAGTAAGCAAAGACTATGGAATAATGAGAAATGTGGTTTAAAATGCTGCTGCTAAAATTGCTGCTTTGAAATTCTGTTTTTCTTCCATCTTCAACATAATCCAAAATACTTTATTTCATCCTATTGGTTTAGGGAGGAAGAGGTCTAAAATAATTCTAGCATACAGCTGAAATACTTGGTCTAGTTATATAAAAGAATCTTTCTCTGAATACAGATTCTACTGAAGATAGAACAACTTTTACCAAATTTGGCTTAAATATCCTTTTTTGCTCTCAAGAAAATAAAACAATTAGTGGGCTATATAATTAAATTCAGATATCTGCTACAAATGTAAAATCTGGTGCAATACAGTAATGATTTGTATAAATGAAGCAACTAGCATACAGACAAGACTGCCCATTGTAACTTCTTCATTATATTACTAAAATAATTTATTTGCTTCTTCAAAACCATTAATTTTGATAGCTATATTTGCCTTCCTCAATACATTTAAAGTCTAAGAAATAGCCTCACTGAAGTGGTAACAGAAGATTTGCTTCAAATTGTGTTTGAAACATGGAAAGCCAGAATTTTATAATCAGCATTTTTATTTTAATAATCTAAGAAGATATATTTCTATGCTGATAACAATGAAGAACAATTTGATGAGGATAGGCCTCTGTGAAGAGAATGAGAAAAATGGAATAGGTATTAAAATATAATGTATCCAAAACCTACTCCTTCTCTTCATTACTACCTCTCTTCTGCAGGTATGCATTTTAATGATTATGGTTCTCAGAGAAATCAGACCAGTTGTGACACTTATCAGTTATTCTGATCAATAAAGAACATATAATTTTAATGTATTTATCATTCAGTTAATTGTAGCCTCAATGTTTTCTGCATTACAGATGATGCTAGGATATCACAAGAAATAAAACTGCTTGAAAAATATGGCTTATGAAAATTAGAACTAAATCAAAACCAGATTCTAACAGTTTTTCTGCCTAAAAGACAGAATAATTTTAAAATACATTGAAAATACACAGTACAAGTACTTATTTTAATGTACCATAGCCCAGTTAGAAGATATGACTCTTGAAACTAATAAGTAAATGTCTTCTTTTTAAAAAAAAATGTTGACTTTTCACCCTGTAATCAATTATCTTGGCGAAGCCAGCAGTGAAGAGGTTCTTCCAGTCTTGTTTTTTTTCTACATTTGAGATTTGTATGCTAAGAAAACTGAAGAAGGAAGGAAGTTCAAGAAAAACAGACTTATTTTCAAAACCTCAGATATACCACAGGCTGATATCCGTTTGATTTTTGTTCCTTTATTCTTCAGTTTCATTCAATGTATTCTTAAATCTTTTCTATTTATTGCAACAGAGCCTACTTCCTAATGAAAGGTGAAATCCATTATCACACAAATGCAGTGCACTCGTGCAATTGAACTTCCTTCACCAGTCTTTCTGTAATTTTCTGATCTGTTTTAGAAATTACCTCAGCCCTCCAAAATGATTTGAAAGGGACTTGCTACATGTGGGATAGAGAATCAGCCTACTTTTCCTTAATGAATACTAGCTTAAATTTTTGGCTACCATTCCCTCACAATTAAAGAAACAATCTATTCATTTAAATGGGACAGTGGCAACCTCACTGAGGACTACAACCTTGAAATTTAGCTAAGTCCTAGTACCTGCAGTGACTAGTTTGATATGCAACAAGAACATAGTTTAATTCAGATATGTTGCACACAAATGCAGAAAATACTGAATATAAAACTGTAGCGCACAGAAAGGTCCTGTTTTGAGACTTCTAGATATGTTATTTTAGATATGACCTAAAGGCTGGGAAGTTTATTTAAGAAAGTCAAGCAGCTGAGTAGCTTTGGCCATGCTTTAACCCTTGATCAATAAGAAAACCAAACTACTAAAGCAGTATCCCTAATATTCCTGCTCTGGTATTGAATAGCCCTCTTAGTAAAGCGGTAGTCAGATGCTTTCCCATTTTTCCCCGAAAGAGCTTAAATATTCAGCTTTATCTTACAAAAATATGATTTTTCATCTAGGTTATATACATGCATTTTAGAATCAGCATTTACTACCAGATCTTTGCCAAGCATGACATAAAATATGTCATACTGAAATTCAAAAGCTATCAAACATATTTACATATTTACAAAAATGACTTAAGACCTTTAATCAGCTGGCATGTGTAGACAATCAAAACAATACTCTGCCACTATAACAGTCTTTCTCCAGCAAATGTATTTATATTTCTATACTTAAATCAATATCTGTAGTTCTACATGGGTGATTGCTATGCATTATTCTCCAGACCAGGGAAATAAAATAAGAGAAAGACTAAAGCAAATGCTGCTCACATTATGCTAATAAATGGTGAAAATGAAGAGGAAATGAAAGTAATGAAGGAAGACATTTTAATGAACTAAACTACCAGAGAATCTGTACTTTAGGAGTTCAGGAAAAAAGCCATCCATGATGTTGTACAGAAGAACAGAACCTAAGATGTGATTTCATATCCTTAACTTAATAAATCATATATCACATCCATGTTTTAAATCTATTATCTCTATATCAAATGCTTGAATTCAGAACAAAAAACGCAGCTCTCTCCACTTTCAGACAGACATTAAAGACAAATAAAACCTTCACATTTTGACAGTTTAAAATTAAAATAATTCCCCCAAAAGTTTTCAAAATAAATAGTTTAAACATGAATTCAATCCTTGACAATATCTGACAAATAAATTATTGTTTACCACTTTCATCACACACTTCTGTTCATGAATTAGCTCAGACACTACTAAAAGCATCAAAATGAGCCCTGAAAAACAGATCATTTTTCCAATTCATAGTCTTTTAAATATTTTCATTTCCCAAAAGTTATTGCTCAGCAGATGTGGCACAGTGAAAATGCAGCATTGGGTTTTTGTTCATCAGGCAGTGTTCAAATAAGAGGCATGCATTCTGCTTCAAGCAGAGGAATAAAACAGAAGCTCCAGGCACTGTTACCCTCAATACTGGTCTATGAACGAAGAAAAGCAGAAGCAGCCACTACATCAAACTAAGTATCGTACATGGCCATTTCGGTTCAGTTTTAGAATTTTCCCAAGCCGTTGTTTGGCAGTTGCCATTCCTTTCTTTGGACGCTTGCCTGAAAGAGGAAAGAAACACATATATTTATTAACATTATATTATAGTCCTTACATATAATTTCAAAACTCAAGAAAACAGTCTTGTGGAATCATAAGAGTTTAAATGTAGAGATCACCTAGTCAACCTTGCTCTATCTACAATAGTATCTCTAATAGATGAGCATCCAGACTGTTTGAAGAGCTCTAGAAAAAAAACAACTCACAACTTTATATTTATATAGCAGACTGTTCCACTGGCTGACAGCTCAAACTGCTAGGAGTTTCTTCATGTTAACTCATGGGCCTCCCTGTTCTGTGTGAAAACTATTCATACCGGAAGACTACTATTGTATTTCCCATCATCTTTTTGTAGACTAAACATATCCAGGACATTTAATTATTCCTCATAAGGCCTTTCCAGATCCCTCACAACCTCTGACAAAGATGACAGTCATTTCTGTACATTTAGTCTGCTTTAATTTCAACATGTACCACAAGACTGTTTCTTGGATCCTATGGTACTTTATACTGTTGTTCCAATCTGTCATTGTCACTGTCCTTTTTGTATTCTAGTGCCACGACCTGGACCCATACATCAATGGGATCTGACCAAACCAGAGTAGAGTGAGGCAATTCCCTCCAATGATCTTGATTCTATGCTCCTGTGCCACAAAAGAGCATTTACCTTTTTAGTAGCTGCTTTACACTGATGTGGATCTTTTTGTCTAGATTTCTCTCTTTCATCTAAGCATTTGAATGCTTTATAAGTGTTTCCCTCAACCCCCTCATCCAGTAACTGCTAAAAATGCACAGTATAAAAACACCATAGGAACAGTCTTGTGGCACATGTTGAAATTAAAACAAAATAAATGAACAGAGATGACACAGACTGTCCATCATCTAGTTGCATTCAGTTCTGACATCATGTAGCAAAGATACCACATATTCCTGTAGAAGTACTGGCCAGCTGTTTATTTAATGGATTTATATACTATCAGCCAAGCCGGCCCATGGAAATTTGCACTGACTGTATTACACGTAGTAAAATGATAAAATATATCATTCTGTTTTTACTGGTTATTCTTGTGAACCATCTAGAATCATTGTGTCTAGGACACAATCTAAGTGTTATAAATAAATAACACTTATTTATTGGGTGGGTGGGTGGGTGGAAGGAATGAAGGAAGGATGCTTCTAATGAACCAAAATGTTTTCATAGGAGGTTGTATTATGTTTTTTAATGGAAAATAAATACCAGTTTCCAGCTTCAGAAAAGAGGCTCTATTCTGAAGACAGTAAATTATCTCAGAACTTGGACAAAGAGGATGGATGCATAGATGAGGCCTAGGGCTAGGAATTTTTTTCTAATTTATTTAGGAAATTTTCATCGAGGCCGGATCTGAACTGATGGTTTTCCAACTTGTTCATTATGATCACTTTGAAGTTTGAGATTGATAAAAACTTTGTGTGAAATAATCCTGAATGAAAAAAACTGAAGTTGAAAATTTCAAATCACATTTGAATGGACAGAACTGTTTACAGGGATGCACACTGAACCCATTTTCTCAATATTCACATTTTAAGGTAAGCATATGGTACAAATGGCAATAGCAAGTTAATTGGATGATTAGACTACCTTTTGTTGCCTGGTTGCTTATGGGGGGTGGATTTGATGCTGGCCGCTTGGTTGGATGAAGAGGTACAGTGGATGCTTCACCATATGGTCGGTCGGAGCTGAGACTGCTGTCACTTAATCTGCACTCCCCATCAATTAAGTTGCAGTCCTGCATACATTTGTTATGCTGAAAGTTTATTCCATTATTTTGCACATGGTTCCTGTTTTCTTGAATTCTGTAACAGGTTTCAGATGCAACTTCTTTCTTAGCATGTTTCTGAGTTTTACTTGTCTCCTATAGAAGGAGAAAAGCATTTAAATCCATGATGTTTTCAATAAAATGTTGAATGTATTTTTGTAGATTTATGCGAACAACACCAACATTTATTATAAAAAACTTAACTTGATTGCTTGTAACTTGATTTATCTACAAAGTTATATGGTAGATGGGTTTTACAAACTAAATATTTATTACATGAAGTGATGCAAAAGACATGAAATTAGGAATACTAAATTTTTTACATCTTTCAACAGATATTAAAACTAGAAAATTTATTTTCATATATTTTGATACTGAACATTATTACAGTATATTTTCAGAGATTTGCAAGCTATAATCAGAACAAATTGTTTATAACTATCTGAACTTATTTATTTCATTACTTTCTATTAACACAACAGATTTCTAAAAATGTTAAATCTCCTACTTCATACCTACATTTGCATCTACAGTTTAGTTTATACAACAACACAATACTGAACCCTGTGCCCTATTATAATCCCATTTGTTAATCTCTTCTATTATTGGAATGTTCTACAACTTTAAAACATTGCAGAAACACCTCACTCTTTCAGTTAATGTAGCAAGATTCACAATGTGTACGTTCATATTAAACAGAAATGGATAATCTTGTGGTTTTCAATTATACTCAGTCTCAGCTTTGTTAATCTCAGTGGATTATGAGAATTTTAAATCAAAACATCTATAGACCAGAACCTTGGCTGGTATAGAGGACCACATATTTTATCAGGAAAGAACTAAAGAGTTATAATTAATGAATATGTAAAATGTGGCATACAATTATTTTAAAAAGTCAAATTTTTGAACATTCAATATACTGTATCTCACCTGAGGACTGATTTTAGAAACTGCATGTAATGGTGTAAGAAATACTGAAGCTCCCATTTCTTTTTCATCTTTTATGTGCTTGCCTGTATGGAAATTTAAAATATTCAGAAACATTTCAAGAATTCTGATTTTGAAAAAGATAAGAATTATTTCTTGTTTTCCCTATACTCTATTTCTTATCCACAGTTCATGTACAATTGTCCTCAACTCACAATAGTTCATTTAGTGACCATTCAAAGTTACAATGACACTGAAAAAATGACTTATGACCATTTTTCATACTTATGATCTTTGTAGCATCTCCATGATCATGTGATGCTTGGCAACTGACCCATATGTATGACCGCTGCTGTGTCCCAAAGTCATATGATAACCTTTTGCAACCTTTTGACAAGCAAAATCAATGACCGTTGCAGGACCCCCATGGTGACATGATCAAAATTCAGACACTTGGCAACTGACTCATACTTATGATGGTTGCAACGTCCCAGGGTCATGTGATCCCCGTGTGCAACCATCTGACAAGCAAAGCCAATGGGGAAGCCAGATTCACTTAACAACCAAATTATTAACTTATCAACTGTGGTGATTCACTCAACAACTGAGGCAAGGCTGTAAAATGGGACAAAACTCACTTAATAAATGTCTTATTCAACAACAGAAATTTTGGTCTCAATGGTGGTCACAATTTAGTGGGGACTACCTGTACTGTTATATACAGTACTGCTTAAACATTAAGAAATCCTTTGGAATTGTCAATATTTCTGCATAAATATGATCTAAAACACAAACTATTCTCTATGTAAGTTCTAAAACTGGATAAAGAGAAAATATAGAACTAGTGTTTAGAATAAAACAAGGATCTGATTTTAAGAATATCCTAAGTGGTAAATACATCAGTCTCACTTGAGCAGCAGGCTAAGACTCCCCAAGTCAAATGATATATGTAAACCATATTTGATATCTGCTGTCATTGCAGGAAGTCCTTAAGATTTGGTTTTCTTTTATGTTCCACACATTGATATAAAGCTATTCTAGATCTAGATGCTAAATCTCACCCTGGTTCAAAGTGCCTAAACACACTGAAAGGTGTTCCTCAAAGCTCATCTCAAGCCCTCTGAGCCAAAAGGGAATGATCCCTATCACTTGCACACTGAGCTTGCATACTTGGTGCATTCCCTATGCTAAAATTGGAATTGGCAGGAATTCGTGCATGGAAGAAAGCATTGAATTGTCCTTGCATACAATCAAAACCAAGGTACAGATTCCTGAAGTACAGTAATCATATTCTGCAAGTTTCTCTGGGCAAGTGATTGCTACATATCAACACTTCCTGAATCACAATCTGAATCATTGGTCTGCACTCTTGAGACAGGAAAGCCTTTTTCCATTATTCTTACTATGATTCCCAGAGAATTTTTCTCCCTACTTACTACAAATCCATAGTCACATACACTGAAAAGTCTGATCAATGGTCCACGAAGAAAGTTTTGTCGGTCTGTGTATTCCCTGAGTTCTTAAGTACTATACCCAAGCAAAGATGATGTCTTTGAAGTCTCTTAAAGAGTCAAGCAATGGTTGTATAGAAGAATTCTGAATTGAAAGTCCTCCTTCCTGTAAATAAAACTGAAACACTTGGAGGGTATATATAGGCTGGTTTGATATGGAGAGATCTATTGATGCTAGGAAATTGTTCAGAAGGATCATTTTTGTCATAGAGACCACAGACTCTATTCTGAATATTCAGTGCCTGATGAATATTCCTCTTGGCCACAGTTGCTACCTGCTTTTTCAACAGAAGCTGTGACTCCAACAGCACCATCAAATTGTGACAAATGAGGAAAGAGAAAATGCAATCTTCACTGAAGACTACCAGCAGAATATGCCAGAACCACAAGGCCAAAATAAAAAATGCCATTTGGTCTTATAAGGAAACAGCCCTCTTCTGCCTCCTCCAAAGTCATAGAACTTCCTAATACTGAGGTAGGACTTTAAGGACATCACTTAGTTGGTCTAAAGTTGCATAATAGGATATTAATGATACTGTTGAAGACCAACTTTGGAATAGATATATGACCCCAAATTAGACAGATTATTGGCTTTCAGAATGTGCTGAATTGTTTCCTTTTCACTTAGAAGTACTGGAGCCAGGTAAAAAAAACAGACTTAGTATAAATGTTGAACTCAGGCTTTGAGAATCAGGATGGAATTCTTCTACATATAAAATCCACAACTAATTACCTCAAACCTTTGTAGCTGGAGCAATCTCATTTTATAAATGGAAACTGTTTTGTTTCTGTTACTGTCAAACAAATGGGACTTAGAAAAACCTTACTGATCCATTGCAAATCACCAGATTACAATTTATCCTCTAGCCACCCTGAAATATCTAGCAACAGGACAACTTACCATATTCCGGTTTATAAATCTGAGAAGACATTTTATCTTTATGTCTATTTTTGGAATAGCTTCTGTGATCTGGAACAAAACTTCTTCGGTCAGTGCAGTCTGTGCTCCGAGTATAAGTAGGTAAACAAGTGGTATAGTGCAATCCTGCCATTGACAGCATGCCCTGAATAGCTTCTTCCTCCATACTTGTCGAGGTAGGACATTCCCTAAAAAAGGAAAGAACAGAACGTACAGGTACATACCTACATACATGCATACATGTGTGTGTGTATTCCTGTTCAATATTATTTTGCTCAAATTATCTCCAATAATTTTTATACTATAGATCTCCTATGCAATTACTCACGTTTTATTTGCATTTTCATTTCTAAATGGCTTCTCTGTGATTTGAAACAAGTCCTTTGTTACTTTATTTTCCTCTTTAAAATTTGAAGTTACTTCTTGTTTTTCATCATCTCCTGAGCTTTCTGATTCCTCCAGTGAGGAGTCCTTTTGCTGAGGGAGAGAAAATTATTTAAGCATTCCACTGATTAAATATAATCAGTGATTTAAACTATAGTTAAGAATCACAGAAAGATAGGCAGTTTTTTCACTCAAATAATACTGTAATAAATGTGAATAGATTGCCTTAGTGTGAAATCCTAGCCTTAACAGTTATTTGGAACAACCCATTCAAGAGTAGTCCGCAATTTAAGAATTTTCTTGAACTCACAGTTCTTGATCAAATAGGTGACAGCTGTGGTCTAGAGCAATGGTCCCCAACCTTTTGGGCACCAGGGACCGGTTCCCGTGAAGAGGGTTTTTGCCATGGAGCAGAGGGGACATGGTTTCATGTGCTCCCTACATCCTGCAGATGGGGTTTTGCTTGTTTGCATAGCCCAGTTCCTGTCATGCTGCAGACCAGTGCCAGTCCACAGACTGGGGATTGGGGATCCCTGGCCTAGAGGGCTTTTTCCCAGTTTTATTTGGTGTACCAGTTCTGCTCTTTCTTTCATCAGAAAACCCTTGGGACAATTGTTCATGCTGTAGTCATCTCGTGACTTGACTACTACAATACACTCCATATGAAGCTGCCCTTGAAAGCAACTGAAAAGTTCCAATAGATCCAGAATTCAATAGCACAGACAGCAATAGTATTCCCATGTGACACACCTTTTTAAATTGCACTGGCTGCCTCTATGAGTCCAGGTGCGATTACAGGTACCACTCTTACAGACAGGACATATAAAACCCTACATGACAAAGAACTATCTCCTATAGTTTCTGCCTGGTCTGTTGATGCTGACAGACTAGACATGCTCCAGACCTCTTCAGTTAAATAGTGCTGTTTATCAAGCCCTACGAAGCATGCCTTCTCTGTCACAGCATTTACCCTCTGCAATGTGATCTCCCCTTAAATCCATACGGCTTGCTAGCATTTCATAAGGTCTTGAAAAACTTCTCCCAAGTCTTGAGTTAAGATGGATAGATTCCTTTGTTAGATGTATTTTTGCCTACGTTTTTGCAGTGAGAGATTGAATAGCTTGTTATTCTTTTTTATTTGTATTGCTTAATATATTGTGAACTGTTTAGTCAATTTAGCTGCTATCCTAAATTTAAATAAATAAATATAAAGGTCAAGTATGATGGAAAAGAAAATGAAAATATCCCCATATACATGACTAAGCCATATTGAATAAAAATTGGGGGTGGAGTAACTTGCATTTGGTTTGAATGGACTTAATTAAAGAGAATATCCATCCACTACTGTACAGACCCTCAACTGTTATTCACTATGGATTTTGTTGTTGTTAGCTGCGAAGTCGTGTCCGACTCATCGCGACCCTATGGATGACGTTACTCATATTTTAAATCATGGTCATATGTTATGATCAATCAAGAATCAAGAACATTGAACAGGAAGGAAACCATTTACAGGAAAGGAAAGCAGAAGCTTAGACTCAGGGGGAAAAACAAGGATTATTTTGTAAAACTCCTAATATTGTATATATTGTATTCAGTCTAACTCACTGATCTTTTAGCTAATCTCTATTTTTTTACTCATACATAGAAGTATTCTTCACTATTTTTCCATACTTCATTTGAAACTAAATGTTCTTTGGATATTAAAAATATAATTCTTCATTGATTACTATTCTGAAACATGTTATTTACCTGGTTAGTGCAATCAGGTTCAGATTCTTCTGAATCAGAAATATCAGAATATTCTGAGCTGCCATTCCTGAGTTCTGATTTCACACTTTCAAAAAACACTAGAAAGAAAGAGGGACATTAGATTTTTCATTATATACATTCATTATCTTATATTTTCTTTTTCTGCCAATCTTTTAATCCCATAACAGTTCAATGCTTAGAAGCAAATAGAATTTGGGATCACCTTGTAAAGCCAAGAATACTAATAAACTGCAGTACTTAAATTTCTTTTAGAATTTTCTCTCTTGCTTCATTCTTATAAGTTCAAACTCAGATCCATTTCCCCATATATGAATGAATTCACACATCTAGATGAGTTAGTATTTAGAAATACCATCTCTGTCTAGGTTTAGGTAGAATGTAAAAATCTAATGTTGCTAAAGTTCTAATGGATTTTAAACTCTACTGATTTGTGTTTAGAATTCTTCTGACTTAGTTTTCACTGGTGGTACCCATTTTAGTACTAGAATGAGAATAAATATTATTGTTTTAAAATCCTAAATAATCTTAATATAAAAATCTTTAAAATCTTTGCAGCATTTAGTACAGTATATTTCTAATAAATATATGGACACAGTCTTGCTCAGCATATGTAAAAAGAATTATATGTCAGATATAACAAAATCAGTGTTTCTCTGTTTGATATATGAAAGAATTAATGTTCCCATTTAACATGTGAAAAAATTATCCCTCTTTCTTTTGTGGCATTGTCAATGGCAGTGATGCTAGCCAGATGATGAAGTCACAACCAGCAATAATATATACAGTATAGCAACTGGATATATAAAAATAGAGGAAGAAAAAGTATGAATTACTAATTCAAGAAAAAAATAGACATACTGTTCAGTGGTTTCTGTGTATCCACATGGCCATCTGCCTCCTGGGACTTCGGCTCTTCTATCATAATAGTTCTTTTCTTCTCATCCTCATCTTCACTGTCTGCTGTGTATAGATTTGGATCTCTGAAGGGTTGCCGTTCATCTCTGTCACAAAATAATCTGTTATAAAGGATATCCATTGGAGTTTTCCCTTTGTTATTTTCTCATCTTTTAAAAGAGTATTTATTTCACTATAAATACTAAAAACTCTAAACTAAAAATCAATTTAAATATTTTTCTCCTGTATGTGGTCATACTGTGTTTTTATTGATGAATTTCTGAGGAGAATGCAGAATTGTTAGGGATTTTTTTCCTTTATAAAAGGTTGATTTAAGTCCTTTTAAATCACTTTAATTTAATTTAATTTAATTTAATTTAATTTAATAATATTTCTATACCGCCCTTCTCCCTGAGGACTCAGGGCGGTTCACAGGGCAAGAATAAAATACAAAGTTACAAATATTATAAGGAAATTAAATAATTGCCCAATTTTAAAACAATTAATATGTTACAATTATAAAACCCCAAAGATACAATATTAAGAATACAAGAATAAAAAACCCCGCCAATCCCCCATCAGGCTAGGCCGGCTTGTACAAACAAAAACGTCTTGAGATCGCGACGAAAGGAGCGAAGATTGGGCGCCATCCGGAGCTCTACCGGTAACTGATTCCATAGTTCCGGAGCGCCCACAGAGAAGGATCTCCCCCTGGGGGCCACCAATCGACATTCTCTGATCGGTGGCACCCTGAGGAGACCCTCTCTGTGAGAACGCACAGGGCGCAGGGAGATTGATGCCGGCAGCAGGTGTTCCCTGAGGTACTCCGGCCCCCTGCCATGTAGGGCTTTGAACACCATTACTTTAAAGCACTACCGTATCAGTAACATTACTATTAACACTTGGTATACTGAGTAGCTATCAGAGCCTTTATGTGTTCTTTGAGCCAATATTTTTTCAAAACACAGCACTCCATACAGCATAAACTAGCTGGATTCAGCTTTCCTTTTATAACCAAACCTGCACAGTACTTCCTGGAGTGTTATTGGTAGCCCAGTGGTTAGAATGCAGTACTGCAGGCTACTTATCTGACTTGGCTGCCAGCAGTTTGGCAGTTCGAGTCTCACCGGCTTAAGGTTGACTCAGCCTTCCATTCTTCTGAAGTCAGTAAAATGAGGACCCAGATTGTTGGGGGAAATTTGCTGACTCTGTAAACTGCTTAGAGAGGGCTGTATTGCTATTCCATGCCAAAGTTCATTAATAGAGAAGCAGGAGCCTGCACAAACCTGAATCTGGCCTTACAAGTTAACAACACATTTCCTGGCCTAAATTTTTACCTTTTAAAAACTTACATACAATTATATCATTTCTCAGCCTCAATCAATCAAGTGAAAAGTGAACAGAATTAGCAAAATTCAATAAAGCAAAAGTCACGTAACATTTGTTTGGTACCTAATTATTCTTCCATTTGACAACAAAAGCCGTAAATCATTGTCTTTTGTTCTCCATTCTGGAACAGTGGAAGATGGTTGAAGTGGCTTGTTAAACCTCCCATTCAATTTATAATTTGCTGTGTCCTAAAGCAAGAGACAAAAAAAGATTCCATTTTAAAAAGCTCTGTGTAATTCACATTAGTGGTGATGCAAACTTTATAAGCAAAAGAAGAAAAAATGCATTATTAATAACTATAACACAGGTTTATATATACAAATTATTATGCACAAATAGGAAATTACTAAATTCTGTACTTTATAATACTTGAACCTACTTCCATTCTCTGGACTAATGAGGCTTAGCACACCTAATTATACATATTGCATCAATATGTCAAGAAGGATTTTGAATAGGTTGAAGTAAGACCTAAGTGTAAGACCAATATGCTCAAGTGGAGGATGCTGGCAGATAGCAACATGCTGTGCGAATGTGGAGAGACAAGAGTCCAGCCCATTTGTTGGTCTGTCGATTACTACCAGTAGAATGCACCAAAAGTGATTTGTTTCTGGCCAATGATAATGCCAAAAAGGTGACCTCATTTTGGAAGTTTAAGGTTTAATATGGACATGAAATAAAGAAATAAAACATGTCAAGAAGTTAGCTGAGACAAGTAAAGCTAGAATTGATGACCTCTAGCATTGCACAATGTGGGACTATAAAAACAACTTTTAGAACTCACATACAGAATATATTACCATAGGAAAAATTGATCTAGACATCAGAGTCTTTCATAATTTTCTTAGCATCTTAATGGTAAGCAATAATATGAAACGGTGATGGTATACTGAGGTATCAGATTGACAGAGTTGAAGCTGGAAACGTATAACATAATCTTTAATACTAAACTCTTATATTTCTTTTAATCTACATTTGCTAAATTATTTGAGCTGATTTATTATGTAAGCACACAATATTTTAGCAAAAGTAAATCACAAACATATCACGGTATTTTGTACCCAGGCTTTTTGTACTTTATTTCATTCTAACTTGTAATACTTGCCTCTTCCCATGGGGACATTTCTAATCTCTTAAGAACTGCCCTTGTGTGGAGCTCCAGAATGTCCAGATTAGAAGGTGTCTTGATAGACTGATCTCGTAGCTTCCTTGCTTTCCTTCTGGAATGATGAATGGAGGCCAACTCACTTGATGACCGTGAAACTTGACACACACCAGTTCCCTGAGTTTTTGTTGGTTTGTTGTTCTCTTCCTTTAAGTAAAATAAAGCCATTTAGAATGGATTATTTTATAATTTTGCATTCAGATAATCATGTACCAAGATAAGAAGGAAAAGATATTGGAAAGGGCTATTCCTTCCTTTTCTTTCGCTGTAAGACTGGACAATCATTACAGCAGCAGGAAGGGCAAGATACAATTGTGGAGCCCTTGAAAATCCAGAGGAAAATATCCTGGCACATCTTGTATCATATTTTTCCCAGTATAACTCTTGTCTCAACCCAAATGCAGCCTTTGAATGCCAAAAGGATATCCCTATTGTAATGTGTCTTCTTGTAAAACAGCATTTTCAGACGGTATGCAGTGTGAAATAATAGAAAATTTAACAATCCAGCTCATCAAACTAATTTCTATTTGATTCAAACCATTATCCAGTCCCACCCTAATTGTTTCCCTATAAAATGATGTAAATTTCCACCACCACAATTAAATGTCTTTTATTCATACCTCTACAGATCGAATTACTTTAGAGAGTTGCTTAATTAGCTGTCCAGGCCTAATATTGTCTGGAATTTCAAAGGCATGTTCTGTTACAAGCTGTAAGCAAAATAAAAGAAAATCAGCTAAATTCTAAATATAAATGAAAAATGATACAGTCATACATTTCTACAAAATGCTACTGCATTATGAAAAATAAAAATGCTACTGCATTTTTAAAAGTAAAACTTACATCTTTTTTCATCCATAGTTTTAAAGCAGTAAGTAAAGCTTTCACTCCTTGTATTAAGAATGCTTGGGGCTGAAAACCATCTTCTTTCAGCTCTAGAAATGAGAATTTAAGTTTAGATTAATATTGTTTCAGTAATGATCCATCAAGCAGTATCTACTGTATCTCAGTCATTGGTAAAATCTGACCCAAATATTTAAAATTATTATGAAAATAAAATGGAACCTTTCTATACCAGTGCAGGATAATCACAACATGGAGTAAAACCAGAAATGTACTGCAATTAAAGCATAAAGTATCCTTCAAACTACAGAGGAAGGACAGAGCTCTTGTTGCAAACAGATGAAGATTATTTAAATATAATGTCTCAAAGGTTATCTTAAAAACTGAACAGCAATTCCTTTTCTTCTCAATTGCTTTAAACAGGTTATTCCAGAACTGCATGCTTTAGAAGTGAGGTACCTCTGAAATTTTCAGACTATATATAGCCATTAAATTTTATTTCCACTTTCCATGTAATGATAAAATGATGCAGTGCTTGTATTGTATACACAGTGTTAAATGACTATTTTGTTACAATTATACCTGCTATTTATTATTATACCCCAAACAGAATTCCTGACTTCTTGTTTTCTTATCAACACAGATTAAAAATAAAGAATAACAAATCAGCACATTTGCAAGTCAACATTAGAAGAATTAGGCACTGAAACATTCTAAAAAAACTACATGATAGCTTAGTATCAATATATAAATGATCTAATTTGCCTTATTATCCAATGATTCAAGACTGTCATAAGGAGAAAAGTTGATAACTGTTTTACTTTGATAACTCAAACAATACTGAAGGGTTATTTGTGGCACCTTAAAAGAAAAATCAATTAAACCATAACTGCATTCGTAGTTCTGCTTCTCATACAGTATATAGTCCATAAAAGCTTATGCAAATTGGTTTATATACCATAAAATTCTGTTGTTTTTTATGCAACTAATAGTTAGCTCTCCAGAAATTACAGCAATGAGTAAATACAGATGTTCCATTTCATTACTTAGATAATACTACTGATGTGAATGAGCCCCTACTCTCAGACGATTCCAGTTCTTTGACACAGACTGACAGAAAGGACATAGGGCCAATTTGTTTCACCTGCAAATGAAAATGCTTCTCAATTTGGTTTTTAAATTGCACTTAAATTGGGCATGTCTGTCTTGTTCAGTTCTGAAGAACAGATGGTAGCCAGATTCATTGTTTAGAAATTTGCATGCTCACAAGAGTATCTCTTCCATATCATAGTAATGAACAATTTTGGTTTATAAGTAAATTTGATACAAAACTTCCTATTAATCTTCCTTTGTGATGATCAATTTATTTTGCATTTATCCACACTGCGGCTATATTGTTATTTATCATCATGAAACAAACCAGATATTTGAAGTTTTCCTTACTTTTTCTCAGCAACTTGAATTTGTGATACATACATTTACAATTTGAACTATATTTTTATTGTTGTTGATTTTATTTACAGACCCTACTAGATAATTCTGAATGTACTTTTAACTATCAGAACCTTCCCAAGGATCTAGGACAGTTAAGATACCATTTGAAGATACTGGTATGCTTTGTAGTGATCATCTTCATTCAGATCTTGACATTTCCACAGGGCATCTTGATTCCTTTAGTTTTTACTATTTTTTTTCCATTTGGTAGTGTGCCTGGCACATATGTCCAGTTGAAACTCCACTATAATATCTTGGCTATTTATATGGACAGTGTTGAGCAGCAATTTTATTTCAGACAATGTTTTACCATACATTTTCAGATTCTCCATGTAAAAAAGATGGGCTAACCTGCAGATATTTTTGATGTCTGATAGCCATGGCCTAAGTCAGTGATGGTGAACCTTTTAGAGACCAAGTGCCCAAACTGCAACCTAAAACCCATTTATTTATTGCCGGGTGTTGGGTGGGCACGGCCGACTGGGTGGGCGTGGTCACCTCGATGTCGCTTGTGTGGAGGGATGCCTGTGGGGGCCGGCAGCTCATCCTGCGGGGTGAGGCGAGGTGAGGCAGGGGCCAGAGCAGCTGCTGCCTGACACCGTCGGCCCCAACACAGAGGCCAGCAAGTGTATGGGGGCCGACGGTGTCTGTCAGCAGCCACAGCCTGCTGGTTATCCTGCATCATGGGCAGCCCCATCGGCGTGGGTGGAGAAAGCCCCGGGATGGCTGGAAAGGAGCCCTCACCTGGTCCGCCGAGGCGTCCCAGCCCTCCCAATCCCCCCCCAGCCAGCCCCCTCACCTTCCCGTAGCCAGGACCTGATGACCCCCACCCTCCTGCCCCCACCCCAGCCGACCCCAAGCACTCTAGCCCAAGACAGAAGGAAGGTGAGGCAGAGAAACGGTTGTTAAATGATTTGAAACCCAGCAATGGTTGCTTCCAAAGGCCGCTCACTCACTCTCCCGCCAAAACTGCTCCTTTTATAGGTTCTGTCACCCCACTCTCACAGTTGATCCTGGACTCCACATGCATGGAGGAGGAGGGGAGGAGCCCAGCCCTAGGTCCCTCTGTCCGTGGTAATGACACGCGTGCCCACAGGGACGGCTCTGTGGGCTGCCTGTGGCACACATGCCATAGGTTTGCCACCAGGGGCCTAAGTTATTCAGTATTGTTGACAGTGTAATCAGTGCAATGACAAACAGTAGTAGTGATAGTGAGTCTCCTTGAAAGATTCCTGTCTTGATATTAACCCTTCCCAGTCTATCACTATTGACCAGGAACCATGTTTTCCATTGTACCATCAATCTTTGTACAAATCTTATAATGTTTCTACTGACTCCTGTTATTTTGAAACACTTGATTACCCAGTCATGTGGCAGGGAGTTGAATGCCTGCTTAAATCAATCTATGCCACATTCAAGTTGGTTTTCTTTCTCTTGCAGTTTTCCAGGATCATCTTGTCAATTAGGAATTAATTTTTTGTTCCTCCGCTGTTGAACAGTTTCAATTTTTCTACTTCTTTAATCAGAAGGCTCTGTTCTTTCTGAGGCAGAGGAGAGGAGTTGGAATGAAAACAATTAAACTGCTGTGCTGGCTTCCTCTACAGTCAACTTCCCCTGGTGTGCCTCTACAGCCTGAGCTGTTTGTTGCAAGGCTTTGGTTTCTTTATCCTCCGGAGTCCTTTGCAATTCTTCCATTTCTGCTTCCGTGAATATTTTATTTTATATTATAAATCAATGCTGATCTGCTAGCCTGTTTTATTACTTCTGTTTCTGGATATTGCTCTTTCCAGAACTGGTGCATTCATTTCAAGTATTTTCATCTTGGTGGATTTGATCTATAATAACAGATCATTATTTCCTTGTTTTCTATCTTTGTATGTTTGTGACAGGTAAATGTCTTTTCTTCTAATACTTCTGCAACTGCTGGCCCTAGTTGCTCAGCCAACAGTCTTGAGTCCTGCAACCTATCCAAATGTCCAGGAACATTAAAACCAAGCGCAGTCCTTGTTGGCCTAAGTGACAACTGAGCTGGTATGAGTTTCTGTAAATTATATCTTATGATATTATTTATGGGAAAGACACTCTTTGTCTGACTCTCAAGAGACCTGTCCAGAATAGTTGAACTTCTGGCATAGCTCTCATCTTCCTCAGTGCACACAAGCCTACGGCCATGCCAAGGTTTATTATTATTACTATCATCAACATGGAAAAGCCAAAGAGACTGGCTAGAACTCTAAATCATGCATGGGCAATCCTGCAGCTATGGGAAGCCATCTGTGCAGCCATCTGTGCCAGCACTATGGGTGTACAAATCACTAAAATTGTGCATGGTAGGATAATCAGCGGGGATAGGTATTCCACAGAGTATCTTCACTGTGAATCATTGTGCTAACCAAACTGTTACCTGGCATGCTTGGGGATCAGGATTTACAACATAATAATAGCATATTCAATCCTTCCAGAAAAAGAATGGTGTAGATGAGGTGAAAATGAGTAGGTACTTAAGAAAAAATAGTGGAAGTTAAACAGCAGTCCTTTTAGAGTGGGAAAATACTTATTTTCATATCCATAAAACTGTACTTGGCATCATTATTTGAAGACCTATCCCACAGGGGGAAAATGCATTTACTTCCTTTGTCAAAGCCTTTGAATTCAACTGCAAAGGATGATATGTGAAGGATTGCTACTAATGTTCAAGTGCAAATATTTAAATTAATATAGCTTGCATAATATTTTAAGACTGTATAAACTGGTTACCATGATTTTTCTTAATTGTAAAGTATAAATAACTTGCTTCTCTGACTATGATGTGCTTATAAACCCACCAAATCCTCATAAAAAAGCCTATTCTCAAATCCTTCTTAAAATATTAAATTAGTTACCTTTCAAAGTTTCCATTAAGTTTTTGGCCACAAACCAACAGATGGCTTCAAAGAAAGGGAATTTGAAAAGATCTGGAGTTTTTAGTCTTTTCTCCATTTCATAACACCTAAATAAATGATTCAGAAGGATTATTTTATATGAATATGCAATCACTGCTCAATTTGTTCATGATATGTAGCAAAATAAAATATACCCTAACAACCAAAATTTATTAAAATTCCTGGTGAATTGTAGTAAAGCCCACTTGACAATTTTTTCCATGTTCTAAGATTAAGAGTTCCAACCACTGCATTCAGATATATGAAGTATGTTTTTATAAATTCCATGAATTCAATTGTTAAGAGACAGATATTAGCTATTAGAAGTAGTCCTTGCCTATTGACCAATGTTTTAATGACAGCATTAAAGTGACAGCCCCAGAAGTGCTTTAATGTCCATAAAGCATTTCTAGGCAAAATAATCATGTGATTGGGGGAGGTGGGGGTGCCACTCCGCCTCCCCCAATCACATGATTATTTTGGGTGGTTGGGAACCTGTTCACATTTATGACTTAATGACTAAGTGCCTTGAAATCATATGATTGCCATATGCTATCTACTCTGCCAGCTTCCCCAGAAAGTCAATGGGGAAGTTTATTTATTTATTTATTTATTTTATTACATTTCTATACCGCCCTTTCCCAAAGGACTCAGGGAGGTTTACAGGGTAATTAAAAAACAGAAATACAAAAGTTAAAACAGATTTAAAAAGAAAAAATTATGTGCCCCTGTCAAATAAAACACCAGTTAAAATAAGATTGATCCTCAGCCTGGGCCAGAGAGCTCGAAGAACCAGGTCTTCAGGCCCCGGCGGAATGAACGGAGGTCGGGGGCAGTCCTCAGCTCCACTGGCAGCTGGTTCCAAAGGGCAGGTGCCCCCACTGAGAAGGCTCTATCCCTGGGTGTTACCCGCCGGCAATCTCTTACCGGTGGGACCCTGAGAAGACCCTCCCTGTGGGAGCGCACTGGACGAAGGGAACTTGATGCCGGCAGCAGGTGTTCCCTCAGATATCCCAGACCCAAGCCATTTAGGGCTTTATAGGTCATCACCAGCACCTTAAATCTCACCCGGAGGGCAACTGGAAGCCAATGCAGCTCGCGGAGTAGAGGTGTTAAATGGGAGTATCGGGAAACCCCCATCACAACTCGCGCGGCCGCATTCTGCACCACCTGAAGCCTCCGAGTGGTCTTCAAGGGCAGCCCCATGTAGAGAGCGTTGCAGTAGTCTAAACGGGAGGTCACGAGCGCATGAGTGACTGGGCATAGGGCATCTCGGTCCAGATAGGGTCGCAACTGGCGCACCAGGCGAACCTGGGCAAAAGTTGGTAGGGAAGGCTGCAAGGAGAATGGACATTCCACTTGAGGTCCATTTTCCCAGTACACTAGCGGATGTCCCCTCTCCTCCATGTAGGGAGGGAAATTGTCCCACATGGAGGAATGGATCAGAATGCTGATATTTACTAGTATTTCCCGACCCCTCTGGAAATCTTCTGAAAGGCTTTGTGGAAGAGGAGAAAACACTAGCAAATACCCGTGTTCTCGTGATCATTGCCCCTGGAGGGAAGGGGCAAAAAGAGGGCCCAAGTCTCCCTGGTATGCTTGGAAGTCCAAGTCCTCTCCCTGCCCCACAAAGCCCATGAAGTCCAGGCCTCTTTCCCCAACAGCCAGTTTAACAACCGCAACTGGGAGAATTTGGATTGTGATTGTTGAGTGAAGTGATCATGTGGCAACCAAGATTCTAGGCCCAATTTTAGTCATAAGTGAAGGATTATCCTTAGTCATAAGTGTAGGACTACCAATAACTTAAAATAATATTTTCAGTAACTCTATTATTTATTATTTTAGTGTATGATGAGAACATGACAGAAGAGAAGTAACATATATTCATAGTTCACATAATTATATATAAAACTTTTATAGGGGTAGGGCAGTGGCCTCATAACTGGATGTCCAATTCAGCTACGCAGGTGATTACCTCTAGCGTTGCTTCATGCAGGTTTTCTAGGGAACTATAGAACACATGTTGTGGGCAATCTTGCCCAATATGTTAAATAGTTTACATATCAGCACCACAATTGCAACAAGAAGAATCCTTCCATCTCCACTGATACAGGACAGAGGCACTTTTTCCAGTATCCCAGTAATTCTGTTCAATTTCGACCAGACAGAACAAGGCAGGTCAAAACCAGGTGGCTGGATAGAGGGATCACTAATGATCAGGCCACAAGAAGATACCTTGGACCATTCCTCTCACCAAGCATTCTCAGGGTTAAGCTGTGTAGAAGTTAAACGAATAGCTGCTTTCCAGGTTGGCCTATGGGATTTCAAGATTGTGATGGGCTGTGCATTGTCATGGTGAATAAGGAGGGCCTTGTTGTTCAGCATTCTTGACCATAGCCAAATGAGAGGGGGGGCGTTTCTTCTAAAGTGGGGAAGTATTACATTGCTAAGTATTGGTAACCACTGTATAGGAATGAGATGCAATGTGCCAGAGATAATATGTATTATCTGTTGGAGTTGGACATCGACCATTTGGGTGTAGGCGCTGTTAAGCCACATGCTGGCACAATATTCAGCTGTGGAATAAACCAAAACCAAGGCTGTTGTTCATAGAGTGTTAGCATCAGCACCCCAGGACATTCATACCTGTTTAGCCAATTTCTGTTTTTAATGTAATTTTGTTAGAAAAGGCAAGCAATTCAGAACAATCTATTCATTTTATCTGGAGATCATCAGATTATGATAATTCCTGTATTCTTTGCAAAATATCAGCATATTGTCTTCGTAACACCAGAAAATGATTTAAGACCAATTTTAAAAGACGTGTTTACATTTGTAGAAGAAAATAGTTGGGTAAAAGAGGGAATTCCAAGTCTAACCTGAGCTGCATGCCAATATTGAGGTTGTGCAAGAAGTTTCCTCCAAAAGCCATACAGTCCTGAGAAGTGAGTACAGCATGAATCCATCCTGAAATAAAAAGTTAAGCTTATATATCCACAATATTTTGTTCCCAAAAGCACTAGAGAGGCAAGTTATTTTAACAACCCACATATTGTTCAAATCAAAGTTTTATCATCATATTACTGTTATCTTATTGGACTATCAACATATCAATAACTTTCAGTTGTGCAGTACAGGTCTGCTTGCTCAAAAGCGTAACCAAAAATCTCAAAAAAAAAATCAACAGCCAGTTTGGTCTAGTGGTTAAGGCACTATGCTAGAAAGTGGTTGATTGTGAATTTGAGTCATGCCTTAGTCCTGAAAACCAGCTGGGTGACTTTGGGCCAGTCATTCTCTCTCAGCCCAAACCACCTCATGGGGTGGTTGTTGTAGGAAAAATAGGAAGTGGAAGGAGTGTTCAGTACATTTGCCACCTTGAGTAACTTGTAAAGTAATAAAGGTGGGATAAACATCTAATGTACATAAATAATAAACAACTCTTCCTGTCATAACTGAAGTATCAGATTGAAAGCCAACTTTCATTTTTTTATCCAGTTTTATCTCAAAACTTAAAAGGCTGTTAGACTACTGAATATAACAGAAATATTTCATCAATTTGTATTCTGTCATAAATCTCCTTGCTTACACAGTTAAAAATCTTTTATCCTGTATGACAGTGATCTCCAACTTTGGCAATTTCAAGTCTTGTGGACTTCATATCCTAGGATTGGAGTTGCCAAGATTGGAGACAGGGGTCAGCTCACTTAATAACCACCTTGCTTAGGAATGGAAATTCTGGTCCCAATTGTGGTCATAAATTGAGGACTACCTGTATTTTGTTTCATTAACCTCAAAAGTTGCTTTTTTCCCTTTGTTCCACATAAGTTATCTTCTAACTTTCAAGTTCTTTACCTGTCTCAACTTCTATCTCCATAAATGCATAGTAATATCTGAGTCTATCCCCTAAATTTAAACTTAATTGCTAAACTAAATTAAAAATTCTCTGAACATTAGTCACCAAGCTCCAATACATTGATATGTTAATGGACAGGGAAAGAACTTTTTACCTGTTGGAACAAATAAGGTATGTCCTTGCTTCACAACACATTTATAACATTTGTCAACTTTATCGCCAAAATACACTTCACTCTGGGTAACAGATGAACTCCAGGATTCATAAATTGCCAGATTATCATTAGTAGGTTTGATCAAGTAGAAGATCTTTTCACCCTATGCACAGAATACATTTCATTACATGTTGTACATCTTCGACAATTTTGTACTGTATTACAACCATTAATATCACTACAACATAATGAAAGCATAGAATTTTATTGCTATTTAAAAGGAAATTACTATTATCAAATCTAACCAGTTGGCTAGACAAAATCAGAAATCTATGCAATTTTCTCCGTGGATAGCAAAACAAGCAATTCAATAAGTTAAGTGAGAAACATGTATTATTTTCTCCAACCATTATTCTCTTACACAGAGAGACAGAGAGAGACAGAGACAGACAGAGAGAGACAGAGAGAAAGAGAGACAGAGAGACAGAGACAGAGAGTGCATTCAGAAAATATTCAGACCCTCTTTACTTTAATCAGTTTGTTTTGCTGCAGTCTGATTCTACAGTTGTTGAAATTCATTTTTTTCTCATTAATATACACTCAGTTCCCCATAATGACAAAGAGAAAACAAAATTTTAGAAATGCCTGTTGCAATAGGAATTTTTTAGAAATTGCAACATTAACACCAAGAATATGACAAATCTTTTTTTCCCTTTACTGAAAAAGTGGTTTCAATGTGATATGTAAAAGAACACATTCAAAATGAGAATATGTTACATTTGTGCATTAAGGAAATTAACAGTTTTCTTACCCAAAGAACATGATACCAAACAGAAGTGCCCCCAAAATCAATATGAAAATCTGTGTAGCTATCTTGAACTCCCATTAAGCAGTACTTCTGAACAAAAGGCTTAGGGAAGACCGAGTCATCTGGCCAGTAATTTTCAACCCATGAAAGTTTTCTGGCAATTTCAGGAACTTCCACTAACTCAGACATCCTTTAAAATTCAAAACAGAAAATGCAATTTGAATAGGAATACGATTAAGGATTTCTTAATATGTGCAGATATGAAAAAAATTTCCCCTCTAGTAATATTTTGATTCATATTGCTATCTAATTGAACAGTTAACAGCAAAGCTAGATAATTAGTCCATTATATAGCATATTTAATTATGTTACATATTCTCTGAAGTGGAACTTGTACGGACTATAATGAGATTTGAATGAAGAAAAAAATAGAATGAAAGTTAAATTATTGTATATCAACACAATATAATGGTTATATACCAAAGTTAGTGGTATTTTATTTCAAATTAAAACTGTTTTTCTAAGTGGTTAAAATGTTCAAGAAGAGATTAGTGGTTAATTCAATCAACTATTTTTGTATATTTTAAATTATTGCTCATAGGAATATGGTTATTATGTTTTTGTATATGTAGTTTCAAATTGGGAAGATCAGTACCTTTCTGTATGACAAAAAATATTTTTTCATGATGCTTGGATTGTAAAAAAAATTATATCAGAAGCCTTAATTAATAAATTAAATAATTAGAAGTCATGCAATATTATTAAATAAATTAAAGTAATTAAATAAATTAAATAATTAGTAATCATGCAATTATCATGCAACAGTACGAAATTTCTAATAGAAAATATCCCACAAAAGTTGATCTCTATGCAGAGCTACAAAGTTAAATACAATGTGTTTACCTCTTAGCATCTGCAAATAGATTTGATTTAAAGACATAAACCCAGATATTATTTTCATTTTTTTATTAAAAAATAAAGGGTACTTTTTAAAGTAACATAACCTCTAACACACATTTTAAAAATATTTTTGTTTGTTTTGCCTATATTTGTCAGCCCTCTCAGATAAACCAGATAGGAAACACTACTAGATGAACTGAATCTACTTTATTCTGAGGCTACATTAACAAATTTTACAAGTTTGAAAGTACAAAACTTCCTGCCACCTCTTTTAACTGTTTCATCCATTAGGAAATATCCTTTCTAAGTTTCTTTCTCTGACCTTTAAGTTACTGGGAGCTCCTGCCTCTCTTGTCTAATTATTTCCTAGGTTGTACCTCTTCCCTTCTTTCCCAAAGGTCATTCCCACAGTCCATTAAACATAAGAAAAATATATAGATAAGCCCTTTCTGAAGAAAAAGCAATTGCATTCATTCATCCTTTTAACCTTAGTTATTTAGGGTAACCCTAAGCTTTAAATATACATCATAATCAATTATTTTCATTTATCTCCAAACTGTCATATTCCACCTTTCAACTTCATATTTCATTATTGCAACTATGCAGAAAATCTGCAATTATTGCTATATGCTACAGTTTAAAATAAAAGCCTTTTTCATTCCAGATACATATATGAAAATTGTATACTCACTTTGTGTCTGAGAATTCAAGGCTTATCACATTTAATACTTTTGGTCTCTCAGGGTTTGTAAAATACTTAATGTAATTATGGAGCTTCATTTTGCTATCTGCTTGTCTTGCCACATCAATAACATCAATCACTTTATCACCACCTGTAAAAATGAAACATTTAAATCACTGCATAAAGCAGTCTAATAAAGGTCTGTAGAAATTACATCTCAGGATTATGGGAATATAATAATTTATGCTTAAGTAACTATATTAATTTTTCTGAAAATCCTGAAACTGTTAAAGAAAAAAATATAGATAAGTGAACCATTAATGTTTTAAGTATTCCATTCATTCAGATTAGATTAATCTCAAAACATGATATTTAAAGCTTACAAGTGAAACCAAAGCTATACTCTTTGGAGAATTCATCTTCAAGTGTTCTCAGAAAGTGTCACAACCATAAAATATTTCAGGAAAAATATTATTAAAACCCATTTACTTTTCCTCGCCCTTTCGTGTTCAAACCAAAAGTGCATACCTACATAATGTTCCACATCTAGAACAGAAAACGTAGAAGGTGGGAGTCTGAGACCTAAGCCATCTAATTTAGGTACCATAATGGGAACATCAAAACCATGCTTTTCCAGGTATCTTTGCGTCAATTGGCTTCCATGCATTTTCAAAATTATTTCATCAGCACTAGAAAGGAAGTACATATATATATGTATATTATTTTAAAAATAGAAACAGAATTTAAAAAAACTGCTGTATCATTCCCCTTTCAAACAAACTGAGTGAATGTTCCAGCAGTAGAATTTTTTCTGAAGTGAAATATAAAGTTTCTGTCCTTCCCAACATTTATTATATCTGATCATTTTCAGCAGCTTGCTTTAATTGATCATAATGTCACTGAAACAATTCTTCCAGAATGTCTTTAGTATTATTAGATATCTGGTTTTAATTTCCTCAAATAAACACTGAAATCCTGATGAGATTCATATCCTCTAGAGCAGGGGTGTCAAACTGCCGGCCCGCAGGCTGGATGCGTCATGCAGAAGCCGCACCCACCCCATTGCCGGCAATGGCAAAACCTTCCCAATACGTTGTGCGACATCACGTGATGTCGCGAGTTTGACATGTCTGCTCTAAAGTAATATAGTTAAAAGGATCAGAATCATTATTTGAAGCAACTACATATAATTTTGAATTTTCCTACCTTACATAGTTTGTAACGCAACTGATCTTACCTTGGGAATGAACACGCACGTAGCTGTTTAACAAATGTTCGGGTTCCAGCTTGAACTGGCTTTGAACCATCATCATGTTCTGTATAGTCATGTCTGTGCCAGTTCCTCCTCTTCTTCACTACATGGTGAAAAATGTAAGCATCAATTTATGATAGGAGAGAATCAAATCCCATTTAGCTATGACATTCTCTGGGGCCTTAGTCAAAACTATTTCTCTATTAGTAATGAATTATTCAGGATTTTTGCTAGGATCTCATTGGAAGGGGGAAAGAATGAGGAAAGAAAAAAATGTATAGTACATCACACTGAACTTTTTGGAGAATAAGCGCAATACCATGGAACATAATAAAAATGTCCAATCTACCCTTTCTTCAATATACTGTAGTCAGATCAGTCAATCTGGTTTTTTTTCTAACTATCCCCAAGATGTTCATTTTAGCATATATAATTGCCTCAAGATCACTGAGAGAATATTTCTTGTTGAATAGGGATTTGAATTAAGGCTCTCTATTTTCTCCCAAAGGGATGCGGTGGCTCAGTGGGTTAGGACGCTGAGCTTGTCGATCAGAAGGTCGGCAGTTTGGCGGGTCGAATCCCGAGTGCCGCGTAGCAGAGTGAGCGCCTGTTACTCGTCCCAGCTTCTGCCAACCTAGCAGTTCGAAAGCACGTAAAAATGCAAGTAGAAAAATAGGGACCGCTACGGTGGAAAGGTAACAGCGTTCCGTGTGCCTTTGGCGTCTAGTCATGCCGGCCACATGACCACTGAGACGTCCTCGGACAAGCGCTGGCTCTTCGGCTTTGAAACGGAGATGAGCACCGGCCCCTAGAGTTGGAAACGACTAGCACGCATGTGCGGGGGAACCTTTACCTTTTACCTTTATTTTCTCCCAGTAAATGTAAATAAATTTCAGATCAGGTCCTGCCACCAGTAAATTATTATTAAAATCTTTCTTTTCCTTCATCCAAAATTAAAGGAAATATTTTTAAAGATAAAAGAAAAACTGAGTATGGCTTCATTCAAATGACTGTAGTTATATCAACATCCTAAACAAAAACTTTATAATATATTAAAAAAAGTTAAATGATAAGATTCCATACCATGCCAACCAGAATGTATTCCAAAAATACACTTTTAATCATTTGCAGTCTTCAATATTCATGCAAACCATTCAGTGTAGGCTATGACTATCCCACCTAGATGTTTCTTGTTCACTAAAGCATCCATTATTTCAGAACTGATAAATTCTATCACTACAATTATGTCAATGAACAGAATTGTATTATAAAGTTAAAACTTGCCTTTCAAATGTACTGGTTAAATTTTGCTATAAAAAGTAACTTTGAAATCTTAATTTTAAAATCCATACTGAGCAAATTCTGTTTACCAGTGTTGTGAACACAACTTCAGAGTAAAGATTTACATTTGTCTGGATAAGTCTATAAAAAACCAATATTACAAGATAGTCTGAGCTGAAAACTGTTTTCAGTGTTTTCAAATTAAAGTTGTCCTCAGTGTAAACTGATTTATTTAACAGCTTGTCATGGGAACTGCAGTATTTTCTGCATATCACAGCAGATGGGGATGAATGCCACACCTTCAAGAGCTCAAACAGTTTATATTCAATAGCAGCTGCAAAAGAAATATTTAGCCATAGCCCTGTCATATCCATGTTGTATTTATCAAACTTCGGTGTGCATATTTATATGTAAACTGTACATATCATTTTATCCAAATGTGTACAACTGTTTCTTCAAACTCAACCAACACTTTAGAAAATAGCCAATGGCATCTGACAGTTTTTTAGACAGGCAGCAAAACTACAGAAAATGTAAAACAAAGCCTCTGAGGTAACTGATCCCAGCTAAAAATATCTATTAACAGCCAGCATATAAATTATATATTAAAAGATAAATCATTACTTCATACAAGGTGCTCAATATTTACACTAAAAAGATTTGAGTGGATTTAATAACAAGTACCATTTCAACAATGCTGCACTAATAAACTAAATTACTATTGCTGCAGATCCTAGTAGGTTTGAATACATCTGTTGCACAGATAAACATAACATACATTAATCAGCATTATATCATTTCGGCATTTGAATAGTGACTCAATTTGAGATTTAGATGGCAATATTAGCATAGATGAATTATGCACATAAAATTATATTGGCTTTATCTCCATAGTAAACTTGTTCAGGCAAACATAGATAGCATACTAAAAACATCAACTTGCCGACAAAGGTCCATATAATCAAAGCTATATTTTTCCCCAAATACTAATGTAGGGCTGTGAGAGTTGGATAATTTGGAAGGCTAAGCACCAAAGAATTGATGTTTTCAAATTGATGTTTTCAAAGACTCTTGAGAGTTCCTTGGACTGCAAATAGATCAAACCAGCCAATCATAAAATCCTGACTATTCTTTTGAAGGAAAAATACTGAAGCTGAAGCTCAAACACTTTGGCCACCTAATGAGAAGAATTGATTCATTGGAAAATGCCTAATGTCAGGAAAGATTGAAGGCAAAAGGAGAAGAGGACGGCAGAAGGTGAGATGGTCAAATAGTATCATCAACACAATGAACATGAATTTGGGCAAATTCTGGGAGAGAGTGGAGAACAGGGAAACCTGGCATATTATGGTCCATGGGGTTGCAATGAGTTTGAATGACTTAGCAACTGAACCACAACGAAACGACTTGTTTAGGGATTCATAGATTCTTTCTAAAAGGTATTTTCATCAATACCCACTATCTGATAACCAGAATTGTTGGATTATCTCAATGTCCCTTTCCCAGCACATGAAGCAGAGCTAAATTTCAATTTTGCACAAGACTATGGAAATGGTAATTTAAAAATAGAAGGAAGTAGTCATTACTTCATTTGTCACTCTCAGACCACTTTTAGTAAATTTTGGACTGATGGCCATTTTATCTACTTGCAGATATAGGAAACCCACTAAGGTGATCTGCCCTAAAGATTTATGAAAAGCTCTGGGACATGACAGAACCATTGAAATATGGAATGGTAAACTGAGATGGGCCACTGTCACTACTGCTGTGAACCCTAGACAGTCTCCTGAGGATTTAGAAGAAATGAAGTAGATTAGGTATAAGTGGCAGATACTGTATCTTGTGAAGATCATCAACTAAGGATCAAAGTACATTATTGTGCTTTTCATATGACAATAAAAAGTGGTAAAAATGTTCTTCATTGTTATCACTGCACGTTCATATAGCTGTCCAGTGTAGCTGTTTTATGTGGTTCAGGGACTTGAAATATCCATCCTAGCAAATAAGGTGTTGGAGGTCAAAATATTTGCTGTAATATATTTACAAGACATCCTAATTTGATGCATTCTCAAACAAAGTACTTTATACTTCATCTGATCCAGTTTTGGGGGATCAAGTTTGAGTTCTTGAGGACCAAAGAAATGGGTAAGATACCTGAAGCTGTGCAATTCACTACATGTTTTCAAAAGTTGTGGTTGCTCCAACACTGGAGGTTTTTAAGAAGAGGATGGGCAACTATCTGCCAGAAATAGCATTGGGTTTTCTGCTTGAGCAGGAGGTTAGACTAGAAGACCTCCAAGATCCCTTTCAACTCTGTTATTTTGTTATTTTGGTCTTTCTTGTAGGCCAGCTTGGTCTTTCCAGTACTCAGTAAGCCTTCATGGTGTACTACTTTCATTAAATCTTCTTCACTGTCCTTCAGATATTCTTCCAATGCCCTTTTTTGTTCTTCAGTTCCCTGGTGTATTTGCAACATTCCACACTCACCCCATTTTACATGGTAAGTACAATGTGGCATGCCTCTCTATCCATGTTTTTACAGTTGACTCAGTCTGATCAGTGAGATGGAATGAATGGGTCAAGAAATAAGTGTCAGACTACCTAGAAATGACAAAATGTCCACCTCGAGAAACCCACTCTGGATGTTACAATTCTTAACAGTTACTGAATAACTGCTGGTTAGTTACAATTTCTCCTTCTTACGAAATTCGTCTGAGAAAATAACTGTACAATTTCAGATACTCATCAAAAACAGTTCATTTGGATTCAGGACTGGTGCAATTTTGATATAACTGAATCAGCTCAATGTATTAGAAGTGGGAAACACCTAACTTCAAGGCCAAATATAAAACATTTTTAGGGAGTAGGGGCACCTTACCTCAATCTTATCATAACGAAGTTATAAGAATCCATTCTGTCCCAAGCATTGTTTAGCATATATGTGAAAGTGCTAGAAATGTTTATTTCATTAGTTTGCTAACAATATCAAACTGTATTTCCCTGAATCTCCCAAGCAGAAACTGTGTAGCATGGGCTGGATGGAAATCAGTAAAATGAAACTGGATTTTGAAAATTATGTTACACTGAATAGAGTTTCCTTGAATTTGGAAGAGTGCCTATTCTGGATAAAGTTGTAAGAGAAAAGGTGCATAGTTTAGAGGTGCACTTACGAGTAAATATTATTTATGGGGACACAAGCCATTTCCACACCAAGGACTATATTAAACATTCAATGCTATCATGTCAAGCATTTCCCATAAATTCAAAAAATGGCTGAGTGATTCCCAAATTAAAGCTACCTTTGTGGAGAGTATAATGGCAAATTTACTTTATACAACATATGAAAATAATTTATATGGTTTGCAGAAAAAAGAGTTATTTGATTTTGCTGTATTTAGCAGTCTTATATGTATTCCTTCATATTCCATACGAAGGTATTATCAAGATAAAGCAGTAGGTAAGCTGTAATATTTTTATGGCCAGAGCCATAAGTAGGTTGAAATTGAGGAGGAGGAAGAGACGGATTATTGCTATTATAATTATTTTTAAAAATCAGCTTCTCAAGTGTCATATCTTCAGATGGACAATCATGAAAACTAGGGCATTTTGGGGGAGGGTTGGAGAAATTATAAAATGTGTTGTTGTTATATCTGACAAAACTCAAACAGTGCTTTTTTTAAAAAAAATCTGCTTCTGAATTTTAGTTTTGCATTTGAAGTAGGGGTGGTAAAGGAAAAAAATTAATTATCTTTGATTTTATCTTTCCAGGCTCTTTGCATTTAAGAGAAAGATGAACAAAGAAAAAGGAACAAAAGACAGTTCACTTGGCTTGAATCCCAGAAGATAACCAGCTATCTGACCAGACAAGTCACTTAAGAAATAAGAAGAAAAATTCTAATTTTCATTACTTAAATAGATAGATATTTACTATTCAGTCTGCAAAATAACCCCTTGGCTATCATTATTGTTCTGAAGTATAAACAATGACAAACAGCTGTTGGGTTACAGGAATACAACAAAGAAGGACAGCAAAATAGTTGTAAGCTTATCTGAAACAAGCTTACAACTATTTGGAAGATCATGTGTTTTTTTAAAAAAGAAACTTTTTTTATTTATCTGATGTGATGCATTTCTGACTGTTTTGAACATTATAAGTGGGTTGTAACAAGAGCAGAAGCAACTTATGACCTTAACTGCCAGCTTCCCCATTGACTGCCTGTAGGAAGCCAGCAGGCAAGTCGCAAACCATCATAAGCACAAGCAGGCTGCCATGCATGCAAATCACATGATCATGGTGTTGCAGCAATGGCCATATTTTACATAATTAAAGTTACATACTTTAATTATGTATTCTGCCAAGCAAATGTTGTAGATAAGTCATATTCCACATAATCTCTCAAGTCTTAAAAAAACATTAGAAATCAAGTGATCTGAAGTACTGATCTCTTGTTTAGCTCAAGCATTCTGGTAAAATATCTTCCATAGTATTTTCAGAGATTGGGATTAACACTAGGTTTTATCTACTGAAACTGCATCTATACATTTAGACATATCTGACCAAAGGTATTTTGGTATGTTTCAAGAAAGATATAAACCAAGCATATTACTGTTGTGGTGACACAGTGGTTAGAATGAATCATGGCAGGCTAATTCTGCTAATTGCCAGCAGTTCGATCCTGACCATCTCAAGGTTGACTCAGCCTTCCATCCTTCTGAGGTTGGTAAAATGAGGACCCAGAGTGTTTGGGGCAATATGCTGACTCTGTAAACCACTTAGAGAGGGCTGTAAAGCACTATGAACCAGTATTTAAGTCTAAGTGCTATTGCTATTGCTATTATACATTATACAGCTGAATCTCTTGCAGTAATCAATAAATAGTAATTCCAAAGGGACCAAATCAGTGGTGGTATTCAAATATGTGAACAACCAGTTCTCTGTGTGGATGCTGCTTCCGGAAGTCAATTCTGGGCCTGGGCAACAAAAAATTAGCTACCAGTTCTGCCGAAGTGGTGCAAACTGGCTGAATCCCACCACTGGAAGAAATGTATACTTCTTTGTTCCAGTTAATGATGTAACAGAGTATAAACCACAATGAGATATAACTTCAAAATGACATTACATAATTATCAAGGATAGCCATAATGTCATCAGCTATAAACATAATTTATATTCAGTATTGAGTCCACCATAACCTAAATTGTGCAAAATGCTTTAAAATTTATCACTTACTTAAGGAGGGTCCATGAAGAACTGCACAATTGGGACAGTGGTAAAGGTCAATATCAACAGCATGGTGTTCCTCTACTCTGACACAACTAAAAAAAAGAGAAGAAACAAAATTCAGGAACTTTATTTTAGTATCAACCTTACATACGTTATACCAGCAATTTCTTATTTAGTTTTTCCATATCCAGGATGACAAAGAGAGAAACACTTTCGAGGCAACTAAGACCATCTAGAAAATAAAATATGATTTACTCATATTCTACTGAATTGAATGTACTGCAAAATAGCTGTGCTTTTGTACTATTGAAATTAGTTCAAATGTTTTTAACTAATTAAAGCACAATTTTCTTAAACTAGAGCTAATTCCCTAAAATAAACCAGAATGACTTAGATTCAAATATAATTCCACTAATTAGCTCAAATGATCATTTCAGGAAAATCACTACCTCACAGTCTAGCCTTGTAGAGTGGGATTTTTACAATGGATTTTAAGGTGGTTTAATTTTTTTAAAAAAAATCTGATCAGACATGTGGAAGTAATGCAGGAACACTACCCAAACTCCTGTAGTACTCAAGTTGTTTATCTGTGGGGTTTGTTCCCTGTTTATATACAGTAGCTTGCCCTGTCAGTGTTAGAGCAGGTGTGGTTTTGTCCTTTTGTTTCTTTTTTAACTTGAAACTTTACTTAGCTTCACTTAACTAAATATCTTAAATAAACCAAAAGAACCAGTAGATCCAAGAATAAAAAATAGGAGTATTACAGAGTCATATATCAACAGAACATACAGTGTAAAGACTATTAACAGCCACAATGTAGGACAACCCCTTCATAGATTACTGCCTTGTCGTGGTGAAGGGGCTTGCGTAATTCAATGAAGCTATGAGCTATGCCGTGCAGGGCCACCCAAGACGGAAAGGTCATAGCAGAGAGTTATGACAAAATGTGATCCACTGGAGAAGGAAATGGCAGCCCACTCCAGTATCTTTGCCATGAAAACCCTATGGACAATACCAAAAGGCAAAACGATATGACGCTGGAAGATGAGCCCCTCAGGTCGGAAGGCATCCAATATGCTACTGGGGAAGAGCAGAGGGCTAGTACTAGTAGCGCCAGAAAAAATGAAGCGACTGGGCCAAAGCCGAAAGGATGCTCAGCTGTGGATGTGTCTGGTAGTGAAAGGAAAGTCCGATGCTGTAAAGATTTTTTCTCCATAGGAACCTGGAATGTAAGATCCATGAATCAAGGCAAGCTGGATGTGGTCAAACAAGAGATGACAAGACTGAACATCGACATCTTAGGTATCAGCGAACTAGAATGGACAGGAATGGGTGAATTTAATTCAAATGACCATCAGGTATACTACTGCGGGCAAGAATCCCTCAGAAGAAATGGAGTAGCTTTCATAGTCAATAAAAGAGTAGGAAAGGCAATACTGGGATACAATCCTCAAAATGACAGAATGATCTCAGTTCGAATCCAAGGCAAACCATTCAATATCACAGTAGTCCAAGTCTATGCCCCAACCACCGGTGCTGAAGAGGATGAAATTGACCGGTTCTATGAAGCCCTACAGCACCTTATAGAACTAACACCAAAAAATGATGTCCTTATTATAATGGGTGATTGGAATGCTAAAGTAGGAAGCCAAAAGATAACCAGAATAACAGGCAAGTTTGGCCTTGGAGTACAAAATGAAGCAGGGCACAGGTTGATAGAATTTTGTGAAGAGAATGCGATGGTCATAGCAAACACTCTTTTCCAACAACCCAACACATGGACATCACCAGACGGTCAACACAGAAATCAGATTGACTATATGCTCTGCAGCCAAAGATGGAGAAGCTCTATACAGTCAGTAAAAACAAGACCAGGAGCTGACTGTGGCTCAGACCATGAGCTTCTCATTGCAAAGTTTAGGCTTAAACTGAAGAAAGTAGGGAAAAGCACTAGACCACTCAGGTATGAATTAAATCATATCCCTGTTGAATATACAGTAGAGGTGACAAATAGATTTAAGGAATTAGATCTGATAGACAGAGTGCCTGAAGAACTATGGACAGAGGTTCGCAACATTGTACAAGAGGTAGCAACTAAAACCATCCCAAAGAAAAAGAAATGCAAGAAAGCAAAATGGCTGTCTGAGGAAGCTTTGCAAATAGCTGAGGGAAGCGAAAGGCAAGGGAGAAAAAGAAAGATACGCCCAATTGAATGCAGAATTCCAGAGAATAGCTAGAAGAGATAAGAATGCCTTCTTAAATGAACAGTGCAAAGAAATAGAAGAAAACAATAGAATAGGGAGGACCAGAGATCTTTTCAAGAAAATTGGAGAGATGAAGGGAACGTTTCATGCAAAAATGGGCATGATAAAGGACCAAAATGGCAGGGACCTAACAGAGGCAGAAGAGATTAAGAAGAGGTGGCAAAATTACACAGAAGAACTGTACAAGAATGAGCTTAACGTCCCTGATAATCACAATGAGGTGGTCAATGACCTCGAGCCAGACATCCTAGAATGTGAAGTGAAGTGGGCCTTAGAAAAGCTGAGCAACAACAAAGTTAGTGGAGGTGACAGTATTCCAGCTGAGCTATTCAAAATCTTAAAAGACGATGCACTAAAAGTGTTACACTCAATTTGCCAGCAAATTTGGAAAACTCAACAGTGGCCACAGGATTGGAAAAGATCAGTTTACATTCCAATTCCAAAGAAAGGCAGTGCCAAAGAATGTTCAAACTATCGCACCATTGCACTCATTTCTGATGCTAGTAAAGTTATGCTTAAAATTCTACAAGCTAGACTCCAGCAGTATGTGGATCGAGAACTACCAGAAGTACAGGCAGGATTTCGAAGAGGCACAGGAACTAGAGATCAAATTGCTAAGATACGCTGGATCATGGAGAAAGCTAGAGAGTTCCAGAAAAACATCTACTTCTGCTTCATTGACTATGCTAAAGCCTTTGATTGTGTGGATCATAACAAACTGTGGCAAGTTCTTAAAGAGATGGGCGTACCAGACCATCTTATTTGTCTGTTGAGAAACCTATATGTGGGCCAAGAAGCAACAGTGAGAACTGGACATGGAACCACTGATTGGTTCAAAATTGGGAAAGGAGTCTGGCAAGGCTGTATACTGTCGCCCTGCCTATTTAACTTATATGCAGAGCACATCATGAGAAAGGCAGGGCTAGATGAATCAAAAGTTGGAATTAAGATTGCCGGGAGAAATATTAACAACCTAAGATATGCAGATGATACCACTCTAATGGCAGAAAGTAAAGAAGAACTAAAGAGCCTCTTGTTGCGGGTGAAGGAGAGTGCAAAACTTGGGTTGAAACTTAACATTAAGAAAACCAAGATCATGGCATCTGGCCCTCTCAATTCCTGGCAAATAGATGGGGAAGAAATGGAGGTAGTGACAGATTTAATTTTCCTGGGCTCCAAGATCACTGCAGTTGGGGACTGTAGTCGAGAAATTAAAAGACGCTTGCTCCTCGGGAGGAAAGCCATGGCAAATCTAGACAGCACACTGAAAAGCAGAAACATCACCCTGTCAACAAAAGTGTGTATAGTCAAAGCTATGGTCTTCCCAGTTGCAATGTATGGCAGTGAAAGTTGGACCATAAAAAAGGCTGAGAGCCAAAGAATTGGGGCCTTTAAACTATGGTGCTGGAGAAGACTCCTGCGAGTCCCTTCGACTGCAAGGCGATCAAACCGGTCAGTTCTAGAGGAGATCAACCCTGACTGCTCTTTAGAAGGCCAGATCCTGAAGCTAAAACTCAAATACTTTGGCCACCTAATGAGAAGGAAGGACTCACTGGAGAAGAGCCTAATGCTGGGAAAGATTGAGGGCAATAGAAGAAGGGGACGACAGAGAATGAGGTGGCTGAAGGGAGTCACTGAAGAAGTAGGCGTGAGCTTAAATGGACTCCAGAAGATGGTAGAGGACAGGAAGGCCTGGAGGAACAATGTCCATAGGGTCACGATGGGTCAGACATGACTTCGCAGCTAACAACAACAACAAATGTAGGACAGAGAGGCAGAGCACTAGCAGAGCACATCCATGAACACCAACTAGCAGTCAAAAGACATATGAAAAGTCTTTATCTTGCAACACATGACAGACTCATCCACTGTTTCAACTGGGAAACAGTGAGCATCCTAGACCAAGCTAAATCCAAGAACACTAAGGAATTCCTGGAAGTTTGACATTCAGACAAATCAGCCATCAATAGACACATAGAGTTAAACCATGTTTACCTACTAGAAATAAACAATAAAAAAACAAAGAAGGAAACAAAAAGACTAGAACACATTATCTGCAGCAGCCTATACCCAGATAAGCAGGGATTAACACCAGACATCAACATCAAACAATATCCTAATCAAGGAACTACCAAGGAGCAAACCACTGGCAGGGCAAACTACTGTATGTAAACAGGAAGCAAACCCACTTACTAGCACTGATGTTATCTAGTTGAGTAATGAAATGTCTGCAAAGAACCAAACTTAGAGAGCATCAAGGAGTCTTCCAGTAATCTCCCAGAGGGCAGAGGAAAGCAAAGGCTAGAGCAAATTTTGAAAAATGGATAAATCCATAATCTAAACATGTATCAAAACTATCCACCAATCACAGCAGTAACTATTAGAGAAATTCAATACCATTTTGATAAATATTCTTTAAATTTAAAGGCCAGAAATTTAAATTTCTAGTCTTCAAAACCAGAAGGTTTTTCCTTAGGTGGTAAGATAAATGTGAAAGATGTCTCCCTCCCTGTTTTCATTCTTTCTTTCCTTCCTTCCTTGCATAAGATAACTATGTTTAATTTCAGTGGGAAGAATGTTCATGAGCCAGGCCCATGACAGAGAAGGCACATCTCCTGGGACCCACCAAACATAGGTCCCTAGCTGACAGTCTCCACCCAGAGTCACGTTGTGGTTGAGATGGGTGACAAATAAATTTAATAAATGAATTTAATAAATACCTTTTCTGGTAGACCCAAGTTAGGCGCCAGACTTGTCTGGAGCACTATAACCCCATCCAGTAGTAAAGAACAAAACTTGTAGCCATCATGAAACCTGGTAAAGAGGGGAAATCTGAGGAAGATTTTAAACCTATAGTGCTCTTAAGCATTTCTTACAAATTACTGGAGAGACTCATCTTAAACAAAATAACCCCCCTGGCAGAGGAACATATACTTATAAAACAGGCTGGATCAAAAAGAAACTGCTGCGATCAGATATTATTACTAACTGCTCATATAGAAAATAGATTTCAGCAAAGAAAAAATACAGTGAGGGAAAAAATTATTTGATCTCCTGCTGATTTTGTATGTTTGCCTACTGACAAAGAAATGATCAGTCTATAAGTGTAAAGGCAGAGATAGTTTAACAGTGACAGAATAACAACAACAAAAATCCAGAAAAAATGCATTTCAAAAAAGTTATAAATTGATTTGCATTTTAATGAGTGAACAAAACATCTTAGTACTTGGTGGCAAAACCCTTGTTGGCAATCAAATAGGTCAGACATTTTTTGTAGTTGGCCACCAGGTTTGTACACATCTCGAGAGATTTTGTCCCACTCCTCTTTGCATATCCTCTCCAAGTCATTAAGGTTTCTTTTTTTTTATTGAAAAGTTTTACAATACATTTTTTTTTAAAAAAAACATACTCCTTCCCTCCCCCCCAACCCTCCCCTCCCCCCTCCCCGACTTCCCAGAGCTGAATACAGGGTATTAACTTACAAACTTAAGCTAAAATATGCTAACAACAAAAATAAAACATTAAATTCTATCGCACTTTAACTCTCTGTAAACATAACTATATTACTAACAAATAACTAATAACTAATAATACATCGTATAAAACCACTACTTATTCAAATGCTAAATGAAACTTTTTAGTCCCATATTTATTCTGAATATATTCGATCCATCTTCTCCATTCCACAATATATCTCTGTTGCGATTGTTCTTTCAAGTGTGCTGAAATCTTTGCCATTTCCGCCAAGTTGGAAACTTTCAAAGTCCACTCTTCTATAGTAGGCAGTTCCTCCTTCTTCCAATATTGTGCTACTAAAAGTCTTGCTGCCGTAATTAAATTCAACATCAATTTAGTATCTGTAACAGTAAAATCTGTAATAATACCCAACAAAAACAACTGCAGAGAAAACCTTATCTTTTTCTTAAATATCTTGTGCATATTCCACCAAATTTTAATCCAAAAAGCTTTGACTTTTTTACAAGTCCACCATATGTGATAATACGTTGCATCCCCACAACCACACCTCCAACATTTGGGCTGGCAATTCGGATACATACCGTACTTGCTAGTTTTTTAGGGTCTAAATGCCACCTATAAAACATTTTATAAAAATTCTCTCTTAAATTTTGGGCCTGTGTAAATTTTACATTTCTAACCCAAATTTTTTCCCAAGTATCCATTGTTATAACCTCCTGAAAATTCTGGGCCCACTTTGTCATACAATCTTTAACAAGTTCCGTTTCTGAGTCAATTTCTATCAATGCATTATATATTCTTCTTATATGTGCTTGACCTTGATCTCTAATTTGTTTTACCAAATTTTCATCAAATATCAAAATGCCAACTTTCTGATCTTCTTTCCATCTTGCTTGTAACTGCCCATACTGAAACCAAGTTTGCACAATCTTTTCTTCTTTTAAAATATTATTTATTAATTATTATTTATTAATTTAATTTGTATACCGCCCTTCTCCCGAAGGACTCAGGGCGGTGAACAGGGCAACACATATTAAAAAACAAGATACAAAAATTAAAAACGATTAAACAACAATGCCCATGAATAAATTAATACACATTAAAAGTTAAAACCGATTTATAAAACCCAACCCCATCCCATCAGGCCAGGCTAGCTTGTTCAAAAAGGTAGGTTTTGAGATCGCGCCGGAAGGAGCGGAGGTCAGGCGCCATCCGGAGCTCGGCCGGAAGATGGTTCCATAAATCCGGCGCGCCCACAGAGAACGCCCTCCCCCTGGGGGCCACCAGTCAGCATTCTTTGACCGGTGGCACCCTGAGGAGGCCCTCTCTGTGGGAGCGCACTGGGCGGAGGGAAGTTGACGCCGGCCGCAGGTGCTCCCCAAGGTATTCCGGACCCATGCCATGTAGGGCTTTGTAGGTCATTACTAACACCTTGAATCTCACCGGGAAGACAACTGGAAGCCAATGCAGCTCGCGGAGCAGAGGTGTAACATGGGAGTGTCGGGAAACTCCCAACACAACTCTCGCGGCTGCATTCTGTACCAGTTGGAGCCTCCGAGTGGTCTTCAAGGGTAGCCCCATGTAGAGAGCGTTGCAGTAGTCCAGACGAGAGGTCACGAGTGCGTGAGTGACCGTACATAAGGCATCCTGGTCTAGATAGGGCCGCAACTGGCGCACCAGGCGGACCTGGGCAAAGGCCCCCCTAGTCACAGCTACTATATGGTCTTCTAAGGAAAGCTGTGAATCTAGGAGGACTCCCAAGTTGCGAGCCCTATCTACGGGGGGGTAATAACTCACCCCCCATAGAGAGGGATGGGATATCCTGAATATCCCGAGATGCCGGTACACACAGCCACTCAGTCTTGTCAGGGTTGAGTCGAAGCCTGTTCCTCCCCATCCAGACCCGAACCGCCTCCAGGTAGCGGGACATCACGTCAAGGGCATCACTGGGGTGGTTTGGGGTTGAAATGAAAAGCTGGGTATCATCAGCATATTGATGATACCCAACTCCAAAACTATGAATGATCTCACCCAGCGGTTTCATGTAGATGTTGAACAGGAGAGGCGAGAGGACCAACCCCTGAGGGACTCCACAAACGAGAGGCCTCGCGGTCGACCTCTGCCCCCCTGCCAACACTGACTGCAAGCGTCCCAGGAGATAGGAGGAGAACCACTGAAGGACCGTGCCTCCCACTCCCAATCCCCTGAGACGCCGCACCAGGATACCATGGTCGATGGTATCGAAAGCCGCTGAGAGGTCTAATAGGACTAGGACAGAGGAATATCCCCTGTCCCGAGCCCTCCAGAGATCATTCACCAGCACGACCAATGCCGTCTCCGTGCTGTACCCGGGCCTGAAGCCCGATTGGTACGGGTCTAGATAATCCGCTTCATCCAGAACCAGAGGGAGCTGATGCGCCACCACACTCTCAACAACCTTTGCAAGAAAGCGAAGGTTGGAGACCGGACGAAAGTTTAATTGCCATACATTCGTTTCTATCCTTAAAATTTCTTTATATGTAGTCTCATCATGTTTAAATCCCACATTTATATTTTCTATTGCATGTTTAGGTATTGCCCAAATTGGTATCTTGTAATTTAACTTATGTCTATATTTTTTCCATACTCACAACAGAGCATACCTTAATATATGTATCTTCAGTACATTATCCACCTTCCTATCATACAATAAATATGCATGCCAACCAAATAACAAATCATAACCCTCAAGATTTAATAATCTCCCTTGTGTTAAATTAAACCAATCACTTATTGATGATAAAGCAGCAGCCTCATAATATAGTTTAAGATTAGGCATTTTAAGACCACCTCTTTCACGTGTATCTTGCATTATCTTAAATTTGACTCGTGGCTTTTTCCCTGCCCAAACAAATTTATTAATACCTTTCTGCCATTCCTCCAAATTTAAATCCTTTTTAAGTATAGGTATCATTTGAAACAAAAATAAAATTTTTGGCAAAACATTCATTTTTACTGCTGCAATTCTTCCCAGTAAAGATAGTTGTATTTTTTTCCAACCATCTAGCTCTTTTTGTATTTTTAACCATAACAATCCATAATTATTTTTATATAATTTCACATTTGAGGCTGAGAGATAAAACCCAAATATTTAGTCTTTTTAACTATTTCAAATCCTGTTAACTCTTCTAAAACAACCTTTTGTTCTACAGTCATACTTTTAGACAATATTTTAGTTTTTTGTGTATTTATCTTGAATCCAGAAACTTTCCCATATGACGTTATTATCTCCATCAACTCTACTACTGAGTAAGTCGGTTGACTTACTGTAAGGTTTCAAGGCTGACGTTTGGCAGCTCAAACTTTAGCTTCGTCCACAAGTTTTCTATGGGATTAAGGTCTGGAGACTGGCTAGGCCACTCCAGGACCTTAATGTGCTTCTTCTTGAGCTACTCCTTTGTTGCCTTGGCCATGTGTTTTGGGTCATTGTCATGCTGGAATACCCATCCACGACCCATTTTCAATGCCCTGGCTGAGGGAAGGAGGTTCTCACCTAACATTGATGGTACATAGCCCCATCCATTGTCCCTTTGATGCAGTGAAATTGTCCTGTCCCCTTAGCAAAAAACACCCCACAGCATAATGTTTCCACCTCCATGTTTGATGGTGGGGATGGTGTTCTTGGGGTCATAGGCAGCATTTCTCCTCCTCCAAACACAGTGAGTTGAGTGCATGCCAAAGAACTTGATTTTGGTCTCGTCTGACCACAACACTTTCACCCAGTTCTCCTCTAAATCATTCAGCTATTCATTGGGAAACTTCAGATGAGCCTGTACATGTGCTTTCTTGAGTAGGGAACCTTGTGGGTGCTGCACAGTTTCCGTTCTTCACGGCGTCGTGTGTTACCAATTATTTTCTTGGTGACTATGGTCCCAGCTGGCTTGAGATCATTGACAAGATCCTCCTGTATAGTTCTGGGCTGATTCCTCACCGTTCTCATGATCACTGAAACTCCACGATGTGAGATCTTGCGCGGAGCCCCAGACCAAGGGAGATTGACAGTTATTTTGTGTTTCTTCCATTTGCAAATAATCGCACCAACTGTTGTCATCGTCTCACCAAGCTCCTTGGCAATAGTCTTTTAGCCCATTCCAGCCTTGTATAAGTCTACAATCCCGTACCTGACATTTTTGGACAACTCTTTGGACTTGGCCATGGTGAAGAGTTTGGAATCTGACTGATCGACTGCTTCTGTATTTTATACACCCTTTAAGAGAGTGCTCTTATTCTCTATTCTCCTAATCTCAATTTGTTACCTGTATAAAAGACACCTGGGAACCAGAAATCTTGCTGACTGATACAGGATCAAATACTTATTTCACTCATTAAAATGCAAATCAATTTTGTAACTTTTTTGAAATGCATTTTTCTGGATTTTTTTGTTGTTATTCTGTCTCTCACTGTTAAAATAAACCTACCATTACAACTATAGACTGATCAATTCTTTGTCAATGGGCAAGCGTACAAAATCAGCAGGGAACCAAATAATTTTTTCCCTCACTGTATCTGTCACCGTGTTCATCAACCTATCATTGGCCTACCATACAGTGTGGAGAGGAGGGCTGATTCTAAAATTCTTACGCGTTGTGCCTTGTAAGAAAACAGCTCTTCTACTCAACAGTATGCTTTCAAACAGATACACTGAAGTACATCTTAGTCGGAAATATAGGTTAAATGATGGCTTGCCACAGTTTTCTATGCTGACTCCACTATTTTTAATTTTTAATATATACACATCAATCTACCAGGTATTGCTGCAAGAAAGTTTATATATGTTGATGACATCATTCTGATAAAACAATATGAAGACTTTAATATTTCGGAAAAAACCCTCAAAAATTATTTAAAAGAAATGTATAATTTTTTTGAAATCCATAGGCTGAAACCCAACATTAACAAAACCAAAGTCACCTGTTTTCACTTGAACAACAGACAAGCTAACTATATACCACAAGTGGAATTTAGGGAGCAGGTGCTGAAATTTAATCGTAATCCAAAGAATTTAAGAGTGACCCTTGACTGGTCCTTAATCTATAGGGAACACTTAAGAAAAAAGATGGATAAAATAAAAACTAGGAACAATACCCTACATAAATTTTCTGGCACCAGCAAGTGTAACAGCTTTCAGGATATCAGCTCTTGCTTTGGTATATTTGGTGGTTGAATACTCCAGCCCTGTATAGTTAAATAGTGTTCACACAAAGGCAGTGGACACCCAGCTTAATCATACTATGAGAGAAATATCAGGATCTATTAAACTGAGACCTTCTGAATGGCTACCATTACTATCTAATACACCAATCCTACACCTTAGAAGAAAATCAGCCTTAAAAGGGGAGTGGCAGAAATGCAAGGCAAACCAATTATTACCTAGACACAAGGACTGTCACAATCAAATACTCAGACTCCAAATACTGCAAATCTTGGAACCAGCAGTGGAAACGTGGACAGCAATTAGACAGAGAAGGCTTTGATATTGAGATAGTATGGCACCAGGAATGGGCAACTTCTAACCCAGATCTGTTTAATTTAGTGTCTGATACAGTAAATATCCCTCCAGCTTTGATCCTAGATAGCACTCAAACAAATTACAACTAACCATGGCAGGTGACAATACTGGAAATACAAATGGGGGCTGTGACTGTAGGAACATTGTACAAATTTTACATTATATTGTGACAGAATGCCCCCTCAGAAGGTTTCCTAGATCCCTGCAAAAATTACATCATCTTGAGGGCACTACTGTCCAATGATTAAATGATCTAGATATCTGGCCATAAGCTTAGCCACTCTAGTAACTGCTCATACATAATTTAATTTTATTCGTCACTTTTGTGCATTTTTAAAATAATTTACTCTATTAATTTTATATTTTGATGCACATTTTATATGCTGTTTTGTGAATTTTATGCATTAACGCTATATTTTATTACGACACATGAAATAAACAAAGATGGTATAGTCCTGGAACCAGTGGGCCTCAAAATTCAGAGTCACCCAGCCTTGTCAAGGTTCAGCTGAAGCCTTCTGTTTCTGATCCAGAATCTCACAGCCTCTAGATACCATGATAAGATGAAAAAATTACCTGACTACTGATAAAAGTAAACCTTAGCCAGGAAAGTATAATGTGAAAGAATATTTAATAAATAATTTCTTGCCCAACACTTCTCTCCATAAAATCATTAGTTTTATTGAGGAGGGGGATGTTTGCATATATTTATCTGATATATGGCTTTTGCAAAGACTAAAAACCTCTGGCTGAGCTTCCTGAAGAACATAAGTAGATAAACCCAATAAATCATAATAATGTGAATTACCCTAGGAATTAAAAACTACAAATCTGCAATACATGTACAGAATCACATTACAGGCATAGGAAACTGTTTTAAATGAAGTAGATATACTAATTTGTGCTGGACAATTGAAGTAGTACAATGGAGTTTGAAGGTGATATCTCACCAATACCAACATCACCAATTTCAGCTGGAGGAGAGTTCAAGCTACTAAGTAGAAAGAAAGTCAGTCAATTCAATGCTACCAGTACTAAATCTAGAAAACATATACTAATTATACCTATTATCTATATCTATTATTGAGTTGTTATGATTCCCATACTGCACTGTAACTTGCCTAGAGTTTTAAGATTGTTCAGTGTCAATCAATCAATATAACCTCTTTCAGGACCTAATCTAGGAAAATAATTGCTATGAACCCAAATTCATTGTCTGAGGCTTTTATGATACATTCAAAAGTGCCCGACAATGAAACATGATGTGGGCAAAGTGATTTTTTTCCTTAAAAGGATAATAAATCACAAAAAGATCACCATTCCACAAATCAACACTATACAGAGTTACACATAATACTGCTAAGACTATTTATAACTATAGATTTTCTGCATCTCTTGGTTTATTTTGCATACCCTTCTGTAAGGTTTATGTGCAAGAGAATGAATTCATGAGAAATGAAAAAAGAATTTGCTATAAGGTCTTTCATTGGTCACAGATGTCTAAGGAGATTCTCAGTCATTCAGGTCATAGTTATCCCAAAGGTGCTTTTCCAGGAGACAACTGGACTTTGTTTTTCTTTGAAGACATTTCACTTCTCATCCAAGAAGCTTCTTCAGCTCTGACCTGATGGTGGGGAATGGAAGGATTTATATTTAATATTTTGCATTGAGTCACATTATCAGAAAGCTTTTCATGTATCAGATATTTGAAGAATATACTAAATTGAGTGATGAAATAAACACTGTGCTTGGTATTTTTAATTATATTAGCCTGCTATGGATTTGAACATAAGTTCTGTCTGCAAGGAATATTCCCCACCATCCGGTCAGCACTAAAGAAGCTTCTTGGATGAGAAGCGAAATGTCTTCAAAGAAAAATAAGTAAGTCCAGTTGCCTCCTGAAAAAGCACCTTTGGGACATTGGTCACAGAATTCATTATCTGAGCGAGGTGCCTGGACATCAAAGAGCAATAGTGTGGAAAGCATCAGACAGAATGCTCCTCCTGTTACTTCTGAAACAATCTAGGACAGTTTGATTCGTCCTTTTGACTTTCCTGTGAAAAATCTAGTCTGCACATGAACTGTATCAGAAGCATTATTAACTATCCCCACACTAAAATAATGTCACAAATATCTTTTGTTGGAGAAAGAATTTGCACATCCCTGCTGTATTTGGGGAAAATGGCATGACTAAGTCTTGGCTTCCAGAATTTTTTACATCTTATCTATTGCCACCAGCAAGATGAGCTTATTACAAAAACATTCTACAAAAAAATATTACATATATTGAATGTTATTCTACATAATTTATGAAACCTATGGATGGTCAGCAATTTCTTTAAGTTTCAAAAGTTTCTGTACATCTTTGATATTACATCACAAGTTATACATTAACAAGATATTGTATTGTTCTTTTCAAATCCATAGCAGGCTAATATAATTATCAAAAAAATACCAAGCACAGTGTTTATATCATCACTCAATCTAGTATATTCTTCAAATATCTGATATATGAGGCTTCCCGATAACTTGACCCAATGCAATGGCGCCCAGCTGTGTGGCAACAGCCCTGCCCGAGCTGCTCGACACCCTCTCAGGGTTGGCGGTGGAGTTCTCCAGGCTTATAGTTCTGGGTTGCCCAGTCTCTTCTTAAAAAGTTCCAGTGTTGAGGCAACCACAACTTTTGGAGACATGTAGTGAATTGCACAGCTTCAAGTATCTTATCCATTTCTTTGGTCCTCAAGAACTCAAATTTGATCCCCCAAAACTGGATCAGATGAAGTATACTTTGTTTGAGAATGCATCAAGTTAAGATGTCTTGTAAATATATTATATCAAATATCTTTAAGCTCCAACACCTTATTTGCTAGGATGGATATTTCAAGTCCTGAGCATTCACAACTTCTGGAGGCAGGTTGTTCCACTGATTAATTGTTCTAGCTGTCAGGAAATTTCTCCTTAGTTCTAGGTTGCTTCTCTCTTTGATTAGTTTCCATCCATTGCTTCTTGTCCTTCCCTCAGGTACTTTGGAGAATAGCTTGACTCCCTCTTCTTTGTGGCAGCCCCTGAGATATTGGAACACTATCATGTCACCCATCGTCCTTCTCTTCATTAAAGTAGACATACCCAATTCCAGCAACCGTTCCTTATATGTTTTAGTCTCCAGTCCCCTGATCATCTTTGTTGCTCTTCTCTGTACTCTTTCTAGAGCAGGGGTCTCCAATCTTTCTGGGTTGGAGGCCCAATGGGGAAAAAAGGGGCAGGCACCTTTATGTGCACATGAGGCTGAGTGAATGTGTGTGTGAACAGGGCCACAACCATATGCAAATGGGGCTGCTAGCGCCAGCATGCAGCTTGCAGCTCATGGCTCGACTACTGCTGGCATGCGGCTTGTGACTCGGCTAGCACCAGTGCAAGGCTAGCAGGTCACAGCTATGCGAGAACTGGCGTGTGGCTTGTGGCTCGGCTAGCGCCAGTGTGAGGCTCACGGCTCATAGCTTGGCTACCACCAGTACGCAGCTCAGCTAGTGCCAGTGCAAGGCTTGCAGCTTACAGCTTGGCTAGTGCCAGCACATGGCTCAGGGTTCGTGGCTCGGCTAGCGCTGGTGCAAGACACGCAGCTCACGGGTCAGCTAGTGCTGGCGTGTGGATCAGGGCTCAGCTAGTACCGGTGCGTAGGTCAGGGCTTGCAGCTCACCTGGTGCCGGCACATGGGAGGTGAGCGCATGCACACATGCACATGCACTGGCCAGCCACTCACACAGCCCAGTGGCCGAGAGGCCATAGTTCGGTAGTGGGCCGTGGCCCATAGGTTGGGGACTTCTGTTCTAGAGTCTCAACATCTTTTTACATCGTGGTGACCAAAACTGGATGCAGTTATAAAGTGGTATTAATACTTCACGTGATCTTGATTCTATCCCTCTAGCACTGTGTTGGTTTTTTTGGCAGCTGCAGCACACTGCTGGGTCATATTTAAGTGATTGTCCACTAGAACTGTGAGATCCCTCTCACAGTTACTACTATTGAGCAAGATACCACCTATACCAGGGGTCAGCAACCTGAAACAGTGAAAGAGCCACTCGGAACCAGTTCCCTCACAAAAGGAAAAACTGGGAGCCGCAAAAAATCTGTGCGCATGCACGTGCATACGCGCATGCGCAAAACAGGGTTTGACTGAAGAGTGGAGCCAAGGCAAGATATGCACCTACCCTGCATATTTGAATTGATTGGTTGAACTTTTTTAGTCCCACTTTTTTTGGGGGGGACTGCACATGGCAGAGGACTGGGAGCCGCAGGAGACGGCTGAAAGAGCCACATGCGGCTCTGGAGCCGCGGTTTGCAGACCTGTGACCTATACTGTACCTGTGCATTTGGTTTTTCTTGCCTAAATGTAGAACCTTACTTTTTTCACCACTGAATTTCATTTTGTTAGATAGCGCCCAATGTTCAAATCTTTCAAGAACCTTCTGTATCTTAAGCCTATCTTCTGGAGTGTTGGCTATTCCTGTCAGCTCGGTGCCATCTGCAAATTTGATGAGTTCCCCTTCTATCCCCTCATCCAAATCATTGATGAAGATGTTGAAGAGCACTGGGCCCAGAACAGAGCCCTTATCAAGTAGTAGGTTATGGTCTACTTTATCAAATGCCTTACTGAAATCCAAGTAAATTATATCCACAACAATTATATCATCTAATTTTGTCCCTGGTCAAAGAATGCAATAAGATTTGTCTGGCATGATCTGTTTTTGGCTTTTGGTTATGACTTTGTTTGCCTCTAGGTGTTTGCTGATTCGTTGCTTAATTATCTTTTCCAGAACCTTCCCAACATATTGAGGTCAGGCTGATAGATATGTTGTTTCCTAGATCCATTTTTTTCATTTTTTGAAGATGGGAACTACATCAGTTCTCTGGTAGTTCCCCAGTGTTCCAGGATCTTTGAAAGAAATTGTTCAGTGGTTCTGAGATCTACCAGTTCCTTCAGAACCTTGGAGTATAGTCCATCTGGCATTGGTGATTTGAACTTGTCTAGGGTGCATAGGTACTTCACCCATCAAAGAAATGTTTTCACTATTACATATTTTATAACACAACTTCACACTTCCATTTCAATGTACAGAATTAGTACAATGTAGCCGTCTAAACCTGTATTAGCACAAGTGGCTATTGAGAATCTCTCAAACAAGATCAAACTGAGACAATCTGCTATACTGACAATATACCTCAGTGATCATCTTTCTGAATGTTGTTTACTAAAAAGTAGCTGAGATAATGCCCAGAACTTTGAAAGTAAATTCAGTTTGCCTGTAATTAAAGCTTGAAATAAAGAATACTGAACCATTTTCGGAATAGTATTGTATAATATATATAGGGAACGGAAATAATGCTTAAGTGGAAACATATTTACTACAGCACCACCAAGTGACTACATTTAAAGCATCACATGCAGATGTTGGGAATAAACCAGAAAGGGCAAAACTGCTCAGCTGAATATAAATTTAAAAGACAGGATTGAACCCAAGTGAACTGTCAAGCTTTGGTGAACTATCTTCCATATAAAATAAACCAGACGCTGTATTAAACTATTTTATTTAAACACAAAAAATATTTTCCTTATAGCGAGCTAAGACTTTTCTTGATAACTAAGCAAGGGAACAATGTCTTGGTAAGAAGGAAATCGATGGAATATATCTTTCCAAACTTGAGAATTTACAAAAACTTATTTGCTTTTACTTCTCCTGCAGATTTTGGAAAGGCTGTTAATGTAATCTATATTATAATCTAGTATGACTCTATCTGCATATCTTAAGGTTATTTGTTACTTCATCAGTGTGATCTAATACAGGTATGATTCTAATATATTTGTATTCCTTTTTCTTTCTCATTTTTTTCTAAGCTACTTTGTCTGAAACTTTTGAAACGTATTTTGCCATAACTATAACTTCAGTTATAATATTGCTTCTATGGATTAAGATGTGCTTTCCTTTTAGTTTTCAGAGCTACTATTGCTTGTTATATGAATGTTAAAGTATTGCAAGCACAAAATGCAAGTTTCGTTGTCTCAAAGGTGCTTTTTCAAAAGGCAATCAGACTGCTTTTCCCTTGAGGAAGAAAAACAAAACATTTTGCTTCTCATCCAAAAAGCTTCATCAATTATGATGGCAGGGGGCCCGGAAGGATAGGTACTGACTGTTGAGAGTGGATGTTGGGGGGCTGGAAGGATATGTTCTGACTGGATGGTGGGGGGAGGGATGGAAGGAATGTATTTCTTTGCAGTCATCTGATCATTAGCACTCTCCCTGAGAGTCTTGAAGCCACTTGGGGGAAGGGGTTATCTTTGCACTGCTTGGTAGTTATTTCTACTTGATAGTTCCTTGATTACAATATTATTTCCTGCATGATTGTTTGTCTGGTATTGATCCCTGCTTGTCCAGGTGTAGCCTGCTGGAGAGGAAGTGTTCTGGTTATTTCCGATCAAAATTACAGACTCCGAACAAACCCAAAAAGCAGATTTCAGAGAGTTACCCACTGAAGTAAGATCAGTGTTAATTAAATGTATTAAATAAACTAAAAGAACCCAAGAAGAAAAAAAAGGAATATTAAAAAGTCATACAGGCAACAGGAACATACAGTGTAAGGACTGTAACAGCCACTATGTGGGACAGATAACTAGAAGAGCACATCCATGAACACGAACTGGTAATAAGACATAATAAGATACTATAATCTCATAACACACAACAACTCAAACATTATTTCAAATGGGAAGCTATGAGCATCCTAGACCAAGCTAAATCCAAAAATGCTAGGGAATTCCTGGAAGCCTGGCATTCAGACAAATCAGTCATCAGTTGATCCACAGATAAACCACATTTACAAAGCATTCAGAAGAGACAATAAAAAGCTAAAAAAGAAATAAAAGACCAGAGCACATACAACAAACATATTGAAAATTATCGAAAAATATTCTAATGCTTCACCTTGCTCATTCAATATGAACTCAAGGAAATTGTCAGTTTAGGAAGTAGATGAGCAGAGATTAACACCAAGGTTAACATTAGACTAATGATCAAGAAGCAAACAATACTCCAGTCTAAGAATTACCAACTTGGACAAACAAGCTAACAGTAAACAACAGCCCAATCAAGGAACTTCCAAGACTACTCCCACCAACACTGAGAAGACAAGTTAGTAGTATATAAAATGACAGCAAACCTCACATCCTACTAGCACTGATGATGTTATCGAGTTTGGCAATGAAATGTCTGCAAGGAAATAACCAAGCTCAGAGAGCATCAGGGACCCCACAAATCTTCCAACAGATTACCTTGTTTGAAATACAAATAGCAATTTTAAGATTTTTTTCTGAACCATTTTCCTCTTCCACCCATTTCTTCTCTCCTTGAATGTAATAAACAAAAACTGTTTTATTATCAATTACAATAAAACAATGATTTAACAGAGCAATTGAAAGTAGTGCCTATTATTCCTGATTATCCATTCAACACTGAGGGACTTTATTTAATGTAATTTATAGTAGTTTTCATAAAGACCCCATTACAAAATTTTATTAATTTTGAAACCATCTCAATCATTTTCAGTGAGGTACAACAGAAGTCCCCAAAACCCAGGCCGTGGACCGGTAGCATACAAGGGAACCAGTCTATGCAAGTGCACGAAGATTTTTTGCGCATGTGGGGGATTAGGTTGCACTCACAAAACCATATCCTCCACCCCACCCCCGCCACTTCTGCTGTTCCTCAAGAGCCAAAAAGGTTGGGGACCGATGGTGTAGAAGGCAATAAAATATCATAGATGTTAACAAGTTTAACTGCCTTGCCTGCTACTTAGGGTACAATAGCCCTTGTATGTCAGTACAAAAGTCTGGTCCTTCTGAATCCTGCTAAATGGGAAATAAAAGCATCTAATCAAAATTTTATTGTAAACTGAGAAAAATATGATAAAATATTTTCAATTAAAGTAACATGATTCTATTACACAAGTGAGCCAAACCTAGTGTTTAATTTATAAATACAATATACAAACATGAGATTTTTAATGGTGTGACATTTTTAACATCTCCAGTATTTATGTTACTCTCAATTAACATATTTCCTGCAACCTTAAGTAGAATAAGAGATGACATTAAGGCAATGTAGAAATACTTTGAGAAGGATACAAGAAGAATAATAATGAGACAGGAATGCAGATAATATGTATGTCAACTCCAATTCCAAAAAAGCTGGGGAGACAATAATATTAAGAGCTTATTGTTTAACAGCCTGATATAATTTTAAAAATGAGCTGTCATCTATCAAAGACATATAGGCCTCACAGAATAAGTCATAATATATATGTACAGCTGTTAAATAATCACCCCAGATTACTGACTAGCATTTCATCCTTAGGTTGAAGGTTCCCCTGCACATGCGTGCTAGTCGTTTCCAACTCTAGGGGCTGGTGCTCATCTCCGTTTCAAAGCCAAAGAGCCAGCACTTGTCCGAGGACGTCTCCGTGGTCATGTGGCCGGCATGACTAGACGCCAAAGATGCACGGAACACTGTTACCTTCCCACCGTAGTGGTCCCTATTTTTCTGCTTGCATCTTTACGTGCTTTCAAACTGCTAGGTTGGCAGAAGCTGGGGCGAGTAACAGGCACTCACTCTGTTACGCGGCACTCGGGATTTGACCCGCCAAACTGCCGACCTTCTGATCAACAAGCTCAGCATCCTAACCCACTGAGCCACCGCATCCCTTACACTGCGTCATCCTTAAAGCTCTGTAATAGAACATAAACTTTTATTTTAAATTTCCAGGCTCAATTTCTGGCATCTCCATATATAATGAAGAAAGGCACCTGCCTGAAACATTTGAAAATAAGATCTAGTCAATCTACACAACACTATATGAGATGAACCACTGTTATTATTGTGTAAGAAAGCTTTTATGTCTCACTAAATCTATCTTACAGTCTCTTTAAGGAGTCAATAATTTGCAGGGCATATGATTAGGATTTTCAACAAGCTTTCTCTAAAATTTTAGACAGCAAAATAGTAAAATATAGAGTAGATCATATTTTTGTGGCTGAGCTGATAGAGTGAAACAATGTTCATCAATGGTGTCTAAACTGAAAGACTGAAGATGCATAAAATATGATAGGAAAATGACCTTCAAGTATAAAAATGCTATCATATATAATTATATTAGCAAGTTTATTTTAAACCAGGGGTGTCAAACTCAATTTCATTGAGGGCCGCATCAGCATTGCGGTTACCCTTGAGGGGCCGGGTGGGTGTGGCCAGGGTGGGCATGGCCTACTGGGTGGGCGTGGCTGGAGTGGGTGTGGCCTACTGGGTGGGCGTGGCCAGCTCTACATCATTCTCATCAAGGGTGCCTATGGGGGCCTGGGCAGGAGTGGGACAGATCTGAGGGTCTCTGGCAGAAGGAGATGGGACTGGGGCAAGTGCCAAGGCATGGTCCACTGGAGGAGCCTTACTGTTCATCTCAGGCCATGCAGGGAGGGAGGCTGGACAGTGGTGCGGAGGACAAATGCCCAGCCTAGCCCTCAAGCACCCACAGCACTAAGCTCACCCCCACGTCCCCAAGGGGGTGCCCAGCTGCTGTGCTTGCTCTCCTTAGCCAGGTGGCTCATGATGGGTATGAGGGCAACATCAAGAGGGAGGCCCACTCCCTCTCCATGCGAGGAGACCTGGCTTTGTATCCAAAGCTTCCTTAGCAATAGGATGGGAGACCCCCACCCAGGATAGGCCAGGAGGAGGGGGCAAGGGGATGGTGAAAGGGCAGCAGGGAAGAACTAAGGCAGGACTTCCCTCAGACCCTCCCTCTCCTTCCTTCCTTCCTTCCTTCCTTCCTTCCTTCCTTCCTAAGAACAGAGTGATGGGAAAATATTTGAGATGAGGGAGGGAGAAAAACAGGCAAGAAACGCAGCTGGGCAAGTGTCATCCTTCATGAGGAATGAAGAAATGCACCATCGCCTGAAAGTGGCCAGCAAGTGGCCCTCTCCTCACAGCGCCGAGAGGCTGAGCTGGTGGCACAAATCTGGAGAAAAGCACAATGCTGCCCAGCCCCTAGCCTGCCCGAAGTAGGCAGGGCCATGTGCTGGCCACTTCCAGGCAATGGTGCATTTCTTCGTTCCTCACAAAGGGTGATACCCAGGGGGTGGGGCCGATGCGGCAGGGGCTGGTCCCTCACTGCTTCCAGATGGCCTTGTGGAGCTAAGACTGAATGTATTTCAGCATAGATGACCACCACAAAATTGTACATTGGCTCCTGGCTGGCCTAGGCCAGAGCCAAGGCAGCGGGGGCCGTTCCCTCACTGTTTCCAAGATGGCTTCGCGGGCCACATGAAACCACTTCGCGCACTGGATCCAGCCCCCGGGCCTTGTGTTTGACATGTCTGTTTTAAACTGTCCATATGACATTATTTTTCAAATTGTCTTCAGGAAGAACTTACTGATAACACAAGCTGATAATTGTAGAAAGAACCAACAAACTTAGTGATACAGATTCACCTTGCCTTATGACTGGTCACTAAACAACTGGTCACAGTCACAATGGCGCTGGAAGAGGTGCTTTATGACTCATAATCACTTCATAAAACATTGTACTGTGAGCCCCCTTGTCACATTTCAGGCACTTAGCAACCTGTTCATGTTTATGACTGGTTGTCAAGTGCCATGCAACTTTCTTTGCCAGTTTCCCCAAAAAATCAATGAGAAAACCCGTTGGGCAGGTTTCAAGAGGAGGGGATGTTGGATTTGAGGATCATTCATCCAGTGTGCTGAGGGTATCTCCTTCCTTCCATTCAGGGAGAAATCCTTCCATTAGGCAGGAGGAATAGATATGAAATCTTACGAAAACACTAAACACCAGTGTTCTTGCAATCATACTCCTTGGTGGGGCAGGGAAAGCCTGGGCCTTCTCCTTGGCACTCCATTTGACAACCCACCTAATGACCACAACTGTGAGAGCTCAGATTGTGGTTGTTGCAGTCCCGTGGTGTCTTGCTTAACAACTGCCTCACTCAATGAATGAGATTTTGGGCCCAATCATGGCAGCAAATGAAGGACTACCTGTAATACCTTCTTGACTGAGTTTATTACCAGGCTAGAGGGCCACATGACTAGACAGTAGAAATACTGAATTTTCCACACTAGAAGATTAAATGAATTTCAGAGTCATTCCCAAATTCTATAGATTTCAAAGTACATTTATGAGTTACTCATATTTTTTGAATGTGGTATTCCCAAAACTGTTCAATTAAATCTATCATCATACCTATGTTGACCACAGTAATGGAAACTGTCACCTCAAAAATGCCAAGTTGGAGAATCAGTGTTAATACAGTGTTCTCTGTTACCGTAGTATGTGTGTTATAAATCAAGCAGTAAATCTGCCAATCAAACTTTAAAAAGGAAATAGATATTCACATTTAAATATTGTATTCCTTTTTATTATTTAAGTTGTTGTATAGTACTGTCTACTTTCAGTCTAGTCTACCAAAGAACTAGAGAACACATAACACATTCTGTTATGAAATTGATTTAACAACTATCTACACCAAGCCATTCAGAGTCTTATAAGCATTAGGTACAGATTAAACAAATTGAGTGTCATAGATCTCTGGCCTTGTAACCTGATTATTAACCAAGTTTTATAGCCACTAAAAATGCCATCTGTTTTCAAAGGAAATAACCATTATAACTGTAGTTACTCAGACATATTACTAAAGCAGGATCACTGACATCAGGTATCTGTAGAAGATGACCAGGCTGATCCTGAGGGTGGGGTCAAATGCATAATCAGTTTGGAATCACTGTACACCTACAAGAGACTTAACACACACCCCTTAAATGCCATTGACTCTTATCTAGTCCCAACTGACCTTGTTAGATGATCTGATTATTGTGTATAGGTAGCATGTAATAAGCTTGAAGCACTTTGAACTAAACTCTTCCTGGTTACTTGCACCTGACAATAAAGGTTATCTAATCTAATATCCCAAATGAGGAAAAGCACATTGCTAGCAAACTAGAAATAAGTATCTTAGCACTGTGGCCAACAACGAAGATATATCTAGGTACACCCTAGAATTACAAATGTGACCGTTCATAGGGCAGGTTATCTGTTCACATTCTGGAATAAGTCTAATAAAGCCCTTCTATTTAGTCAGAATCCATTCTCGGTTGCATGGTCAAGTGTGTGCTAATATACCTAGGCTGCAACAACTGCCACTTAAGTAGGCATATACAGTAGACTATGTATCCTATGTAAGACATTTTGTTCCTCTACCCCAAAATGCAAGTTCTTACTGAAATGTTTATGTTGTCATTTTCTGTATATTTAATGTGGAATAAACTTCAACAAATTAAACAGAACCAATAAATATATATTATTTGATTGTAAGATGACATGGCATTAAGAAGTTGTAGAGCCTAACAAATTTAAAAAGTTCCAGTTTAATTCTACTAGGAAAAAAAATCTAGACTGCCTGCTAATTGCACAAAAAGTAATTGCACATAAAAAGGCTAAGACAAAAAAGGACCCCGTGATTATTTCACAAAAGAAATTTTAGAACAAGAACTATTTAAGAAAACATTTTTCATAATTTTTCATTCATATATATATGAATGGCAATATGAATTCTTCCCAACTGATACTAGATTTTCCATGAATAATGTTAAGATAAATGATTGTTCAATGCAAACAATAGACTTCATTAATAATGACAGAAATAGATAAATAAATGGAGAGGCAATTTAGTGTAGGTATTGGCCTAAAAATCAGGAGACTGCAAGTTCTACTCCCATTTTAGGTATGAAAACCGGCTGATGTTGGGACCCTCACTCTTTCTAAGCCCAATCCATCTCACAAGGTTTCTATTGTGGAGAAAAGAGGAGGAAGAAATATTAGGTAAATTTGCTGTCTTGAGTTAAAGTAATAAAGGTAGGATAAAAATCTAATAAATATATAAATACTGTGAGACAATTCAATTTAAACTTCTACCTGTACATACATAAATTTATCTTATGTACCAAGTAACATTCATGCTTGAAGCCCAGTTCACGTTGGAGGTTTTCTTTTTAAAAAAATAGCAAGGTGGTATGTAACAATGGGTCATGGAGATCATATGGATAAAATTATTACTTAAAGTGAGACTCTCAGTTTTGCAGATTTGATTAATTACTCTGTCAGTATTGCATTATGGACTAAATATTTGATACTAATAATTTATTTATTCATCTTATTTAAAATATTTATACAGCTGCCCATTTTGAACCAAACTCTGGGTAGTTGACAAATCAAATTATGCACAAATGTCTTGCAGGAATAGCAAAACTCATTTACATTTTAAACCTGATACTAACATGTATCTGGAAATTCAACAGACTTTTGGATTAAAGAAGCAGTCACAACAATTGTGTGGCATATTATACAGAGACATATAACACAGTAGTCAAAGAAAAATACACTAAATAAATAAATGACCATGGGATCCACCTGCAAACATATGCCAATTAATGTAATTTAAATAAAACAATAGATTTGTAAATTGCTACATGTGTAAATATTCTATATACATTGTGGGGTTTTTTAAAGTAAGCATGTGTCTTCCTCTGTCTTGCATACAGGCTAGATGCAACTATCTCTACTGCAGATAACACAGGAGTGGGATAAAATATCTTAGTCAAGGAATAAAGGTACAATTCCTGGCCTAATCTAACAATTTGCATGTTGAAGTCCTAAGTAAAATGTTAAAATTTAGAGCAGTTTAAGACATTGTGGATAAACCTATGAAATGATTAAATGAACATAAAATGCAAATATTTACAATAAGTACAAGACATATATTAAGCATGGAAAGGTCATAAGCTCTTTTGGAAAACTTAATCACATTAACTTGAAAATGATTGTTTACAATTACACTCGTTTCCAGATAATATGAATGGAAGTATATTGCAGTGAAAGAAATCATCAAGAAATGTAATAGGCATCTAACAAATGTTTATAACTTTGGAAATACAAATTTAGCAGACAGCAATATTATTAGTCCTTGTTACATAAACTTAAACATGGCATGGAAATAACAGCAATTTTCTTCTTGGCCAGCTATTCTAAGTTCAGGAGGCTAATTGTATGTGAAAGCACATAATAAAATATATACAAGCTACTTAGAACACATTCTTATATATGTTTATGCAGAATTAAACTCCAGTGATTTCACCAAAACTTGCAGGTAATATTTTAGTTTAACTGCACACAACTAAATGTAGCTGTCCTTACATTCACATGCATATTGGATGTATGCCAATTACATATAATTAACTGTTTCACATTATTCATGCCCATCCATAATGAGTATGCCGAAAAACACTAAAGAATGATTTTTTTTTTACCCAAGAACTAACCACTTTTCAAAATAAATGTTGCTGTACGTATTTCCTCAATACAGCAACTACTAATATACAGCACCATCTCACGCATACCTGTTAAGAAGCCTGAACGCTACATTCAAGTAAATTGTAGAGTTGCATGCACCTTTCTACCCTCGCAGACAAACACATAACCCAGCGGTGAAGCTGCATCTGCAGCAGCAGCAGCAGCCAGGTGCATTCTGAAAGAAGGCTCGTCAGAGCGGTAGCAAGCATGAACAATGCAACCGCAATAAAGACTGGAGCCAAGGCACCGCTACAGACCTGGTTCAGTGCTGGCTTTATTTATTTATTTTTAAGGTGTTCCAGCACCTCCTCTCCCACTCTCTGAAATCTGAATTCCGGGGTCTGCCCCTTTAAAATTAATTTCCCACCGAAAGCCAGCAGAGGGAGATGAGACCGTCTCGCCAGTTCCATCGTGACTCTTGTTTTTGTTAAATGGGGGGTATTTAAATGTCGTGCTGTCAATCAAAGAGCACTTCCCCTGAAAGCCGCGACAGCAGCGAGGGGTTTCCTTGGATAAATACTCTCCGAAAGCTGCCTCTTCTTCCGAAACTTCAACGCCGCCTCCACCCGCCAGCGACGGGTTTCCAGCCCGGTAGTTGGAAGATCAAAGCCGAAAAGAGACAAGAGTGTCCCCTGCGCCACCAGCGAGGCAGCTCTGAAACTTGTTCCTTTGTTTCAAGGTCCGTGGATACCACCACTACCCCGCGCTCTCTCTCTCTCCGGGCAGAAGCAAAGCCAGCCTTTTGAAACGCCACAAGGCTCGCACTTGGCAGGGCTCTTCTCCCTCCCGCGCCCACGCATAAAAGACACGCGCCTCCGCGGAGGACGGGTACCACGTCAGAAAGAGCCCGAAGCCCACGAAACTCGGGCACTCGGACTCAGAAAGGCAGGAGAAGTCTCCTCGAAGTCCCTCTACCTAGACAGAGGACAGAGGCACAGGCACTAACCCTAACCTCGTTACTGGTACTCACGCACAAAAGACACGAGAACACAGCTCAGCCTCCTCCCTCTCTCCCTAGCGTTACGAGAAACTGAATTACGGCACCTAACTTTTCCGTACCCTCTAAAGCCCACCGAAAACCTCCGAGAGCTCTTCGCTAACCTCAGTTCCGGAGTCCTTATATAACTCCACACCGAAGAGGGGGGGGTGGAAGAGACAGAGAACAGGAGGGCGACCGCCGCTTAAACGCTGCTGCTTCCTGGTTAGCCGAAAGCCCTGAGCCGCCTCTTCCTCATTGTCCTCCGTTGTTCGTTTTTTTTCCCCTCAGCGCCCACCGAAGGTCTCCCCCCCCCTCAGAAAGTGGGACAATGTTTTTGTTTTTTGTTTTTGGTCGTCTCCCCCGAAAAAGGACGCGTGGCTGCCAGCCAGCCCTTTTACCTGCCATGGAACCAGTCCTTGCATATGTCGCACTCGATCATGAAGCGGTTCACATCGTAGGGTTCCCGGCACACGCAATACACAGGGGTCGCGCTCGCCGCCGCCGCCGCCGTTCCGGCCATCTTTAAAGAACTCGCTCACTCTCTTGAGTGACTGCCTGAGCCACCCTGCTCTCCCTTCTCGCGCTCCCCCCTCCGCCTTCTCCTCCCCCTCCCCACCACCACGAGCCCCAACCAACAGCCGCCGCCGGCCCAGCCAGTCAAGTCGGCAGCACCAATAACAACAGCGCGCGTGCGGAGCGCCGGCGCGCGCGCACGCGCGCGCCCGCGCCCCAGTCTCACACATTGAACGCGCGCGGCCGCCCCTTCTTCCTGGCCGGCGAACAAACGGCGAGGGCACGCGCGATAAAAAAGGAACCGTCACGTAAGGTACATCTTGGAGCATGCGCTCTAAAGACCCCGTAATAAGCTTGTGGGGAATGACACTGACGGCGACGGGTGCGGGGGAGCCGAAGAGGGCGAGATGCCGGGAAACACCTCTGAAACGTAGAAGGTTTCGCGCGTCTCTTTCGGCTCAGAGAGACGCGCGCGAAGAAAAGAAGAGCGCGCGGGGCAGGGGGGGGGTTTGCGTGAAAGAAGGGGCGCGTGCGCCGTTGCCGGAAGTGTGTACAAGTAACTCTTTTTCGGACTTGAAACAGACAGCAGGGAAGAGCACGTGTCACCACACAACCCTCTCCCCCCCCCTCCCTTCTGGTGTATTTTTTTTTTTTGCTTTTTTTTGGTGGGCGGGGCTCTAGCTGGCTGGAACAAACGGATAATGATGTCTCGGGCACATGCTGACTCCGCCCCATTCCGCCTCGTCCTGCTTGAAAGTCGTCACGTGAGGCGGGAAGGAAGGTGCCGCGAGGACACAGAGAAAATGATTACAAAAAAAAAACAAAAAAGCAGGCGCTGTCAAGCGTCGGTCGCTCCCTCCCTCTTACGCAACTGAGCCGAGGACGGGCAGAAGAGAGCGCCGTGCGGAAATTGCGCTCTTGACTTTGTTTCTTCGGTCTGGGGGAGGCTGAGAGATCTCTTGACAGCGTAGCTCAGGGGTCGGCAACCTCGGCTCTTTTATGACTCGTGGACTTCAACTCCCAGAATTCCTGAGCCAGCATAGCTGGCTCAGGAATTCTGGGAGTTGAAGTCCACGAGTCATAAAAGAGCCGAGGTTGCCGACCCCTGGCGTAGCTGATTGAGCATAAACGTATTTCCCCCGTTGGTTACTTTTTCACTCAGAACTGAGCCGAAAGACAATCCCTAACAACTGGGTTGTAAATAGGTCCCGCTAGGGCAGGGGTAGGCAACCTTGGCTCTTTTATGACTCGTGGACTTCAACTCCCAGAATTCCTGAGCCAGCATAGCTGGCTCAGGAATTCTGGAAGTTGAAGTCCACGAGTCATAAAAGAGCCAAGGTTGCCTACCCCTGCGGCTAGGGTTGCGGGCTGCCTTCCAGCCAAACGTTTGGTTGTTTTTTTAACAGTATTTTATCTGCCCTTTCACTTTTCACTGCCCGTAAGGTAGGTTGTTACACAATTGGGATGGGGGTTTCCCCGTCTCGTCAATATTTTTAAGGAATTCTGGAGATGCCGCTTTAACGTCGAGCGCCTCGATGTTACATTTGCCATTGTAGCTTTATGCGGCGCTCTCTTAGCTGCAGGTGAGGGGATTTGAAGCATTAGAATAAAGAGTGACGGTGAAATTTAGAATTTCCAGTCAATCCTGTACTACAGATTTAAAGGGACACCTTGTCTGACCTTTTTAGAAATATATTCTGAAGAAAAACAAATGGAGGAACCAATCCATTTGCATAGTTTGAAATGATATTTCAGTTATAAATACCAATGCTTCAAAATAAAGGACAATTGATATTAGGAACAATATGATAATTTTGGACTGCAAGGTGATCAAACCGGTCAGTCCTAGAGGAGATCAACCCTGACTGCTCTTTAGAAAGCCAGATCCTGAAGCTAAAACTCAAATACTTTGGCCACCTAATGAGAAGGAAGGACTCACTGGAGAAGAGCCTAATGCTGGGAAAGATTGAGGGCAATAGAAGAAGAGGACGACAGAGAATGAGGTGGCTGGATGGAGTCACTGAAGCAGTAGGCGTGAGCTTAAATGGACTCCAGAAGATGGTAGAGGACAGGAAGGCCTGGAGGAACATTGTCCATGGGGTCGCTGGGTCGGACACAACTTCGCAACTAACAACAACAACAACATGATAATTTTAAAGTAACATAGGATTGATTGGTAGAGGACAGGAAGGCCTGGAGGAACATCGTCCATGGGGTCGCTGGGTCGGACACCACTTCACAACTAACAACAACAAAGGATTAACACTTAGGCCTATCGATTTCAGTGAGATTTACTTCTAAGTAAATATCTTTGCAAATAAAGCCTCTTTATTTTAAATATTTTACAATGAATGACCATATTGTGAACATGAATAAAAGGAGATATTCCTTTAAATTAAAGCAAAGACCTTTCATAAAAAGTTTAAAAAAATAATGCTTTGGGAAACTTTGAATGTCCTAAATGAGCTACTATCCTGCTTGGTGAACTTTACCAGCATTGAAATAGTAAAAGCATAGAAAGTTGAGCTAAAGGCTTTTAATATGATAACTGTTCAGAATGTAAATCCTACCTTGCTATGCCTGTCAGAACAAAATTATGAAGAACTTACATTAGTGCTATCATAGCAATGCTGCAAAAATCCAGATGACTAATAGATAGTAATCAAAAGTTTTCTGCATATCTTTGCTACTATGTAGTGATTGGATTTTTTGCAGCACAAATATGGAAACCCTAAAGTCACAATGAAATTCTTTATAAGCTTTATATCCAGCCATAGAGTATGAATATTCAGTGGGCAAAGTTAGGTGATTCTGGCTAATACATCTTTCTGGCTTATTTTGTTGGATATACTTTGTTCTAGAAATGACTACTATGCCTGCAAATATTATTATAGGTTTCATAGATAGCCTCAAATTTCCTACAGCTCTCAAGTTATCACTTTGTCTTATTTTCAAAGGAAAAGTTATTGATTTTCCCACTCAGGATTCAGGAGCAGAAAAAGAAAACTCTGGAATTCTCATAGATATCAACATATTAATCTGTGAGCTGTTAAGAAGGATGGCACTGTTGAGACCAGAACTTGCAGGGTACTTGATTTCTAAAGTTCATTTAAACCAGCTTCTTGTTCAGTGAAATGGTGGTTCTTGCACTTGTTGTATTGTTCAGTTAAGAAAAAATCTCTAAGAGTATTCTGCCATTTTAGATGGTGACTGACAGCCTGATCCTGCCTCTGAGACCAGTCCTCTTTGCAGTGTGACAAGTCCCAGCTGCAAGAAACTCACCATCTCATAAACCAAAACCTGCTATTCAATAAGGCCAGCTGCAATCTGCTCTATTTTATGGTAATTAAAAATAGCATTTGTGCACCTGGTAGGCTGCCAGTGCAGCTGCTACAGATATGTACTAAATTTGAATGCCTAGATGCCATACATATCATCTCACCCTTTGGTTCATCTGGAATATGCAATAGAGCAAATGTCTCTGGCTACCATTTACAAATTTTTTGACAAATTTCTGTGTCAAGCTCTGTAATAAGGGATTTTGTAGTAGAAATTTTAGTGGAAATTCAAAATGGTTGTATTTTTATTCTGAGAATTTAATTTTTATGTAAATGTTGAATCCCACCATCTTTTACAAGAGTTGTGTTTCAGATTTTGGAAATAATTTCAGAAATAAATTTCATTGAATTCAGTTGGGTTGAACTCCCTGGGACAAGAGTATAGCCTTTGTGGATCCTTTCTTCAGCCCTAGTTATTAGAAGAAACTACTTTTCCAGACAAATATGTTTCTTTACCCACTTTTGACTCTTACTAGTAGCTCTTCCTTGCCTAATTTTTTATGATCAGGTGGCTTGCCTCATTTCTAATTAAGCAGGTGTTGCATGTTTCATAATACTACAAAAACTTGTAAAACCTGTGAACAGTGATGATACATGGATGAATATTGTACCCAGAGGCAGGATTGACTGTATTGTATCAGCACATCTAAATAAGCTGTTGCTCACATTTACATGTCTACTATTATAATAAGATGGCTAAGGAATGAAACATATTGTAGTTCCACCTATGTTTTATAACTCTTAAGCATGTCATCTGAACACAACAAATTCTATTTCTGGCCTGGCTTATCAATGATCAGTTAAGGTTCCATAAACCAAAAGTAGCATGCATCCTGTGTCTGAATTAAGTTTAATCTTTAGGAATCATTAAGAGAACAAGGAAGGAAGTCATGCTATTGATGGGAAATTCAGTATGCCTAGAAGAAGCGATCAGACTAGCAATGCAAGCAGATGCCCCATATGAACATGTTCTCTATCATTCTTTACAGCTACTAGAGCTCTTCCATGAAAGGTGGTTTTTTTGTCTTAGATGTTGAACTAGTTTTTCAGTATGTCATTCTGGTGCTTTGCATAGCAATTGGCTACTAAGTCATATTCAAAATGCTTTTGCTGTATAAGCTTCTAGATGCCTTGGGATCATGATATCTATCATCTTAGTTGCAAAGCTAGAGCATCAGTTGATTTTTAAAATAATAAGGTTGTATTGTGCTTGTGTGTCCAATTGACAATATCATCTTGTGAACAAGTTATAGGTGGACCTTGTGATCACTGGTAGATGAGACCTCAGCTGGCATTGTCATTCTTTGGCACCTATCCTTTGGAATTCTATCTGTTCTGAAGTCCATACAGCACCTTTATTTTACAAACCTGTTGACAATTTACCTTTACTCAGAACTTTCCTGACTGAATTATAGATAGTTCAGGCTTCATTAGGGTTTTTCCTTTCCTTCAGACACATTAACACACACATACACCTTCCCCTTTAATGTTACATTCTCAAATAATAGTTTTGTGTACTCCTGCAGACTGCACAACAACTTATTCTTTCAGACTAAATGTCTCCAAAAGTATGTGGTAGATATTTTAATATATGACTGTGAAGTTCTAATGTGCTTTGTATATGTTTTGATTAATATATCAATTGAAAATTCTTTATAACTAGAAATGACATAACCTGGATTTGAATAATGTTGCCAAATTAAATAGAAATGAATGTAGTTGAAGGTGGAAAAAGTAAATTTGGTTGTGCAGGTTAAGTTCTTGATGCTTGAAGATCCAGAAACAGCTTAAGAACAAGAAACCTTTGCCAACATCGTCACATTATTGTTTTTCCTGTTATTAAATTTGTGGGTGATGATCTATGTAATGTAATAGAAAAATATATAATGTAATAAACAATAAACCAAATATTAGGACATGACAAACAGAATAAATAAAACACCACAGATTACCAACAGAGAAAACTATATCAGCTATCAAAAGTACATCACTTTGGTGAGGTTTAAGATCAGATTATTAATACTGTTGTGTAAACAAATGTAATAAAGGTCTACCATTAGGATCACATTTAAATAACAAAACATGAATAAAAATCTATGATTGCTACAAAAAAGTAAAATAGGATAATTAAAAGTTTATAAGTAGGCCTGCACAATTCATAGAGGGAGAAAGACAGGATTGGTGCCCAAAGTAATTGTGGGTCACAAAGGAATCCTGGTGAACCAAGTGTTTAGTGATATGACGGAAACATTGAAGCTAGCAAGGTCCATAAGGCCTAGAGACAGTGTATCTTTCAGAACAGAAGTAGTTGTGAAAATGACAGCAGTGCCTCTTTCCTGGTGGCTGTGAAGTTTAGCAGCAATTGATTGTTGTTTTTTTTAAAGTGCCATCACCTTGCACAAGACTGCTTGGTGGTCCACATATTGGGCAAACCTGATCTACGAGGTATAGATCCTGTGTGCCAGAAAGTAGATTTCATGAATACTGGAAAAAAATGTAGGTACTGAGTGTGTGACACTGGCTCAGAGATCTGACAAAAGTGAGCTGTATATTTCATCTTTTCCATATGATAGATCTTTTTAGAGATAAAAATTAGGGTGCATCAACATATCTGATCATTCAGAAAGAGCACAACACTTTCCAAAATCCCTGAGTCAGATTTTGCAGTGATTAAAAGCAAGTGCATTTCATCTGGATTTAACCTTTTTTTAAATCATCTTAAACAATATAAAACCGTCCACTATAGCTCTCTGGTTTTTCTACTACATGCCAATTATAAGACTCATGTAATGATCTTATGAGAACTGCAGTTTTATCCAATTGCATATTGTTAAATGAAATTTATGGTTTACTGTGTCATGCAGACCAAAAGGTTTAATATAATATTTCTATTTTGAGATTGCCCAAGGCCCCAATGACTCTGAGTGGTTTCCCATGAAAAAAGCATTTAAAGGAAAGCAATGTGTATCAAAGAAGAAGAAATATAACAACAGAAACCTGATCCTATAACACAGAAAGTCCAAATGACACCAAAATCCCAAGAGGGCTCAGTGACCATCCTAACCCAAGGCCTGGGAAAGTATCCAAGATTTTAACAATTTGTGAAAAATCAGTAATGTGGTAGGAGTAGAGGTCTCTAGGGAGACACTATTCCAGAGACTGCTACAAGAAAACACTTCAAAGTTGCAACAGTTTCCTACCCCAGTTTATAGATATCCAAGATGACAGGTTTTTTTTTTATTTTGCGCATGTTAAGGCACAAACCTCAGTCAAAAATCCATTGGACTTTCTCCTCAGTCCCACTGCTACCACCACTACCACCACCACCACCCCACTGAAAAAAGCATACAGGAAGTCAGTATGACTGCATAACAGAGATGGGACAGAAAGGAGACCAAGGAACAACAACAAAAAGATGCATATAGATTGACTAGAATTGTAGAGTTGGTTCTGGGCTTATTTAGATATGTTCCAAATGAAAATAATCGGTAAAGCAAGATGCTAACTGATAACAAAATACAGAGCTGTTTTGGTTTAATCTTTTTCCACAAAAAGTGAAGTTATACCAGGGATGTTAATGGCAGGATGAAAGAACAAGATTGAACCTTGGGATGATTGTTGTATTTTAGAGTATTGGAGGAATTAGCTGGTGGTTGCACTGATACTTTATGTATCACTGTTTATAAATTATAGTACTAGTGACATGCCAGGTGTTTGGAGGAAAGGGGAAAACTAACAAGCTACAGACCAATTAGTCTGCCATTGATATTTTGGAAAATTCTGGAACTTAAAGAGGTTGATCTATAAACACTTTGGAAACAATGTGGGAATTGGTAGAAGTCTAATTTTTTCAAGAACAAATCTTGTCAGATTTACATAGTGTAGTTCATTGAAAATATAATAAATCTTGGCTTGCGACAAAACATTTGACAAAGTACTTCATGACATGCTGATTAGATGTGAGATAGCTAAAATAGCAAATTGATACACAAATGGCTCAAAAATTATAAGCAAAGACTGTTTATTAATGTTTTTCCATCAAATCAGAGGACAATATCAAATGAGATATAAGAATCAGCCTTGGATCCTGTACTCTTCAATATTTTCATTAATAAATTAGTGATGAGAAATAAAAAAAATTGCTTATCAAATTTGCAAATGATACAAAATTGGGGATACATTACACACATAACAGAAATAGATTTCAAAATTATCTTGATACACTCAAGAACACATAATGAAATTTAACTGAGGTAATTAGCAAAGTTCTTCAGAATGAATGAACAAAATAAACAAATAAATGGTTGGTTATGGGATGGGAGATACTTGGCTTGGTAATAGTACATGGGAAAAAGATCTTGAAATACAGCTTATTGTAAACTGAATGTGAGCCAATAATTCATAATACATTGATCAGACTCCATCTGGAGTCCTGTGTCCAATTCTGGAGACCATACATTGCATTTTTAAAAAAAATTGGAAAGATTTAGAAATGGGCAATGAGAATGATGAATGGACTAGAATTTAAGAGAAGAGAGGTTAAAAGTGCTAGGCATGTCTAGCCTTAAAAAAGACAGCTGAGGGACCCTGCAATAATAATCTTCAAATAACTGAAAGGATGTCTTAAAACAGGGGTAGGCAACCTTGGCTCTTTTTTGCCTGCCCCTGTCCTAGAAGAAGTTCTACTCCCATCCTAGAGCATATTATATGAAATAATAAAATGTAAGTAACATAATGAAATAGTGCTCATCTCCGTTTCTTAGTTGAGGGAGCCTGAGTTGTCCAAAGACATTTCTGTGCTCATGTGGCCAGCATAACTATACACTGAGGCACACTGAACATTGTTACCTTCCCACTAAATGGTACCTATTTATCTACTCACATTTGCATGCTTTCAGACTGCTAGGTGGGCATGAGCTGGGCCACGTAGTGGGAGCTCACCAGTATATTTAATTGCTGAGCCATTTTTATGAGCATTTTATGAGGTGAGGATATTACCTCATAAAGATCAGTTGAGGGGCTTAATTCATGGGACAGGTTAGCAACAGAACCTTCTCATTGACAGCATCCTATTTTATTTACTTATTTAAACAATTTATAAGCAATTTACAGCCTGATTTTAGGGAACATTGTCTCCCAAAGAGTTCAGCTGCCCCATGCTTTCTTCTTATAGAAAACAGTTGACATATCTGTTCAATCTGACATTTACAGAACAAGTACTTTGGACCCAACCCATATTTTGATTGTCATTTTTGTTTTTGTTTTTTACAAAGAACATAGTATTTTCATATGTTTACGGTTGTTTTGAACCACTTTTATTTTATTGTTTTATTATGGCTTCCATTATTCTTTTGTTAACTGCTCTCAACTCTTCTTTGAGGAAGATGATATGGAAATTGAAATAGGTGTGTTAGTTAATCAAGGGTAATAATAATTAATATGTCATGAAAACAAATCTTCAAGTAAGCAAACTTCATACATATGCCCCCTTGTTGCATTAACAATGGATTGCTTAGACCCTCTGAAATCAGGTTTTAAGTATGGGAAAAGTTTGGATTGAGTTTTGGATTATTTTTCCTTCTCACAAGCTGAAGCCAAGGAAGTAAAACAATTTGGGACAAGGCTAATATTATTTTTTAAATGATGTGTTACTGAGGGGAGAGATATGAGCCAATAATGTCAACAAAGTCCTCTGATGGCAATTTCCCCTTACTTGTAATTTAGTTTCAAAGCTAACCTTTCAGTTTTCAAAGGTTATATGGCAGAGAAATTAGCCCAAACCATTGTTGCATATACTGGTTATATATAGCTGTGTTATTCAAGGACTGGTTGGGATAAAATTTAAATGAATAACATGAATACAAGTGGCTTTAAACTTTAGAAAGAGAAGTGAAGGTATCAAAGTATCTTTAATAAATAAAAGATTCATATCTTAGTTAAATTGTAAATGACATAAGCTTTCCTTTATTAAAAAGACAAGTTTAGAAATAAAGGAATTACGGTATCTAAAGATCAGCTAAAAACCTTCAAAACTCAGCTATGATGTCTTTATCCATGAAGCAAAATACTGAGTCATATTCTTCCACCCACACATTCCTCACAAAAATAAAAAAGCTGAAAATTTTCAAGATTCACCCACATGTTGGTGAAGAAAAAAAATGTCTCACAGTTTTGTTCCCATGCTGCAGATTGCTCTTAGCAAATACTAAATTATAATGAAAGAAATTCTCTCCCACACATGGCCTACACATAGATGTTATTGAAAATAACTGTTCATAGTCTAATTCAACAGCACGTCTTGATTGCGCATTAGTAGAGGAGGCAAGGAAAGGGCAAGAAATAACCACTTCTGTTTAACAACAACATCAAAAAAGACTGCACTGGTCTCAGAAATACAAATCACATAATAAAACTTTAAAATGGGAGCAAGAACTGAAACTGCCAGTTTTAAAAAGAAGCAGCATCAAAGGGCAACACTCAATTACAATATCAGGAAGCAAAAGTAGAAAGAAAGAAAATACATAGATTCTTGCTTAAACAGTATGTTTTCGTTTTATTTGTATCATTCACCTATTCAACAGATCTCTTCAGACATTGAGACACTGTTTGTTCCATAAATAGCTGGAAAAGAAATTAAAACAATTATGCACAGATTTGCATATCCTTATTACCTAGTGATGATCTTTTATGAACAAGATCTTCTGTAATATTTAATAATGTGTACATCCCATGCAATTAATGTTATTTTCAGGAGGACTAATAAACTTGTGGCATCTTAAAGACTAATAAATTTATTAGACATTCATTTTAGTGGATATCAATCCATTTGTTTAGTTGCTTGGAATGTATCTTGAATTACACATATCTTTCCCACAACCATAATGGTGGCGGCAGTGGTAGAAGTGTCCATAACAAGATCAGAGAGAAATGAAAATACAAAGAGTTATATTATTGACAAAGATTGTTTACAACATGATTTACTTAGCACATGCAGAAACATTTTATCCTAGAAATAGTAATTTTCTTTCAGTACCATTTTTCTTTCAAAGTATGGAAGTGAATCTCCCAATGAATAACAATCCAGTGGCTGTATCTTGCATCCTCTCGTTGAAATTCCTTTGTTTCATAATAGTTGCTCTAAATTTAGTTGCATAGAAGCCTAGATCTTTGAAATGTCATGCTAACAAATATTAAGATAAAGTAATTATTAATCATAATTACAATGAGAGAAGAAAGATACCTAAAACTCTTATCCATAATATGAGAATTGAGGTTTCCTTTTTGTGAAATGGTAGTAGATATGTAGTACAAAATTGGAAATTTAGAACTTACTAGACAACCCATGACCCCTTGGGTCATCGTTTCAGAGATGCCAAATTCCTCAGTGCCTTCAGTAATGGCAGAACTTGGAAGATACTGGAAAAGTTCTTAAAAATTCAGAGAGATATTCAGAGATGTAGCTGCCTTGAAAGTAGTCCATGTTGAACTGCATAGCATAGTCAAACTTCAGGAGTTGACTTTAGGAAATGTTTTATGACATTTTGTATTATTTCATAAAATGTTTTATGATAGTTATGTCATAAGATGTTTAAATTTCAATTCCACGGGAGCCATGGGTCCCAGATTTTGGACACACACTGTAAATTGGCCTATTTGAGGTAAGGTAAAAAGTAAAGGTAAAGGTTCCCCCGCACATGCGTGCTAGTCGTTTCCGACTCTAGGGGCCGGTGCTCATCTCCGTTTCAAAGCCGAAGAGCCAGCGCTTGTCCGAGGACGTCTCCGTGGTCATGTGGCCGGCATGACTAGACGCCAAAGGCGCACAGAACACTGTTACCTTCCCACCGTAGTGGTCCCTATTTTTGTACTTGTATTTTTTATGTGCTTTCGAACTGCTAGGTTGGCAGAAGCTGGGACGGGTAACAGGCGATCAGTTCAAAACATTTTGCCCTACGATACACCAGTTAAGGTTTACAGCCATGTGAGTTTTAGTAGTATATAGATCGCTTGGGCCATTATTATGATATTCATGGGCACCATTGTGGCCACAGACATATGGTTTGGTGCCTACCCAATGTATACTGGAACTTTCAGAAATACATAAATGGGAAGCTGACATGATCTAAGCAAAACTTCATATCCATCATTATCTTTATTTCCAAGAATGTCCCTAGACTTCACATGATCCTTATAGTCTTTCTATGGCTATTTTTTGGCAAATACTTTGCTTGGTAGAGTCAGCCCAGAAACAAACAGTAGGCAGCAGTGGACAGGAAAGTTTCTTCAGGTGATAGAATGGACTAGACAACCTATGACCTGTTGGGTCATTATTTCAAACATATTTCCTTACCTAAATAGAGAAACAGAATGACTATGGATGGGCAAAAAAAGCAGTAGGGGCAGGAGTGACTTCTGATTTCCCGCCAGCTTCCCAATTGACTTTCCTTATGGGAAGTTGTCAGGAAATATTGGAAACAATCATGTAATCATGACTGAGGGCAGCAGCATGGTGACACTGAAGCAGTCACAACTTTGCCAAATTTCTGCCAGGAACCTATATTTGGTGGGTCCTAGATAGAAGGCCTTCTTTGCTGTGGCACCAGCCATATGGAACATTTTAAGTTATCTCCATCACTTTGGATGTTCTGGAAGTCCCTCAAGTCCTGATTATGCCGTCAGACCTAGGTGTCTGATGGCATAATCAGAGGGAACCAGAGATTCATTTAGATGGCTCCACTACTGAGATAGTGTGCTTGAAGTTTGTACCTATTTTAGTTTTAATTATCTCTACTTCTAATGCCGATTCTTCTATTTAAAAATATCTATTTTTATATGTGTATTGTTTTTATTGACTGTTGTAGGCCACCCAGAGTCACTTCTTGTGAAATGGGTGGCTATATAAATTTAATTAATTAATAAATTTCAATTCCAAGGGAATAATAGATATCCAGATTTTGGATGTATTATTTAAGTTAACCCAATTGAAGTATGCTGATTCAAAAACTGTAGCTTTATAATGCACCATTAGCCCAAATGAATTTGACAAACAGACAGACAGGAGAGTTTTAGTAAATTAAATACCAGGAAACATCTTCATCAGTTTGCCTACTGTCTTTGGACCAGACTTATCCCTCAAGGCAGCCATTTTGTGAGGATGCCAGTAGCATGCTCTCAAAATCCCAGATGTGCTATTCAGACCCAGCAGGTTAGAGACTTCTGTCTTGCAGCTTAACTTAAATACTTTTATTTCATAGTCCTATTAAATGATACATTTATGAAAACAACAAGATTTGTCTGCTACATCAGAAAGAAAGTGGAGGCTTCCGGTTTGTGCGCGCGGCGCTTCCGGATGTGCAGGAACAGCCTGCTTCCTGCCCTCCGTTTCTTTCTTGTTTGGAGGACCCTGAAAAGGGTCAAAACCCGCCCTGGAGGGGCAATTACCGAGAGGAGGACTTTCCTGCGATCACGGAAGGGTGGCAGCCCTCTGCTGGAATCCGGAATCATCATCTTTGGCCCGAAGAAGAGACCGGGCATAAAGATGGCTGATCATTAAGCCACTCCCTGCCGAAAGCCAAAGCACTACCTAGCACTAAGAAGCAATCTGAAGGACCTGGGTGAGCTTTTACCTTTCTTCTTCCCTAACCATCTTCCTGTGGGACTTTCCTGAAAATCTCTTTCCCCATTTTTTTAGAAAATGGCGAATATTTACTTTGGGAACAAATCTTAAAGCCTCAAATCTACAAAAGAACTTTAATTCAGCAAAGAAATTAAGTTATTTCATCTGTATTTACTAAAAAGCTTCTATTTGTTGCTGGGAATCCACTACCCTATCTTCTCTCTAAGCTGTGAATTAAGGAAAAAATTGGACTAATCCTACAAAAGTTCTATATTAATTTGGAAAAAGAAAAGAAAAGAAAATTCTTACATTGCATGTTATATGTTACTGATGACATCTTGTGGCAAAACCTGGTACAACAAGTAAATTTCCTTTTTGTTGTTGTGAGAGCTCACTGAATAACAGAGCTGTCCTTGATACTAAGATAAGGGTGGGAACACCTGGCACTGAATACAACTCTTCAGGAGGTGGAAAATCTTAGACTATTATTAAAACAGCCTCCATGGAAGATTTAACTACAAACAACAATGAAATGGATGAATACATCCCACCACTTGATTATAAGATGATACTGGACACAATTTTGGCAATGACAGAGCAAATTAAAGCCAATTGCAAGAAAAATCTTGCAATTAAACTTAAAGCCACCAAATCAAATTTTGACTTTAAATGAGGAAAAGATAACCCAAAATCAAATAGAAGAAGTGGAAACTAACACTAAAATAGGAGATTTCAAAGAACAACAAAAGCAACCTACAGAAGACCTTAAAGTCCAAACTTTAATGGCAACTACAAAACTTGCAACCCTAAAAGCAGCAGCACCTGAAGAAAACAACACCAAGACTGAAGACACTAAAGGCCTTCAAATACAATATATTGAAAATTTAATTAATCAAAGGACAATCATAATACCAGCTACTACTTTCTACCTAACCCAGATAGAATTGGAAGAACAAAAAGATCTGACTGATTTAATGACAACTATATTATATCACCCCTTCATGGATTACTGCCTTGTCGTGGCGAAGGGGCTTGCGTAATTCAATGAAGCTATGAGCTATGCCGTGCAGGGCCACCCAAGACGGACAGGTCATAGCAGAGAGTTCTGACAAAACGTGATCCACTGGAGAAGGAAATGGCAACCCACTCCAGTATCTTTGCCATGAAAACCCTATGGACAGTACCAAAAGGCAAAACGATATGACGCTGGAAGATGAGCCCCTCAGGTCGGAAGGCGTCCAATATGCTACTGGGGAAGAGCAGAGGGCTAGTACTAGTAGCGCCAGAAAGAATGAAGCGACTGGGCCAAAGCCGAAAGGATGCTCAGCTGTGGATGTGTCTGGTGGTGAAAGGAAAGTCCGATGCTGTAAAGATTTTTTCTCCATAGGAACCTGGAATGTAAGATCCATGAATCAAGGAAAACTGGACGTGGTCAAACAAGAGATGACAAGACTGAACATTGACATCTTAGGTATCAGCAAACTAAAATGGACAGGAATGGGTGAATTTAATTCAGATGACCATCAGGTATACTACTGTGGGCAAGAATCCTTCAGAAGAAATGGAGTAGCCTTCATAGTCAATAAAAGAGTAGGAAAAGCAATACTGGGATACAATCCTCAAAATGACAGAATGATCTCAGTTCGAATCCAAGGCAAACCATTCAATATCACAGTAGTCCAAGTCTATGCCCCAACCACCAGTGCTGAAGAGGATGAAATTGACCAGTTCTATGAAGCACTACAGCACCTTATAGAACTAACACCAAAAAATGATGTTCTTATCATCATGGGGGATTGGAATGCTAAAGTAGGAAGCCAAAAGATAACTGGAATAACAGGCAAGTTTGGCCTTGGAGTGCAAAATGAAGCAGGGCACAGGCTGATAGAATTCTGTCAAGAGAATACGATGGTCATAGCAAACACTCTTTTCCAACAACCCAAGAGACGGCTCTACACATGGACATCACCAGATGGTCAACACAGAAATCAGATTGACTATATGCTCTGCAGCCAAAGATGGAGAAGCTCTATACAGTCAGTAAAAACAAGACCAGGAGCTGACTGTGGCTCAGACCATGAGCTTCTCCTTGCAAAGTTTAGGCTTAAGCTGAAGAAAGTAGGGAAAAGCACTAGGCCAGTCAGGTATGAATTAAATCATATCCCTGTTGAATATACAGTAGAGGTGACAAATAGATTTAAGGAATTAGATCTGATAGACAGAGTGCCTGAAGAACTATGGACAGAGGTTCGTGACATTGTACAACAGGTAGCAACCAAAACCATCCCAAAGAAAAAGAAATGCAAGAAAGCAAAATGGCTGTCTGAGGAAGCTTTGCAAATAGCTGAGGAAAGGAGGGAAGCGAAAGGCAAGGGAGAAAAAGAAAGATACACCCAATTGAATGCAGAATTCCAGAGAATAGCTAGAAGAGATAAGAATGCCTTCTTAAATGAACAGTGCAAAGAAATAGAAGAAAACAATAGAATAGGGAGGACCAGAGATCTTTTCAAGAAAATTGGAGAAATGAAGGGAACGTTTAATGCAAAAATGGGCATGATAAAGGACCAAAATGGCAGGGACCTAACAGAGGCAGAAGAGATTAAGAAGAGGTGGCAAAATTACACAGAAGAACTATACAAGAATGAGCTTAACGTCCCTGATAATCACAATGAGGTGGTCACTGACCTCGAGCCAGACATCCTAGAATGTGAAGTGAAGTGGGCCTTAGAAAAGCTGAGCAACAACAAAGCTAGTGGAGGTGACAGTATTCCAGCTGAGCTATTCAAAATCTTAAAAGACAATGCAGTAAAAGTGCTACACTCAATTTGCCAGCAAATTTGGAAAACTCAACAGTGGCCACAGGATTGGAAAAGATCAGTTTACATTCCAATTCCTAAGAAAGGCAGTGCCAAAGAATGTTCAAACTATCGCACCATTGCACTCATTTCTCATGCTAGTAAAGTCATGCTTAAAATCCTACAAGCTAGACTTCAGCAGTATGTGGATCGAGAACTACCAGAAGTGCAGGCAGGATTTCGAAGAGGCAGAGGAACTAGAGATAGTGACAGATTTTATTTTCCTGGGCTCCAAGATCACTGCAGATGGGGACTGTAGCCAAGAAATTAAAAGACGCTTGCTCCTGGGGAGGAAAGCCATGGCAAATCTAGACAGCACACTAAAAAGCAGAGACATCACCCTGTCAACAAAAGTGCGTATAGTCAAGGCTATGGTCTTTCCAGTTGCAATGTATGGTAGTGAAAGTTGGACCATAAGAAAGGCTGAGCGCCAAAGAATTGAGGCCTTTGAACTGTGGTGCTGGAGAAGACTCCTGCGAGTCCCTTGGACTGCAAGGCGATCAAACCGGTCAGTCCTAGAGGAGATCAATCCTGACTGCTCTTTAGAAGGCCAGATCCTGAAGCTAAAACTCAAGTACTTTGGCCACCTAATGAGAAGGAAGGACTCCCTGGAGAAGAGCCTAATGCTGGGGAAGATCGAGGGCAATAGAAGAAGGGGACGACAGAGAATGAGGTGGCTGGATGGAGTCACTGAAGCAGTAGGCGTGAGCTTAAATGGACTCCAGAAGATGGTAGAGGACAGGAAGGCCTGGAGGAATGTTGTCCATAGGGTCGCGATGGGTCGGACACGACTTCGCAGCTAACAACAACAACAACAACATATTATATCAATCATCAGAAACTGAATTATCAAACCAAAAATACAATGGTTACAAAGGGGACATCTTCCTTGCAAAACTGACATTTGGATATGCTCCCTGGATTCAAATAAGGGGTATAGGAAGTAAGGAAGATACATTTGAGATTTTAAAGATGCCAAAAGGGAAGCATGATTGGCACAAAAAGAAGGCTAGAGTTAGATTTTAAAAAAACTGAACTTGTTTCGCTTTTGGGATTCCTAAAGATAGACTATAAAAGTATCTTTTTTATGGATTAAGGGAAATCCCTAAAAAATATCACTGATTTTACATTTAGCTTTTAGATCTGTAAAGGAAAACAAATGTAAGCTTTTAGAATATAACTCTGAAGTATATTTTAGAATCTGGAATGACATATTAAAAGATAGTATTTTAATAATTGATGTACGGTTAAGATGACATAGAATATTCAGTGGTTACTTTTGAACCATATTATAGAATTTAGAATTTTCTATATAAAAGATAGTATTTTAATAATTCTTGAATGGTTAAGGCAAAAAACATACTTCTAATAACTGGTGATTTGTTAAGATGAAAATTAGACTTTAATGGTAAAACATAAGAATGCTTTGTAATGAACAATATAAGTTTTGTAGACAAAAAAAATATTCTTTATTGAAATAGGGAATTGTGGGTTACCCAAAAATCAAGCTTTTTCCTATATACTACAGGCCATTCTGCAATATTCTATTGCAATTAGATAAAATTTAAAAACAGGATATTCATATGTATTACTGAAAATATATTTTAAGTTTTGTTGATTGATTAGGTTACAACTAGAAATGTACTAACTTGCCTATTTTGATTATGTAATAACTTAAGGGAAGTAGAGAGGGCATCTCTGTTGATGTAACCTGAACTATTTACAACTGTTTCTTATTTTAACTACCCAACCACCATATTGTTTCACAAATACATGTATATGTAAATATTTTAAAAAATCAATAAAACTTGTTTAAAAAAAGAAAGAAAGTGGAGAAAATTGTTCTTTTTTTCCTCATTTCTTTTCCCTGGTGAAACTATTTCATTAATTACATTATCTTATCAAGTGCAAAATCAGTTTCTTGTTCAGGCTTCGCTGACCAAATAAACCATTTACTCCTTATAATGGCAGGTGTTTACTGAAAGATTAATGAGCAAGCACTACTGTGTGTAAGTGACTTTCCTGCTGTTCTCTCAGAGGCTTGCAAGTGATGCTTAAATAATTGGCACTCTTAGTGTAGTTATGTTACACAACCAAGAGAGAAGAAATTAGAGATCTATATTTTAAATCAGGTTTTTAAACTAGGATATTGTGCTACTCCAATTGGGGTAGCACAGGCTGCAGTTCATAGCAGTTTCAACGTCTATTGAGGACAAAATCCACTGCACCTGAGGGCAACAGACTAGTTTAAGAGTCAGACAGCATGTGGGACATCTACACTCTGTCCTTAGCATATAACGTCTTGTGTTTCACACCCCCTGCATTGCTTACCTGGTGACCCCTGCCTCATTCTGCCCAATGGCAGAATTACCCATACAAACTTCTAATAAAATGCAGGGGTTTATTGTAAATCACCCAGGAAATTTTGGCTGCTGTCAGTTTATTTTAAAGAAATAAGAATGAAATATATCAAAATATATTATTTCAGAATATCTATGTTTTTCCTCAACAAATGAATCATATAGCTGAAGAGATTCTTATAAACAGTTAAGTGGCCTCATGTCATGCATATCAAAAACAAAAATGCTTTCGTGTCCATCAGAGAATCAATACTCTACTGTTAAGCTAATAGCATTGCTATTAGTATTATGAAATACCAAAAACTAAAGCAGCTGGATTTTAATCTTATTAACCTGATAGTACATATATTCACCAGCTGCCCTTCAAACCTTACGAAGAATTTCTGCTCCTTTTTATTAAAATTGTCTTGGTGAGTTGCATCATATCTCTGAAATGCATAATAAATTGTGAATTAAAAGATCTCATCCAATATTTGTCTGTCTGAAAAACGTAATGTTGATATATAAGTTGTCCTCATTTAGCAATCTCAGTTGTTTGGCAAAGTGGATACTAAGTGAAACTGTGATTGTGCTTATGCTCTTACTTCAACTTCCCTTTGCTTTACAGAAGGGTAAAGGGGGCAAAATATCAGATGCAAGCAACCAGATCCACATATGTAAGGTTCAGGTTAACTACTTTATTGTATGCTGCCTATAATACAGGAATCTCCCCAGACTGCTTGCCTTCCCTTGGAAACAGTCAGATAAGGTGGAGTTTGGCAGGAAGGGTCAGTCCTCGATCTCTTATGGCTGTGCAATGATTCAAGGCTAATTATCCACTTGATCCCTGTCTGGCTGGGCGTTTCCCAACACAAATGTGAGGACTGGTCATGAAGTTAAATTTTTCAACCCCATTGTAATTGTAAAGGTTGGTCACTAAATGAGGCAGTTGGTAAACAAGGACTACCTGTACTGCAAATCTGTAGGTAGTTCTGCTTTTCTTTTACAAATAAACACAACCCCCAAAAATCCCTCTCTGGGTTTCTAAAACTAAGATTCTGTCCAATCAGAGTTTTAATACATATTGTTCAAAGAAAAGAGTGAAAAGCCACCTTCTTTTTTGATGGATATATGCCTAGCAAAGGAAGAAACTAGTGCCATGTTGCAGTCTAGCTTCCTTAACTAAAACGATCTGCAAAGCCTTACACCAATATGTTCTGATGCATTTCTTTTCTGGCAAGCTGATAGCTCTGTTCATCCTCCTCCTAATTTCATAAATCTGATTAGCTAGTATCAACAAAATGCAGTTGCAGTCCACCAGGTCTCCCCCCACACACACACTCCATCCCCCACCACCCACCACCACCCACGGCATACCTTCCCTGGAAACCAAAGTTTGACACTGTGATGAGAATTCCTTATTTAAGAGCACAGATTGTCCTTGGGAGGTCTTTTATTTTCCAAAGAATTGGGTACAGTAGTTGGAAAGAATGAGTGACAAATGCTTAGAAAACACAAGGCAACCTTAAGTATCTGAAAGGCAACCCTGTGTACGCCATAAATTCCACACCTGGTGTCTGTATATGTCTGTGTCTGTGTTTATGTGTCTGTCCGTGTGTATTTGTCTGTGCCTCTATGTTTCTGTGTCTGTCTCTACATGTGTGTGGTGTGTGTGGTCTGTCTCTACATGTGTGTGGTGTGTGTGAGTGTGTGTGTGTGTGTGAATGTGTGTGTGTGAGAGAGAGAAAGAATAGGCTGAATGTGCATTGGTTTACAGGTTAGCAGGTTTAAAACAGGATCAGTTTTTTCCCCTCAACAGTTACCTGCTCGATTAAGGCAAACAGCAGATTTGTTTCCAAACATCAGCAATTCCCCAAGGAGGAGGGGGAAGACAAGGAGGGAAGTGACAAAGCAGAGAGCAAAGTAGCAGATCGCTTACTATTGTTCCCATGATGTATTTCACATTCAGCATTTTATATAGCCCCAAACAATCTTTTTTTTAAAAAAAATGCTACACTTTGCAATCATCCTTGGATTTGCTTTGTTACTTCTCAGAATGTTCTTCAAAGATGACAAAGGTTGGCTGTCTCAGTACTGTCTGACTCTTAGAATTTCAGTTCCTTTAAAAAAAATACCTTTTGTAATCTGGCTAGGAAAATCCCTGAGAATGTTACCAAGGACAGTATATGGAGTTAAATTGAGAAGAAAAAATGAATATCTAATCTTGGGTTAATTGTAACATAAACTGTCCTTTTTTTAATGCAAGGAAAGACGTGAAGAGAATAACTAGGTTTTCGTAGAGGGAAGCCATTTATTATGCGCCCTGTATCCATCTCTTTCCTTGAAAACAGCTCCTTCCAGAAAATTGTGATATGTGGAATTCATTGCCCCAGATGAAAAATGTGTGGCACGTGCATTGTATAGTGATTGGCAGGCTCCTTTTCCTATTGCCGTGGAAACCTAGACACCTCAATTAGACAAGAAGTTCAGGCAGCATGGCAAAGGTGCAAATTGCCTAGACAGAGAAAGCATTGCATCCCAAATCCAACAGTCAACAATAAACAAAGTCATCTTGACCCATCTCCCTCCCAAAAGGCACCAATATTTATTATTTATTACCACGTAGGGGGAAGAAGTAAATTAAGCTAAATCTTTTATTACTTTTCCAGGACCTTTTGTACAACTGCAGCAGCTGAGCTATGTTAGCGTCCTTCTCTCTCTTTTTCTCTTTCTCTCTTTCTCTCTTTTTACCAAAGTAATGCTGCAATAATGAAGGCCATACTGGACTCGTCTTCTCCAGCGCAGGACGATTTTAAAAACTGAAGTTTCCACCAAGTTGGCTTTGCATTCCTGTTTAAGTCCTTTCGGAAACAAAAGATAGAAAAAAGGGCCCCGTGGATTAGCTAAAAGCCAGACATTGAAGGGAGGCGGGTTGAAGAAATCATGGGTTAACTGGAAGGTTTTCCAAGGATGCTGTCTTCTTATGTTGTTTTAATTATTTTGTCCTGCCAAATTAAATTTGTGACATAGCTGCTGGAAAGGTTTTTAGAAGCAGATGAAAAATAGGGTTTCAGATAATTTCTTGCTGCAGAAATATTGAAATTAAAAGAAAGAGGGAAGAAGAGCAAATGAATGTAAATCTATGCAAGATTTTGTGTAAGCATAAGAGGATCAAGAATGCTACCAAAGACTGTGTCTGTCTGTTGTTGCACTGCCTAACCCTGTGGTGCTCTGAAAATTATTCATACTACATAGAAATTAAATAGAATATGTAGAATGGTTTACACAAATATTATTTATAATAAACTGCTGGTAGGAGAGAAAATTATTCCCACCAAAAGCTGAACATGTTCAATGGCTGTTCATCAGTAAGAAAAATACTGTAGGAAAGTCCAGAGAGGAGAGATGAGAGAATGTCTTCCTTGAGGATAATCATATTAGAATCCTGAACAAGAGCCTTTTGGCAGGGGAATTAAACTTGCAACTGAGAACCAGTGTGGCTAGTGGTTAAGGACCAGAGAACCCCAGTACTAACTTTATCTCAGTTGTGGAAGTTCACAGGATGTCTTTAAGTCAGTCACTATTTTATAACGGTCACTATTTTATAGACCTTATAACAAGGTCTATCCCATAAGAGCAGGAAAATAGAGATGTAACTGGGTTTGTTGCCCTGAGCTTTTGGAGAATAGTAGAATACAAATATAACAAATAAATGAATAAATATGGTAAAGTTGCTTACAAGTTGACTGTTTTTATGGGCAGCATAAGGGAGGTGCTTTGCCATTGCCTTTTTCCAGGATATCTTTTTTTTAACTGAGTAGCCTCACAACAACTCAACTCTGGCTTAATTTTCAGATCCAGATAAAGCCAGCCTGATACTACCACATGCTAGGACCATGTAAATAAATAAATAGCAGTTCATGTAAAACTAGCTTTAGCATTCATGTTAGTCACCTGATTTGAATTACCGACAGCTTGCATTAAAATCAGCTAAAGTTACTATCACTAGAACAGTCTTAGATCATCTACTCTTGGAAGATACAGGCTAAGAAGGACAGGGGAAGATTTAAGAAGGCACATGACACGCAGAAAGCCGTTTGTATATTATCAGTTGGCCACTGCATCAGGTGGGGTTTAAAAAGACATCTCTCCATATATTTACTATCTCATTATCCCTGTTTCTAACAGCCACATTTGGATGGCATATCTAAATCACATCCCACATGTATTCATACTCCTGAGGTACAAATCTTGTTTGCAGATTGGAGAACTGCTAATGCTCTTTTAGTCTTCAGCACAGGATTTTAAGTAAGCCATATTTTAGATAGCGTGACCCAAAGCAGCATCCCCTGATATACAGGTGTCCTGTTCTTGTTGTGGGGGAAAAAAGGTGAAGAAAAGTGTGTTGCATATGTTTGCCGCTTTGAGTTATTTGTAAGTCTGTATCCCCTTCATGGATTACTGCCTTGTCGTGGCGAAGGGGCTTGCGTAATTCAATGAAGCTATGAGCTATGCCGTGCAGGGCCACCCAAGACGGACAGGTCATAGCCGAGAGTTCTGACAAAACGTGATCCACTGGAGAAGGAAATGGCAACCCACTCCAGTATCTTTGCCATGAAAACCCTATGGACAGTACCAAAAGGCAAAACGATATGACGCTGGAAGATGAGCCCCTCAGGTCGGAAGGCATCCAATATGCTACTGGGGAAGAGCAGAGGGCTAGTACTAGTAGTACTAGTAGCGACTGGGCCAAAGCCGAAAGGACGCTCAGCTGTGGATGTGTCTGGTGGTGAAAGGAAAGTCCGATGCTGTAAAGATTTTTTCTCCATAGGAACCTGGAATGTAAGATCCATGAATCAAGGAAAGCTGGACGTGGTCAAACAAGAGATGACAAGACTGAACATCGACATCTTAGGTATCAGCGAACTAAAATGGACAGGAATGGGTGAATTTAATTCAGATGACCATCAGGTATACTACTGCGGACAAGAATCCCTCAGAAGAAATGGAGTAGCCTTCATAGTCAATAAAAGAGTAGGAAAAGCAATACTGGGATACAATCCTCAAAATGACAGAATGATCTCAGTTCGAATCCAAGGCAAACCATTCAATATCACAGTAGTCCAAGTCTATGCCCCAACCACCGGTGCTGAAGAGGATGAAATTGACCGGTTCTACGAAGCCCTACAGCACCTTATAGAACTAACACCAAAAAACGATGTCCTTATCATCATGGGGGATTGGAATGCTAAAGTAGGAAGCCAAAAGATAACTGGAATAACAGGCAAGTTTGGCCTTGGAGTACAAAATGAAGCAGGGCACAGGCTGATAGAATTTTGTCAAGAGAATACGATGGTCATAGCAAACACTCTTTTCCAACAACCCAAGAGACGGCTCTACACATGGACATCACCAGACGGTCAACACAGAAATCAGATTGACTATATGCTCTGCAGCCAAAGATGGAGAAGATACAGTCAGTAAAAACAAGACCAGGAGCTGACTGTGGCTCAGACCATGAGCTTCTCCTTGCAAAGTTTAGGCTTAAACTGAAGAAAGTAGGGAAAAGCACTAGGCCACTCAGGTATGAATTAAATCATATCCCTGTTGAATATACAGTAGAGGTGACAAATAGATTTAAGGAATTAGATCTGATAGACAGAGTTCCTGAAGAACTATGGACAGAGGTTCGCGACATTGTACAAGAGGTAGCAACCAAAACCATCCCAAAGAAAAAGAAATGCAAGAAAGCAAAATGGCTGTCTGAGGAAGCTTTGCAAATAGCTGAGGAAAGGAGGGAAGCGAAAGGCAAGGGAGAAAAACATAGATACGCCCAATTGAATGCAGAATTCCAGAGAATAGCTAGAAGAGATAAGAATGCCTTCTTAAATGAACAGTGCAAAGAAATAGAAGAAAACAATAGAATAGGGAGGACCAGAGATCTTTTCAAGAAAATTGGAGAGATGAAGGGAACGTTTAATGCAAAAATGGGCATGATAAAGGACCAAAATGGCAGGGACCTAACAGAGGCAGAAGAGATTAAGAAGAGGTGGCAAAATTACACAGAAGAACTATACAAGAATGAGCTTAACGTCCCTGATAATCACAATGAGGTGGTCACTGACCTCGAGCCAGACATCCTAGAATGTGAAGTGAAGTGGGCCTTAGAAAAGCTGAGCAACAACAAAGCTAGTGGAGGTGACAGTATTCCAGCTGAGCTATTCAAAATCTTAAAAGACAGTGCAGTAAAAGTGCTACACTCAATTTGCCAGCAAATTTGGAAAACTCAACAGTGGCCACAGGATTGGAAAAGATCAGTTTACATTCCAATTCCAAAGAAAGGCAGTGCCAAAGAATGTTCAAACTATTGCACCATTGCACTCATTTCTCATGCTAGTAAAGTCATGCTTAAAATCCTACAAGCTAGACTTCAGCAGTATGTGGATCGAGAACTACCAGAAGTACAGGCAGGATTTCGAAGAGGCAGAGGAACTAGAGATCAAATTGCCAACATACGCTGGATCATGGAGAAAGCTAGGGAGTTCCAGAAAAACATCTACTTCTGCTTCATTGACTATGCTAAAGCCTTTGATTGTGTGGATCATAACAAACTGTGGCAAGTTCTTAAAGAGATGGGAGTACCAGACCATCTTATTTGTCTCTTGAGAAACCTATATGCGGGTCAAGAAGCAACAGTGAGAACTGGACACGGAACCACTGACTGGTTCAAAATTGGGAAAGGAGTCCGGCAAGGCTGTATACTGTCGCCCTACCTATTTAACTTATATGCAGAGCACATCATGAGAAAGGCAGGGCTAGATGAATCAAAAGTTGGAATTAAGATTGCCGGAAGAAATATCAACAACCTAAGATACGCAGATGATACCACTCTAATGGCAGAAAGTGAAGAAGAACTAAAGAGCCTCTTGTTGTGGGTAAAGAAGGAGAGTGCAAAACTTGGGTTGAAACTTAACATTAAGAAAACCAAGATCATGGCATCTGGCCCTCTCAATTCCTGGCAAATAGATGGGGAAGAAATGGAAGTAGTGACAGATTTTATTTTCCTGGGCTCCAAGATCACTGCAGATGGGGACTGTAGCCAAGAAATTAAAAGACGCTTGCTCCTGGGGAGGAAAGCCACGGCAAATCTAGACAGCACACTAAAAAGCAGAGACATCACCCTGTCAACAAAAGTGCGTATAGTCAAGGCTATGGTCTTCCCAGTTGCAATGTATGACAGTGAAAGTTGGACCATAAGAAAGGCTGAGCGCCAAAAAATTGAGGCCTTTGAACTATGGTGCTGGAGAAGACTCCTGCAAGTCCCTTGGACTGCAAGGCGATCAAACCGGTCAGTCCTAGAGGAGATCAATCCTGACTGCTCTTTAGAAGGCCAGATCCTGAAGCTAAAACTCAAATACTTTGGCCACCTAATGAGAAGGAAGGACTCACTAGAGAAGAGCCTAATGCTGGGAAAGATTGAGGGCAAGAGAAGAAGGGGACGACAGAGAATGAGGTGGCTGGATGGAGTCACTGAAGCAGTAGGCGTGAGCTTAAATGAACTCCAGAAGATGGTAGAGGACAGGAAGGCCTGGAGGAATGTTGTCCATAGGGTCGCGATGGGTCGGACACGACTTCGCAGCTAACAACAACATTGAAAAATAATACAATATTAAAATCTCACCAAGCACAGTAAGTCTGAGATTTACTATTGCTGATTTACTATTGCAGCTCTCTGAAGTGTGGCTATTTCCCTAGATATTTGGGCTGGGAGAGTGAGTGAAACTCTGTGGAAGACCAATAAGATGCATTTGTACAACATGCTAAGGGTGGTTAGTTTTAACCTTGGGTAGTTCATTTGTGGTCTAGTTAGGTTCTGCTAACTGAGCCCATTTTGTTAGTTTATGAGTCAATGTATAATTCAAACTTAGAAAAAGTCTTAATAATCAAGATTAGTAAGTTACATTTTGGGTAAATTCAAATCGGACTCTAAACCCAACTGCTGTATTCACAGAATATTGTGTGTTACAATATTCCTAAACAAATAAATAAACCAAATTATGGCTAAAACAGTGGTTGAATTATCACAATGCCAACCCCTTTTCACCTAGTCTATTATGTTCTTTAAACTCAGACAGAATGTATGAACAGGGCAAAAATTTATTTGACTGGGCTATTCCAATTTTTACATTTAATTTATATAGTTTTGCACTCATTTTTCTTCATACACACATACATGATCATTCGTCTTGTTTAGCAGCAGGACATTTTTAAGACAACATAACTAATTTTTTTTCACTTGCATTCTGTTCAAGTTTCTGGAATGCTAAGAGAGAAAACCTTATTTCTAAGGGAAGATAATGCAACAAGATGCAGCTGAAAAGCAGCCCCTCCTAACATCTAGTGCAGTGTTTTTTGTTTTTTGTTTCCTCTTCTTTCTCAGGACCTTTTCCCACTTCTAAAAATTATGGAAGACCCCAAGGAGCTTTTGTTTGTATGAATTACATTTATCAATATTTACCATATTAAAATTAAAATTGACATATTTACTGCCACTACTGCCTCTCACAAATATTTGATGGGATTTTAATATTGTATTGTTTTTCAACACAGGCTGGCAAATTATTTTGATTTTGCAGACCCCTAAGTGGGTCTTGGGGGACCCTCCAGGGCTTCTAGGACCACAGTTTGAGAAACATTGTTTTAGAAGATTGAATATCTATATGTCTGTCTGTCTGTCTATCTGTCTATCATCTATCTATCTAGCAAAAGTGTTCAGTTGCCTTGGATGATACTTAGAAGTGGGTTGTTGCGGAAGAGAGTGGAAGGCTACTAAATAAGACCATTGATGCCTGCTAGTCTGGTTTAGCACTAGGAGCTTGGTGGGGCCACCTGCATCTAGGCCATGCAGATGTAGACAGTAAATAAGATGATTTTGATGAGTATGTGCAAGAATCATTGCTTAGACAAATGTGACTGAAACCATTTTTAAATCCAAAGAAATTAGATAATATTTGGAACTGACTCAGGCAAACTTGTTTAAGTTACAAGAATATAAGAAAAGACTAGAGTGGGAGAGCATAGCACAATAAGACTTACAAACTTCTGTTATTATTGTTAATCTCAATAAAAGTAGTTCTAGTCTTTCTGTGGAGTTGATTTTCACAATTCTACATAATGAGGTTGACGTGAGGTACAAGTACATCTTCCTCCCTCAAATCTGCTCACCATTCCCAGGAACAGTTGGTCCAACCAATTCTTCTGTAGCCTGTGACCTTCTTGGTTTTCCTCTTCCAAATGAATCCCAAGGGAAATCATTAGGCAGGGAGGGACTCACGAGTATTTTTAGATCAGCAAATAGAGGTTTTGCTTTGGCAGAAACAAAAATTAATACACAGCAATCTCCCTTACTTCACAATAATGGAATGAATTCCAAAACATCACCCAAAGACATTCAACACTCCTTATAATTGAAATAGAACTTGCAGGAAGGACATACTAACATAAAACTGGAGGATGAATCTTAGTTTACAGTTTCTTTAACTATTCTTTTTGGTTTCTTTTTCTCTAACCAAAGAACTATTGGTGGAATACTAAATTTAGATGAGTTCCATCTTTATTGAAAATCAGTGGAGAAACTCCACTATAAGTTAAATCTCACCCATTTAAGTTAGCCGAGAAGACGCGGCTAACTTTTCCTAGATCTACCTCAATATATATTGAGATAAACAAAATTCCACAGCCAACAGCAGTGACAATTTTTACACTATAACTTTATCATGAACACACCAGTGAAGGAGCTTGAAATACAAATAATAAGGCCAGAAGTTCTTGTCAACGGCCTAAGTGGCTTGTAAGAAAAATGCTAATATAGCAGAGTCATTCACATGAAACTTAATCACACTCGGAAGTATCTGAAAGGAAGCTTGCAAAGGCTATCAGTGTGCATCACATCAGTCAAACACTCATCAATAAAAAAGAAATATTTTCTGGGGAAAAAACCATGATCCCTGTGGACATCTTTGATTTACTGTCTCCTCTCTCTGGGCTGTAAATTGATCCTACTGACTTCCCACCTCCTCTTAGATGTAACCCGCTTCCGCTGGGTGCTACAAGAATCATTTACATTGACAAATGGATTCAGCCCAGGCATCAGTGAATCCCTTTTTCTCTCCCACAACAAAACAGCTTTTGTGCCTTTAAGGCCTGGAGCAATCTATGATTTCAGCAGGAGACATTCTGTCTCAAACTCAGCTCTGCTTGAGTTTGTGAATGAGAGGAGTGGATCTCTCCAGACAGAAAATACAGCATCTCTTTTGTGCCTTGAAGTTGCCAAGGCATTGAGACACATTTCCTTCCAACACCCTATTTTTCCCCCAAGAATTAATGTACCTTGAAAAATTAATTTATCTATTGACTGATTTATTCAAAGGCCTAAACTGAGGAACATCGATCTGTGCAAGATGTTCAAGAGCAGAGAAATGGCTTTATTTTCTTCAGCTGGTAGTGCATTTTGTTGCAAAACCATAGACCCAAAATCACCTCTGGTAGGATAAGCCCTATCATTAAACAGGGGAAGTTGCCTCAAATAGGAAAAAGGAGAGAGCTAGGCATGTATCCAGCATACTCTAATCCAGGGTGCTGCCCTCAGGTGCAATGGAGTTTATTATTCTTCCACCAGCGTTGAAATTGTGGGAAGTCAGTCTCCCCCCCCCCCACCAGGGAAAGAAATATTTTTGGGAATATTAAAAGGCAGAATATTATATTGCCCCAAAGGATCGTAAAGGCAGAACACACACACACACACACACACACAAGCCTCTCTGCCCCAAACAGAAACCAAGCCTGCAGAAATGCAGATGTGATAATCGTGTCAGAAGAATTGGAACCTGGAAGCTTGGATTAGAAAGACAAAGATCTCTAGAATAAACACACCAAAAAAATTCAACACAGGACATAGCCATCAGCCACACCCCCAGGTAAGCAGGATATGACCTTTGGGAAACAATAGGATTAACCCACCACCATCAGAATACCAGAAAGGCACACTCAGACTCAAGTCAAAGTTCATGCCACAGGAACAACTCCAAACAAAAGCTCAAGAAGGTATAAAAACCCACCACTCCCTACTACATGTAGTCAGCTTTCCCAGAGACATTTTTCTGTCTGGCTCTCCTCTTCAATAAACTACAACCTTCTTGCTAAAGCAGTCTCCATTTTTGATTATTCCAGCTTGGACTGGACCCTGATGAAGATTTTTCTTTCAACAAAATAACATCCAACAGCCAGAGTTTCTGCATGTGGAATGGAAATGAGGCCAGTAATGATGCATGTGGAATATATAAAAGTTGATAATGTTATTTTGCTTTAGAATTTATCAATGTCTTGATAAAAACATAGAACACAGAATGACAGAGTTGGAAGGGACCTTGGAATTCACTAAAGTTTCTTAAACTTAGTTTCAAAATCTTCATAGGGAGGATTATTGTATTTTATTTCAAGATCTTATTTCAAATCCTTCTAGCCCCTTAATCTGTTCATAAATTTACAAAATCAATGTTCTAATTGCCCTTTTACTGTGTTTTTTCCCCAAATCCTTAAACTTGCATAAAATTTCTTTTATCGAGGATAAAAAGAAACTCACCTGTTATAATAAAACTTGCCTTTCTGAAGGTACTTAATATTCAAAAAGCCATTAACACACAATTTCCAGAAAAGATTAAGAAAGAAAATACACAAACCCAAAGTCTGTTTGAAAGTGCCAAACCACAGCTTTGGCAAGAGGGCAATCTCTCAACTCTCAGAACTCTAAAATCTTCCAGAGACAAGTCTCTTCATGGGGACCGCTGTATGGAATGTTGTGGGCAATCCTGATTCTCTCCTTACTCTGGAGAGGAAATCAGAGAAGGTAATCCAGTAACCAGCTCCTCATTCTGCAACAGTCATTGGCTCTGCTCTTACAAAGCCATCTTCAGCTCACCATTGCTTTCCCAGGAGTCAGCTTCATTGACTGATTGATTGGCTTGATTCAGTTTGTTCACCACCCAGTTCCAAACTGACTCTGCCCAGTTCTTTTGTCAGCAAAGACAATTTTTCAGAAATTTTGTTAACCAGCACTGACCATCCGAGACTGCTGCTAAGAGGGCTTGTTCTGAGTAATAATAGCCTACAGTTGAGTCAGTTGGTCTTGGTAGAAAATAGATAGTATTATAATGGTCACTACATACTCAATGCATCAAAAAAAGGTGTATAATACTCAAAAACTGAATAACTTGACATCTCACTTAAGTCACATCATTGCATTCTTGTGATATGGAAAGGTTGCCATAGGAGTGGTTCAGTTCAAGAGAAATCCAATGACATTATTTCTAAGATACGTTTTTCTTATTAAAAGGAAAAATAAAAGACTGCTATCTTCCATGTTCTCAGTATCTCAGAATTCTTCTGACTCTAAAAAGTGTGCAAGAGGCACAATCCATACAAAACAATTGGATGGTAAAAGCCAGCCTATGCCCCTTGGACTGGTTTCGTGTATGATTAGTATTGGGTGGCAATAACAAAGAATGAAGTCTTGGGTAATGTTGCAAAGTAAACACCTTCAAGGAATCCACCTGGAATGTGTCAAACAAACAAGGACATCAATTTGATCATTAAACAGACCTTCAAGGGAGTCAGCAAGAAGTTTCTGCCCTCACTACCCATACAAGTATTCCTCAACTTATGCTTATCCTATCTCTGTTGCTAAGTAAGACAGTTGTTAAGTGATTTTTGCCCCATTTTACAGCCTTTCCTGCCACCGTGGTTAAGTGTATCCCTGCCATTGTTAGTAACATGATTGTTAAGTGAATCTGGCTTCCCCATTGACTTTGCTGATCAGAAGGTTGCAAAAAGTGATCACATGACCTTGGGACACAGCAATGGTCATAAATATGTATCAATTGCCAAGCGTCTGAATTTAGATCATATGACTGCAGGGATTTTTTTTATTTTTATTTTATTTTATTTTAATTCCATTTATATCCCGCCCTTCTCCGAAGACTCAGGGCGGCTTACAAGCTTAGCAGTAGCCTTCATTCTATGTATATGCCTGCTTATTAGGGCTTTCACACACACCCCAAGCGGCATTATTACAAAGTCAGCTTAATTGCCCCCAACAATCTGGGTCCTCATTTTACCTACCTCGGAAGGATGGAAGGCTGAGTCAACCTTGAGCCTGGTGGGACGCGAACCTGCGCTAATTGCAGGCAGCTGGTGTTACTTAAGGAGGCATTAGCCCACTGCTCCACCAAGGCCATTTACCAATGGCCGTAAATGTAAAAAAATGTAAAAAAAACACAGTCATAAGTCACTTTTTTCAGTGATGTTGTACCTTGAAACAGTCATTAAACAAACTGTTGTAAGTCATGGACTATCTGTAAAGGTAAAGGTAAAGGTTCCCCTGCACATGCGTGCTAGTCGTTTCCGACTCTAGGGGCCGGTGCTCATCTCCGTTTCAAAGCCGAAGAGCCAACGCTTGTCCAAGGCCAACTCCGTGGTCATGTGGCCGGCATGACTAGACGCCAAAGGCGCACGGAACGCTGTTACCTTCCCACCGTCATGGTCCCTATTTTTCTACTTGCATTTTTACGTGATTTCGAACTGCTAGGTTGGCAGAAGCTGGGACGAGTAACGGGCGCTCACTCTGTTACGCGGCACTCGGGATCTGACCCGCCAAACTGCCAATCTTCTGTATGATTAGGTAGCCTTATAAAGCCAATAAATAAATCCAAATTCTAAATACTGTATTGCTAATGGATTGCTGGCATCACACCATTCAAGGTCCACATCTCTGTAGATCTGGCAATTTATATTAGTTAGCATATACTTTTGCTATCAGAAACTGCTTCTGAAGGGGAATTCTTTTTTCCTTGCATTTCTCTGTCTGAGCTATTTAGAGTGCAAGATGATCAGAAGATAAGCAGTTTTCTCATGTTTGTATCTTGTCTGTAGTTACTCCAAGATCCTTTACATTCCCTGATAGACTACAAGTACAATCATGTTTTTAAAGTGCAAGGAGAAGGGGTGTAGATAGCATGAAGTTAGAGAAGATTAGATACTTTGCTTTGGTGTAATTCCCATATCTTTCTTTTCTTTTCTCTTTTGTTCAGCCTGGCAGACAGCACAACTTCCTAAGTGATTGGTTCCTAAGGTTCCTTCTCCCCTCTCTCACTCCACTCCACCCCACCCTTCACCATCCTTTCTTTTTGCTCTGAGGACCTCTGAGGAGCTGGTTGTTCTGTTTGCTTACTTTAAAAATGTAGCATTAATGCTAAGGGAAAGAATCATGATGGTATTGAATAAGTTGCTGTTTAGGGGGCAAAAATGAGAGATCTTCAAAGAATGGAGGAGTGTTGGGGCAAGTGATTTGTGTTTACAGCTAATTTCAATAAGAAAAACCAGATCCTCTCTGCAATTTATTCAAAATATTTAACCTGCTCAAAAGGTTAACAAACAGAATAAAATAACAACAAGTCTCATAAAGCCCACTAAATATTCAATCTCAAAACATGAGGATGTAGGTCATTGAGGCAAGCTTGGGGCCTTCTAAGTAGAGCCACAATTGCCACATTGCCAATGCCAATGCCTGATGTTCTACAGATAATAGGGAGTCCAAAAGGACTCCAAAGTGTGCATTTGGTCTTTCAGGGAAAATACAACTTCATTAAGAGCTGCAAATATCCATCCAGAATAGTTGATTTCCTTACCTACAATACCTCTATCTTATTCAGCAGTAAGTTTTAACTTGCGTCTTTCATCCATTCAACCTGAACATTGGTTCATACCAAATAGGCTTTTTGAGATGGAAATGAGATGTGGAACTGAGAACCATCTATATACTGAAAATGCTTCCATATAAAACATCAAGATAGTCCTCCCAATGTTTTCATCCAAAGGATGACAAGCATAGGGGCAAGATGAAAACTTGGGATAACCCATGAATTAATGGCCATGAGAAGTAGCTCAACACAACCTCCTGAGATATGTATCTAGGAAAGAGTAGAACCTTTTTACACTATGATCAATAATACAGAAGTATACCATGGTACAGAAGTATATGAAAACCTAGGAGAACCAATAAGAACACACTTCTCTCATCAATTTTCCAGCACATTATCTATTGGGAAGTCCAGGGCTGTTTCCAGCCTAATTCCTGGACTGGAATAAATGAAAGAATTTTGCATCATCCAATACTCCCTGGAACTGACCAGGAAGATTTCTGATAATTCCAGAAACCACTTCCTAGCAGGCTCATGGAATAGAAATCACACTATTAGTCAAGGAGGCATTGGCTACCTCAGAAGTCCAGCAGTCTAATCCAATTTTGACAACTTCCACAAGCCAGAAAAAATAACTGTTTAGTGAACAAGTGGGTGGATTCCAATTTCCCAACATCAACTTAATAGTTGTACATTCTGTCATTTTGTAGTTTAAAGCTTAATGGATAGGCTTCCAGTGATTAGCATGACCTGAACTTTTTTCATTTTAGATATTTTATACCAGTCTATGTCATTCTGATGGTTGAAAACAAACTGGCATATTATGCCACTAATGGGCAAAGTTTTAGGAGCAATTTATCAAGTGAAGATCTTAGTTCCACAAGTCTGAAGCTCCCTACCTTTCAGGATGTGTCCAGTATCATCAGCATTAAAACTTTATCAATCTATTTAAGTACTTTATTTAAGCTTTTGTGTGGCATTTTTTCACTGTTATTTTATTTCATGAATTGGTCTGTGAATTATATTATAATTGTATCATTTCCATTTTCCTAAACATTAGGAATTGTAACACACAGCTGTAGGATGTCTCTCTCTAAAAGATACTTAAGCAGTCAGACTGATCTTTGTTCGACTAGTTAGCTGTTAAATTCTGGATAATCAGCTACAGAACAGAACAGATGTGGGGAGAGGATTCTAATCTAAACCTTATCAGTTCAAACTTGCTGGGGTCACTGTGCAAGCTTCTACTCTAGCTGCAGACAAACTGCCTTCTCGTCATTACCTCTGCTTGTGTAAACTCCAAAGTTAAACAAAACCAAGAGCTACAGACAGCATTTATTGCCTACTTTAAAAGCAGACTTATCATGTCTCAGTGTCTCCTCCCCAACACATTTGCAAGGTACTCCTGACCTGCTCTATCCTTATGGAGGACTTTCAGTCCCAAAAGTGTGAAGATTTACTACTGAGAAGCAAATCTTAAATCTTATAACAAATGGGAATTGCTTTTCATGCATTAAAGGTCCATGAAAGTACCCACCCCAGCCACTCCTATTTTTCCCTCTTAAGACACCCCCAATAAAAGTTTAGTCCCAATTTGAGGTTCCCCTGATGGCTGCCTCCACTTTCAATCATTTGAGCTTTTATTGAGTGCTGTTTGTTTGTCTTCATAACTCACCATCTTTCCTCCTCTTTCCCCAGTCATTCCTACTCCTGATTACAAATTCTATATTATACAGTTTAGAAGAAGCCAAAGGTTTTACTAGCTTAAGAACTGAGTTGATAGCAATTGAATTTGTGCTGTTAATGTAGGTTCCCTTTAGGCAAGTCACTTAGCTTTGCTTTCCACAATTCTTTGTTCTTTGTTTCATTTATGTCACAGAATAAAGCCTAGCCCATCATGTTTTCTGCTGGTCTCTGAAACCAGTTAGATGCATATGCATTTCCCCCCAAGGACCTTGTTTCTTTGTTGGCAGACATCCCTGCCATCATAGTCTCTGCACTATTTTCTGTTTGCAGAAGCTGCTGTTGTCAGGTACATGTCATGGTTCCCATATGAAAGAGTGCAGATGCATAATATCATAACTGATAAGAGCGTTCCTGGATATCTGGCACTTTCGAAAGAGAAAGTTACATACATCAGGTGAGACAGGCTCTGCAGAAAGCATGTTAAACTGGCATGACCCACAGTTTAATTGACTGAAGGGTGGGGGTTTTTTTTTGTGTGTGTGTGGCTCAGTACTCCAGCTAGCCAGATACCGCCTTCTCTGAGTAATAATTGCAGGGCCCTCATCAGTGAATCAATCAGCAAGTCCTCTCCCTGTGAGATTTTATAATCCAGATGGTATTACTCAGATTAAGCATTGCCTTAGGTGGAGTTCCAACTTCAGTGAAAAAATTACTGCTTTACTAAATACTCAGCAGATGCTGAATCAGAGGCATTTCCCAGTTGCAAAACTCAGTTGTGTATCTTATTTTCAGCACAATCAATCAAGTACTATATTCTTACCTGGCCACTGTATGACAATTCAGAAAGTCTAATATAAAGAAGGGATGATTTCATCATAACTGTAGACTTCAGAGGTAAGCTTTTTAATTGAGATATTGATCCAATTTCAATACCAGCATAAGAAATTATTAAAATCCAATGTTTTTATTATATGAGTCAATGGAGAGAGCTTTTCCTCACTATAATGCTCCCCCCCACAGAAAAAAAACAATGAGAAAAATGTTGGGGAATTAGTGGCTCACAACATACACACATATAGCACTTCACCAGATACACACCCAGCACATAATTGGGTTCAATATTTCTTCTCTGTATATAGCTGCCCCTCTGTGCATCAACAGCAGCTCACATAGACCTTAGAATATTCCCAGAGAGGTCGGCTATCTTAAAGGGAAAATATACTACAACCAGCTGATTTTTTAGCTACAACCTCGTAAAAGCCCTTGGAGAAGATACACCCAAGGGTGTAGAAGCTGAATCTTCATTGGTGGATCTCTACTCTGAGTAAACTCTTTTCAGATATAGACAAAGCATGTTTATATCTAATAGGAAAAAATGCAGTATTATGTATCACATTTTTTTAAAAAAGGGCAATAACCAAGAACATTCCAGTGATTTTTTAAGACATTTTTTCTAAGCTTTATGCTAAATATCCTGTTGTGTGCATATAACAATGCTGTTTTACAAGCTTCCCTGGCTGCTGCTGGGCTTCCAGGTGCAAGCCAAGGTGGTTGTTATCACCTAGAAAACCCTACATGTCAGGCTCAGTCCAAGAGTGACAGAACAATCCAACCAAAGTTCAAGACATTGGTAGGATTACTCTTAACCTTTGTTAAAATTCACTTTGCACTGCTAAGGTGCTATAAAAAATTAGAAAGCCTTCAACTGTGGTTTTGCATTATATGTAGAGATCAGTTGACAAGACATCTGTTTCCTGTCCTACAGTACATTTGCATTCCCTGACCCTTTAAGCAGGGGTGTCAAACTGCTGGCCCACGGGCCAGATGCGTTATGCCAAAACCATGCCCACCCCATTGCCAGCAATGGAAAAAAGGTCACGATACATCACGACATGTGACGTGATGTTGCACGTTTGACAGCCCTGCTTTAAGAGAAATTAGCTGCTGGACCTATGGGGAAAAATCAGAGATGAACATTTTGAATATGATATTTGTAGAGTTGCTATTATGGTGCAATCTTCAACTTTTTCATTTTGGTGCCATCATTATAAGAAACATAAAAGCTTCTGCCAGTATAAGTCAACATCAGGAATGCTTCATTCAGGAAGGCTGTTATATATCTCTGCATTTAGACCAGCCTACCATGTACCTCAATGGGAAACTTGGTAACCATCTAATGAAATTGCATCTCTGCTCTTGCAGTGTCAGCCAAGTCAATGGTATTATCCTTTACATCAGAGGTCTTCAAACTTGGCCCTTTTATGACCTGTGGACTTCAACTCCCAGAATTCCTCAGCCAGGCACGCTGGCTGAGGAATTCTGGGAGTTGAAGTCCACAAGTCACAAAAGGGCCAAGTTTGAAGACCCCTGCCTTACATCCTCTACTGTCCTAAGAAGGATGGAATTAGGGGGAAATACTAATTATAAACAAACTTTGGTGGTTAGTCAAGCCACCTTGTGGACATGTGAACTACCACCTTGTGGACATGATTCCAACTATCAGTAGTGAGGCTGTTCCCTTTGCCTTGCTTTTTTCAAACTTAGACATTTCTAAGCTCTTAATTTTAGTATTGGTTCCATCTTAACTGCACTGCATGTCTTTTTCTTTCTTCTTTTTTCTTTCCATTTTCCTCATATTACTATTTTTTTTAACTTCTAGGTAATGTTATGATCTTTGGTCAAAGAAATAAACTGACTGATAAGTCTGTGAGGCAATTGGGGAAGTCTCTAAGAACAACCAGTTACAGAACTATTTATAAGGGGAATTCAGCTGCTCAGGAAAGATTAAAGTACCATTCTTAGTGAAGCAAGCCGAAGGCCAGCTGAGCCAAGGCACAGCAGGAATAAGAACCTTGGATAGCTCCAAATGTTCTGCCAGCAGGAATAGTGTTACGACACTCTGAAGCCTTAAGTAGGAAGTCAGGATTTATATTGTAGTCAGATATACTGACTGTTGTATACTATTAGAACTGTTAAGAACCCTCATCTGATTTTGTTATCTTACATCTCTGTAAGATCAGACCAGAGGGGTGGAAATGGGGATACATGCTTCAAGTTTGATGGCTGTGCCCTGCAGCTAAGAGATTCTTATCTGTGGGATTGGCTACTCTTTATCCTTCTGCTACATGCTGCAAAGCCTAAGAGACAGGGAGGGATCAAAACAGTCTCCTCATTTAAAACATCTTATGTGGCTCAGTATTTGTAGTGGCTATTTTGATTATTCACAGTATTCCCAGCATATCATCATTCCCAGAGTATTATGGGAAATGAAAATAGCATCCTCTGCCCAATTCCAGCATCGTCTATTGCTGAACAAAACTGCCATAGGCTGATAGAGTGTTCCCTCCCACCACACACACAGTGGTAGAGCCAGTTCTGGACAACAGCAGTCTATGATTGTGACTTCCCAATTGTTCTTAGAATAACTTCTTGCAATTATCTTTGAGTAAATTGTTTTTCCTTTTGTATGCTGTTTACTAACTTCTGGTTCATGGGGACTGAACTTTGGCATGAAAAACCTGTGAGCAAATTATATAATCGCTGGGCTTTTCTATTGAGGTCTAATAGCTAAATTCAGCTAATTCAGTCTCAATATTAAAGGAACAGTAAGGCATATTTTTTTTAGTAAATTAAAAATCACTCATAGCCACCCCCTTATTCTCCAGTACCTGGACTTTAGAATTGAAATTTAATTACTTATTTCTCAGAGGCAATCTTTGATCATTTGATGTTCACAATCCCAGTCATAAAAAATGGCTCCTCCCCTTTTGCTTCTTATCTCACTAATCCATACCTAAATTTGCATTCATTTATTTTATTGCCTAGTTTGTTCTGGCATGAAATCAAAAGTGTTGCAAAATAAAATATGTTTGTTGCATCTTCAGTGCATAAATTAGGAACCCAATGTAATATATGTGGGTGCTTTCCCAACAGCAGTTTCACAAAAGATTTCAGGTTTGCAGACATGCAAATATTAAAGGACTATAGTCTCTAAAGGCTAAATCTGCCTTGTTCTAAATTCAGTCTTAATGCTAGTGAAATATACTCAGACTGCAAATATATAAAGCTACTGTTCAGGTAATTAGCATAGTTTGGTATTTTTAGGTTCTAGATTTAAGACTTTTTTCAGGGCTGTTTTGGAGATAAAGCAATTCTTTTTTGTTTGAAATACCTACTGCAATCCCTGCTCAGTCTTTTTTTATTTGTAGGATAGAGTGATCCTGCCATGAAAAACAGAGGTCAAATGAGACAAAGGAAAGAAGCAGAATCCTCAGGCTTTTATTCCAAGATGAACCTGTCTTCAATTTATTTGTTTCTAAGCAGTTTTTAAACACTTTTACCAAAAAAGAAAAAACCAACAGCTGGAGCCACTTTAGGTGTTACAGCACTCCACTAAAGGGATAAGTACAAAGGCAATTTGGGAAATAAACCTCCCTTTCAGCATGTGAGAGAAATAGGCAGGAATAGTGACGCCCGTCCCCTATGGTGCCCTGCACAGTAGCTCAGTAGGCAGTGAGGAGTGGAAGGAGAAGGCTGTGTTGCAATTGACTCATCCGCTAGATCAATTGAAAATAAACCCTGCCATAGAAAATCCTGCCAAATGTGAACTGTGCGCAGTAATATGATTCCTGGGTGCAAAAAAACTTTCGGCAGCTGAGATTCATCGCAAACTGTGTAATGTTTACGGACCACACGTGACGAGTGAAGGTGTCGTACATCAGTGGTATCGCATGTTTAAAGGTGGACGAACTGACATGGACGATGAGGCACATAGTCAGGGATGAACTCAAGCAGGAAATTGACAAAAAGGTCTGTGAAGTTCATCAGTTCATGATATCTGCAAATCCCCAAATTTCTCAGACTGTTTTGTACGAGGTAGTGACAGAAAATTTGGGATACCTTAAGTTCTGTGCTTGTTGGGTACCAAAATTCCTTTCTGAGGAGCACAAAACCTCTCCGAATGGGTTCACAGTGCTTTTACAGGGTGGCTTCATTCCCAGGTGGGAGATTTTTTTGCAGAAGGAATTTCAAACCTTGAAAGATGTTATGACAAGTGCCTCAATTTGAATGGTGATTATGCCAAAAAGTAATGTAATGTTGTAGTTTTCTAATGTGTATAATAAAAGTTCTGTGTCTGTGCATGTCTGTCATTGATAACCAAATGGAGGTTTATTTCCAAATTGCCCTCGTATATCTGACATATATTTCTTTGCAGTCTTGGCCCATTTTTATTTGTAAATAAAACTAAAGAGATGGAAGCCAGAGGGGGAAAAAACATGGAAATCATTATTGTTAGTATCTTATGTTACGTACTATTCCTGTTGCATACATTGTGCTTCCTGTATTTTCAACTGTATTCCTTTTTGTACACAATTTTCCCTAACAGATTCAAGTTCTATGATCACCTCTCTATCTGAACCAGTGCAGATTTGAGCCACAGAAATGAACAAATATGGAGTGTGAATGGAGAGGAAACACTTAGAGAAGCCCCTCCTGATGCCATCTTTCCCAATGACTGTGATTCGGTAGTTGCAACCATTTGTTAAATCACAATGGTACTGAATGAAGGGATTTATAATGTATATTGTGCTCAGAGCTCTCGCTGTTGCAGTGCCCCTGCAATCATGTGAACAAAATTGAGCACTTGGCAACTAGCTCAAAGTTATGACCACCTAAAGTATCCTGTGGTCATGTGATCACCATTTGAGGCCTTCCCTGATGGCTTCTCACAAGTCAATGGGGAAGCTGGCAGGGAAGATTGCAAGCTAAGTCTTCCCCACCAACCTTTCTTTGCTTACACACATCCTTTGACTTTTTTTCCTTGGCCTCTCTGTATTCACACATTAACACACACACATAGACACACTTTCTCTGGCTCTTTTTATTCATGCACACAACCCTTCTCCTCACCCTCTTTCCCCAATTTCCTTGTACCCCCTCCCCTGAGTTGTGAGTACCCAGTGCCCCGTCTCCTGAGCCCTCTCCACACTCCCTGCAGCACCCCATTCTCCCAATGTGGGACTGCCTCCACCTCATGCTTAACAATCTGTAGATTTTGGGTTATGATGACAACCAGGCCAGCCTGGATTGTTGTCACTAAGCAACAAAGTCATACGACATCACATTTTATAACTGCTTCACCTAGTGATGGCAATTCCTGTCCCAATGAGAGTTGTAATTTCAGAATTCATATCATGGTCCCCCATTTTGCATTCATGACTGTGTTTTCTTGCTCTGTTCCTGGATTTTGTAATCAATGAAACACAAACTCTCCAACCTAGCTTGAGGAATGTAGAACGAATGAGATTCTGTGAAACAATGCTTCCTCAGATGTGATAGATTGCCTGTAGGATTTCAAGGAGCAGAGAGAAGCAAGGCCAAGCAACAAATACCAAGACATTCCACAGTGACAAGAAAAAGTCCATCCAAAGTTTTAAAATATACAGTCATGCTCGAAATTGTTGGCACCCCAGAAATTTTCCCAGAAAATCAAGTATTTCTCACAGAAAAGTATTGCAGGAACACATGTTTTGCTATACACAGGTTTATTCCCTTTGTGTGTATTGGAACACAACAAAAAAGGGAGGAAAAAAAGCAAATTGGACATAATGTCAAACAAAACTCCAAAAATGGGCCGGACAAAATTATTGGCACCCTTAACTTAATATTTGGTTGCACACCCTTTGGAAAAAATAACTGAAATCAGTCGCTTCCTATAACCATCAATAAGCTTCTTACACCTCTTACCCAGAATTTTGGACCACTCTTCCTTTGCAAACTGCTCCAGGTCTCTCTTATTGGAAGGGCGCCTTTTCCCAACAGCAATTTTAAGATCTCTCCACAGGTGTTCAATGGGATTCAGATCTGGACTCATTGCTGGCCACTTCAGAACTCTCCAGTGCTTTCTTGCCATCCATTTCTGGGTGCTTTTTGACGTATGTTTGGGGTCATTGTCCTGCTGGAAGACCCAAGATCTCGGACGCAAACCCAGCTTTCTGACACTGGGCTCTACAGTGCGACCCAAAATCCTTTGGTAATCCTCAGATTTCATGATGAGTTGCACACATTCAAGGCACCCAGTGCCATAAGCAGCAAAACAACCCCAAAACATCATTGAACCTCCACCACATTTCACTGTAGGTACTGTGTTCTTTTCTTTGTAGGCCTCATTTCATTTTCGGTAAACAGTAGAATACTGTGCTTTACCAAAAAGCTTTATCTTGGTCTCATCTGTCCACAAGACGTTTTCCCAGAAGGATTTTGGCTTACTCAAGTACATTTTAGCAAACTGTAATCTTGCTTTTTTATGTCTCTGTGTCAGCAGTGGGGTCCTCCTGGGTCTCCTGCCATAGCGTTTCATTTCATTTAAATGTCGACGGATAGTTTGCGCCGACACTGATGCTCCCTGAGCCTGCAGGACAGCTTGCATTCCTTTGGAACTTGTTTGGGGCTGCTTATCCACCATCTGGACTATCCTGCGTTGCAACCTTTCATCAATTTTTCTCTTCTGTCCACGACCAGGGAGATTCGCTATAGTGCCATGGGTTGCAAACTTCTTGATAATGTTGCGCACTGTGGACAAAGGCAAATCTAGATCTCTGGAGATGGACTTGTAACCTTGAGATTGTTGATATTTGTCCACAATTTTGGTTCTCAAGTCCTCAGTTCTCTTCTCCTCTTTCTGTTGTCCACGCTTAGTGTGGCACACACAGACACACAATGCAAAGACTAAGTGAACTTCTCTCCTTTTTATCTGCTTTCAGGTGTGATTTTTATATTGCCCACACCTGTTACTTGGCCAAGGAGAGTTTAAAGGAGCATCACATGCTTGAAACAATTTTGTTTACCCACAGTTTTGAAAGGGTGCCAATAATTTTGTCCAGCCCATTTTTGGAATTTTGTTTGACATTATGTCCAATTTGCTTTTTTTCCTCCCTTTTTTTGTTGTGTTCCAATACACACAAAGGGAATAAACCTGTGTATAGCAAAGCATGTATTCCTGCAATACTTTTCTGTGAGAAATACTTGATTTTCTGGAAAAATTTCTGGGGTGCCAACAATTTCGGCCATGACTGTATATATAGAGAGAAGCAACAAAATTTAGACAGCAGCTCAGCAACAGCACAGAGTATGAGGAAGAAATAAAGTCCCAAAGATCCAGGAATGCAACATCAAAATATGGAGCTGGAGCTGAACAAACAGAATGCAACAATATCCTAACAAGCTTGGCATACTAGTTTTGATGTTCTGTAAAACCAACCATTACATTTTCTAATTCATGGGTTATGGCTTAGCATGTTATATGCAATTAGTTGATTGTGGCTTATTAAATGAACCGTGGCTTTTTCTGCCTTCTTTCATTCCAAATCACAGCACTTCTGTTGTGCCTTTTAAGGCATTTTCTAAGAACTTGGCACAAACAACTGCTTGTGAAACAACAATTTTACTGACAATGCTACAGCAGTTTGGGTCAGGGTGACATTGCCAAACAAGCTGATGAATGTTTTAGGCAAAACAAAAGCACTGTGTTAACACAGACTTTGAAATGGTCAACACTAAGCTGGGTCAGACCCCAAGCAGCTTGGTTCTTGCAACATCATACTGATATTCTGAGAGTACTCTGTGTTTTTAAGCAGTTGGATCACAGTTTAGCTCAGCTCGTAATTTATGACAATATCACCATTAACAATTCAAAATGAGCTATTCTCTACTTGCCATCATCATTGATTTTTTTCAAATGCCATTGATTTAATGGTATTTGGAAAAAACGCAAGATTACTCCTGATAAGAAATGAGGGCAACTTCACATTCATCACTCTTGTGAAACAGCATCAGGCTATTTTCAAAAGATACATTACTGAGAGTACTACACCTTCCTTTAAAAAATAAAACCTGTTTTTAAAAACCAAATTGTCTGTGCAGAAGGTCAGTTTCACTGGAAAGAGTCCCATTTGTTGCTAATCACAATTGCATATCTTCTGTGGCTTTCCACCAATTATTTCTGGTTATCTGTATTACTTGGGGTGGGGGGAGGGGGAAGGGAGAGAGGGCTCCTCTAGTTTGTCTTTTCCCCCTACTTGCCTCCCTCTCCAATGGTCTCTCCCCCTTCAACCTCTATGGCATGGGTGTCAAACATGAACATGTCACGTGACGTATCACAATGTTTTTTGCCTTTGCGGAGCTGGGATGGGCATGGCCTGTGACTGACGCATCTGGCCTGCCGACTGCCAGTTTGACACCCCCTGCTCTATGGCAACTGACACCTGGCTTCCTTACCATAGAGCTGAAAGAGAACAGAGTGGCAAGATTAGTATGAAGATTGCCAGCAAGCTCATCAATCAGATCACTCTTTGCTGATCACTCTTATTTTCTGCAGGGCAAGCAGTGATGGACATTGGTCTTCATAATAATGTTGCCTGTAGTTTTTGACAATCTGTCAAAAAATAGCACTCTACAGGTTGAATCAGGAGAGAGTCCAGCTGGTATTCTCCATGTATTTATCATTTCATCCTGCACCCATCCTCTGCTCCTCCAAACTATCAAACTGGCATGATGGGGGATAAGTTGACAGGTGTTCACTCCATTCCCAAATAAATGCCACATGCAGGTTTAGAATTAGCCTATTATTTGGGCAACTAGAAGGGGAGCACAGTGCTGATGCAGAATAGAGGCTATCTGTCAGGGCAAAGCAATGTACAGTATGCTAGCATATTTTCCTTTTACTGGAGGAAAGCATGTTAAACCAGCTGCCTGGATGAGCCATTACAGCAGCGTTTCTCAATTTTGAAAACTTCAGGATGAGTGGATTTCAATTTCCATGCTGGCTGGGGAATGCTAGGAGTTAAAAGTCCAGACATCTTAAAGTGGCCATGGTTGAGAAATACTGCCTTAGAGTATCAGATTCTGTGTTAAACTATGTATGTTAGCAAACATTACTCAACATTGATTCCTCCAAGAAACACAATACTGCTTTTCTGCAAACTGTAGCAATCTTGTCTCCTATTATCATATTCAAAAAGAATAATTATATTGTACCAAACCCAGGAGAGTGGGGATAATTCCAAAATGTGTAAGCCCATCTCTACCTAATCCCCATCTCCATTTGAAAAAGGAACTTTCAGTTCTGCATTACAGGGCATCTATTCACCTCTGGTGTGTAAGTTATACTCTGTAAGCTTATTGTAAAGCTTAATTACCTAACTACACCTAAATGCAGGGGCTTTAGTATGTTGAAACTCAAAAGGTGGAGAGAATAGACTAAAGCAATAATGACTTCCACCTTTTGGAGGAAAGAGCAGGACAAGAAGCAATGGATGGAAACTAGTCAAGGAGAGAAGCAACCTAGAACTAAGGAGAAACTTCCTGACAGTTACAACAATTAACCAGTGGAACAACCTGCCTCCAGAAGTGGTGAATGCTCCAACACTGGAAGTTTTTAAGAAGAGACTGGACAGCCATTTGTCTGAAATGGTATAGGGTTTCCTGCCTTAGCAGGGGTTGGACTAGATGACCTCCAAGGTCCCTTCCAACATTATTATTATTATTATTATTATTATTATTATTATTATTATTATTATTATTATTATTATTATTATTATTATTGAGATAGAAGCTATTGCTCTTTAAAATGATACTGGATTGAACAACTTTCTATTTGGTAACTCCAGCCTAGTTGAATTTTGGAATAATGGCCATTCTTCCTACCCACAAACCACCTTCTGTGATAATTTTTAAAGTACTCATTATGTGAAAAGAATTAATACCTGAATGTATTTTCTTCTCATTTCCCACACTTGATCTTTGAAAGTTGAAGCCAATCTTCAAGAACTTGATGTTCTACACAGGGATTAGAACAAAAATCCAAATCAGTAAATTTACTACTAGGAATTCTGAAAACTGTAGTCCCCAAACATTTGGAGGATGGTTGATTACATTGATTCTTTGTAACCTTGTTTTTTTAACTGAAAATCTCCATAAATGCTCGGTAGAAATGCAGTTTGAAAATAGTGTTAATAAACTAGGAATCAACTAAGAAATACAAATACACAAAGAATTTATATCTTGCTTACATCTTTGCTTTGGATCTTTGTTAGAATTGCAGAAATTCAATTTAGGGATGCAGTATAAATGTGATCAAATGACTCATACTGTGGTGTCTTGGTTACAGCTTAATGTGTGGTACAAATCTAGCCAATTGTGGTTTATTCAACAAACAATTATCAAAGAATGACTTAAAATGTGTTCCATCAGTAAGCATTTATTTCTCCACCGCTCTTTCCCCCTAAAGACAGATGGTCTAAGAATGGTAATGGAAAGAGAAAGGCTCTTTTATTACCCATAACAGCTTGAAATAAATATTTTCATCTATGCCAAGGTCAAATGTGTGCTTCTTCAGTTTGCAATGTACAGTAGTATGTCTTGTCATTCAAAATAACTAGGTGGATGAAAGTAAACTCTGGCTAAGTAAGAATGTACTGTTGAGATAATACTCCCAGTTACATTATTCTCTGCTCCAATTCTACGCCAGGTTTTACTAACAATCAAATATTTTCTAATAAATGTTGATGGATTACAATAAGAAGCTATTTTATCTACAATCAATGTAATCAGTGTAATTTCTGGTTCGCCCTGAAGAGGATCCAGGTTAAATAAAGTATGTTGAGGTGGAGCTTAGAGCAGAAAGAAATCTAAAAGGCTGTATGAAACTTGCTCCACTCCACCAGCTTGTTATTTAATTTTGTCCTTTGTCTCCCTTGTTCCTTCTAAGATGGTATGCGTAACCAGTGGTCCACAGCTGCATGCAGCCCCTTTGTCTCAAGAGCACTGAACAGTAGCTCTCTGTTGTTGTTTTTTTTCCTATTGGCAATTGCTCAGAATCTGCCTTCCTATTGCTAAAGCAGTAGCATCAGGAAATCTTTGGTGTTTATGGAGAGAGAGAGAGAGACCGACCAAATAGGCTTCCCATTCCTGTTCTAGTAACATTGCTTTAAATTACTGGATTAAAACCAATAACCTGCAAGCATCTTGCTGGGAAAAGGATGAAAGACAAGAGTTGTATCTTTTTCTCCTGCTTTCCCATTCTCTAACCTTGCTGAGAATTCCCGGGAAGAACTGAAACTGCTCTCACTGTCCCAGAGACTCTTTTTTTTTTTACAGCAAACCAATTTCATTGCTCCCTTTCTTCCCTGTGAGGAAGAAACCGAGTATGATGCACATGAGAAAAAGTAATGTTCAGAAGAGAAAGAATATAGTTTGTCTTTCATCCTAGCACATCTTAAGAGTGCTTGGAACTGAAAAGGCTTCCCCCTCCTTGCTCTAAGAGCCCAAATGGCTGTTCATTTTTCATCCTTTACAATAATCCTGTGAAGTAAGATAGAATGAAGGGTAATGACTGACCAAGATCACCCTTTGTAGTTGACTGAAAACTGGTGAGCATTATGCTTATTATTCAATAAGAGCCTTGCACTCTTTGTTCCGGTGTTCTGAACTCATCTGGATTAAGCTCTGCAAAGAAGTATATTATCAGATGTAAAATACAGTTGCAGTGAAAAGTACGTCTGATGTTGTTAAGGACCCACCAACTAGATCAATCTCTTCCATTAGTAGGTGAGAAGGAAAGGGGTTCCTAAAGAGCTGGGGTGGGGGGGGAGGTGAGAAGATTCAGCCTCTTGATACTGTATTTCATGGGCTGCCAATATATTATCAGAAGAACAGATGGGGAATTACATTTGCCAGTTCTGTAGATGAAAGGTTCCTTAAGTGAAAGATTAGACAAGCTACACTGTAAATAGAAATCATCATCCTGTTCTTCTTCCTCCTCCTGACTGCTACAGCAATAAAAAAAAAGTAGGAATGTTGAAAAACTTGATTATTCTCTGTGGTCCTAGACCAGGGGTAGGCAACCTCGGCTCCTTTATGACTCATGGACTTCAACTCCCAGAATTCCTGGGAGCTATGCTGACTCAGGAATTCTGGGAGTTGAAGTCCATGAGTCATAAAAGAGCCGAAGTTGCCTACCCCTGTCCTAGACATTACCACCTTATAATCATAAAGCTAAAAGGGACAGTTGAATCCAAATCCCTGCTCAGTAAAAAAAACAAAAAACACCAACTAAATACAAACATCCCAGAGACAAATACTGGCTTCCCATTGCTGTTAGGCTTCCTGCTACTTAAATCCATTATTCTATATCCTGCATTGTAGAGAGAAAGAAATGGCTTTGAGCAACTTCGTCCTGACTCTCTGATATCTAAAGAGTGCTATCATGCCCATTGGTCATCTTTTCCCAAGGTTATATATATATATATCAGTTCCTTTCACGTCTCTTCACAGGCTTTAATGTTTAGTCCCTGATCATCTTCTCAGATACCCACTTTTTAATACATTCTATTGTGTATATATGTGTGTATATATATATAGGGACGCGGTGGCTCAGTGGGTTAGGACGCTGAGCTTGTCGATCAGGTCGACAGTTTGGCGGATCAAATCCCGAGTGCCCCGTAACAGAGTGAGCGCGTTACTCGTCCCAGCTTCTGCCAACCTAGCAGGTCAAAAGCACGTAAAAATGCAAGTAGGAAAATAGGGACCACTACGGTGGGAAGGTAAAAGCGTTCCGTGCGCCTTTGGCGTCTAGTCATGCCGGCCACATGACAACGGAGACGTCCTTGGACAAGCGCTGGCTCTTCAGCTTTGAAACGAAGATGAGCACCGGCCCCTAGAGTCGGAAACGACTAGCATACATGTGCGGGGGAACCTTTACCTTTACCTATTGTATATATGCTCCTTCAACATTTAGGGGCACTGAGCGTAAACTATTGCATAGAACGTTCACAACCTCTCACTTACCCTGTGTAGAAAAATGTCTTTTTATGGAAAGTGTTCCTTTTACAACTTTTAAAATAATGCTTTGCTTTATGGTCAACTTAACACAACTCCCGAGGTGAGGAAAAGCAACATTCATTCTAACTGAAAAATAAAAAGCATGTACAGAATCTTTCTGTTGCCAAAAATAATTTAATAAAATCAAACCCAATTGGACAGTTGACAGCATTTCTTTTTCCGCTACTTACTTTCACAGAGAATTTAAGTGGAAATATGTAAGATAAAAAGAGAAAGCATCTAAAGTATTCCCAAGAACAGAACGTTTCATAGCACCCCATGAAGAATTTATTACTGACAACCTTTATTTTTTTTCATTCACTCACTCACTCATTCATTCATTCATTCTTTTATTCATTCATTCATTCATAGGACTGCCCACTTCTAATACATGATTCTGGGCAGCTAAATTGGCTCTTTTCAAGGAAAATTCTGTAAATGTTTTTTTTGTGTGTGCTCAGATGAACAATTTCTATTAAAGTTAACAGCTACCCAGGCAAAAGGCAAACAAACATTCCCAATGTGGTAGAAATAGTTTGAACATATGCGAGTTACATTCCATGCAGCTACGGTATTTCAAATGAAGGCAATCTGCCTCAAAACCAATTTTACCAACACACTTTGGCAAACCTGGAACTTTCCATACTATATGCATTGAACTGCAGCTCACATAACTTTTAGCTATGCTGGCTGGAGACAATAGGAAGCGTAGTCTAACACAGGGGTAGGCAACCTTGGCTCTTTTATGACTCGTGGACTTCAATTCTGGGAGTTGAAGTCCACGAGTCATAAAAGAGCCAAGGTTTGCCTACCCCTGGTCTAACAGTACAAAGATGCCAGATCGGTGATTGCTGCTTCAGAGTGTTGGCCCATCTTCACCTTCAGTCAGCCAAGAAATCCATAGACTGAGCTCTCACATTTCAATTCAAGGATGTGATTATAAAGTTTCCTGTTCTTCTCTCATGGTGAAAATATGCAGGAAGGGCTGCCTCCCATCAAGCGAACCAGAAGTGAAGAAAGTGATTATGTCCCCAAATCTGGAAAAGCTTCTTTAACTAGGGCAGGGCTAGAATTCAACATCACGCTTTCGTGCTTAATTCAAATCATTTAAGCATAATTTTTAAAGAAAGTATTTTAACGATAAAAACAAAAGTCAAAGGTTGAGGGCATCTCTTTTCAAGGGAAACCATGAAAGAGTTGATGCCACAACTTAGTGGAAAGGAACAAGAAAGAAAGAAAAAGATAATAAAGTTTGCTTTTACTGCAATTTTTTTCTGCTCTAGGAGTGGATTTCTAATTTAAAAGTAAAGATGTTGGGAAATGTTTTTTAATGCTCATAAGTTAGGCCAGGGGTCATCAACCTAAAACAGTGAAAGAGCCACTCGGAACCGGTTCCCTCACAAAAGGAAAAACTGGGAGCCACAAAAAATGTGTGCACATGTGAATACATGTGCGCATGCGCAGAACAGGGTTTGACTGAAGAGTGGAGCCAAGGCGAGATATGCACCTACCCTGCATATTTGAATTGATTGGTTGAACTTTTTTAGTCCCACTTTTTTTTTTGGACTGCACGTGGCAGAGGACTGGGAGCCGCAGGAGACGGCTGAAAGAGCCACATGCGGCTCCGGAGCCACGGGTTGCAGACCTGTGAGTTAGGCTATTGTGTATTGTGAACAGTGGAAAGAGCAGCATTACAGGAAAAGAACACACAAAAGAGTAAACCAACATAATTAAGAGGCTCTTAAGTTATCAAAAATTTTCACTTACAGCAGCCACAACATGATTTAAAAAATCTACATGAACATATACACTTTTTTAAAAGAAACTAACCATTAAGCACATATAAAATGTTTTTAAAAAAACAAAACAAGAATTTCTTCCCCTCAAATTCACAATTACCTTAGTGTTCTTTTTATCTCAATAACAACCAAACATTAGAAATTTGGGGTCTGCAGGTAAAAGGCAGTTTTGAAAATTGAGTTGAGGATCCCACCACCCTAAAGAAACTCATTTTGTAGTTTTAATCCAATTTTCAATTCTTGAAACATAACAAATTTTACTTCCTTTTTTAAATTAAGCAGTTTTCTGAGTTCACACAATATACTGAACCGTGAACTAACTAAAAGGGCTACATTTGCACAAAACACTGAATCACAAAAATGGAAGTTTCACTTGCATGCATGCAATGGCACAGTGCACCTTCAGAAAAAGAATAACGCTGTGATGCTTCCATCATTCACAGACATGTTTGAATCTGGATAAGTGTGCTGGTTGAACCCCGTTACTAAGTCTCTGAGCCTGTGCTGAAGATTACGTGCCCAATTTCTTCCACCGTTTTCAACTACAGAGTCCCTGGCTAGATCAGACAATAATGCTGCAAAAATCCATCCTTGTGTACAGTGGGAATCCAGAGCATGCCTTGTTCATTAAACATTCAAGTGGGGCATCGTGAATAAGGCCTGAGGGTACGCAACTGAGGAATACATAAACACAGGATAATACCATTGTTATTCTACATTAAAAAATGGGGTCTGACTGCTTGATGCACATCAGATCGCATGAGTGTACACTCCATAACACTTAGCAAGCTTTTTAGGCAGAAGATATTATCCCAAGAGCAAGTGCTGAGTCAGAGGTGCTAAAAATAATGTTTTTAAAATGCCCAGAATCTTATATAATTTGAACAAAAACACCAAGATCTTATACAATTTGATGATTTCTCAAAATTTTGGTTATTTAAAAGCAAACATTTTGCATTTAATTTTGGGGTACCATAGATACCACTGAATACAGCACTTGCTAATTAATACAGTCCTGCCTGGAAATTTCTGAAATATGTGAAAATGCATCTTGTACAAAAGATAGATGAGGGCAAGGCAGATATTATCTGATCCAACTCAACTTGTAAGGCAGACCTGTGCATTAATATGTAAGACAAGTGCTCGAAACAGCAGCCCTAAATTTAAGTCTTATTTTCTCAATATCATCTTCTAGTTCAAATTGCGTCATTATGCCAAATATTTCTAGGTATTTATTCATGGCATAATGATTCTTCGATTTGGATTAAGCTGATCTAGAGGCTAAAGACAAGGGAAAAGGTAAGCAATGCAGCTTTGCTTTTTGGGAGAAGGGAGAAGTAGCTATGCACATTATGTAGTGGCAAGCTCTGCCTTTGGTAAGGATTATAGATTGTATATTATAGGGTCTTAAGGAAAGAAGGAAGTATCAGGTTTGGTGGAATCCTTAAAAAGAAATCAAGAGGTCTCTGCCTATCTGTGGGTGACAGTGATCTCCAGTGTATATAGTGAACGATCTCAAATGACAATAATTATTCCCTTTTGCTTTTGATCATTTTCTATTTTAAAAAATTAATAAAAATGTAAGGATCCTATTAAAACTGAAATTACTACCCTTCTGTATAAAATACTTGGCTCTGCACACCTCCAGAGACTCAGCTTGTTTTCACATTTTAGACAGTTAAGAGAAGATAAAAATCAACTACGGAATGCAGTTGCTCTGCTAGAGAGAGGTTAAATTAACATGAACATCTGGATAGGACAAATATTTGGAGATCAAACAAACACCCTACAAATGTTCTTTTTATGTAAGGACACCAAGGATTTCAACTGCTTCAATAGTACCCTGTTATATATATATATATATATAAATTTTTTAAAAAAATATGCAGTTAGGGAGCTACCAAAAAGCTTGCAAAAACCAGCAGTGGATTGGCCCAGGCTGCTCTGAAATGCTCTTTTGATACTAAATAATGGAAATGTCTTTCCTTTTCACCAAAGTAAAATGCACAGAGCGCTGCCCATTTCCTCTGTTCGGTGGCTTTTTTGGTGCCTGGATAAAGCACAAAGATCCAGACTTATTACAGTGCAAAGAAATATACAAGGGTCGGTTTGAGTAAAGGCACCAGCATCACCTGGTGAAGCTTTTTCTTGATGATTCCACTCTGGTTTGCAAGTGGGGGAAGACAATGTATCTAAAGGATTTCTCCTTTTGTAAATAGCATTATCTTCAGTAGGCATCAGGACATATAAAGTGGTTCTCCTGTTGCTGCTGAATTCCACTTCTCATCAGCCCTAGCCAGCAGAGCCAATGGGGAGACACAAAGGAACCTGAAGTTTAAAAACATCTGGAAGATCTCCAGATTGCCAATGATAAATGAGCACAATAGGAAGAAAGCAAGTATAGTAAATCCTCTGTTTAATGGATCTCCAGTGTAGTGGACAAAATATCTGGATCTGGATTTTTGTCTGAATTTCAGGTAATATCAGAATTCATCCCAAACAATGGATCAAGTCAGGTCAGGCAATATTTCCTGCTGCTGCACATGCATAATGGTTTTTTTTAAAAAAGTTAATAAATAGTTACCTGGTCAGTTAGTGGCTATTTCAAACTCTTTTACAAGAGTTGGTGACTGTATTTTGTAAGAAAAGGTATAAATATTTATCCTTTTAGGTATAGCTTTTACCTATGGCTTCTTCATAGGTAAAGGCGACACCAAACACTTACGGTTATTGAAGTAATTTCATGTATGGGTACATTTTGGCCTCGGAACAATCTCATTCAGCTTTAATAGACACTCCTTCCCCCTGCCCGGGTCCTTATCCATTAAATCAAGGGTTTACTATACAAATGCTTTTTCTAGGCACAATCACTTTCTGCTTTCAAGAACCTTTCTCCCACACACAAGCCCAATGTTTTATCACTTAATCTTGATAATTGCATAAACAAGCCTTGGAAACAAGAGGTAAAAATCAAAGAGAAAACATCTCAGTAAGCCTTCCAAGCACACAATTAGCTCTTTCCCAGTTGTGGGTTTCCACAGCATTAGCTTCAGATGTGATTCGGATGACAATCTTTCAGTGATGAATGTATTGGTGGCCATTTCTCAGCAGTTTTTCAGCAAATCCGATCTTTGTGGATGTAAATCAAGAAATGAATGCAAAAGGCCTGAAAGGACAAGTTTCCCCTTGGGAAAAAAAAAGTCCACTGAACAGAAAAGAGAAGGGGGTCAGCCAGCCAACCTGCGCAAGCGCCTCTGCAGAAGGAGCATACTGGTTTCTTTCACTATCAAAGGCATGATGAAGACCACCGTTAAACTGGTCTGCAAAAAAGAAAGATATGAATAGCTTGAACAATACGATTCAATGCAATTATGGCACTAGCTCTAGAGCTCATCAAACTACACAGAGGCAAATCCAGATTTGCCATCCCATGTACACTTAGAAGGACTTTACACCTGATTGGTCTGTTGGCCCAAAATTGCTTATTTTGATGGTAGTTGCATCTACCTGATCCATTTTCTACTGGAAGAGAAGCCAAAATCAGTTCTGCTTCTTGTCCTGCCTTCAGCTGCTTTGGAGAATAGCTTGACTCCCTTTTCGGTGTGGCAGCCCCCTGGATACTGGAACACTACTATCGTGTCACCCCTAGTCTTTCTTTTCATTAAACTAGACATAGCCAATTCCAGTCCCCTAATCATCTTTGTTGCTCTTCTCTGCACTCTTTCTAGAGCCTTAACATCTTTTGTTACATTGTGGCGACCAAAATTGGCTGCAGTATTCCATGTGTGGTTTACACATTACAACTCAAAGAATGCCCCAGCCAGTTCATGGCTATTGCAGAGAATTCTAATAGTTGAAATCCATGCTTGGAAGGCATCGACACTAAGAAAGGATGTTTTAGATGCACTTAGATATGTTATTGTACAATCCCTTACACATTTAGTCAGAGATCTAACTAACCTACTTCCTCTAAATGTGCTCAGGTTTGCAGTTTTCTTATGAGGTACATTCTTCAAATACAGACTGTTGAGATGGCAGACCAATTAGAGATTGAAAATTACACCTATTATCAATGATACGGATCAGACCCTAACAACCTCAATTTCACATGAGGACTATTTCATATTGAATATCATGCAACCTATGAAGAAATTATATTCAATGTATCACAGTTGCCAATCAGATTATACATATAAATGCTATTTCCTGTGAAATCCTTCCAGGATAAAAAGGCAAGGTTAAAATAAATTGAAAATATATTGTAAACTTTTATAAGATTTGATTGTCCTTCATCTTCTTTGGATGAACTTAGCTAAGAATGTAAACTATGTCATTCATTCTCCTTATTCAAAATGTTTAAATATTCACCTACAACTGTTTCCCTCGAGGGATGAAATCAGAATGGGGAACAAGTGGCTGGACACCAGCCAGCTATTAGCAATTCAACAGTGAAAAGATTGAGCCATCAATCAAAACATCCTTTATTTGACTCTTACCTCTGGCTTTATCTCATTGGGGCCACAATCCTTTTTTTTTCTCAGAAGAAATTCCCATTGACATAAATAGGATAATATATCATCTCACGCTCTAGCAGTTTAACATAATGCTAAACCAGGAGTTTTAATCTGCTTGCTTAACAAATTCATATCTGGATTTTTTTTTCTAGCTGCGTGAAGGGGAAGAGTGTAATCTAAAATTTAAAAAAAGTAATGTCTTCTTACCATCAAAATGAAGAAATAGAAAACTTGCATCCATCCCAACTTCTCCTGGATCAAAGATACTAAGTACTAGAAGGAAAGAAAACACAATGAGCCTATGTCCTATAGATTGAATTTTATTTTTCTATTACTTTGTTTATGCATACAAATCTCTCTCTCTCTCTCTCTCTCTCTCTCTCTCTCTCTCTCTCTCTCTCTATATATATATATATATATATATATATATATATATATATATATATATATATATATATATATATATATATATATATATATATATATATATATAAAGGTAAAGGTTTCCCTGCACATGTGTGCTAGTCGTTTCCGACTCTAGGGGCCGGTGCTCATCTCCGTTTCAAAGCCAAAGAGCCAGCGCTTGTCCAAGGATGTCTCTGTGGTGATGTGGCCGGCACGACTAGATGCCAAAGGCGCACGGAACGCTGTTACCTTCCCACCATAGTGGTCTCTATTTTTCTACTTGCATTTTTACGTGCTTTCGAACTGCTAGGTTGGCAGAAGCTGGGATGAGTGACAGGCGCTCAGCTCACTGTTACACGGCACTCGGGATTCGACCCGCCAAACTGCCGACCTTCTGATCAACAAGCTCAGTGTCCTAACCCACTGAGCCACCGCGTCCCTTTCTATATATATACGTCTATGCATATACATGTCTACATATACTGTATATACAAGGATATACAAACATATAGGACAGACAGACAGACAGACAGACAGACACACACACACACACACACACTCCTAATGTACATATTTCCCTTCCCCTCCCCTTTGCCTCTCTAAGTAATTTTTTTAATATTAAGAAAAGCTTCATTTCAGTAGTGGACTAACTCAAACTCTACTCCATCATATCTGAAGCACAGCAGGTAGGAGAAAACTGGCACACAAATCTAAATCTTTATGAGAATGTCAAACAGCGTGCTTGAAAATGCTATCTTATAATCATCGAAGCGGGGGGAAAGTTCTCCTTCTCCTGAAAGTCCCTCTGAAAAATCTAAGTGTCAGAAATGAGATCGTGGCAGAGCTACACAAGCTTCTCCAGAGGCAGAAGTTACTAAAGTAGCCCACCTCTCTTCTCCTCACATCTGAATCTAACAGTGAGAGAAGCAGGATAGAAAACGATAAGCAAGCCCAAGAGAGAAAATGGTCCTTAAGATGCCCCAACCAGGAGCTGATGAGATTTCTAAAGGAAAAGCAGCTGGACTTTAATTGCAACACTGCAACATGCTTCAATTTGAAATTCTGATGGATAAATGTTCTGCTGCTGAGGTCTGCACATTTCATAAGGTTTATTATTCTATTACATTATGTTTTCATTATTGGGTTCTTATTGTGGCAAACTCCTGTGGGACAGCTTCTGTCCTTCAAAGGTGGCCTAGCAAAACAATCAATAAACTGTTCGGTTTAAGCCTACACACTGCCTTCTTTGACTTCCACAAGATCAGAGCAGTGATCTCACATTGGAAATCTTTTCCAAATTTTGCCTCCTCTAAAGAGAGACCAACATTGCTACTCTTTGGTGAAGCACTGCTCTCTTCCTGCACTACCTCCATGTTCCTCCATTTTTTTTAATTAAAAAAAAAAGAGAAAGGCACATAAAATAGCACAAATTAAATCAGAATGGGGGGAAACCCCCCACCACTTAGACATAACTCCTGACTGGAATCAGGAAGTCTCTAAATTATATAAATAGTTTGGTGCTAAATCTGAATGGCTGAAAGAAAGGCTGGGACACCAAGAGTTAAAAATGACGAACTTAATAGAGCTCGCAAGCTAAACAGGCTAGACAGTTGCACAGTAGACAAAACAGGTCAAAACATAGTCATGTTTACTTTTGTGTGGAAATTACATTTTCACTTGGGATATTCTATGCATCAATAAATAATGTTTCTGCTTTTTATCTCCCTCCATAAATCATTTCAAATGGTTGTGGAGAGATTTTGCCCAAAGTGCACTCATTTCAACCGCTGGAATAAACCTTGGCACATTTGTGTTTCATATGTTGTATTCTTTAAGGCTCTTCATTTTCTGACAAGTTCAGCGTATTTCTGATGCTGACTTCCCACTAGGGGAGACAACCCAGTTTGTGGAAACTCAGCTGGTTGCTATGGTGATATACTGTCACAGATAACAGCAATCTTAGGCAGAGAAGGAAGTAGAGGATACAATTTGTCAGACACAAAGCCCTCATGAATAAAGGAAGTTCGAAAAATTGGAGAATAGCAATGGCTAGGAATAATGAATTCTACAGAAGATACGCCATTGTTATCTTCACACAATAGCCAGTCTTATAGCTTTGAAAAGCACTGTGTTGCTTCCAGGTCATGAGGCAAATGATTAGTAATTTCTTAGAGCAAAACCACTCCAGAGTCAGAAGAAAGCCGAGAGGATTCCAGAATAACAGAATTCCACACTGTTATGTTCCCTCAAATCAGAATGGCCAAAGCATTATTGCAACATTCCCCCAAAGCCAAGTTTTTGAAAAGATACCCTTTCCAGCCCCAGCACTTTTTGATAGAAGCCAACACCTTTGCCAATTGCACTAACTGCATTCCTGCATTGCACTCACATTGCTCCTAAGTTAGGCCTGCATTTCCTTATGTGAACACCTCTGCGACCCATCTTAAAACCTCACAACAGAAGGGATGCTGTGTTGCAGATCTGACACAGGGCAATAGAAACAAACATAATAAACCTTGCTTAGTCTAAAAGCCCCCAGAAGAGACTCACTTGGAAACATTAATGCGTATTTGTTGTTTACACATAAAGAGAGCCAATGGGAGAAGGAACAACAGTTCTTACGAGCCATTTTGCAGGTAAGCAATGCAGCAGACTAGTAAATCAGGTAAGTAGTTCCTACCCTAACCCATTTGAGTTCTCTGAAGGCACACAGTTGAAAAGAAAAAACAAAAAACAAAGTTGATGTGACAAAGCTTTTTCATTAAGAATGACCATGCCCCAACTGAGTTGTCAGCTAGATACGGCAAACATTGTAAGACAATACATAAAAATAAAGGACAGCTTTTATTCTTGTATTTACATTTGTATTCATGAATTTACATTTTAATTCACTGCCTGCTATTTATGGCCCACCCCATTCTCAAGACTTGCTTGGCCACTGTAGGAAATGACATCAAAAGTGGGGCTGGCAATCTGGGCCTGCCTACAGCATTGGGATATAATTCTACACACTCTGATCTTCTTCACAAAGCACTAAATCACATTGGGACTTGCTTGTCCTTGGTTTCATGTCATGTGTGAACTCATGCATTGCAGCTTTATATTTTGCATGAAGCAGGCCACTTATTCAATAGGCCATAATTTATTTTTTTAAAAAAGTGGCTTCCTGTCCTATCTATATAACTTACCGGTAAATAAAACTTGTGAATTGTGTCATCTTACATTTGCTAAGATGCTATTAAAAGAAATGAGCAGGAGTTGGAACAGGCTGAAGGCATTACTGCTAAAAAAATTGATATCTTTAATTTTGAGAAAGGCTGGTTGATATTAATTCTATTTATAATATTTAAATATGGCTTCCTTCCCTGCCTCCTTACATCTTTTTCTCCTTTCTCCATAAAGGGTTAGTCTTCCTTTTTCCTATCTTACCAAACTAGCTGTTAATTGTTCTTTTGTTCTCTGTATCTTGTTTTTTTTAGTTCTGTTTTTGCTATTTCTGCTATTTATTTATTTATTTATTTAGTTACATTTATATACCGCCCTTTCCCTGAGGACTCAGGGCGGTTTACAGGGAATTAAAAAATCCAACATACAAAAGTTAAAAACCAAATTAAAAAATATTAAATTGACCCTGTACACATTAAAACCCCAATTAAAAATTTTTCTCCTCAGCCTGGGCCCAAGAGCTCAAAGAGCCAGGTCTTCAGGCCCCGGTGGAATGATCGGAGGTCGGGGGCAGTTCCCAGCTCCACCGGCAGCTGGTTCCAGAGGGCAGGCGCTCCCACTGAGAAGGCCCTGTCCCTGGGTGTCACCCGCCAGCAATCTCTCACCGGCGGAACCCTGAGCAGACCCTCCCTGTGGGAGCGCACTGGGCGAAGGGCGTTTGATGCCGGCAGCAGGTGTTCCCTCAAATAACCCGGACCCAGGCCATGTAGGGCTTTATAGGTAATAACCAGCACCTTGAATTTCACCCGGAGGGCAACTGGAAGCCAATGCAGCTCGCGGAGTAGAGGTGTTACATGGGAGTATCGGGAAACCCCCATTACAACTCGTGCGGCCGCATTCTGCACCAGTTGAAGCCTCCGAGTGGTCTTCAAGGGCAGCCCCATGTAGAGAGCGTTACAGTAGTCCAAACGGGAGGTCACAAGCGCATGAGTAACTGTGCGTAGGGCATCTCGGTCCAGATAGGGACGCAACTGGTGCACCAGGCAGACCTGTGCAAAAGCCCCCCTGGTCACGGCTCCTATATGGTCTTCAAAATTGAGCCGTGAATCCAGGAGGACGCCCAGGTTGCGAGCCCTATCAACGGGGGGTAACACCTCACCCCCCATCATTAAGGATGGAATAACTTGGTTAACCCGAGATGCCGATATGCACAGCCACTCAGTCTTGGCGGGATTGAGACGAAGCCTGTTTCTACCCATCCAGACCTGAACCGCCTCCAGGTACCGGGACATCACGGAGAGGGCATCACTGGGTTGGTTCGGGGTGGAAAGAAAAAGTTGGGTATCATCAGCGTACTGGTGATACCCCACCCCAAAACCACGAATGATCTCGCCCAGCGGCTTCATATAGATGTTGAACAGGAGGGGCGAGAGAACCGACCCCTGAGGAACTCCACAAATGAGAGACCTCGGGGCGGATCTCTGCCCTCCTGTCAACACCGACTGCGAGCAGCCCTGGAGGTAGGAGGAGAACCACCGTAGAATGGTGCCTCCCACTCCCAACCCCCTGAGACGCCGCAGCAGGATACCATGGTCGATGGTATCGAACGCCGCTGAGAGATCTAATAGGACCAGGACAGAGGAACAACCCCTGTCCCTAGCCCTCCAGAGATCATTCACCAGCGCGACCAATGCCGTCTCCGTGCTGTGTCCGGGCCTGAAGCCCGATTGGTACGGGTCCAGATAATCAGTTTCCTCCAGGAACAGAGGGAGCTGGTGCGCCACCACACTCTCAACAACCTTCGCTATATTGATTTATGTATTTATATCCTGCCTTTACTATTTTTATAAATAACCTCAGGTGCCAAACATACCTAATACTCCTTCTTCCTCCTATTTTCCCCACAACAACAACCCTAGGAGGTGGATAGGGCTGAAAGAAAGTGACTGGTCAAAAGTGACCCAACTGGCTTTCGTGCCTAAGACGAGACTAGAACTCACTGTTTCCTGGTTTTTAACCAGGTGCCTTATAAGCACGATGCAAACGAGTGAGAATCATGCACTGGGCTCTTCCTTCTCCCCTGCACAAACAGGGAAGATGCTCTCTTCTAGGTGACACAAAGATGAATAACGAAAGCCATAAGCATAGAAATATAGTAGAAAGTGGAATGATTTATATCTCCATCTTCCTGGACAGCAACATTGCAAGACATGCAAAAAAATGGCTCTTCTTGTGCATTATCCTCCCCATTACAGCCTTCCCCCCCCCCCCACACACACATACCTTAATGGACTGGAAAGGCGAAAGGGAGTTAAAAGAGAGCCAGTTTGGTTCAGTGGTTAAGGCACAAGACTAGAAACCAGGAAACTGTGACTTCCAGTTCCTGCCTTAGGCATAAAACTGACTGGGTGACTTTGAGCCAGTCACTCTCTCTCAGCCTACCTTGTTGTGATGGGGAAAATAGGAGGAAAAAAATAGTATTGGATATTTACCACTTGGAGTTATTTATAAAAATAATAAAGGCAAGATAAAAAAAATCTTTTAAAAAATGCAATTGCCATAGGAAAGATCTGCCAAACAGCAGGCTTTCCAACATATAACTTAGCAGCAGCACAAAAGACACTGTTTGTATGAAAAAGTCAGCAGGAGGCTCAGGATTGGAATGTAACTGCAGCGCTTTGAATGTCCTCTGGATACACTGAAAGCATGCTTTTCTAAACCAAAATTCCCCAATAAGCTATGTTTTCTCTAAGGGGTGATGATCATCTAGATTAACATTTTTTTCTTATCTTTTTTGAGATGTAACGAATATTGCTATTAATACACGCTATAGTGAAATGTTGCTGAAAAGAAAAGCCTGTCAGGTCTTAAATTTTCAATAAACGAAACCTTTGCTTCGGCACAAGTCGTTCTCCACCGGTTGCTTAGTGACTGAAGTTACAACAGATTCCAACACGCACACGCACACCCCACACATAAATACACACGCATACAAAGGAACTCGCAACCCAATTCCAAAGTTTGGACTGCTACCTCCCCCACAGTCACATGACTGCACTTTGAGCACTGAGCAACAGTCCAAATTTATGGCCATTTGCAGCATCCCATGGTCACGTGACCACAATTAGTTTTGGCAAAACTGGCATTTACTTACTTTATTTCAGTAAAAATGGCCCACGGCAAACAATGGGTTTATTTAATGATCGCCACATTTGCTTAACCACTGCAGATTCACTTAATGACCATATTGATTTGCTTAATGAGTGCTGCAAAAATAGACTGTAAAATTGGGTCTCTCATGTGATGATTGCTTTATGACCATCAACATTTATAATCATAATGAGCAGGCTTCATTGTGGTTGTAAGTCAAGGACCACCTGTATGAGTTCTTTCATTGCTATAATGATCCTGAAGGCTTTTCAGTTCTGCCTCACCTGACCCACAGCGGCCCCAATACTGCCGGTGCCATCCACAATCCCTGTCACAGTTGCAAGAGCCTCGCTATTTCCTTTGATCGCTTCCTGATGCCCCAGGTCTGCAGAAATGGCAGAGCTGATCATGTTGGAAGGGCCTCCAATAAAAAAGCCTATGAAACATAAAAAGGAAAATGCAGGTAAGAATGAAAATACAGAGGAAGGCTCTGTTTCCAATACAACACAAGATAATCTTAATCTGAACCTGCAACACTGTCACTTAACCAAAGAAAGGTATCAAAACGTCAGACCAGCCATGTATCCAAACATCAGTGGAAAGATCATAATGTGCTGATTTAGTTTACAATCATTGTTAGTTTGTTGTTGTTAGCTGCGAAGTCGTGTCCGACCCATCGCGATCCTATGGACAATGTTCCTCCAGGCCTTCCTGTCCTCTACCATCTTCTAGAGTCCATTTAAGCTCACGCCTACTGCTTCAGTGACTCCATCCAGCCACCTCATTCTCTCTTGTCCCCTTCTTCTATTGCCCTCAATCTTTCCCAGCATTAGGCTCTTCTCCAGTGAGTCCTGCCTTCTCATTAGGTGGCCAAAGTATTTGAGTTTCAATTTCAGGATCTGGCCTTCTAAAGAGCAGTCAGGGTTGATCTCCTCTAGAACTGACCGGTTTGATCGCCTTGCAGTAAAAAGGACTCGCAGGAGTCTTCTCCAGCACCATAGTTCAAAGGCCTCAATTCTTTGGCGCTCAGCCTTTCTTATGGTCCAACTTTCACTGCCATACATTGCAACTGGGAAGACCATAGCCTTGACTATACACACTTTTGTTGACAGGGTGATGTCTCTGCTTTTAGTGTGCTCTCTAGATTTGCCATTGCTTTCCTCCTTAGCAGCAAGCATCTTTTAATTTCTTGGCTACAGTCTCCATCTGTAGTGATCTTGGAGCCCAGGAAAATAAAATCTGTCACTACCTCCATTTCTTCCCCATCTATTTGCCAGAATTGAGAGGGCCGGATGCCATGATCTTGGTTTTCTTAATGTTAAGTTTCAACCCAACTTTTGCACTCTCCTTCTTCACCTGCAACAAGAGGCTCTTTAGTTCTTCTTCACTTTCTGCCATTAGAGTGGTATCATCTGCATATCTTAGGTTGTTAATATTTCTCCCGGCAATCTTAATTCCAACTTTTGATTGATCTAGCCCTGCCTTTCTCATGATGTGCTCTGCATATAAGTTAAATAAGCAGGGTGACAGTATACAGCCTTGCCGGACTCCTTTCCCAATTTTGAACCAATCAGTAGTTCTTTGTCCAGTTCTCAGTTTCTTCTTGACCCGCATATAGGTTTCTCAAGAGACAAATAAGGTGGTCTGGTACTCCCATCTCTTTAAGGACTTGCCACAGTTTGTTGTGATCCACACAATCAAAGGCTTTAGCATAGTCAATTAAACTGAAGTAGATATTTTTCTGGAACTCCCTAGCTTTCTCCATGATCCAGCGTATGTTGGCAATTTGATCTCTAGTTCCTCTGCCTCTTCGAAATCCTGCCTGTACTTCTGGTAGTTCTCGATCCACATACTGCTGGAGTCTAGCTTGTAGGATTTTAAGAATAACTTTACTAGCATGTGAAATGAGTGCAATGGTGCAGTAGTTTGAACATTCTTTGGCACTGCCTTTCTTTGGAATTGGTATGTAAACTGATCTTTTCCAATCCCGTGGCCACTGTTGAGTTTTCCAAATTTGCTGGCAAATTGAGTGTAGCACTTTTACTGCATCGTCTTTTAAGATTTTGAATAGCTCAGCTGGAATACTGTCACTTCTACTAGCTTTGTTGTTGCTCAAGTTGTTCTAAGGCTGACTTCACTTCACATTCTAGGATGTCTGGCTCGAGGTCAGTGACCACCTCATTGTGGTTATCAGGGACGTTAAACTCGTTCTTGTATAGTTGTGTAATTTTGCCACCTCTTCTTAATCTCTTCTGCCTCTGTTAGGTCCCTGCCATTTTGGTCCTTTATCATGCCCATTTTTACGTTCCCTTCATCTCTCCAGTTTTCTTGAAGAGATCTCTGGTCCTCTCTATTCTATTGCTTTCTTCTATTTTTTGCACTGTTCATTTAAGAAGGCATTCTTATCTCTTCTAGCTATTCTCTGGAATTCTGCATTCAATTGGGCGTATCTTTCTTTTTCTCCCTTGTCTTTCGCTTCCCTCCTTTCCTCAGCTATTTGCAAAGCTTCCTCAGACAGCCATTTTGCTTTCTTGCATTTCTTTTTCTTTGGGATGGTTTTAGTTGCTACCTCTTGTACAATGTTGCAAACCTCTGTCCATAGTTCTTCAGGCACTCTATCAGATCTAATTCCTTAAATCTGTCCTTAAATTCCTTAAATCTGTCACCTCAACTGTATATTCAACAGGGATATGATTTAATTCATACCTGTGGGCAGTGCTTTTCCCTACTTTCTTCAGTTTAAGCCTAAACTTTGCAATGAGAAGCTCATGATCTTGAGCCACAGTCAGCTCCTGGTCTGGTTTTTACTGACTGTATAGAGCTTCTCCATCTTTGGCTGCAGAGCACAGTCAATCTGATTTCTGTGTTGACTGTCTGGTGATGTCCATGTGTAGAGCCGTCTCTTGGGTTGTTGGAAAAGAGTGTTTGTATGACCATCGTATTAGTTTACAATCATACAATCATTCCCCACTGGCTGGAGAATTCTGGGAGTTGAAATCTACACTTCTTCAAGCTGCCAAGGTTGAGAAACACTGGTCCAGTCTACTGCCCATTCACAAATCTTGCTCATACCTTTTTCATCATCAAGTTTTCATGGTCTAGTCTCCCACTAGTAAATGGAAATTATATATCCACATATGTGTGGATATATAATTGGAAATATGTGGAAATTATATATCCACATATGTGGAAATTATATATCCACATATGTGTCTCCCTCTCCCAAAGCTGCTGATTGTGAACTTCTGGAAGAAGGAAAAACAAAATTTACAGTGTTCCCTGACTGATGTGGTGGTATAGTCTTGTAACAGACTAGACTTTAAATGATTTCCTTCACATGTTTTAGTAAACCATGTTTTTAGTATTGAGTAACCCATTCGGTTATAGAACATATTGACAAAACATTGAAACAAGCCAAGATACGACATTATGAAAACAGATCTTCTTTATTGTCCCTGAAAATATGTGGATCTTTTACCTGTAATTGCCATTATAACTGCATTGATAGGTTTGTTATTTGGGGAACCTATGGAAACAAAGAAAAGAAAAACTCATAATTCTTTTTGCCACAGATAAAAAATTCAGGATGAGATGAAAAGCTGATTATAAAAGACCCTTTTCAAGATTATGCATTGGCATGGTATGTTAACAGTGCCTTAATCTTCTGCTGCAATAAAAGAGTTTCTTTAATTTTGCCTTCACTGATGGTTTAACATGCTTCCTTCTCAAAACCAGGGGAGCTTTGTAACAAACAGAAAGATGAGGAAGGCAAGAGGACTTCTGTGCTAGCTATATTCAGTTTAGTCCATAGTGGAATTGCTGGAGTAATTTTGGATCATTAAAATTTAATTTATCCAAATCTCCCTGAACTGGAATAGAACATTTAGCAAGGCAGCCAAGAACTCTGGACTGAAAGGACCTCAGCCTCTTATAGATGAACTTACAAACCTGAAGGGAACTGCTTGTTCCCAACCTTACTGGAAATCAAGAATTCAGCAAAAGTATTTTGCCAAGCACTGATCTAATCAAGCAATGTGGCCAGGAATGAGTGAAGGAAGCTGCTAATGCAATATTTCACCATCTCTATCAGGAAGAGCAGACTTGGGGGCTCCCTACCAAATCCCTGAGATACAATATTCCAAAATCATAACAAGCTTTGCTTTTGCTCACTGCTCTAACCCAGAAAGGGAAAATAAAAAGAAATAAATAAATTAAGAGGGCAACCTCCAGAAGCTCAATGCTGGAAATTATAGGGATCCAGCAAAATGATAGAAGCAATTAATTTCAACTAAAGCTTGGGATACTCCAAAGCCACAATTACCCTAAAAAATGAGTGGTAGCAATACCACCACTCTGAACACAGGCGATGCTCCAATAAAGGTACATCTGCACAAGTGCAGATAGCTCCCTCTACTGGGAAAAAACATTCTCCTTTTCCTGTTCATTCCAACACACAATGGAACACTCAGTTTGTGGGTCCCCCAGAAGCACCTGGCTGACCACTAATGAAAGCAGAATGTTAGCTGCAGAGTTTTGCCTGCCCAGCTTATTGAGCAGGTTTCTTGCAATTTTTTCTGAAGGTTGCTGAGAAAGCTGTCTCTTATTAAACTCAAAAGCAGAGTTGATTGTAACCCATTTCAATTGCTGATTTAATAAAAGAAAACAGGGCCTCCCTATGTTTAGTGCATAAAATAAGGAGACTAGATACAAGCTCATGCCACAAAACCTATCATGCAGAAAAGTACTCACGGCTGTATCCAAAGAGAGATCCAATAGCCAATATGAGGCTAATAGCTAATACAGGAGCTCTTTTTTGTAGCATGTCAGAGATAAAGCCTTGGATGGTACCACCTGTAGAAATAAAAGGAATGTTGTTGTTAGCTGCGAAGTCATGTCTGACCCATCGCAACCCCATGGACAATGTTCCTCCAGGCCTTCCTGTCCTCTACCAACTTCTGGAGTCCATTTAAGCTCACGCCTACTGCTTCAGTGACTCCATCCAACCACCTCGTTCTCTCTCGTCCCCTTCTTCTCTTGCCTCTTGCCCTCAATCTTTCAAACCCCATGGACAGTACCAAAAGGCAAAAATAATAATAAAAGGAATAAAGACTATCATAACAGATCGTAATCATTATAGACAAAAATGCACACCAAGGATCAGCATTTATTACTTTACTGTTTTTAATGATGTTGGAAGCTACCCAGAATCATTTGATAGTGAGATGGGAGGTATATAAATTTAATCAATAAAAAGCACAATTGCCTATAAATTTAGCTGTCTGTCTTTCACACATTGTGTGGACTGAAGATTCTCCAGCCACTGTTCTAAACCATTTTTTCTCAATTCTGGTGTTCTCCAAAGTGAAACTTAAAACTTTCCAGACAGCCCAGACAGCAACACTATTGCTAAGAATTTTAGGAGTTGAAGATGGGGGAGTGCCCAAGTGTGGGGAAACTGCTGTAGGCAATTAGTTTGGTATAGTGGTTAATGTGGTGGCCTAGAAACCAGGAAACTGACAGTGCTAGTCCCACTTAGGCATGAAAGCCCGCTGGGGGACTTGGGGCCAATCACCAGGAGACTGAGAGTTCTAGACCCGCCTTAGGCATGAAAGCCAGCTCGGTTCCTATATAATTTTGCATTTGAAGCTGCAATATACACTCCTAAATACTTAACCTTTTTTACTATTTCAAAACCTGTTGATTTAATTAACATTTCCCTTTCACTCATAGACATATTCTTAGACAAGATCTTAGCCTTATTACTATTTAAGCCAGCTAGGTTCCTGTGGGCTAGAGACATTCGCTCAGCCCACCCACCTTATAGGATTGTTGTTGTGGAGTGTGAGGAAAGAGTATTATGTACGTTTGCTGCTTTTAGTTACTTATAAAATAATAAAGGCAGGATAAAATCTAATAAATAAATACATTTGACATCCTCCAGAACCTTTGGACTACTACATCCCTCATCACTTTGCCTGCCAGTCACTAATTCCCACCCACACCCTGCCCCATCCTGTTCTAATCCCACAATGAACAGAAAAACGAAATAACAACAAAAATAATTTGTCTTTTGCTCTTTAAGTCATACCTATAATGCCTCCAACATCATACCAGATTGAGAGTTGGTCAGCTTCTGCCTCCTTCCAACCAAAATTGTTGCTGAGGTAGAAGGGCAGCCAGAAGAAGAAGGAATAGTTTACTAGCTTCAGACAAGCATAGGCCAAGGAATACTGAAACAAATAAATACCATCCCAAAAGGAAAGCTATTAGAATCAAAACAATCCAAGTTGAGCCAGCATGGCTTTGTAATTCTATAATGCATAGAGCAGGGGTGTCCAACCTTGGCAACTTTAAGGCTTGTGGACTTCAACTCCCAGAATTCCCCAGCCAGCAGATATACTTTATTAAAGCTGTGGAATAGGCACAAGTGAGAGTAGTGGTACTGCTACTGTTCAGTTGTTAGGGTAATTATGACTCTGAAGTATCATAACCCATACAAGTACAGAGAAGGGCAACAAAGATGATCAGGGGACTGGAGGCTAAAACATGTAAGGAACGGTTGCTGGAATTAGGTATGTCTAGTTTAATGAAGAGAAGGACGAGGGGTGACATGATAGCAGTGTTCCAAAATCTCAGGGGCTGCCACAAAGAAGAGGGAGTCAAGCTATTCTCCAAAGCACCTGAAAGCAGGACAAGAAGCAACGGATGGAAACTAGTCAAGGAGAGAAGCAACCTAGAACTAAGGAGAAATTTCCTGACAGTTAGAACAATTAATCAGTGGAACAACCTGCCTCCAGAAGTGGTGAATGCTCCAACACTGGAAGTTTTTAAGAAGAGACTGGCCAGCCATTTGTCTGAAATGGTATAGGGTTTCCTGCCTAAGCAGGGAGTTGGACTAGATGACCTCCAGGGTCCCTTCCAACTTTGCTATTCTGTTCTATTCTGTTCTGTTCTGTTCTATTCTATTCTATTCTATTCTATTCTATTCTATTCTATTCTATTCTATTCTATTCTATTCTATTCTATTCTATTCTATTCTATTCTATTCTATTCTACATCTTTAAATTGCTGAGATTGAGAAATACTGGAGTAGGTAAACTTTAGGAGCAGATGAACACTTTTGGAAGTCTAACAGTATGTAACGGAATTCTCAAGGGTGACATGCGCACAGTCAGTCACAAACCACACACTGACAAGGAAGCAAACTTAATTAGGTTGCTCCTCACTACCCTAAGATGTTGTCTATCACTTCACATAGTTCTGTCCTTTTTTGAGGGGGGGGGGGTCAGTTGCCATATTGCTAAACTAAGAATTGGGCTGCAGCAGTCCACTGTTTATTTTCTTCAATTTTCTCTTGTCCCAGGTGGGCTCTAAAGATATTCATAGAAATAAAAATTATGCTTTGCAACATGCCAGCTTCTGTTTTTATTTAAGTAAAAATTTCTTGACTAAAAATATCAGAGGGGAAAAAGGAGATTGGGGGCACCAAGAAAGTGTCCTTAAAAACACTTCTGCCTATAGATACCATGTGACTTTGTTTCCAAGTAAAAAAATATACCACTGTAAGGTGATGATAGCAACAATCTTACCAATAAGACGCCAGGCAGACAACACGCCTGAAAGAATCCAATGGCCTGGGATGGAGTATTTGTGCTACTGCTAGATGCCTGAATGGTGTAATTCTGCTCATCAAAATCTTCATTCTCGTGGCTGCTAATTAATGGCTCAGTGGCATCTTCTTCAGCAGCATCGCCATCCCCTTCTTTGCCAATTTCAGGGAGGCCTAAGAGAAATCACAGAAATGCAACCTAGAAACCAAGGAAGGGAGAATCCCTTCTTCTCACGCCTGCTCTTTTGAGCTTTTGTTACTCCCTTCTGATTCAGCTCCCTTGCTCTCTCCCGCTTCCTTTGGCTTAGAAACGCTTTAGATGGTGCTCGGCAGAAACATCAATTTCCACCCCTGGTCTTCTAACCCTCTCAAAAGAATCCTGTCTGACCTTGATGGCGACTCTGTCTGCTATGTCTGGCCATTGCTTGGAAGACACAACAAATTAGTGGATTCCCTTTAGGGCTGGAGTCAGACTTCTCCAACTGCAAGACTGGTATGCTTACTTGCAGTGTGATTAAATTTACTGTACTACTACTAGTAGTAGTCCATTCGGACTATTATAATGTGCTGCACATGGGGTTGCCCTTGAAGAGTATCTGGAAGCTTCAGCTGATATGGAATGCAGCATTGTGGGTAGTTATGTGTGTTCCTAGAATACACGTTGCACCTCTGCTCCACAAGCTGGATTGGTAACCATATTAATTTTTAGCCTTGCTGTACACCGCTTGGAATCACTTTTTGTAAGATGGGTGGCATTATTTAATTTGATAAATACAATTTAAAAGTTAGGCCGCCTGATTCTTATCAGCCACAGTTCTAATGGGGACATGAGATTGGAAGAAAGATGTCCCACAATATGTTTTTACAAACCAGTTTCAGCATCTGAACAAATTAACTCCTTCTCTGCAACTTTTTGTGCTTCCTCTGCAAGCATAAATACATAAGGATGCGTATCCTATGTTCCTTTACAGACACCATCACTGAACTTGCCAGCTCCTAACACTAAAAGCATTTTGGTAATCACAAGGACAAATAGATTGAAATTTAAAAAAACAAAACCATCCTTGTCTTATACCCCACTAGCAGCCACTTCCCCTAGTAGTTGCAACTGAGTGACAAGAGGTGAACAACATAAACCTGTTTCTCAAGCTTAAGTGGAAATCAGTTGCTCTTTGGTTCTCCCCTTCCTATTTTAGAACATCTAAACCACCTTTTTTAGCTATACAGAAGGTGGTATATATAACACCCATACTTTGGATTAACTGCAGAGACTTGCACACTAACAAATCCATGGAGAGTGCCTTATATCAGGATAGAAATCCCATCTTATCAAATGCATCCAGGGTTTCCTGTTGTGTCACTCCATATGCAGCACTTGCCAAAAGGTTTCAGGCTTTGGAGGTCAAAGGCATAGAGCCCACTTTAAAGTACTTTGCAGCCTCATCTGCCTCTTGGAGGTATTATGACCAAAAATGAATTCTAAGCAAGTTGCTCTGAAGAACGCAGGTGTAATAAATGTGAGTCCACTCTGAAATAAGTCTACCAGGTCACAACAGCTCCATTAAAAGTTAGTTCTGTACTGTGGGTCACCAGCCTGGTTTCAGAGGCAGAATTGCAGACATTTTGTCAAGTGAAATCTTGGTACAGTTTTATTACTGGCATATTATTGTTGTTGCAGTTGCTTTTTTAGTTATGAAGTTCAAAAATGTCATTCTAGGTGTATACCATTTTGTTCGTCTGCTGACCAATTTAGACTTGTTATAAAGGCAGGATACACAATACAGGTAGTCCTTGACTTATGACCACAATTGAGCTCAAAATTTCTTTTGTTGAGTGAGACGTTTGTTAAGTGAATTTTGCCCCAGTTTATGACCTTTCTTGCCACGGTTGTTAGGTGAATCACTGCACTTGATAAATTAGTAAACCAGTTAAGTCAGGGGTGTCAAACTCAATTTCATTGAGGGCCGCATCAGCATTGCAGTTGCCCTCAAGGGGCCGGGTGGGTATGGCCTGGGTGGGTGTGGCCTACTGGGTGGGTGTGGCTAAAGTGTGTATGGCCTACTGGGTGGGCGTGGCCAGCTCTACATCGTTCGCATCAAGGGTGCCTATGGGGGCCTGGGCAGGAGTGGGACAGATCTGAGGGTCTCTGGCAGGAGGAGGGTCTCTGGGCCAGGGCCAAGGCAGTGGGGGGCCGTTCCCTCACTGTTTCCAGGATGGTTTCGCGGGCCATATGAAACCACTTCGCGGGCCGGATCCGGCCCCCGGGCCTTGTGTTTGACATGTCTGTGTTAAGTGAATCTGGTTTCCCCATTGACTTTGCTTGTCAGAAGGTTTGCAAAAGCAGATCACATGACTCTGGGACACTGCAACCGTCATAAATATGAGCCAGTTGCCAAGCATCTGAATTTTGATCAGATGATCGTGGGGATGCTGCAAAGGTTGCAACTTTGAAAAACAATCCTAAGTCACATTTTTCAGTGCCATTGTAATTTTGAATGATCACTAAACAAACTGTTGTAAATCGAGGACTACCTGTACATGTGTTAATTTTTTTAAAAAAACTTGCCCTTAATGTCAGTATCTAATGAGGTTTTTAACATTTAAGATGGATTTTGAGCGGAGTGCCAAGTCAAAAATTGATTATGCACTTCTTGCAATTTGGGTTTGCAAGCCGCAAAGACGAAACAAGCAAAATGGTGCTTCTACTTACCTACTTCTTTGGGAGAAATCACAAGGCCAAAAAAGACAATAACTCCTCCAGCAAACTGTACTGATGCTGTCACCAAGAAGGCATACTAAAAAGGGGTGAAAATAACCCAATTAAGATATTTTATGGATCTCTCTTGCATTTTCTCCTCTTAAGTCAAGCAATTAATCCTTCCTTCCTAAGTATTTTATTTTTGCTTGTATAGGAAGTCCCAACATATTTTATTGGAAACCACAGAGAAACATTGATAAGTTCAATAAATAAAAATTCATGCTCTCTAGCAGGGGTAGGCAGCCTTGGCTCTTTTATATCTCATGGACTTCAATTCCCAGAATTCCTGAGCCAGCTGGCTCAGGAATTCTGGGAGTTGAAGTCCACCAGTCCTAAAAGAGCCAAGGTTGCCTACCCCTGCTTAGAATACGACTGGCTCCAATGCAGGTAGGACAATGGCGGCAGGCAGCTTCACCTACCTCATAGCCATACTGCAGAACCGAAGAGGCGAGAAACGCTCCCAGGATGTTACCCACTGATGCACAGGCACTCCAGAGTCCAAAAACAAATCCTCTCCTGAATGTGAAATTAAAAAAAAAGATTAAGTTGGGTAATAACTCAGAGTAAGGCAAAAAAAAATCATTTTAAATTTCTCTTCCCTTGAACAACATGGCATGCATGAGTTAAGTTTTACAAGTTGAAATATTAGGACTATCACAACATTGCTAGTAGAAAAAGTGAGGAACTTTCTAATGGAAAGCTTCTGATACCAAGCACTTCAAAGTATTCTGGTTAGGATGGTACACAGCAAGTGTGTTATCATGCTGTGTCTTGTTTGTTGGAGCACACACATTTTTCAGACTCAGAAGGGAAAAATTGAAAATAATGGATTTAAGAATTAGAGTAGAATAAGAAGCCATCATTTGGATTAAAAAAAACACCTTGAATAACCGAAGTGCATTTATTGGATTTAAAAAATTAATGTCTAAATAACTTATGCTGTATGAAAAAAAATTCTACCCAAAAATTAAGAGGTGGGATAACCTGTGGATCATGCACAGCACGTAGATACATCTTAATGTACAGATACAGTCTGTGTATAGTAAGAATATACAAATACTTTTTTCTGAGCACTCGTGATCCTGGTGCTAAGAATATACAGATATATGTTTCTCATCAATCATGATCCTGGAGGTAACTGATTAAGAAAATAAGGAAACAACACGGTGGCTTTGAAGCCATAGATAGCAGTGGCGTAGTGTGGGTTGTCAGCACCCGGGGCAAGGCAAGTAATTTGTGCCCCCTAACCTGTGGATTTAGCTCTCTCTCTCTCCGCACCACACTCCTGGCACACACACCCTCCACAGTGGGCGGCGGCTCGGATCGGATTTGCAGGAGCCAGGCAGGGGCAGAGAGCTGCGAGAGTGAGCGCGCCCCCCCAGATGTTGCGCCCGGTGCAGCCGGCCCCCCCTGCACCCCCCACGCTACGCCACTGATAGATAGCGCCATGCATTTAGTTCAGGGGTCTTCAAACTTGGCCCTTTTATGACTTGTGGACTTCAACTCCCAGAATTCCTCAGCCAGCCTGCCTGGCTGAGGAATTCTGGGAGTTGAAGTCCACAAGTCATAAAAGGGCCAAGTTTGAAGAGCCCTGATTTAGTTGCTCTTCAGGTAGCTACTTCTAAACATTCTGAAACAGCATGCTCATGCTCTTATTATCTCCCAGTCAGATTCACTCTAGATGGGGCTGCTCTCAAAGGCCATCCAGAAACTTCAGAACAGCAGTCCTCATGCTTACTGGTCAGCTTTGGTATCGCCAAGTTGCACCATGCTTGTGAGAGATGCACTGAGTGCTTCTGAATGCTATTGAATGCTATGCCCGTGGAGCTTAGGACTGCCCCCGACCTTCGTTCATTTCGCCGGGACCTGAAGACCTGGCTCTTTGAGCTCTCCGGCCCAGGCTGAGAATTTTTAACTGGGGTTTTTATTTTTTAGGGATGATTTAATCTTTTTTAAATTGTTTTTAACTTTTGTATTGATTTGGTTTTAAATACCCTGTAAACCGCCCTGAGTCCTTCGGGAAAGGGTGGTATATAAATCCAATAAAATAAAATAAATAAATAAATATTCCAGATGCTGGCTGGTATTTTTAAAATCCGAAAGCATTGAAGATACCACCTTTCTCATATAGATTCCTTCCATTCAACTCCGGTGGCCAGAGAGGCCTTATCTAACAGAAATGTAGGAGAGTGGGTTCAACAGTTAGCCTTCTAAGCAGCCGTTCTCCTCCTCAGGAATGGCTTGTCCCCTGACATAAGGATGGTCCTCACACATATTCACAGAGATATTTCCTTGCACATTTATACCATCAACATGCAACAGATACTTCTGTTGTAATCCTTTATATTGTTAATAGTATGCTACTTGTGGCATACTATCTTAACATTTATAAACCACCTAAAATCCATGAGGATTGAGGAAGTAATAAACCTAATACGTAAACAATCAAACACTTGCACCCAAATCCTTGTTAATTCTACTCATTCTTTTGAAAAGGACAACTAGCCTAACGTCCTTATAAATAGGATAAAGTACAATTTCACATATTCATTTTGGCAGGAATGCAACTCAACAAACTATGTTCACATGGCCAGGGCCAGTTTGTTCAGTAAACAAAACAATGGGGACACACAGGCAACACATGTTTAACAGGAAGAGGAGCTTTGCACAATAACCACACAGTGGAGAGGAAAGCTACTAAAAAAATATGTACAAGGGGAAGAACCAACTTTCGCATACCCAGCTTTGCCAAACCAGTTTCCCATGACAGCTACCACACAGGGCCAGCCCGTGGACTGCAGCAAGCCATTCACAATCCACAGGCAGCAGTAGAACCACTTGTTGTAGAAATGAAGCCATTCGGTGACAGTGCCAAACACAAACACCTGAAAAGAAACAACAACAAGAAGAAAATGTAGTGCCAATCCCAAATTAGTCTGGCAAGTAAATCTATAATACTTTCTAGCCATGCTCTATATTATTTATAGGCTAGAAGTTAAGATCTATCTGGGCACCTTGAAATGATTTTAGCTCATCACAGGAAACCAACCCAATAGCTATTCACGATTCTGGGGATAGGAGCCAAATGCTTTCTGAGAATGTAAGGCAGAAGGGGAAATCATCCATAATTTAAATAAGGCCTGGCTTTAAAGGAAGAAGGAATTTCACCCACATGGTACACTCTAATAACTTAGGCATTTAAAAACAACATCTCTAATTACTATGGCAAGAAAGCTAATTTTAGTAATTATTTTTTCTACGTGCTACCAAACAGAAAACTCGATTTTTCCAAGTACAAGCTTCAGTGTACACAAGCTTGCATGTTAGAAATTCTTTAAAAAACAAAAATTACACTGCACAATAACTGTAATTTGCAATAAAATGGTTTCAGCAACAAGTGTCCTACCAATGAGGCTCAGTGTTGAAATGAGGGGGGCGGTCTTTGGTGCTCTCTGAGCTTGCTTGTTTTCTTGCAGACATTTCATTACCCTAACTAGGTAACATCATCAGTGCTAGTAAGGAGTGTTGTTTGCTGTTAGTTTATATTCTGGTGTCTTTCCTGTCTGTGTGGGTGGGGGCAGCCTTAAGGATTCTTTGGTTGGGCTGTTTACTAATGGCTGTTCGGCAGTTTCTTGACTGGGGTATTGCTTACTTGATTGTTGGTCTGAAGTGGACCTGATCTGAGTGCCGATTACTGGTGGAGAGGTGCTGGAGTCTTTTTCTCTTTGGACTAGTTGATTGTCCCTTTTGACGTGGCTAATGTCTATGTGTCTATTGATGGCTGATTTGTCAGAGTTATGAAACATCTGCAAGAAAAGAAGCAAGCTCACACAGCACCAAGGACCCCTCGCAAGTGCCCTAGTCCATTTCCTCTTTTGCTCTCAAAAATATCTTAACAAGCTGAAGTCTCTTGAATATTTTGGATATAAAAGGCAGTCTCCAGTGCAGATACATCAAAATGTTCAGTCCATGCATTCTTTTACAAAGCTGAAGAGCTTCTTGAATGCAATATCGTCATTTACTTAGAAGTGATTTCTGAAGAAATGTTACAGAAATTCAAAGCCAAATACTACCAGCATAGCATATTTTACCAACTTTGATTTTCCAACTTACCACTAAGGCAGAGGAGCACATTCCAAATGTCAGAACCCAGCGCATGTTCAAACGATCCCCAATAATGCCACTAACAAAGAGGCCCTAAAATAATTTTAAAAACGCTATTCAGTAAGAGTCAAACTGAAGAAAAGAGTGATAGTCAATAAAACTATTATTCTTTTTCAAGGTCCTATTGGTCAGAAAGTCATACAATTCAGATGAGGCTGATTTCAAGCCCTGTAAAATTAATAGCTTAAACTATGCAATATATGGCTTGCCATTGAGCCAATGTTATTGGCGTGATTCGAATGCCGCAGACCCCATCATCTCTGAAACAAGAATGCTAAAATCTGAGAGGAAAAGCAGCAGAAAAAAAACATGCTCAAGGAACAACTTTTCCCATTTCATGTGCTCTGAGAACATGATTACCAGTACAAAAGTGGGAAATACCAAATGAGACAAATATGCTTTAATGTGTGTTTTTGCCCACTTGAAGGATGTGTCAAGATTTTTATACAAGAAAATGAGAGCACTCAAAAATTACTCTTCCTGTATAAGGCTGCACATAGATTTCTCCAAACTGATGCCTGTCCAAAGTAGGGATCTGTCCTGGGAGCAAATGATGGAGTTGTAAGCAGTCTGGTGTATGGTTAAATTGTTGGATTGAAGAAGTTACACTTATCTTCAAATCCACGCTCAGTTGTGAAAACTCATTGGGGTCTTTATTGTGGGAACAAAAGGAAGAGAGCGCACTGGGTATGCTCCCTTGAGTTCCTGACTAAAAAGTGGGATATAAATCTAGCAAATAAATAAGCTGCGAACAAACCTGGAGATTGCTGCTTTCTTTTCAATATCTGTTTTTTGGCCCAGCATAATTAATCAATACCATACCATTTGGTTGTACTCAAAAACTGTGCAATGTTAACTAGATTTTGGCAGGATTCACATATGGTATTATGCTGTAAAATGGTTTCTTTGGCTCTGGCATATTGCGTGATGGAAACCTAACAACTGCATGAGCCATGTTTTGTAGTTTAATGTGATGCACATAGCTAATCCATTGCAGTTTATTGAGCAAACTGTAATGAAACAACCTAGTATTTAACACCATGAGCTAATGAGAGACAATAAATATAGCAGGATCCAATCTGGGTCGGTTGTCAGGAGCCGAAATTTAGTCTTCTGAGATTTTGGATTCGTGCTGGGGCCCATCCTCAGGGAACTTCTCTCTCACCAGAATGTGTGAAAGAGAAGTTCCCTGAGGATGGGCTTGCGAGTCCAAAAGCTCAGAAAACTAAGCCTCTAGTCCTGGTGACCGACTCAGATTGGATCCTGCAACATTATCCTGGGATATGTATATTTGCTTTTATATTTGCCTTGTGACAATAAATATAGCTTTCCAATAAAGTTGGCATGGAATCTTTGCTCAGTGGCGAAGCATGCAAAAGATCCCATTTTCAATTATTTCTTTGTAAAGCTAAGAAAGGCTCTTGAATAAAACCTTAAGAAACTCCTGTAATTATAGGTAACCTGTAATCCAACTGCCATCAATTCTAGCAGTGCAAGATCTTCTAGACTGAACTCCAGTTCATAAATTCTAGCTCGTGTCTGATAGTGAAGTGATGGAGGCTGCAGTGGAAAAACACCCGGAGAGCTTGGTAGATGACACTGAGCTGCATAGATCAATGCTAATCTACATCAAGTTATCCTATAAAATTATCTGCTATATTGAATCTGATGGATTTAACCTTTCTCCTCCTTCACAATTCAAGAACTATTCAAAGAAGGAGAATTTGCTCACCACAGCATAAGAAAACAGGAAGATGGTATCCAGTGTTCCAAGGAATAATGTGGCTTCTTCAGTATTAGGAAATAGATGGCTGCTGTTCCAAAGCTACAAAGAAAAGTCAAGATTACTATAAAATGAGATGGCAAATATGTGGATAATATAACATAGGGCTATATCCTCTCTAAATTAAACAACACCTCGCTTAATGTCTTTAATCCTTCAGATTCCAGTCATTAACATTTCTGAAGCTATGTAATCCGAATCGCCTAAAGGCTAGGAGGTAAAGTGTTAAATTTGTCATCCCTCTCATGCTATGTAAGACACACAGAAGCCCAGCAATCCTGACTGATCATATTCATAGTAAGTTCTACTAAAACAGAATTTTAAAAGATCCCTCTCCAGTTTCACTTCTACAGAAAAAGAAAGACTTCCCGTTTCTGAGACAGAGAAGTTCCTTCAATAAGAACTACGTCTGTCTGGGTTTCTGTACAAAGTATCTCAGTTGTATCCAGTTAAAGATCTTCATTACTAATTTGCTAGACAGAACTTGACCATTTCTAATGAATGAGTCGGGCTGCAAAGTGAAAAAAAAGAAAACATGAAAAAACAGAAACTGGCATATCTGATTTACGATGCAGTATCACAGATGCTTCCTTTAATTTTCAAAGGACCACCTCCTAATCAGGGAGCATCAGCAGCTTTCTCTGCTACTTCTTGTTAATGGGAAATGGCAGTGTTTACAGAGCAAAGAACACTCCTAGAAAGCATATCATTAGAAAAACAAGACATCACACAATTCCCTTTCTCCTGGTTTGCTTAAGCTTAGCTATACTTAACATGTCCAGCATCAATCAGTAAATATTTAATGGAGACAAGGTTACCTCTGAACACCTGTCTCTATAAAAAAAACCAGCACGATGCTGGTCTAAGGAGACTGGGTCTCGAAAGCCAATTCTTCACATTAGGGATGTGAGAAAGAGAATTAATGACTTTCCAGATCCTGCTGCGCTAATAATTCCTAGAAGCCCCAGATAAAAGGCCACAGATTCTTTCTCCTACTTTTGATTCCTATTCCCTTGAGTCAATGTAATACCTAAAACAGGGGTCTTCAAACTTGGCCCTTTTATGGTGTGTGGACTTTAACTCCCAGAATTCCTCAGCCAATTCTGGGAGTTGAAGTCCACAAGTCACAAAAAGGGCCAGGTTTGAAGACCCCTGATCTAGAAATATGCAGGTACCATGTGTCTAGAATGTAGCTCAGAACAAGAAATCAGCTTCACATAACAGAATCATACAAGCCTACGTATGCTTTACCTCAGTGTTTCTCAATCTTGGCCACATGATGATGGGGGAACTTCAACTCCCAGAATTCCCCAGCCAGCTTCCTACCACTGCTTTATCTCTTCATTAAAGAGGGGTCTGCCTGCTTTATCGCAGTGTCTTGCCTTCACTAAATTCTAGCAAATAATAGGGGATAATTTGGATTTTTCTTGCCTGAAGCTCAAGATGACAAAATTCACTGAAACCTGTACACAAGGAAGTTTTTAACAAAAATCCCCTTTTAAACAGTACAAAAGGCTAGACACAGTAAGTAGAATGTATTGGTAAAACCATGAAGAATAATGCCTAGACTTTGAATTTTAATCTGATTTATTTTTACTTATATGTTTTAGCTTGTTTTTAACTCTGTTTTTAAGCTTTTCTTTTCTTTTCTTCATGTATTTTTTTAATAATGTTTTAACAGGTGGGATAGGCAGTCTAGAAATTTAATGGTGACTGTAAATAAGGTACACACTAGGCTTTATTCAGATGCAATACAGGTAGTCCTCAATTTATGACCACAATTGAGTCCAAAATTTCTGTTGCTAAGTGAGACGTTTGTCAAGTGAGTCCTAATAACTAATTATGATCACTCCTCATTGTGTTTGTTCAATGCAGAGGCAGTAATCCTTCCCTTTGCAAAGCCTACAGAATCCTCCTCAATCCCTGAAACTTGTAACAGCTGCTCGTTAGCTAGGGCTCTATAAACATCTCATAAAAGCTCTGGAATCTATTCTGAAGCTCCAGACTATAACAGCGTAAGAGTATAAGAGCTCTTCTTCACAACATTAGGGTTTCATATCATATTATATGTCTCTTTCGTGTCACTTCTTGATGCCCAATTTAAGATTCCTCTTCTTCCCTAAAGAGAGGTTTTGCCTCTAGTCCAGGCATGTCAAACTGCCGGCCCATGGGCTGGATGCTCCACGCCAAAACCGCGCCCACCCGATTGACGGCACTGGGGGAAAAGTCGCGATACGTTGCTCTAGTCTCTGCCTCTTCATGTCCAAGATAGCCAGCACATATAGCAAAGATAATTCTTGCATCTTCGAATATAGCACATCCTAAGACCAGTTCTTTTCACCTCCATGTTATTCTGATGGAGAAGAAACAACAAAAAAGTCCTACTTCCTTGATTCCCCTCAACAAATTGTTGTTGGCTTGCTTGTTCTGCTGGCAACTTTCTGAGGAGATATTAACTTGCGCAGGGCTTTGAAAAATCAGTAAATGTAAACACCCTTACCTCATATGGTTGAAGAATGAAGGCAGAGTCGTTAAAGCCTGAGGGGGTCCATTGGCTGGAGATGCTGACCTTGACGTTGCTAAATGTCTTTCGCGAGGCATGGAGAAGAGAGTAGCTAGGAATTTTAAAAAGAAGAATTACAAGAAAAGAAAGAAAAAATAAACATATATTATTACCACAGATCTACAAGGAGTCCAACAAGACATTATTCTTGTACCTAGCAAGGAGAACATTGGTTATGAGTAAGGAAAAATTAAAATCTAGTTTTAGGATATCAGTGAATTGTTTTGGCCTTGGCGGGGTGGGTGGGTGGAAATGGCACTACAATTGTATTACAAATTGTATTTTAGTTTATTCTATCACAATCTTCATAGTGCATTGTGCATTACCTAATTACCATAGTACTGTCTTATGTCTAAAGATATTTACCCATGTAGTAGGGCTGTATCACTATTATCCTTCTCATCTTTTCTACTACCTTCTCCTATTGGTATTTTACCATTATATTACTTTGTTGTTTGTATGTACACTGCGAGCTTATGAACCAGAGACAAATTCCTTGTGTGTCCAATCACACTTGGTCAATAAATACACTTTGAGAGCAAGTAACTAAATTTCATTTTTAATGTGTGCCGTTGTGCCCACAGGAAAAAATGACAATAAAGATTATCTAATCTAAAGTATTCTAATTAACCCCCTTCATGGATTACTGCCTTGTTCTGGTGAAGGGGCTTGCGTAATTCAATGAAGCTATGAGCTATGTCGTGCAGGGCCACCCAAGACGGAAAGGTCATAGCAGAGTTCTGACAAAACGTGATCGACTGGAGAAGGAAATGGCAACCCACTCCAGTATCTTTACCATGAAAACCCTATGGACAGTACCAAAAGGCAAAGCAATATGATACTGGAAGATGAGCCCCTCAGGTTGGAAGGCGTCCAATATGCTACTGGGGAAGAGCAGAGGGCTAGTACTAGTAGCGCCAGAAAGAATGAAGCGACTGGGCCAAAGCCGAAAGGACGCTCAGCTGTGGATGTGTCTGGTGGTGAAAGGAAAGTCCGATGCTGTAAAGATTTTTTCTCCATAGGAACCTGGAATGTAAGATCCATGAATCAAGGCAAGCTGGACATGGTCAAACAAGAGATGACAAGACTGAACATTGACATCTTAGGAATCAGTGAACTAAAATGGACAGGAATGGGTGAATTTAATTCAGATGACCATCAGGTATACTACTGCGGGCAAGAATCCCTCAGAAGAAATGGAGTAGCCTTCATAGTCAATAAAAGAGTAGGAAAAGCAATACTGGGATACAATCCCCAAAATGACAGAATGATCTCAGTTCGAATCCAAGGCAAACCATTCAATATCACAGTAGTTCCAAGTCTATGCCCCAACCACCGGTGCTGAAGAGGATGAAATTGACCGGTTCTATGAAGCCCTACAGCACCTTATAGAACTAACACCAAAAAATGATGTCCTTATCATCATGGGGGATTGGAATGCTAAGGTAGGAAGCCGAAAGATAACCGGAATAACAGGCAAGTTTGGCCTTGGAGTACAAAATGAAGCAGGGCACAGGCTGATAGAATTTTGTCAAGAGAATACGATGGTCATAGCAAACACTCTTTTCCAGCAACCCAACAGATGGCTCTACACATGGACATCACCAGACGGTCAACACAGAAATCAGATTGACTATGTGCTCTGCAGCCAAAGATGGAGAAGCTCTATACAGTCAGTAAAAACAAGACCAGGAGCTGACTGTGGCTCAGACCAAGAGCTTCTCGTTGCAAAATTTAGGCTTAAACTGAAGAAAGTAGGGAAAAGCACTAGGCCACTCAGGTATGAATTAAATCATATCCCTGTTGAATATACAGTAGAGGTGACAAATAGATTTAAGGAATTAGATCTGGTAGACAGAGTGCCTGAAGAACTATGGATGGAGGGTTGCCACATTGTACAAGAGGTAGCAACTAAAACCATCCCAAAGAAAAAGAAATGCAAGAAAGCAAAATGGCTATCTGAGGAAGCTTTGCAAATAGCTGAGGAAAGGAGGGAAGTAAAAGGCAAGGGAGAAAAAGAAAGATACGCCCAATTGAATGCAGAATTCCAGAGAATAGCTAGAAGAGATAAGAATGCCTTCTTAAATGAACAGTGCAAAGAAATAGAAGAAAACAATAGAATACGGAGGTACTAGAGATCTCTTTCAAGAAAATTGGAGAGATGAAGGGAACGTTTCATGCAAAAATGGGCATGATAAAGGACCAAAATGGCAGGGACCTAACAGAGGCAGAAGAGATTAAGAAGAGGTGGCAAAATTACACAGAAGAACTATACAAGAATGAGCTTAATGTCCCTGATAACCACGATGAGGTGGTCACTGACCTCGAGCCAGACATCCTAAAATGTGAAATGAAGTCGGCCTTAGAAAAGCTGAGCAACAACAAAGCTAGTGGAGGTGACAGTATTCCAGATGAGCTATTCAATATCTTAAAAGACGATGCAGTAAAAGTGCTACACTCAATTTGCCAGCAAATCTGGAAAACTCAACAGTGGCCACAGGATTGGAAAAGATCAGTTTACATTCCAATTCCAAAGAAAGGCAGTGCCAAAGAATGTTCAAACTACCGCACCATTGCACTCATTTCACATGCTAGTAAAGTTATGCTTAAAATCCTACAAGCTAGACTCCAGCAGTATGTGGATCGAGAACTACCAGAAGTACAGGCAGGATTTTGAAGAGGCAGAGGAACTAGAGATCAAATTGCCAACATACACTGGATCATGGAGAAAGCTAGGGAGTTCCAGGAAAATATCTACTTCTGCTTCATTGACTATGCTAAAGCCTTTGATTGTGTGGATCACAACAAACTGTGGCAAGTTCTTAAAGAGATGAGAGTACCAGACCACCTTATTTGTCTCTTGAGAAACCTATATGCGGGTCAAGAAGCAACAGTGAGAACTGGACACGGAACCACTGATTGGTTCAAAATTGGGAAAGGAGTCTGGCAAGGCTGTATACTGTCGCCCTGCTTATTTAACATATATGCAGAGCACATCATGAGAAAGGCAGGGCTAGATGAATCAAAAGTTGGAATTAAGATTGCCGGGAGAAATATTAACAACCTAAGATATGCAGATGATACCACTGTAATGGCAGAAAGTTAAGAAGAAGAAAGAGAAATGGAGGTAGTGACAGATTTTATTTTCTTGGGCTCCAAGATCACTGCAGATGGGGACTGTAGCCAAGAAATTAAGACACTTTCTCTTGGGGAGAAAAGCCATGGCAAATCTAGACAGCACACTAAAAAGCAGAGACATCACCCTGTCAACAAAAGTGCGTATAGTCAAGGCTATGGTCTTCCCAGTTGCAATGTATGGCAGTGAAAGTTGGACCATAAGAAAGGCTGAGCGCCAAAGAATTGAGGCTTTTGAACTATGGTGCTAGAGAAGATTCCTGTGAGTCCCTTGGACTGCAAGGCGATCAAACCGGTCAGTCCTAGAGGAGATCAACCCTGACTGCTCTTTAGAAGGCCAGATCCTGAAATTGAAACTCAAATACTTTGGCCACCTGATGAGAAGGCAGGACTCACTGGAGAAGAGCCAAATGGTGGGAAAGATTGAGGGCAATAGAAGAAGGGGACGACAGAGAATGAGATGGCTGGATGGAGTCACTGAAGCAGTAGGCGCGAGCTTAAATGAACTCCAGAAGATGGTAGAGGATAGGAAGGCCTGGAGAAACATTGTCCATGGGGTCGCGATGGGTTGGACACGACTTCGCAGCTAACAACAACATTCTAATTAATAAAAGATTCTAATCATAGTGCACTATGAATTTTCTTCTTTATAGTCACTGCCTGCCTTATTAATGTAGCCCATGACAGAAATACTTTAATAAAAAGCTGATGTTGACATTAGCTATGCTGTTGGGACTAATGGATACTATGGATATTCACAAAGGGCTTCAAGGAACAGACCAAATACCTATCTAAATCCAGCATCCTGTTTTCCTCAGCAACCAGATAGCTATGGGTAGTTATAATTGGTAGATTTATCTTTCATGGATTAAAATATGGTTAAGATACAACCATAATGGATGAGAAGCTTGTACGTAATATTTGTTCTGCATCAACAGACTCTACCATATAAAAGGGACCTTTCAATGCTCTGTTTTCATTCAGGTTGCTCAACCATTCAGGTGAGTCCCATGCAGGTTCAGCAACAACCACCTACCTGAAGAAAGTGAGGAGGAACACGGCAACATGATGATGTGTGAACTGTGACACAAGACGTTTGTTTGTAGACTGCCTCCTCTGAGTAATAGGCATAGCTCCCTTTCAGGTTTTCCCAACTTCTTCCCCCAGCTTTCTTTGCCCCTAAAGGCTGGAATGTAAATTATGTCATTTCTCTTCACCTTTTAAAAAAAAAATAAAAGCAAAATAAGATCAAGGAATATTGAAACAGACACAGCAACAGGAAAACATAAAAAAAAATTACCGTTAAGTCCTACTTTTCAGCAAATGTATTCAATCACATCTATATGCACATCTAATTCATTTGAAATATCAGGGAAATTAATGTTTTACATTTCCTGACGTATCAGAAGGAATTTTAATAAGCAATGGTTAAATGTCTCCTTATCCTTCATTGGTTAAATGTTGGTATTACTGGAGATGCATTTGGGAAATTGGTACATTAACTCATATGGTTTGGGTATTTTACTACTGCTAATGTTAGTCTGAAGTTCATAAAACTACTAACATGAGTTTGCAGCAAATGCTGATGATCAAACATACATGTTCCCCTATAAAATGTTACACTTATCTCTTATCTTTTTGGTGGAATTTGAAATGTAAAATTCTTATAGTGGCTTAAAAGTTCTTGAACAAAGGAAGCTTGTTCCCTTTTACTTTTTTGCATGTGTTTGTGTGGGGAATTAAACACTGCTAAGGTGCCTTGGTGGAGCAGTGGGCTAATGCCTCCTTAAGTAACACCAGCCGCCTGCAATTAGTGCAGGTTCGCATCCCACCAGGCTCAAGGTTGACTCAGCCTTCCATCCTTCCGAGGTAGGTAAAATGAGGACCCAGATTGTTGGGGGCAATTAAGCTGACTTTGTAATAATGCCGCTTGGGGGGGGTGAAAGCCCTAATAAGCAGGCATATACATAGAATGAAGGCTACTGATAAGCTTGTAAGCCGCCCTGGGTCTTCGGAGAAGGGCGGGATATAAATGGAATTAAAATAAAATAAATAAATAAATAAATAAAATAATGCAGTAAACCTTAATCTCCCCAAACCAAAAAGAGTCCCACATTCTCAGCTCTGCTGTCTTTAGGACAGACATGTCAAACTCGTGACATCATGTGATGTCGCGCAACATATTGGAGCTTTTTTCCCATTGCTGGCAATGGGGTGGGCGCGGTTTTGTCATGATGCGTCCGGCCCGCGGGCCGGCAGTTTGACACCCCTGCTCTAGGAGATCACATATACCCTGCAGATGATATAGGTTGCTCAAACCTTCTTGCTTAGTCTTATCCTGACTGCCAGACCTCCAAAAGCCTTTCCTGAACACATAGTGATTGAACTTGGAATCTATTGCAGGTGAAGTCTCTGTTTTAGAAGGAAGCTGTGGCTTCTCCACTAATGTACACATGCTAGTTTTGCATCATAACTAAGATTATGGCCCATGATATTAAAAGATGGGCCTTCCTCTCAACTTTTCAATATTCACTCAGTTGGTCATCTACATCTATATCTACATAAACGAAACCACTTAGCTGCCAGATGCTGCTCTATTCATTAAACATAGCACATTACTTAGAGCATACTGCTGTGTTTTCCAGGTTACAGTATATGTGTCTCTTGTTACAGGTTTTAGTATCTGCATGAAACCTGATCATTTCTAAGACAGGAATTCACTACTGGAGAACTCTGAAGAGTCTGCTAGGGCTTGCTAGATATTCTGGAGTAAGAGTAGGTAAACACCTAAGGAATGGCAATATGCTGACTGCTATTCTTCCTATGGTTTATCAGTACTTATCTATCCTTTATCTGGCTAATTCTCTTAGGAAGCAGGAGGGGGAAGGGACAAAGAAAAGTAACTGCTAAGTAAAAAGATAAGATAAAAGATATGTAGTAGTCTACAGGTAGAGGGTCCTCTTATACTTTAATTTGTTAACTCCAGCTGTTTATGAATAGTAAATATCTGGACATCTCAACTAGGGTAGCAGAACTGCTGTCACATGATAGAAACTCTCCTTTCAAGAGTATACATTCACATGTGCAGAATGAATCAAGAAATAGAGTAAGCTTCTCTGCATTCAGTTAGAGTTCCTATAACTGTACATTTGGCATTAGAAAATGGTCCAAACAATATTCCAAGAAAACATGAAACATTTTAAATTTTCATTGGCATACATGTAATTATCCTTTAACAACAATTTATTTATTTATTTATTTATTAATGGGATTTATATCCCGCCCTATCTCCCGAAGGACTCAGGGCAGCTAACAACAATAACATATAATAAGTACAGAAATTAAGATAAAATTAAAATTAAAGTCATCTGTGCAATAAATTAAAATTAAAAATTAAAAATAAATTAAAAATTGTAAACATAATTAAAATGCCTGTCAGTCCAGGTCAGCCAGGTGGAAAAGGAGTGTTTTGAGGCCGCAGCGAAAGGACTGGAGATCTTGGGCCATCCGAAGCTCAGGGGGGAGCTGATTCCATAGGACTGGCGCTCCCACACAGAAGGCCCTTCCCCTGGGGTTCGCCAGCCGACATTGCCTAGCTGATGGTACCCTGAGGAGGCCTTCTCTGTGTGAGCGTACTGGGCGATGGGAATTCGTTCCCGGTAGCAGATGGTCCTGCAAGTATCCCGGGCCTAATTGGGGCTTGCAACTCAGTTGTTAAATACGGCAGTTGCTAAATGAAACTGTGACTGTGCCTATAATCTTATTTCAGCTTTGCTTTACAGGCCTGTGAAATTCATGTATGAGGATTGGTTTTAAAGTTAATTTTCTATTACTTTTAACTTTTTCATCACTGTTTTAACTGCAAAAAGTCACCAAACAAGGTGATTGCTAAATAAGGACTGTGTTATATTTGCCATCTTTCCTTTAGAATTCAATAGAGAAGATAATGAGATGTAATCAAGGAAGTATACAATCAATGTATGATATTGTAACAAATCAGTATTCCTTCAGCATTTCCCATTCCACCTTTAAAAAGAATAGAAAGCCACAATGCTTGTAAAGACAGCTGACATTATGTATGTTCTGAGCTTTGCATATATGAAATTATTATTAGATCTTAACCTTTCCTCCAGCATCTCAAAATAACATATATAGCGCTCTCTGATCCAAATATTTTCTCAACAACAGCCTTATGATATTTTTTGGTGGGGGAGGGCAGAAAAAAAGGCAACCTCAGAGAACCTCAAAATGGTAAGTAAATTATTGGTACTTGGCCTGATTAGTACTCAAGTTGAAGACCATCACAAAATCCCAAAGCTGCAAAGGTTAGACTGGAAAATTTCTTTTTTTAAAAAAAAGACAGAAGGAATAGCATTTTAAAATCATTTTCAAATCTTTGCCAAGAAATGTATAAGGGCATGGCAGCTTCTATCACAAATTTCTGTATTCTGTACTGCGCATTCTACGATTAGAACTAATTTAATCATGCACAATGCAAATTTTCTTCAGATAGCGTTAATTGTATAGCCACATCTGACATTTTCTCATTAAGTACCAGGCAATTAAGGAACAAAAAAACAGAGATATTTTATATTTTTAGATATAGTTATTGAGAATATTTTTGCAGCATATAAAGCCCTCAATAATTATGTACAAAGGTACAATATAGTACCTATGTACAACATCCCTGATCAAATTGATCAAACACTCTAATGTACAGTCCAAGGAGAAAAGAGAAAAAAATAATCAGAATCTCTTAAACCAATTGAATGTATTGCAGGTACAAAGATGTTTAATTCCAGGAATTCTCAGCCACAACCACATTCTCAAAGGAATTTCAAGAAAGGATGGCTAGGTACTTCCCAGTCTGAGAAGTGTGATTTGTAAATGGATCTATTCTATGAACTCCATTAACAATCATTCCACTGTTTGCAATATCATATTTTCACATTACCTCTTCTTTAGGGTTAGAACAAAGCTAACCTCAAGATTCTTCCAAACAAACATTGGCCTGATATGGATTTGCAATTATGGCTTGCAGCTTTATGATATAGCCTCAAGACACTGATAACCCAGATGTTGGTAACACCTAAACAAATGAGCTCTAAAATCATAGAAAAAACAAGTCCACTCTAGTTCATCAGCAAAGGATGAAATTAAGATTATATACCCAGGAAAGGTAAAATACATAATAAATTCCTGGCTACAATTTTAAATTAATCCGATGGAGATCATTTGGCAACAGCATTCTTGGGCTGTGTTAGTCAGTTTAGGGAGAAATCATCTTATATGAGTGTGTGAGTCTACGTAGGTATATCAAAAGAAAATCCCCAAGGTTTTAAACCATGCACATATGTACATGTGTGTGCATATGTAGATACAGAAAAAGAAAAATCCCCCCAAGGTTTTAAACCACGCATGCAGACGTACACGCAGAGTCATTTTAAAAAAGAAAGGTATGCAGTGAGCCGTTGATAAAGGTTTTGCAACGGCGGGGAAGATGTCCCCAGTTCAAGTGCTACGTGGCAGAAAGCGGTCGTTAAAGGCACCGCGGTCAGACAACAGCGGAAAGCGCAGCCCTCGAGAAAGCCACGGAATCGGTGCGAATCAGCCATCCAGAAAGCAAGAGGGAGGGCAGCGTGGGAGCGGACTTGGCATGCCCAGACTGCAAACCAACCGGTTAACACGGTCTTCAACAGGCTGCGAGAAACCCACTCGCGCTCCGATCGCCCCATCTGTCACGGGACAGCCGCTCCTCATCCCACACAGACTAAAGCCACCCCGCGCTCCCCGTCCATTACCTTAATTACAACTCCCGCCCTCCCGCCCCCGCCAGAGAAGCTCCACGTAAACACCGCTCACCTGTCCGCATTTCCAAGGCAACTTCCTGGAAATCACATGACCACCTCCTCTTCCGAGCTGGCGCTCCTCTCTCTCTCTCTCTCTCTCAATCTCTCTCTCTCTCTCCCTCCCCTCCCCCCCCGCCACATCGTCTCCCTTCCTCGAAGTGCACTCTGGGAATTGCAGTCCCCAGGAATTCTCACTGCACCTCCGAACTAGCCCGGCCCGGAGCCCGAAGGAAAAGGTTAAACGGGCTGGAATGGAGCTCATGACTTTCGGTGGCGCGCCCGACTGGTTGGGGGGCAGATATGGCGCAGGCTCTGCCTGCTTATTCGAGAGGAGCGCTATCGAGCAATAGGTCTTTGCTTCGGAGTAAACGTGAACCCGACCGGGCTGTTTCAGACTCGCAGTCTACTGAGTTGCGCTGCCAAGTTAACTCGGGCGATGACGGAGTGATGGTTCCAGTTTGTGCTTAGGCTGCCTTAGAGTCCCTGCGGTTTTCTCGGCAAGATTTCATAAGTGGCCGTGTCCTCCTTTCTATGGCTGAGAGAGGGATTGGCCCTCCCTCACAGTTTCCTGGTTTCTAGTCTGGTGCTTAACCACTTCACCAAACTGGTTCTTGGTTTCAGTTTGCTGGAAGGTAATTCGTATTTGAATCATACATATGCTGAGAGAGAGTAAATAATAAATAAATTGGTTTCACTGTACGCCAGATTGTTAGCCTGTGCTCCCAAACTAACCTCTGACACGTTTGAACTATTGTGTGGTGTCGAAAAATCCTTCTAAAGTCATTTCAAACATCACTACATCTCCATGTCTGTTGAAGGCGTTGCTGAATGTAGTTCTTAAGATACCTCTACCGTAGGAGCTTAAATGGACTCCAGAAGATGGTAGAGGACAGGAAGGCCTGGAGGAATGTTGTCCATGGGGTCGCGATGGGTGGGACACGACTTCTCAACTAACAGCAACAACTGTATGCAGGTCAACATTTCCCCCCTATATTGTTCTCACTGATCAGCAGCAGTTTTCCAGTTCAAAGCACAATTCTTTTTTGTATCTGGAGGTTCTTGGATGTTTTGTGTGTGAACTATTCTCTGAAAATACGTAAGATGTATTCTTGCTATCCTCTGATAGATGTCCTATAGCAGAGGTCCCCAAGCTTTTTGACACCAGGGACTGGTTAGGTGGAAAGAGAATTTTCTGCAGACTGGAGGAGGCATGTTTTTGTGTGCTGCCTGCATCCCGGTTGCTGGCATGCCACGGCCCGGTACCGGTCCATGGGCCAGCGGTTGGGAACCCCTGTCCTATAACACAGGTGTCAAACTTGTGATGTGTCGCGATGTATTGTGACTTTTTTTGCATTGCCAGAGCTGAGCTAGGCACGGCCTCCATATGATGTAACCGGCTCACAGCTGGCAATTTGACACCCATGTATAGGATCCCTTTGGGTGTGCACATTCCCTTGGTCAAGTCCCTGCAGCTTTCTTGGTAAGGTTTTCAGAAGTGGTTTGGCATTGCCATCTTCATCCTAGAGCTGAGAGAATTACTAGGCCAAGGTCGCCTAAATGACTTTGTGCCTAAGGCAGGACTAGAACTCATGGTCTCCCCTTTCTAGTCTACTGCTTTAACCACTATACCAAACTGGCGCTCAGAAGAGCTATACTGTGTGTAATGAGAAGAGGCAAGCTATAGATCCCTGAAATCTTTAACAATAAGGAGAACAATGACTGAATAATCATTATTGGGAAATAGCTATCAATTCCTAGCAACCACTAACTGAAATCTATTTGTATGAGATAATTTTAATCTGTATAAGTAAAAGTCTCATACACTAGAGGAGATATCGTCATTACTTTTTCATTTCCAGAGAGTTATGCATGTGGGGGTTTCTATGTTTCTAAAAGGGGTAAAATGGCAGAAGTTCCACAGGTATAGTTTTTCCTGCCAAAGAGATGCAGTGATAGGAATAGCTTCTCCTGCCATCAGACAATTCTAATTGCTAAATTACATGTCTTATGGGTATGCCATTCATGTATTTAAAAGCTAAATCCTGGTTGCCTGGTATGTCATCTTTTAAAGTGTGCTTTCCCCATGTATTTTCAACAGCTACAGAACAGGAAGGAAATAGATAGCAAAATAATGCCTGTTGAATTTCTGCTTAGGGGATTAGAGCACCAAGACATTACAAATGGGATAGCTGTAAGCCCACACCCTTAAAGCACAAAATATTGATAACAACAGAAAAACCCTCAAGTGTGTGGAGGAAATGGATAAACAGGTTTTGTTGCAAAGTTTTGAACACTGATTTTCTTAAAGCCACTAAAACAAAATTGTTCAGTCGTTGGCTCTTTTTAGAAGCTTGGAAACTTTATTTTTGCATAAAATATAGAGTGATTTTCAGAAATTCAATGTAACTTTATGTTTCATTTGCAACTATGTGAATGTTTATGCAAATACTGTACACTAGCCTTATCTTGCAACCAATACCTATCCACATATATTGATATCACATATTATGTGATCCCACAGGCAGATCTGCTTATAAGAGCACAATCCTGTTACTTGATAGTAGCAAAAACAAAAGAAAAAAAACTACCCAGAGTCTGGTAGCATCTTTTACAATTCATACATTTTATTAAAGGCATAAGCTTTCATGAATTGCAGCTCACTTCATCAGTTGTGCATGCTTATGCTTTTAAATAAAGTTTATTAGCTGGAAGAGTTATCATACTCCTGCTGATTTTTTTATTGTAATAAGTAATACATTTAGAAACAGTTGAACTGGATTATTTATTTAAAAAAGGTTGACATAGAGATTTTGCTTTTAGGATATTGGACTTGAAGTTTGCTTCTCCTTTTCCACTTAGATTTTCAAAAATATATTCAAAATTCTCACATACAATGTTAAGCTTCTTCTTTAAAAAAACAAGGCAGGTATAAAACTATCACAGTTAAATTAATGCAGAATCTCTTTAGTCTCCTCTGTGCTTATTCGCTTTCGAAAGCATGTGCTGTACTATATTATTATGTAATACAGTTCTTTGAATATTTACTTATAAGAAACCCCATGCAATTCAACAGGACTTACTCATATGTAAGGACACACTAGCGTGTTGTATTTTCTGCCTTGTGTCACCTGAGGATATAAACATAATAAACATGCAATAATGCAAAATTTCCTTTGCAGAAATAGCAAAGTTTAAATGAGGAACTGATTTTTTTCCCCTGTTAAACTTCTAATCTGGCAACATATCTTTTATATGTGGTTTCTTTTAAAAAAAACACAAAGTTTGAATGGATCAGGTTCATTTCACCAGCAGGAGCCGGAAAGGCGCTGAGTTTGTGGAACTACATTTCCCATCAGGCAGTAAGAAAACTAGAAAAGGTGGGAGGAGAATATAAAGAAAGCTGTACCTGTTCATACAGGTGAGACAAAAGGGTGAAGAAGAGGTGAATTGGCGCTTAAAGAAGCAAGGATTCTGGTGCTTTGGAATATAACTTATGTCGGGTATTTAAAGTTTTACTTTGCTGTTAATATTTGTTGGGTTTTGCGGGGGAAATTTTTGTGAAAACAGGTTGCTGAAAACAGGAAAGGTAGAAAAAGGAAGCAAGGATAGTTTCGATGGTTAAGATCTGTTGATAATGGGAAACAGTCTGCTGTGTTTATTTTTAGCTGGCTAGAGACTGAAGTCAGTAAGTATATATATCAGCATGTGACTAATCTACAAAGGAAAGATGCTGGAAGAAAGGAAGAAAGTGAAAACCTATTCTCTTTTTCTGCCCTTAATGGTGATTTATGTTTGTGCCCTTTTGACCAGCTGCGTTTTGCACGTGCAAAGATTTTACTGAAGTATGGAATAGCAAGAAATCAGTCTCTGTTCAATAAAACTTTCAGGGGGAAGAAATTATCTATTTAGATAGGTATTTTGCATCTATGCAGTAAATATTATTCAGAGGCCAGCATGGATTGCTTTTTATTGGGCCTAATGTTCTGTTTATTTCTTTCGCCATGGGAAGAGTATCTTTTTAGAAAGTTCTAGAAGCTCAAGATCAAGGTTGTAACTGAGTGCAAAATTGTATCGATAATTGAATAGTTAAATTGCTTGCTGCATCACCATCAAAAGCCTATGTAAGTGACAATCTACCCTTACATTCAGAGCTCAAATGATTAGGAAAGGTAGTCATTTTTGTGAAACTTTCTGTCTCTGATTTCCTCATTTTAACCACTTGTGGTTTCCCAGTATTCTTTTTAATAAACTTCTTCTCATATCCAAGCATCTAACCACAATCAACTCAGGCAGAAATAGACAGCCTAGAACCCACAACTAACTTTGATGTCCACCCAGACTGTAGCATGATTGGTTTTCTTCTCGGAATGCTTTTCCAAGAATACCCCATATTCACCAAATAAAAATGATGAGTCACAGTGGTCAAATACTTTTAATTCATAGTATGCCAAGGTAGACTCAAGTGTATACTAAGACGATAGAGAATCTGGAGCACAGAGAATGTGACAGGAAGCAACCTTATCCATTTGCTTTCATTTGCAATATGTTTTTTTCTGACCATTTTTCTACTGTGATTTGTATAAGCCTCATTTGGCTGCCATTTTTGAGCATGTTTGATGGCCTCAACTTGCCCACTGAAGCTACCAATTGAAAAAGTTTTTCAACTCTAACAGAATAACAGAATTGGAAGGGACCTTGGAGATCTTTTATATCACTTCAGAGAAGTGGTTGTCCTATCTCTTCTTAAAAACCTCCAATGATGGAGCACTGCTCAGCTTCTGGAGACAAGTTGTTCCATTGATAATTGTTCTGTCAGAAAATTTCTCCTTATTTCTAGGTTGGTACGCTCCTTGATTAGTTTCTATCCATGGGTTCTTGTCCTGCCCTCAGGTCTTTGAAGAATAGGTTGATCCCTAACTCTGCAGTATTGGTGCAACATCTAACTGAAAGTGGATTATCATTTTTCTATTACATGTTGAAATGGAGATATCAAGAACAGCTGCCTGTACTCCACACAATAGTTGCCCATAATTTGCAGACAGGATTCTTGTGATATGTTTTAGGTACAGTGTTCTGTACCAGCCTGCTACCGGCCCTGCAGAAAAGGCAGGGACAACCCCTTTACGAACGGCAAGAGGCTGGAACTAAGCCTGCCAAATTTATTAACATAAAACAGAGCAAAACAAGACACGAACCATGAAACAGGAGCTATTCAAGCGGTTGCCTTCAGCAAACCAGCCCTCCCACGTATTCCCCTTTTATACAGTTCAGGGCGTGGCTTCTCTCTGCCTCCTTCCGAGGTGCCCCATTGCCTTCCTCTGTTTATTCCTGATTGACTGCCTCCTGCGTTGGGCGTCCTTGAACAGGGCCAGCTGTGGTTCATCTTCATCCACGCTGTCAGGCTCACACAGCTGGGTCTCCGTCGTGACCAGGTGGGAGGGGCCTGGCTGAGGGCTCTCACCAGCAAGCTCTCCAACCCCCTCAGCAAGCTCTTCAACCCCCCCTCCTCCTCTGAGTCGTCCGACCCAATTGCCGAACCCACAGGCTGACCCTGAATCACAACACACAGTATTAGTCACTCCCAAATAGCAATGCTGGATGGTTACCAGGGTCTGGCTGTATGTAAATGGTTTTAAACAGAGTGTCCACAGTGCTACAGGAAACCTTAAGCAACAGCATCTCTTCTCTTGATTCTGATGCACAGACAGGGAAAGAAAAAGGGAAGCAGTTATGCAAAATCAGAGGTTGGTTACAGAGTTAACAAGTGAAAAATATCTCAGCTTTCTAAACATCTGAGGTGGTAGAATGGTTGCACGGTGTCTCTTTGGATGCACTCTGTCACTTTGATCTTGTTCAGTCTCCCAGGATCAATCAGTCAATTGAGTTACTTTTCACCTTCCTCTTTAAGCTTTATGATTTTCTGTAATGCAGCCCATAGTCTGTTTTCTTTTTAAAAAAAAATACAAAAGAGCAACTGTAGTTCTGCTGAGTCTGCTATACTACTTTTCTCTTCTACAGAAGAAAAAGCCAAATAGACAGTAAAAGAATCTGGGACTTTAGTGACTGCTTAATTATATTGACCAACAATAATAATAACAACACAGTAACAATAACAGCAGCACTGGCTCTTTTAAACTTTTCATTATCTTGCTATCACCCTCCAAGTAAGTGTGTTTTTGAGTTATCTTTCTCAAAGGACTGTCCCCGCTGAGGTGAAATGGTGTTGACCTATCCTGGAACTAGTTTGTGGTGCAGAATGTGGATAGGGTGATGATAAGGTGAATCCTCTGGAGGATCACATGCAAAAGAAAAAAAAAATCCCACTATCTCCTGAGTATTTCTTCTTGAATACCTTGAAAATGGGTCCTGCTTCAGTTTCCACTATGAAAGAGAATAAGGAGCAAGGCCTCTTAAGTGGTGACACCAGTATAGTACAATATTCTCATTTAATAATTTTATTTTTTTGTTAACATGTTTGTCTTCTAAAAATGTTCCCCAGCAAAGCTGATTGATTGGAAGTGTTTTTTTCAACTACATGTTAAGAGAAGGATTACTTCTCCTTTTCTAGCTGTATTTCTGTTGATAAATTTGAAAAATAAATACTGAAGTTTTTAATTTTTCCTCAAAATGATTGATCTGTCTGTCTGTCTGTCTGTCTGTCTGTCTGTCTGTCTGTCTATCTATCTATCTATCTATCTATCTATCTATCTATCTATCTATCTATCTATCTACAACCATCAGCTGGTGGGGAAATTCCAGAAAATCCAATGGAATTTTGACTTTCTTTCTTTCTTTCTTTCTTTCTTTCTTTCTTTCTTTCTTTCTTTCTTTCTTTCTTTCTTTCTTTCTTCTTCCTTCCTTCCTTCCTTCCTTCCTTCCTTCCTTCCTTCCTTTACAAGATTTTAATATTAACATGTGATAAGAGAACCAATCTGATGTTAAGGCACTAGGCTTGAAAACTATGAGTTCTTATTCTGTCATAGGCAAAAAGCCATCTAGGTGACCTGGGTTAGGGTTAGGGTTAGTCGCTCTTAATCACTCTCACTCAGCCCTAGGAAGGAGGCAATGGTGAACTACTTCCAAAATCTTGCCAATATGTATACAAACTGCACAGATTTCAGAGAGTAGTCCAGTTCAACACTGATTTGAAGGCACAAAGCAAAACAAAAATACCGATGTATTTAATATATGATGGGGATGGGGAGTTTGTCCAATTGTATTATTTCAAATCTTATTTGAAGGTTCCAGTTCAAGAAAAGGTTAAATTTTGATAATCTTTAGATTTTGCAAGCATTGATTTCAGGAGTAGGCTAAAAGAATCAGCTTCTTCAACATACCACTGCAGTAGCCGGTAGGGCCTCATTCTAAAGAAGATGGATTTCAACAAGAGAGTTGAACTGCCACACAATTTTGCAGCTAGGAAAGCAGCCACAGTGGAAGAATGGTGGAAACCCTCTGTCAAACCTCATCTTCCCCATTTTTGCTATAGGTATTTCTGGGGTGGTGAAATTTTTCTGTTGACTTTAGGAATATCGATAAGTCCTTGGTTAATGATGATAATTATAACCAGAATTTTTGTTGCTCAATGATGCAGTCATAAAGCATGATATCACATGGCCATGCTACTTAGCAGTAGCAGTTCCAGCAGTGTCTGGTTACTGTTACTAAGTGAGAACTGTGCGGGGTTTTAAGTGAAGACCTCCTGTGATTGTGGCTTCCGTGTTTCTACCAGCTTCCCCATTGAATTTGCTTGTGGGAAGCTGCAAGGAAGGTTGCAAATAGCATTCACATGACTAGGAGAAATCTGGGCTGATTCCTGGGTACCTGGATCAAAATCATGTAACCACAAGGGTGTTGCAGTGGCCAGAACTTTGAGGACTAGTCACAACTACCACTTGTTCATCATCCTCAAAAGTTTGAAGCGTTGTTGAACAAGTGGTTGTTAAACAAGGACCATCTGTAGTAGCTAAGATGTCTGTTTGTTTTACCAAAGCACTGAATCTGCTAAATCAGAAAAGGAATACATCATTTGTGAGCAGTACCTAATTATCAAAACTATTTAAGTGACTTGCAATTTAGTTAGGTTTTAAAATTTATGTTGGTTTGCTATTTGCATTCATTCTTCTCTCCCCTCCCCCATTAATCTAGGGCCGAAGTTCTCAAATCTCTAGAATATTATGGCTTTCACCAGTGCAGAGATGGATGACGCCTTTGACTACTTGTTTAAGATCATTCTCATTGGAGACTCAAATGTGGGGAAGACATGCGTGGTCCATCGCTTCAAGTCAGGACAATACCATACAAAGCAGCAGAACACTATTGGGGTTGACTTTACAGTGCGTTCCCTGGAAATCGATGGCAAAAAGGTGAAGGTGAGCAATATAGTCCTCTACTGTGTCTTTTGATGATTGATAGAATTTTTCCACCCAGCCATTAGCATCACACTTCTCATCTTTCCTGCACTTTCATGCCATTGTATGAATATCCCTATAGCTGCTCTCTGGGCTTTGGGTAATGAGAAAGGGAAGAAGACAGTTTAACTGGGCAGTGGAGGAGAGTTAAAACTTGAATTCTAGCCAATGACCCATTCTCATCCTTATTATAACCTTATAACCTCAGTGACTGGGCCAAGAAAACAATAGAATGTATGTCCAAGTATTTCTAAAGACTGGGGAAGGGAATAAGTCATGGCTTCATCAGGTCTTGGAATGGGGAAAATCTCAAAAGCTGGGAAATCATATGAGGCAGCAGTTCCAGGCAGGTTTTCCAGATCCAGAGAAGGCTAGTATAAAAATAATTTGGCAGCATCTTTTCTACAGCAACAGTTGGGATAGTATTTGGTCATTCCCAAACATTTGGAGTATCCAAGTCAGGAAAAGCTTTGAATGCAGTTTTATATATTTTATTTTTATTTTTTTATTTTAATCCCATTTATATCCCGCCCTTCTCCAAAGACTCAGGGCAGCTTACAATTTAAGCACAAACCAATGTGCCTATCACTTGCCTGAGAATAGTTGTGTTAGGGGTTTTACTGTAAATATAGCTACACAAGGCTAAGATAGAGGAGTTGTGGCTGAGGAACAATTTCTAGCATTTAGGTATTTTGAGAAACCATTTCTGTTTCTGCCTGTATTTCATTTCCTCCCAATTTCAGATACAAGTGTGGGATACGGCAGGCCAAGAACGCTTCCGCACAATAACTCAAAGTTATTATCGCAGTGCCCATGGTGCTATTCTTGCCTACGATATAACCAGAAGATCTACATTTGAGTCTATTCCTCATTGGATTTATGAAATTGAAAAATTTGGTGCAGCAAACCTGGTCCTAATGTTGATTGGTAAGTTCTGAAGTCTATCTCATCTCTGCCTCTCTTAGTTAGAAAGTTTGAGAGTTCCTTTCAAAATGAAGGGGGGAAAATAGTATTCATTTTACTGAAACAGAATTGGTGGGCAAGAAATATGGAAGACATTGTATAAACATCTTAAGAAAAAAATTATTTCCCAGTTATTGACTTAGTGTTTTAAGAAATGCAGTTCTAAGTTTACCTTATTAGCACATGAATCCTCTTAGCTACAAAGTAATGAATTCTAGGTAAAATACTAAAATCAAGATGAAGTCTTATTTGTCAAAACATTAAGAATTATAATGAGTCTGTTGTTCAATCTAGACAGTAGAGAAAAAAACCAGCATCTTTTGTGGTAAAATAAGAATACCATAGGGCTAGCCCAGGGGTCTTCAAACTTGTCCCTTTTATGACTTGTGGACTTCAACTCCCAGAATTCCTCAGCCAGGCACGCTGGCTGAGGAATTCTGGGAGTTGAAGTCCACAAGTCATAAAAGGGACAAGTTTGAAGACCCCTGGGATAGACAATTAAATGACCAATAATTATTGTATGAATTTCCTGGGGGCAGCCCTAATATTAGGTAGAATGAGGCCATTTTGGTAGATGAATCAGAACAGTAAAATAAAAATAAAGTATTGTTAATCCAAAACCAGAAGAGAAGAAAACTTCCTTAAATGCATTATATACTATACCTGTCTTGTGGCTAGATAACTTAGGGACCAAATCTAGCTGTATGAAATACACAGGGCTAGCCTTCCATTTTATGGAATAAGCAACTGTTTAGAGTGATCAAGTGAAATGGCTAATGAATTGGGGCAAATCTCTACCCTCTATTCTTCCAACTAGCCTCTAGAGCAGTCTATTGCATTTAAAAAATGTACACCTCTCTGAAGTACAATAGTCCTCGACTTACAACAGTTCATTTAGTGACCAATCGAAGTTACATTGGCATTGCAAAAAGTGACTTATGGCTGTTTTTAACACTAACTACCATTGCAGCAACCGCATGGTCACGTGATTAAAATTCAGACGCTTTGCAACTGACTCATATTTATCACGATTGCAGTGTCCCAGGGTCATGTGATCACCTTTTCTGACCTTTGACAAGCAAAGTCAATGGGGAAGCCAGATTCACTTAACAATGTTACTAAGTTAACGACTGCAGTGATTCACTTAACACCTGTGGCAAGAAGTGTGGCAGAATGGGGCAAACTTCACTTACCAAATGTCTTGTTTAGCAACAGAAATTGTGGACTTAATTGTGGTCACAAGTCAAGGACTACCATGCCCATATCGTATTGTCTTCTACGGCCACCCATTTTTGTGGCTTTGAAGTGGTCATCAGCATATGGCAGGCTGTTACCATAGCTGTTCAGAGTGTGTCATTTGAGAATTCCTCAACATAGATACCTGTGGGACTGGGAGCTTTAAACCAAAGGCCCCCAACCTTTTGGTCACCAGGGACCGGTTGTGTGGAGAAAGATTTTTCTGTGGACCAGAAGGGGTGTGGTTTTGTGTGCTGACTGCATCCCGCGGATGGGGCTTCACTTGTTTGCATGGGCCAGTTACTGCTATGCCATGGCCCAGTGCCAGTCTACGGACCAGGGATTGGGGACCTCTACTTTTAAATGACAGTGTGTGTGTCATGCTACAATGATGCACACTATGTAAATTTGCATCAGTTGCACCCACAACTGCTTATGACATTTGTATCATTCTTGCAATAATTTTATGACATATCATCGAGGTGTGTGCTGCCTATGATCCTCAGAGTAATGCTCTTAGAACTGGCAGGATGCTGAGCAACAGGAGGGAAAGTGTGAGTGTAGGACCATTGTGAAAGGAGGAGCAAGGAGATGGCCTAAGAATACTATGCTTCTTGTTTTGCTTCATAGTTTTTCCCTTGCTCCATTTATTTGCCCCAACTATCCACTGGAAATCTAAAAATGGCTTTAATCCAATTTAAAGGGAACAAATCAGATGAATCAGAGAAACGGCAAGTCCTGTTTGAAGATGCTTGCACATTGGCAGAGAAACATGGTCTTCTGGCTGTACTGGAGACATCAGCCAAGGAGGCCCAAAATATTGATGAGGTTTTTATCTTGATGGCTAAGGAACTGATGGCTAGGAATACCTTACAACTTCATGGGGAGAATGGATCTTCACACAACATTCATCTGGACTCTAGGCCAGTGTTGGTTTCACAGACGGAGACATCCAACTGCTCATGTTGATCAAAGGCTACATATTCCGGTGCTCTCTTCCATTACAAGAATTTCTGTGTAGTCTCATTGTATCATCCTGATGCCATGCCATTGTTGCTGAATGTCATTCTTTGGAAATAGGAGGTTTCTTGTTTCCACTGGTCAGCAACAAGCTTCATGTGCACAAAATAGCACTGGATGGAAGACTTTTTTTGCCAGACATGAGCTCATACAGAAAAGATTGTCTGTGAATACTTCTGATAAGCCATTTGCTTCTATCAGTCTCTGGCTGCTTTACGCTGGTGGCTATGAAAAAAATGGTGGGTTTCTTGTACTGTATATATTATGTTTAGTTCAGGAATGATAGAATTGTTGGTAGCAATTGAATCAAATTATTGTGGGTAAATACTGAATCTTTTTTTAAAAAAAACACAACAGAAGTCTAAACAAGTACAAAACAAGTTCTGCAGGGATTTGCTACCTATCTAAGAAATGCCTCTGTCTAGTCAGTTTCCTATCTCAGATTACTTTAACAATGTCTGTTTAAATAGATGTTTAACAGGGCAATCTTGTTTAGTGTGTGTTTTGGCTTCCTTAACTGATTGACTTTGTGCAGTTCACGGATTACCAATGAATGATTGTGGTGGTCAAGTGAGTGGTCAAAGAGTGCACAGAGAATATTCTGTAGTGAAATTAAATGTTGATTTCAGTTATTTCATTGTTTTCCAACATGTGTAACAACTACTTAGAGATGGTTCCACAAAACAAGGCTTAGAATACAGAAATATACTGAAACTACAAGCATTAAACGTAGTGCATTTTTCAGTTACCATAAATATGATAAACTATATACTGTACTGTAGCTTTTTAAAATAATAGCAGTAGCTTTTAATATTTAATCATAATTTATTAGTATGTGTTCAGTAAGTCAATATAGCAACATTTCAAAATTACTGGAAGGCATTTGTCAATGTACAGCTTTGCAATAGCTTAGTGTTAAATTTTTTACTACGATTATGAGAAGGCTGGTCTCACTGGCCATGGTATTAATAATCAAAGAACTGAGTTCTCTTTTTTGGGGTGTTTGTGTTTCCTTTTACTTGCATTCCCAAACAAGGCATTTCTTCAGAAATAATTCTAAAGTTATTTCTTAAAGTAGAGAGACTGTGAGTTTTCTATTTGATTAAGTGTTTTTTGTGCTTGCCAACTTGGTAAAAAAGCATTGAGGGAAGAAATGAAATAATCACTAAATCAGCTCTCCAGATATACTAGGCATTCTGGGACTTGTAGTTCCAACACATCTGGAAGGTATGGGTTTGGGGAAGGCCTGCCTCTGTACAGTTTTGATGCTTTAATCTTTGGTTTAAAGTCAAATTTCTTTTCATTATACTCAGATTTACATTTTTATAATATAAGAAAATTTAGTATGTATTTATTGACATTTTATTTCCTATTATCCATGCCCAAGTTTGTTGCTGAATTGCCCTCTTTTAAAGAGAAAGGTTGGTTCTCTAACTAGCATTGAATAACTGTAACTATTACTGATATATATTTAAAAGCCTTTCCTTTTTACATGATTTTAAGGTAAAATGAAGATTCTAATAAATAAGGGACTTTTCCATCATTGCTGAAGTATGTATTGTTATGCGAATAAACTAGACAGAAGAAAGATCTGGCCCTAAAATAATAAAAGGTGAATGAGGAAGCAATGTCTTTAATGGCTATTTACATTAACAGAAGCATGGTAAAAGGCTAGAAGAAATCAGGTTTGGAACACATTAGTTATTACTGGGTCAATTCATCTTAATAGCTTACTAGGATCAAATCTTACACCGAGCACAAATACACCCATTAAACAAAGCATCTGATTCTTTCAGAGCTAATAAGGCTGAAGTCTCAGTGACAACTTGGAAGATCCATAGAAAAAATTAATAGTACTAATCTAATAATCCAGGCAGATTTATATGGTGGACTACCTTATATCACTACATTTATTATAGTGTTTAAATAGAAATTGAGGCTGATATCCACGTTGCTGCAAAATTCAGAAAATGCATTTTATCTTCCTGAATGGATTTTTTCCCATCCCAATGAAATCTCAAGAATACAGAATACCTGTTTTTGGTTTTTTTTTTGCTTTTTTATTTGGGAAAAGTGCTTCTTACAAAAGGCAGCTGCAAAGTAACACAGTCTTCAGCAACATATTTTGATTCCATTTAAAAGTGAAAGGAAATGCAATCTAAAAGGACATAAGCAGAACAATTGAAGGACAACCCAGCAGCATTAAATGTAATGAAAGTTAAAATTCCTTTCAAGAGAGGAGAGGAAAAGAGGGAGAAAGATTTTGATGACATCAGGAGTTCTTCCTAGGAGAACTGGTGCCTGCTTTTTCTATGAATAACGTAGTAGCATGCATGTTGTACAGCTATTAAGCCCACTCAGGTATTCTGCCAAGCAACAAGGATCCTTCTAAGAGAGGCAGGAATTTCATTATTTTAACTCTGATTATCACACTGTTCTACAACTTTGTAAAGATGAAGAGAACACAAAAACCCCAATAAGTGGATAATTTGGTCCAAATTCTGGCTAACAATATTCCTACGCCTGTGTGACTCAGATACACCCAATAGGAGTTAAAGGATGACTAGGAAGAGAATGGAGTGCTGGTGTCAGTAAGGAAGTGTCTACTCTATTAGTTGTTTTAAAGACCATTTCCACAGAATTTGCTGAGACCACAACATTCATTTCAAAATCCAGTTGAATGTTAAGATATCATGCACCAAAAGGTTTGTGTAAAGAAGGGGATGAGAGGATAGAGGAAAAGGGTTTAATACACACATATACCAAGTTGCCCAGCCCTTGGGATACAACTCTGTATTTTATTTGTATATACATACATAGAAAGTTCTCCTTTCACACACAAACACATTTGCCTTTCATGCCAAACAGTAAAAACCGGAACATTCGCACATGGTTCTGGTTACACAGTAGTAAATAGTAAATGTGCAAGTAAACAAGAGACCAAAACCACAAATGAACACATGTACACGAGGGGGGATTGGAATGGAGCTAAAGCCAGCCAAGAAAATATGTGCTGGCCTGAAATCTGAAGTAGGAAAATTGGTTTTCAGAGTCTCTTATTGTGGAACAAGGCAGTTGGCCAACCTCTGCCCATCCCCCCACCGTACAGCCAGTGTTCTCAAGTTTGTATCTGGGCTCTTAAAAGATGAGTGTGGAAGTCCTGTAAACATTTGAACCCTGGAACTGGGTGAATCCTGTCAGGAACACAGATATAAAGCAACAAGTCTAATCTAACTGTCTGACAGTTAAATTCATTTTTTACAAAAAAAACCCTAACGTTTTAAAGGTTTATTTCATGTCATTTGTTTTAACAGAAAAAGAAACACACTCCTAGGGCTTAGAAAGGGGAACAGGTTGGAGGGGAGGGAAAAGGAGACAGATTTTGGGGACCAGGGGGGAGGGGGGGAGTTATTACAACAACAGCGCCTGGAATTGATAGGCCTGCCTAGGAGAAAAACACAGGCACTGCCACAACACCACAGGAAAAAGAGCTGCTGCCCGGGAGGGGGGAAAAAATGGAGCAGACAGTCCAAAACACCACAAAGATGTGCTATAGGTCCAAATCATAATAGTCTTCCAGCTCATCATGAAACAAGTCCCATTCATCTTCGGAGTCTGTTAGGTCATCATCGCCTCCTGCCGCCAGCAACATGAGAAGCATTTCACCCAGCTCAAAGGTCACCACCTCATCTTCATCATTCTCAAAGGGATCGCTGCTCTCCCTCTCTTCAATGAATTCCCAGAACCGGTTTCTCCGCTGAGCCTACAAGTAGAGCAGAATTACTGGCCTCACACGAGCGCCATTACCCCAACAAACCCATTTCTCTGGTGTAGACGATTCCTACAGCTGGTGCTCCAATACTCCTTGTCCCTCAAACACTGAATAGAACTGGGAAAGCTTGGTATCTTTCGACTGAGGGGGATTATTTAGGGAAGGGGTCCTCAACCTTGGCAACTTGAAGACTTGTGGACTTCAACTCCCAGAATTCCTCAGCCAGCTTTGCTGGCTGAGGAATTCTAGGAGTTGAAGTCCACAAGTCTTCAAGTTGCTAAGGCTGGGGACCCCTGATTAGGGTGTGAAGATTGCCTCTCTAATGCTATCAGTGTCTGAAAGTCAAAGAAAATCTCTGCAGATACCCATGCAAGAAATTAGGATCATAAAAATATAACCATGATCCTGACATTTTTGTAACCTTTTTTATCGGTTGGGCAGAGATTTTGCATACTTGCATGCAAGGTGTACTTCTGTGTCAAAGGTGAAGCCTGAAAACAGACAAACACAGTAACACTGTAACAAGCCTGCAAATTGCAATCTACCTAACAGGAGGTACCTTTGGATCTGTTTTCAACCGTTTCAAGAAACATCAAACAAGAGATGATGGAAGGGGATAATCAAGTCCTTAGCTGACCACAATGCAGACCTAAGAGGTTGCAGTCTTATGGGTGGGCTACAGTCAGGTCTTCTTACTTTCTTACTAATTTAGAGTTGGTGGGAAGACTCTCTTGCTAATCTTGATACAATTGCTTTCAAGGGAGGACTACGTGATCCTTCTTAAAATAAAATAAAAATATTAAAGCTACATTGTTAGCCACCATTTTATAATTAAGGGGGACTAGATACATTATTTTATGTAGCACTAAACTAACATTTATGTAGAATGCATATTTCACAATAATCATCAACTATTCTTTCAAGTCAGCCTTTCAAGTCAAGTCAAGTCATTCAACATAAAAATATAGTATTGGCACTGCTCTGATTTGGCTGTTACATATAAACATGCCCATTACATGATCCTGGACTTTAGGCTGATTACCTCTTCATGATTAAAAACGGTCAAAAAAAGGGTGCAAGAAAAAAAATCACAAGAGGTTATGAAGTTTTTGCTTCACAAAGTTATTCGTTTGATGCCCCCTCCCCATCCTGTACTTCAAAATAGTTTTTATTCAGCTATCTTCAAAAGCCTAATTCAAAACTTTTCTATCTGCAAAGGAAAAAAAAATCAACAAAGCAGTGGGACTTACTCTGTATCTACTTGAAGTTCCCACTTTCTGCCTTTGGGGCTCCTCTCGACGGCCATCAGGATATGCGTGTTTGTAAAAACAGTTCCCTCCAAATGGGCAGCTCCCACGGCCTTCATCAAAATACCTGCATGGCTTGTTGCTGGAAAGGAAAATATCGCAACCCTTACTCACAGCATAGCCAATCAGATTTCAGTACTGTATTTGCTTTATAAGCCAGGTGACTTTTTCTTTAAAAAGAAAGACTGCTTGTTGCGGAAACCATGTTAAATTAACATACCTAACACAGTGGATTATGTGGATGTGCATACTGAAAAGGTGTGCGTATGGATAGGTGCATGCAGAGGAAACACTCCAGAATAAAATGTGCTATTATTTATGGCTAAATTGTAACCAAGTGAATAAGGGAACAGCACATGAGGCTATTTGGCACAAAGGTTACTTGTGTACACAGCATGCATCTGCTCATGGTTAAAGATGCATCTCATAGGGTGGGGTGGGAAGGAGGCATGAGAGGACTTCAGGTAACACTTTTCTCCATGTACGCGCTTAACCTCTGCAGTCAAATTCGGTTCGAGGCTGCAATGCTCATACCTCATTGCCTCCTTGTATTTCTGAATGAGTTTCTGCTTCTCTTCCTTCTCCTCCACCCAGTACTCACTTGGAATGACAAAGTTAGATGTGATCCGACATTCTGGGCAGGACCTGGGAAACGAACAGACTGCACTGCAAAATTCTACATGACAGGGGCGCCATTCTCAGTACAGACATACAACCACCTTTACAAGCAGTCTATCGTATCTCTGTCCAGTCTATTGCATTTCTTAAACAATTTAAAACTCTCCCCCCCACACACCCCTGCAAAAAAAACCCCAACCCAAGGCATTTATTGAGGTTTTCAAAGAACATGAAGGGGAAAAACATTTCACACACAGACTCATTTTTCTTTAGATATAAATAAATTTATTTTTGTAACTTAGTTTTCTTGGATGTCCATATTGGTTTGGTTTTGTTTTTCCAAGCAGATTTTAAAAAGGAATGGGCCACTGGCTCAGTAATGAACGAGAAAAGACTTAAGAAACACGTTTGGAGTTTCTGTCTCTTGCACCATTTGAACCCAAGTGATTTTGTACAGCAACCAACAGAACAGCAGGTTGCTTCCATTTAACAACAACAAAAAGTATGACTTAACATTCAAACTCAGTGGACCTTGCTGACCAGTCAAGAGTACTGAGGTCAGAAAATAGATCCAAAAAACCCTCAATGCTGAATGGTAACATTACTTATGTATTAAATGCAGTCTTGGGATGAAAGAGGGACGAAGTTGCCAGTTCACACAAAATACTAATTCTCCCCAAGAAACAAAGCACAACGGACATGGGGAAGTGCCTCACTTTATGATCTTGCTCTCAAATTGTTTAGCACTCCTCCACTTGCGAATGCACTTGAGACAGTAAGTATGATTGCAGTTGGATAGAATCCCAAATCGACGCTCGCTGGGATTGGCTTTTTCATATACCACCTCCATGCAGATTCCACACACCATGTCTTTACTACGCTGAACTGCAAAGGAGAGCTCCATGTCCTTCTCATGCGCTTCGATGCAAGACTGTGAAGGAAAGGAGAGGAAACTGACACTATCTGATCATAAAGTCAAATTTGGAGAAAAATCATCATGAAAGCATTTGAGAGGTCTACAACTTCTACAATGCTCTTCTCTGTCGCTAAGCAACTTCAAAAGTCATTTTTCCTTAAGTATTTCAGATTATAAAGTGCCCTGGACATGGAAAGAGTGACAATCCAGAGCACCTTATCTTTGGGGGTTTTTTTTAGGTTTTTAGATTTTTTTTTAGTTCTCCTGAAGAAAGAACTAAATACTGAAATAAAATACAGTTTTACTATAAGTTGCTTATTTTTCAGTAGAAACATGACTGGTAATATATAAAATACATGTAACATAACAATTCCCTCGCATACCTATTTACAATTTAGTTTTCACAATTGTAAATGTGAAAAATGGCAACAGGTAGCCAAACTATCTCATATTCATATTTATTCCTTTATCCCTCCAAATCAATGGAAATGACACATATCCACCTAATTGCTGTGATTAAACTGAAACTATGCATCCTGGATACAAGAATATTGTATCTTTCTTTTGTGTTGTGTCTTCCATATGATAAGGTTTGGGATAGTGATTGACTTTAATATAAATCTCACTTTGTTTTCATTTGCAGCCCAGTTCTATAAAAGGTATAATCATGTATTTCATCTCTCTAGGTCTGAACTATTTTTTAAAAAATATATGAATTAACCTGTACTGGAGAATCACATTTAACATTCACTGACCATAATAATGTGATGACATACGGTTAAGGAGAAACTGGATAAAATCTAGAAGCTGGATAAAATAAATTATTACCACATTTCAGAAGGATATTCAAAATCATATCATTTCTCACAAGCATTTATTCTTGATATGCTTTGTTTGTAGTTCTTCCATTTATTTATTTTTTAAAAATTTGGTCCTGCCTATTATCATTGAAATTCACTTTATATAAGTTTCTCACTAAAATTTAAAATGCAGTAATGATATACACAGTCACTTGGAAAGAGTTTTGCATATTTTAAAGTCTGTAAACTTAAAATACACATTTTCCCAATTATTGCTTCAATGTATTTCAAAGGGGAAACATAGCCTTATGTATCCCATACAGATGACAGGTTATGAAAATATTTTATTTTCTAAGAATCTATCTTAGAAAGCAATATATCAGCAAGTAGTTTATCTCACCTCCTCAAAGGAACAATTAGGAAAGCGAGAATTATCAAATGCAGAAACCATCTTGCTGTATGGCTATTCTGGATCAGATGGTTTATCTGGAAACCTTTCAGTTGGATTCAGGGCTGCATGCAGCACAGAAGCAACTTTAACCACTCTGCAACAGACCTAAAGAGTGCTTTTCTCTTGGTCCTGTTGGAACTCTTAATATTTTTTATTTTATTTTTATTTTAATCTCCGAAGACTCAGGGCGGCTTACAATTTAAGCACAAACCAATGTGCTTAGCAATAGCCTTCATTCTATGTATATGCCTGCTTATTAGGGCTTTCGCGCCCCCCCAAGCGGCATTATTACAAAGTCAGCTTATTGCCCCCAACAATCTGGGTCCTCATTTTACCTACCTCTGAAGGATGGAGGGCTGAGTCAACATTGAGCCTGGTGGGATGCGAACCTGCACTAATTGCAGGCAGCTGGTGTTACTTAAGGAGACATTAGCCCACTGCTCCACCAAGGCTCTTAATAGCATTTAATCTCATTGACCATAGCATCCTTTTGGATCTTCTCTGAGGACTGGCAACTAGGAGCACAGTTTGGCAGCAGTTCTTCTTCTGCCTTAGTAGCTAAGTCCATTTTTTTTTTGAAAGACAGATCAAGCCTTTGGCATTTCACTGCAGGACACCCTAGGACTGTCCTTCTCCCCCATCTTGCTTAATATTTATCTAAAGTTATTGGGAAATACAATCCATTGGTTTGTGGTTTCATATCGTCAATATACTGATGGTACTCAAACTTACCCCAGTCTATGGGCAGACTAGGACTGAATCCTGGGAGACAGAGATACTATAAGTACAGAAAGATTTGGGACCCATGGATATTGTTCTTGACAGGGTGTATTCCCAAAAGAGCAGGCACAGGACCAATCACTCCTACTATTGCAGCAGGTGGCTGCTATGAGCAGTGGTGGTGCAGTGGTTAGAATGTAGTATTGCAAGCTAATTCTGCTGATTGCCAGGAGTTTGATCCTGACCGGCTCAAGGTTGACTCAGCCTTCCATCCTTCCAAGGTCAGTAAAATAAGGACCCAGATTGTTGGGCGCAATCTGCTGATTCTGTAAACCGCTTAGAAAGGGCTGTAAAGCATTATGAAGCGGTATATAAGTCTAAATGCTACGGCTATTGTTATGACCAGAAGGGCCTTTGATCAGCTTTGTCTGACCTTCCAGGTATGATCTAAATCAGAATGCACTGATAGCAGAACAGTTTGCTTTACATGGGGTTCTTGTTGAGGAAGATCCATAAACTGCCACTGGCAGTCCTTTTGCTAACCTGCATTAGCAAGTTTAGTCGAATGATCCCTATCCTTCAGGGAGACAGTACTAGGTGCCAGTAGGTTTCCAGATCGGATGCAAGAGTGCTAGTTATTATGTCTTAGTCGCTTTGTTACCTTTGGTACTGTTTTCTTTAGGTAGAATTTCCCTATCTATTGGGTCCAACTAAGAAGAGATGCTCTGGGGGAAGCGAGGGGATGGAGACTTGGGAGTTGACTTATTTTGCAATAGCCTTCTTACTATAAAACAACTAGCTGTAGAACAACCCAATGTCAGATTAGGTCCAATTCACATTACAGCATATTGGATTAGATTGAATTGGGGGACACCTTTTCAAGGCACAGAGCAGTATCACCCTGCTTTAGTTTTCTTTGCGCTGGCCCCAGTTAACCCTAAAGCAGACATGTCAAACACAAGGCCTGGGGGCCGGATCCGGCCCGCGAAGTGGTTTCATGTGGCCCGCGAAGCCATCCTGGAAACAGTGAGGGAATGGCCCCCACTGCCTTGGCCCTGGCCCAGAGACCCTCAGATCTGTCCCACTCCTGCCCAGGCCCCCATAGGCACCCTTGATGCAAACGATGTAGAGCTGGCCATGCCCACCCAGTAGTCCATACGCACTCCAGCCACGCCCACCCTGGCCACACCCACCCTCCCCCCTGAGGGCAACCGCAATGCTGATGCGGCCCGCAATGAAATTGAGTTTGACACCCCTGCCCTAAAGAATTCTGCCCAAACTCTGCACAGCAACACACCCAGGCCATCAGTCACTTGCTTGGACCTATGATAAGAAAGATTTAGAACACAGAATAAAACATAGAATAATAGAGTTGGAAGGGACCCTGGAGGTCTTCTAGTCCAACTCCCTGCTCAAGCAGGAGACCCTGTACCACTTCAGACAAATGGTTGTCCAATCTCTTTTTGAACGCCTTCAGGTGATGGAGCCCCCACCACTTCTAAAGGTAAGCTATTCCATTAGTTGATAGCTCTCACTGTTAGGAAATTTCTCCTTAGTTCTAGGTTGCTTTTCTCCTTGGTTATTTTCCATCCACTGTTTCTTGTTCTTTTGGTGCTTTGGAAAATAGTTTGACCCCCTTGTTTTCGTAGAAGCCTCTCAAACACTGCAACAGTGCTATCATGTTCCCATACGTCCTTCTTTTCATTAGATTAAATGTACGCAATTCCTTTAACCGTTCTTAGTACGTTTTAGCCTTCATTCCCCCCCCCTCATCATTTTCCTGCTCTTCTCTGGACCTGAGAAACCTTTTGCAATAATTCAAAAGTTTCTACGGTTTTTGTTAGCCAACTAGTTATTTCACTTATTTTTCCCACTTACCTTTATATGTAATGATCTCTGTGCAGCATCAGCGGGATGGAGGACTTGCAAGCCGCACATGTCGCAAATATCCCCATGAATATATACGCAGTTTTCTCCATAACGGCATTCTCCTACTGCAGCATAGGGACATAGTTGTTTCTTCATCTCTAAGCTGGTTTGCTGTTTTTCATATTCCTCTTCAATTACCATTCCCTGCAGAGGAGTTTCAGTGCAGGAAGGAGCAGCTGGAGCAATCAGAATGAAGAAACAGAGCATTTGATTCTTGAATGGTAAAGCCTGAGTAGCCTTTTTTTTTAAAAAAAATGTAATCATACAAATTATTTTAAGGAAAATAGCTACAGGTTAGTCCTCTATCACGCTTTCTTGTTTTCCACCCAAAAACATGCCATCTTAAAAGAGTTATTTGAAACAACATGAAACATCTTTTTTAATGTATTTCAAAAACATAAAGGACATGAAAACATACTTATTTAGTTCTGTGGTCCATTCCAAGTGAAACATTTAAGAAGGTACATACTGCACTGCATGTGAAAAGCATGGAGATATGCTAATGTGCAGATTTTGCATTTGTACAGACTGACATGTAGAACCACCACCTTTTAAATATTTAGCCAACTACAGTTGCAAGAAAAAGTATGTGAACCCTTTGGGATTACGTGGAGTTTTGCATGAATTGGCCATAAAATGCGCTCTAAACGTCATGTAAGTCACAAGAATAGAAAAACACAGTCTGCTTAAAATAATACTACACAAACATTAGCTGTTGTCATGTTTTAATTGAACATAAGATGGAAACATTCACAGTGCTGGGTGGAAAAACTATGTTAACCCCTAGCCTAATGACTTCTCCAAGAGTGGACAAATATCAACAATCTCAAGGTTACAAGTCCATCTCCAGAGATCTAGATTTGCCTTTGTCCACAGTGCGCAACATTATCAAGAAGTTTGCAACCCATGGCACTGTAGCAAATCTCCCTGGTCGTGGACAGAAGAGAAAAATTGATGAAAGGTTGCAATGCAGGATAGTCCAGATGGTGGATAAGCAGCCCCAAACAAGTTCCAAAGGAATGCAAGCTGTCCTGCAGGCTCAGGGAGCATCAGTGTCAGCGCAAACTATCCGTCAACATTTAAATGAAATGAAACACTATGGCAGGAGACCCAGGAGGATCCCACTGCTGACACAGAGACATAAAAAGCAAGATTACAGTTTGCCAAAATGTATTTGAGCAAGCCAAAATCCTTCTGGGAAAACGTCTTGTGGACAGATGAGACCAAGATAGAGCTTTTTGGTAAAGCACATCATTCTACTGTTTACCAAAAACGAAATGAGGCCTACAAAGAAAAGAATACAGTACCTACAGTGAAACATGGTGGAGGTTCAATGATGTTTTGGGGTTGTTTTGCTGCCTCTGGCACTGGGTGCCTTGAATGTGTGCAAGGCATCATGAAATCTGAGGATTACCAAAGGATTTTGGGTCGCACTGTAGAGCCCAGTGTCAGAAAGCTGGGTTTGCGTCCGAGATCTTGGGTCTTCCAGCAGCACAATGACCCCAAACATACGTCAAAAAGCACCCAGAAATGGATGGCAAGAAAGCGCTGGAGAGTTCTGAAGTGGCCAGCAATGAGTCCAGACCTGAATCCCATTGAACACCTGTGGAGAGATCTTAAAATTGCTGTTGGGAAAAGGTGCCCTTCCAATAAGAGAGACCTGGAGCAGTTTGCAAAGGAAGAGTGGTCCAAAATTCTGGGTGAGAGGTGTAAGAAGCTTATTGATGGTTATAGGAAGCGACTGATTTCAGTTATTTTTTCCAAAGGGTGTGCAACCAAATATTAACTTAAGGGTGCCAATAATTTTGTCCAGCCCATTTTTGGAGTTTTGTTTGACATTATGTCCAATTTGCTTTTTTTCCTCCCTTTTTTGTTGTGTTCCAATACACACAAAGGAATAAACCTGTGTATAGCAAAACATGTGTTCCTGCAATACTTTTCTGTGAGAAATACTTGATTTTCTGGAAAAAAATTCTGGGGTGCCAACAATTTCGGCCATGACTGTAGTTCACAACATGCATGTTTGTGTTATTTGGTTGTGTCCAGGACTTGAGTAGTAATATGTAACAAATTATGGCTATGTTCCTTCCTAAACATGTCATTAGAGAAGTAAACATATTATTAGAGAAGTGCTGACAACTGGAAGTTATATACAGGGCAGTAAAGAGAGTTATTAATCAACAGCTTGATTGGACTAAAGAAATTACTTGAACAAAGGCCATTCAACAAGATTTACACACCAAAAAAAAAGCTTAGTCATAAGAAGCAAGCTGAACAATTTAGGCCATGTGCTCTTATTAGAATATCTGATTAATACCATAATCATCTGAACAACATAAATGTAAAACACATAGTCCTCAACCTTCTAAGACAATTGGGATTGGATTTTGAACTTGTCAGACCCAATTTGATGATCATTTTTACCATTGGTTTAAGTCAAGTCACATGGACATACAATAAGTACAAATCCATCTCAACCAATGATATATACACCCAGATTTTTTTTGTCTGAAACTGGCAAAAAACCTCACAAATTATGATCACATGAGTGTGGGATGATGCAACTGGTTTTAATTGTACCAATTCCAAGTGCCCAAATTGCAATCACATGATTGCAGGGATTAGTCGACAGTTGTAACTTCAAATCTGGGTTATAACTGACGTTTTCAGAGACTGTTGTTGAATTCAAGCCATCATTAAGCTAACAGTTATAAACCAAGGACCACCTGTACTGAAAGTTTAAAATAACATGAAAAACAATCACAGCTAGGTTTAAGAGCCATGGTGGCGCAGTGGTTAGAATGCAGTATTGCAGGCTAATTCTGCTGACTGCCAGCAGTTTGGCAGTTGGATTTTCACCAGCTCAGCCTTTCATCCTTCGAGGTCAGTAAAATGAGGACCCAGATTGTTGAGGGCAATATGCTGACTCTGTAAACCACTTAAAGAGGGCTGTAAAGTCTAAGTGCTATTGCTTTTGCTATATATGTGGCCAAAAATCCAAAAGTTACACCTGAATGGTGAAAAATTATTAGAACCAACTAAAATATTTGGAATAATACAAAGTGCAAGCTTGTGTGTTTGCTAGATTTTTAATTAAGCAAAGCACTACAAAAATTGGGCATAGGGAAGAATCAAAGAAGCCTAATCATCAGAACTGATATTTTAAGTTTGAAGTACAAATGAATAATTCTGCATTTGCTCCATAAATTCTATCAGATATTGCTGGTATCAGATTACACTTAATCCTCAGAGGAGAAGAAATGGTGGTTTGCTGAGGTTCTATAGATAAAAAGGCATTATGGTTCCAGTCCCTGTGATCCTCAGAGACTACAATGTTTTTCACTTCACACATAAAAAGTACCAACTTCAGTTTGAAAAAGAACACCTATCACTTGGATAAGGAAAATATTCCTAACGGAAGAAGGGATAAATTCTTGGAGAAATTTGTATTCTCTATATAACTCTAAACTATAGAAAGGCAAATAATACAGAAAGGCAAATGTCTGCTAGCTGATAAAATCTGGAGACTGCAACACTATTTTCCATATATAACTTCTTCTTGCTGCCTACACTCATTTGTTATTATATTAGGTATATTTTTTTTAGGTTACTGAGTTCAGTGGACTTTCCTTCAATGAATATGCAATTTAAAGGTCCCCCTAGAATGTTTGGCACCTTCAGACCACAACAGATGGCTGGCTAATTGTGCTGAACTAAAAGGACCATAGGGAGGCACTGCCCTCACTGGCACGATTGGGAAGGAACCCATAAGTCAGTGTGTGATTTATTACAAGGCAGCTTATAACACAAAGCGGAACAACTGTTCAAATGAATACCGCTCTTGCTTAGATACTCAGTCTAGGGAGACACACAAAAAGATGCCATGATTGGCAATGAACATTTATTTCTATTACAATGAATCAACTTACCACGACCAAAATACGGCTGCCCAGGAATAAACTCCACAGCATTCACCCAATCTTCAGCCCCAGCTCCTGCAGCTGCCAGCTCTTTGTCTTCAGTCTCACCGCTGCTCACTTCAAGTGTTCCAGGAGACGGGGTCACATCCGTTGAGGCCGAAGGATAGTTTTTTGCAACTGGACTCACAGTAGTCGTTTCATCTCTTTTCAATGGCTTGGTATGTTCATATCTGATAAGGACCAAAGACAGAAATTGCAAAAATAATGCTGTGTGAATTCCAGTTAAAAGAAATTGCTTCAAAGAATCAGAAATGCATTATATAGAAGGGGGATGAGAAAGAGAGTTCATTAAAATACTTGAAGTGGTCTTAAATAATTATTGGACAATGTGTTTTGAAGTGACTTGTTAAGCTTCACCGAGATAAATATTTTCTCTAGCGCTCTGTACCGCTGGAAGAGCCACCAGATGGTAACTGCCCTTGAGGGAAAAATATGTGAACGATACAATCCACTTATCAACTTTTTTGATCAGTAAGAGAAAGCAATTATTGGGAAATCAAAATCTGTTCTAAAAGGTCTCTAAAGCAGATTTTGAAGGTCAGTGAGAGAAAATGAATCTGCATTCCCATCATATTTGTGGACTTCCACTCATTACTGTACCAAATTCTACCCTAGGAATTCTCTTCCTTCTCTGCTTCCAATTATTTCATCTTAAGTACATTTCTGCATTGTGTTTTGATATATTTTTTTACATCACAAAAACAGGAGGAAGAAATTTGCACGCATATAAGAGTACTATATATCATTCTTCCTGAGCCCCTTTGCGATGACTGCATTTGCATTAAAGAATATATACTTTATTACTCTACATGTAGACTGTTCACCAATCGATTATTTGAAAACAAATATGGTTGTTGAATTAGACATGTGAACTTTTGAGAGATAGTCAATTTTCTCTGTCTTGTTGATCTCCACATATTTGGCACCCCGGAGCATCGTTTACATTTGTGGAAGATGTGGGTTAGAGTGACTTTACAGAGGCATCCCAGATGGAAGGTATCAGGTTAGACAAAGCTAGCATGAAATAGGGCATAGCAGTAAAATATTAATTTTGTTGTGATCCTGCTTCCTACATGACTCCTATAAAAGTTTTGTGCTGTACAGAAAACAGCAATTAGAAGGCAATTATAAACACAGTAGTCTCACTTTAACATCATATTTCCAAGTTCAGTTTATGATTAAAATTCTACTTAACAGTCTTTTTCTCAGTATTTGCACAAGCTTCTGTAGAATATAAAATGTATCTGTATAACACACTACATAAGATTCTCAGTGATGGGAAACCATTTGATTGTAGCACCACAAATCACAATCCCATTCTTTGCTTATTAGTACAGTAGTATTGCTGCTCCCACTATACTGAGTAATCTACTACATCAGCATTGGTGGTAACACCTGAGATGGGTAATGTGCAACTTCCATGATCAGGCTTACCCATAGTTTATCACATTCATTGAACTAAAACTTGTTCATTTCTTTTAAAAGCCACTGCGGATGAATAGCCATAAATAGCAGGAATTTGCTCCTTGTTAACACATAGAACATACAGGTGGATTTCTATACCTGCAACGATCTCCATAAGCACAGCATCCTCGCTGAAAATACCTACACACCATGCCAGAGTGAGTAGTGTAGAGATCATGGGAATAACGGCAGTTGTCCCCTTCCTTGCAAACACCATGCATGAAATATCTGAAAGACATAAATTTGTAAATATGGCTGAACCAGAAAGATTATTATGTAGTTTTAATGGAATTCCATCATGCCTGAGGAAAACAAATTGCAAACATTCCTGAATAATAACCCTAATGTTCTGGAGTGCTGAACTCAACATTTTAGTCATTATAGGCCAGGGGTGGCGAACCTATGGCACTCATGCCACAGGCGGCACGTGGAGCCATCCCTGGGAGCATGCGCACCATCACCCAAGAGCGAGGCAGGGCCAGGCTGCCCTGCATGCTCTCCACGTGCTCCTGCGCTCTTGCTCTCTCTATCTCTGCACTGAGAGTCAGGGAGTAGCTGCAAGAGCTGGGCGGATCCAGGCTGGATAGTGGAGGCAGCTGCAGCACGAGTCCAGGTAAGCCTCTGGAGCAATTTCGCGCCCCCCCCCCCCGCCGATCATTATACGATGCTCCAGCGGCCCAATCCGGGCATTGGAGGCCTGCAAAATGCTTCTGCTGCCCAGATCTAGGGCTGCAGAGTGATTTTGCTCCCCACCCCCAGCCAATTTTGCAGGCCTCCGACACCCAGATCAGGTTGCTGGAGCATTGCTCACTTATGCACCCAGCGATGCATAAGTGGGTTTCGGGTTGCAGTTTGGGCACTCGGTCTCAAAAAGGTTCGCCACCACTGTTATAGGCTCTAGTATTGATAATTAGTGTATCACGGATTTTTAACGACATTTTACAGCCACCTAAACCAAGGGCCACTACTGCAGCCTGTGGCTGAAAATTGCATAAACACATACAGGAATCATGTGAACATGATTTCCAATGTTCCTTGCTAGCTTTCCACAAGCAAAGTCAACTGGGAAACCAGCAGGAAGTTGCAAGCTGCTTCTTCTCTCACTGCTTTTTCACCTGCCTGCACTTAACAGTGCACCGACAGGATTCTCCTGCCTGTAGAATTGCCTGTGCTCTACAGTTCCTGCCTGGAACTGCTGGAATTGCCATTGCTAAGTAATGAGTGTGAATGATATCACAGTTTACAACCATTTAGTGATAGAAATTCTAGTCTCAGTTGCTGTTGTAACTCAAGGGCTACCTGTAGTTTAAGACACAGACATTCTGCCCTAGAGTAGGATTTATATTTATCTGAGTAAAATGCATGCCTTTTTGTTGCAGGATTCATATTGTAAAAAGGCAGCAAGGCAGCAATTAATTCAAACTTTGAAAATTATTTTCCAAGAAAATTATACAAACTAAAGATAAGAAAGAATAAGGTGGGATGGCGCGCAGAATTAAAAAGAAAGTGTGTAAACCAGATGAGTACGGTCAAATTTTTAAAAAGTATCACAATAGGCAATTATCTTTATTCAGAAATTAACAATTTAATAGCAAAATATAACAGGGTTAGGGTTCCTTCCCAACCAGCTTCCAACAGGCAAAGTCAATTGGAGAAGCCAGATACACTTAACGACTGTGGCAAAAAGGTCATAAAATTGGTCATGGTCACATGATGACTTAACAACCACATTGTTTAGTGATGGAGGTTCCAGTCCCAACTATGTTTCTAAGTCAAAGACTAAATAAAGTGAGATGATTGAGACAAATAAAATCTCTCACATTATTTTTGCAAAGCAATGACAAATATAATAAAAATTCTAGAATGGCAACAAATACATTTTCTATCAGTTGAGCATCTTTGTCAAAACTAATAGTTGAGCATCTTTGTCAAAACTAAAACCTGGCTCTTCGAGCTCTCTGGCCCAGGCTGAGAATTTTTAACTGGGGTTTTTATTTTAAGGGATAATTTAATCTTTTTAATTGTTTTTTAACTTTTGTATTTTGTATTGCTGATTTTAAATTCCCTGTAAACCGCCCTGAGTCCTTCGGGAAAGGGCGGTATATAAATCTAATAAAATTAAAATTAAATTAAATTAATATAACTGTTGTGTAGAACATGACCATAGATATAGAGTTGCTCATGTGTCTTGAGTGGATGTGGGAAGCATGTAAGAATGCAAGGTGATGCAGTGCAATGCAACCTAACTGGCACAAAAATGCCATTGGTTGATCTAGATTTGCGCTTACAACTGTGACTCAACTTCCACTATGGCAAAAATGGCCATAAAATCAAGTCTGACCATGGGATGACTTATGAACACGACAACTTATGACAGAAATTCCAGAACCAATTGTGTCTGTAAGTTGAGGACTGCCTAAGCATTGTGCGTGATCTTTTGTGCTCGGGAATGGGGAGAATGCTGGAACTGGATGTTGCCTAATTTTATATTTATTTATTAAATTTATAGAACACCCATCTTACTCTGAAAAGTGACTCTATTAGAAAACACCCCTTTTTTAGAACTCTTGACCAGTAAGAAAAACTATGGTAGTCTCATTATAACAGTAATAATGGGAAATCAAAAAATTCTATTTAGTATCAAATTGTCTGCATTTCCTTTTCTATGTAGAAAATAATCTACATTGAAAAAACCGCTGTGACATATGTATTCCAGAGGCAGGCAGAGGTGTGGAATATCCAACACTTACAGAATATTCTCTCAAGACAGCCTCCCATAATGCTATGTTTTTACTGAGGACATTCCATGATTTCAAAATGTTAAGATGTTTGAATTATGGGCCAGTTAAGAATTTAATATTTTTCGTATTATGCTACTTATTTTTATAGTTCGCAGCTTATGGGTGCTTTAGATGAGCAGTTCATCCAGACCAGAGAACTTGTTAGTAAGTGAACAGAATCAATCAGTCAAGTTCATATCTACATAGTCTGGTTCTTGTTTTTTACTCTTCTGGCAATTTTGCCCTTCCACCCTAAACTGTAATTTGTATGCTTTTAAACGCAGATTTGCATTTTATTAAAGTCATTCATGTCATGTGAGTCTGTCTTAACAGTCACCATTATTTTGTTAAAATATAGCTATTTGCAAAATCAGTAAATGAAAAGCTAATAGCAATGAATATATTACTATTTTAATCCAGCCAAAAAAGGAAACCATGGAATAGCACAGATGTGCAAAATATTTCAAGCTTGACATACCTTCTCCCAAATTTATCAGAGGCACTTTGACACATCCAATCCTATATTTGAGCTTGAAATATTTCTACTAAGATTGAACAGTATTGGAATACTTGTTAGGTTGAAACAGCATATCTTGAATTTAAAATATGTCAGACAGCTGTACACAGCAGTGTCAATATTATATAATAGAAAATAAGTACAGATTCAGTCCCTAAAGATCTGTTGACTTAACTTCCCAAGTGTGAAAAATACTCATTTTTTAAAAAAAGCTACATATCTTAAAGAATAGCAGTACCCAATTTTTGCAGCTTGGTGGCCCAGTGGGGAGAGGGGAGACGAGAACTGGGCCGTGCAAGTGGTGGGGTGGCGTGCACACAAGCACAGCTTGACTTGCGCAAGTTGAGCTGCACCACTGTGTGTGCATGCGCACAGGCCCCCCGCTCGCGTGGCCTAGTCGTGAATAGGCCACGGCCCTGTTATAGAATGCTGAAAAGTCTTCTTAGTTAAAGAGGTGGAAAAACTATGAAATCCAGAAATACCCTCTATTTTCATGCAGCAAAACAAATTTTGCCATCAGTTAAAAATATATTTTTCTCAAAACAGTAAGTCTCTTCCTAAAGGCAGATGTTACAGCACTTTCTTCAACACTCCTGAATGTACTGGCATCCTTAAATATCTAACTGCAATTTGAAGAAATTAACAAAGAGCTAAATTTGAGACAGAATTTTAATATATCAATTTTAATGTATACTTCACTGTTGTCAATGTTGCCCAAAGAGTCATTTAATTGCATACCTAAAATTAACCAATTAGAGCAGGGGTGTCAAACTGCTGGCCCGTAGGCCGGATGTGTCATGCAGAAGCCATGCCCACCCTATTGCCGGCAATGGCAAAACAGTCTTGATATGTCGCCCGACATCACGAGTTTGACATGTCTGAATTAGAGATAGTATCACCACGATTTAAATAAAAAATTTACAAAACAAATGAAAGGAAATGTAAAAAGATTCACTTCAGATTGCTAATCAAATGACACCTTAATCTGATGAGACTTAATGTAACTAAGAATTTATCTTTATGATTTCAGAATATCTCATTAAACTGCAATTCTTACAAGTTTATTGCAGAAATTTATATACTGCCTAATCAGTGCATGAAACACATAATCCCCTAAGGTTCAAAATATGCATCCTCTAAAATTCAAAATATGCCAGTTAAAACTTTTACAATAAATTTAAACCAGGTCCCTGGAAAAGTCAACAAAAAGCCATTCAAACACCACAATATTTCTAAATAAATAGGGCTTTATATATAAATACTAGCACATTAAATTTGAGTGGACCATCATTTAGCAAGTGATGAATCACTCATAAAAGTGTTATATTGTTAAAGTGGTTCTTACTCACCAGGAAGTGGGCAGCTACATTTTATACTAACTGAAGTTTCTACGCAGCCTTCAAAGGCATCCCCAGGCAGAACACACAATAGTTTGAGCTTGAAATAATCAAAGCCTGAGTCATTCCCAACAGAACTCAGTTCCATTGGAAATTTACTGAGTATTGTGTAATAAAATATATACATATCAAGAAATCAGACAAATTCCTCTGAGAGCTAGTTTACCTGCCTAGTATTGGGAATACAGCATCTACTGGAATACCTTTGTCGCTTACATGTGCACTCCTGAGATCATGATCCATATGCAGAATTTCTTACTACTTCTTTAGCAGTTGAATTGCTAGGAAAAATTCCATTAAGTTAGGATGCAATATTCCAAATATTCCATTAACCTAGGATGTTTTAAAGCCACTGCTTAATAGAATTGCATTGATCCTCTAAAAGGGAGAAAATGTGTTTCTTCCCTTAATTAAATCAATACGCTGACCATTGCTAAAAATGCATTTAGTACAGAACACCTAATGATTGCACCTTGATAGTATTTCACATATGGCTGTCAATAATAATAATAATGAAGAAGAAGAAGAAGAAGAAGAAGAAGAAGAAGAAGAAGAAGAAGAAGAAGAAGAAGAAGAAGAAGAAGAAGAAGAAGAAGAAGAAGAAGAAGAAGAAGAAGAAGGAGGAAGGGACCTTGGAGGTCATCTAGTCCAACCCCCTGCTCAGGCAGGAAACCCTATACCATTTCAGACAAATGGTTTTCCAATCTCTTCTTAAAAACTTCCAGTGTTGAGAGCATTCACAACTTCTGGAGGCAGGTTGTTCCACTGGTTAATTGTTCTAACTGTCAGGAAGTTTCTCCTTAGTTCTAGGTTGCTTCTCTCCTAAACTAGTTTCCATCCATTGCTTCTTGTCCTGCCTTCAGGTGCTTTGGAAAATAGCTTGCCTCCCTCTTCTTTGTGGCAGCCCCTGAGATATTGGAACACTGCTATCATGTCCCCCCTCGTCCTTCTCTTCATTAAACTAGACATACCTAATTCCAACAACAGTTCCTTATATGTTTTAGCCTCCAGTCCCCTAATCATCTTTGTTGCTCTTTGTACTCTTTCTAGAGTCTCAACATCTTTTTTACATCATGGTGACCAAAATTGGATGCAGTATTCCAAGTGTGGCCTTACCAAGGCATTGTAAAGTGGTATTAATACTTTTATTTAATTTATTTAATTTATTTAATTTAATTTCTATACTGCCCTTCTCCCGAAGGACTCACAACTCTCTGTTAATTCAACCTAGCATCTTGTTAGCTTTTTTGGCAGCTGCAGCACACTGCTGGCTCATATTTAGATGATCGTCCACTAGGATTCAGAGTTCCCTCTCACAGTTACTACCAGTACTATTCAGCCAAGTACCACCTGTGCATTTGGTTTTTCTTGCCTAAATGCAGAACCTTACTTTTTTCACCACTGAATTTCCTCCAGCAGTAACAAAATTTCTGGCTTGTCCACTGTTTATTAATATTTGAATTCAGAATATATACTGTATTATATAAATTTCATTAAAACCATTGTAAAATCACACCAGAAACATTTTCTACATTGTATAAAGGTAATTCAAACATTTATTTATTTATTTATTTGTTTTTATAAACCGCCCTTCTCCCGAGGGACTCAGGGCGGTGTACAGAATAAGATAGGCATACAGAATGAACCGTAATGAAAAACAAACACTAGTAAAATACAAACTGGGACCCCAATAAGAGCTATCAGGCCAGGCCGGACTGCTGGAACAGGTAAGTTTTTAATTCTCGCCGGAAGGTGCGGAGGTCGGGGGCCATCCGGATTTCGGTTGGCAAGCTGTTCCAGAGGGCTGGCGCACCCACTGAGAATGCCCTCCCCCTGGGGGCCACCAGCCGACATTCCTTGAGCGGTGGCACCCTGAGGAGGCCCTCTCTGTGGGAGCGCACAGGGCGGTGGGGCGCTGACATTGGCAGAAGGTGCTCCCGCAGGTAGTCCGGACCCATGCCATGTAGGGCTTTGTATGTCATTGTCAGCACCTTGAACTTCACACGGAAGGCAACTGGAAGCCAGTGCAGCGCACGGAGGAGAGGTGTGATATGGGAGTATCGGGAGGCTCCCAAGAGTGTCCGCGCCGCTGCACTTTGCACCAGTTGAAGCTTCCGAGTGGATCTCAAGGGCAGCCCCAAGTAGAGAGCGTTACAGTAGTCTAGGCGAGAGGTCACAAGCGCATGGGTGACTGTACGTAAGGCATCCAGGTCCAGATAAGGCCGTAATTGGCGAACTAGTCGAACCCGGGAGAAGGCCCCCTTGGTCACAGCTCCTATGTGATCTTCCAGGGAGAGCTGCGAGTCAAGGAGGACACCCAGGTTGCGGGCCCTATCAACAGGGGGTAGTAACTCGTCCCCGATGTTAAGGGATGGGATGTTCTGAGTATCCTGGCTAGCCGGTACGTACAGCCATTCAGTCTTGTCCGGGTTCAGTTGAAGCCTGTTCCTCCCCATCCATTCCCGGACCGCTTTCAGGCAGCGGGACATCACGTCGAGGGCATCACTGATGTTGTTTGGAGTTGAGATGAAAAGCTGGGTGTCATCAGCATACTGATGGTACCCTACTCCAAAGCTGCGAATGATCTCGCCCAGCGGTTTCATGTAGATGTTGAACAGGAGAGGCGAGAGGACCGACCCCTGAGGTACTCCGCAAGCGAGAGGCCTCGGGGTCGACCTCTGTCCTCCTGCCAACACCGACTGCGAGCGACCCTGGAGAAAGGAGGAGAACCAGCGCAGAACCGTGCCTCCCACTCCCAGTCCCCTGAGGCGTCGCAGCAAGATACCATGGTCGATGGTATCGAAAGCCGCCGAGAGGTCTAATAAGACTAGGACAGAGGAATGGCCCCTGTCCCGGGCTCTCCAGAGATCATTTATCAGAGCGACCAATGCCGTCTCCGTGCTGTACCCCGGCCTGAAGCCCGATTGGTACGGGTCTAGATAAACCGCTTCATCCAGGATCTGAGGGAGTTGGTGCGCCACCACGCTCTCAACAACCTTCGCAAGGAAGCGAAGATTGGAGACTGGACGAAAGTTATTCAATGAGGATGGGTCCAAGGTGGGCTTCTTGAGGAGAGGTCTCACCACCGCCTCCTTCAAGGCGGTGGGGAAGTGACCCTCACTCAGAGAAGCGGAGATGACCGCCAGGAACCAGCCTCGTGTCCCCTCTCGAGCTGCATATGCCAGCCATGAAGGGCACGGGTCCAGTAAGCATGTGGAGGAGCTCAGCCTCCTCATAATCCTGTCCACTTCCTTGGGAGTCACAGGATCAAATTCCTCCCAGGTGACGTCGACAAGACTGTCCATGCCTTGTTCTTCCAACTCAGCCCAGTTGGAGTCCAGGCCGGTTCGGATCCGAGCAATTTTATCCAGCAGATATTGACCGAATTCCTCGGCTCGGCCCTGCAAGGGTTCCTCCCTCACCTCTTGGTTCAGTAGGGAGCGAGTCACCCTGAACAAGGCAGCCGGGCGGTTATCTGCGGACGCGATGAGGGTGGAAAAGTAGTTGGATTTTGCCACCCTTATCGCAGCGAGATAAGACCTGGTGAGGCTTCTTAATCGCAATCGGTCGGATTCGGATCGACTGGATCTCCAATGGCTCTCTAGGCCCCGTCTCCGACGCTTCATTTCCCGGAGCTCCGCGGTGAACCATGGGGCTCGCTGGGATCTGCGCCGGGTCAGAGGCCGCATGGGTGCAACTCGGTCAAGAGCCTCCGTGGCTGCCTTCTCCCAGGCTTCCACTAAGGCATCTGCCGAGCTGTGAGCAGGGAGTGCATGTGCGTCCCCCAGCGCTGCCTGGAACCTATCAGGGTCCATTAGGCGCCTAGGGCGGTACCATCTGGTTGGCACCGTGCACCCACGGCGGGGGGTGGCAAAGGGGAAGTCTAGCCGCACGAGGTGATGATCGGTCCATGACAGGGGCATAACAGTCGTGGCACCCCCACCGATATCATCGCGCCACCGTCCAGACAAGAACACTAAGTCTGGGGTGTGGCCTCTCTCATGAGTCGGTCCAGAAATTATTTGCGACAGGTCCATGGCCGTCATGGAAGCCATGAACTCCCGAGCCAGATCGGACGATCCTCCCAGGGACGGTAGGTTAAAGTCGCCCAAGACCATGAGTCTTGGGAATTCAACCACCAACCCTGAGAGGACATCGAGTAGCTCAGGCAGGGCTGCTGCTGCACGATTAGGTGGTAGGTATGCTAGCAGCAGGCCCAACTGCGCTCCCGGGCCGTATCTCAGTAGGAGAGACTCACACCCGACCATCTGAGGGACGGTGATCTCTCGCGGGCTAAGAATAAATAAATAAATAAATAAATAATTCAAACATGATGGAAATGTGGAAAACATGAAGGGTCATTGTATTAACTAGAAAATTTTGAATTCAAATACACATAGAGATTCAAAAAATTTAAAGATTAATATTCAACTGAAACCAGAGGAGGTTTTTTTTTGTTGAGACTAGAACAGAATACAAAAAGCCTCCAGAAGATTGTTTTTGTACATAGTATCTGCAGTGAAATTATTAGATGCACAAAGATGAAACAATTGTGAAATACAATAAAGGAATGAAAATGACAGAATTTGCAGAGATGGCCAAATTGACATGCCTAAGAAAAAGACAACTACACTTAGTGATTTTACAGAATTTTTGCTGAAAACAGAAAAAATATACGGTAGTTTTGATATCAGAATAGGGAAAGGAACCATGATATAGCTATAGAAACAGATGGAATAAAATATAAATGCATTTATAACTGGTGTAAATAAGATCAGAAACTGCTCCTTTTATATATATTTTTTCTTTTCTTTTTCTTGTGCATTTACTCACCTATCAGTTTTCTTTACTTTTCTAATCTTTAATTTGTATTGTTTTTGCCCTCTAAAAATCTCTTCAAATAAAAATTAATTTTGAAATAGTAATAAACTTTTTCCTACTTCAGACTCATTATGTGAAGACGGTAGCTCCCTGGAAAAAGGCTCTAATTCTAAGAATGGTGGAAGGAAAGGAAGAGAAAAAAAAACAGCAGCAAGGTGGATGGAGTCAGTAGCAAAAATGATGAGTACGGTGAAAAGCTGAAAAGACCACCTTAAGCATAGATTATCAAGGACAAAAAATTTGCTATGTGGTCACTAGAAGTCAAGAATGACTTGATGACATATAATCAATTTTTTAAAAGGTTTTCAGCAGCACCTATCCCTTTGTGTTTATGCTCAACCACAAAGGAGTTGGGCATGAAGGGAATGTTGGGAGCTGTGAAGTGCGAGGTCTGAGTGAAATAAAGTGGGACACTAGCACTTAAAATGTATTACGTAGAGATGTGTCACTTAAACCCATCCTAGCCATCTATTTAAAAAATCTATCTACACAGTAAGCTATTTTCACACATTAGTACAATGAAATAATATGACGTGGTTTACCACTTCATGTATTACAAACAATTTGATTTGCAAAGGTTATCTATAAAAATAGTCACTGCCTAATTTGCAAACTTGCAATGGCAATCTCCAGGCATAAAAAAAGCTAGGCTTTCCTTTCATTGAATCACCACATTATGTCAAACTTGCTACATTATTATTAAGTTAAAATTCCTCTGTAGAAACAAGTATCAAAATAATTGTAGCAGTAATTAGTCTGGTATTTTAAAATACACAATACATCCAAGGGTGAAAGGCACTCCATTGTTTCTAATTTCTATTTAATTGAAACATTAACTTGGATTATGTGCTGCTTGCAGAGATTTCATTACTTTAATCTGATAATGCACATGTACATTTGCTGCTAGAAAATGACCTCAATAATATTCAGTAAAGCTCTTTTGTTAACAGATAAGTAACAGGGGAATAGACGTGCTTGGGAAGGGAGAAGTTAGAAATAGGATATGATGCTAGAGCAAATAATTTGTAATACACACTAATTATGAATATAAAACTGAAAAAATGTACCGGTAAATAGTTTTAATTATTTCCACCTCACAATCTTTGAAGATGGGCTTTCCCAACATCTTTCATATAGTGTTTGAGCACAATGAGACAAATACACACAAGGTCAGACTCAGTAAATGTTACAATTGTCAAATATGAAGTGAACAGCGAATCTTTCAAACGATCTTTTGTGAAGTACAATTTGACCTGTACAGATTGTATTTCAACAACGCCCACTCCAAACCTAATCTTGTATTCTGTACAGATGCTTTAGGCCAGCTGGTTAAATCAACTTCATTTTAGCAACAGCGTAAAATGAACCCATAACATAGTAAAATTTCATGTTTTTAATAACTTTACTGATAGATCTTTACCCTGAGGTGACACAGAATTAACCTGATTCTTATCCTGTTCATTACATGTAGTCATTTTAAATCAATTGCATCTGATTTTATGTTTCTAAAAAAAGGAGTTTTGAGGAGTAGTGAAATAGATTCTGATTCTATGCCCTTTAATTAGCTGTGACCCATTTTAGCTACCTGACCATTATGTATTCATTGGAGCATAGAAAAGCTGCCCTGATATTTACATCAGGGAATTGTATCCAATTCAGTCTGCAACAAACACCCATAGGAAATTATGCTTAAGATATTGAAATTATATTATTTCCTGACTTAATTATTACACATTGGTCTTTATTCAGATTCACACTGGGTGACCACTTTTAAGCAGAAGCCAACTCATACAAGCCATTAGAAACTCAGAAACCACAGCCACTGAGAACTTAACCTACTATTTTAAGATACAGAAAAAAATAATGAAGTGTACAGTATGCTCTATTTCAGAATACCTACTGAAGATAAATTTAAATACAATCTTTTATCTAAAAGATTCAGCATGATCACCAAAAGACATAATTCATTAGAGCCAGAGCCATGTTAATAAAACCATCTATTATTCCAAAAGAATCCATCCTTATTCAGTTTGGAAAGAAAGAGGAAAATCTCTAAATGCATGTTTAAACCTATAATTTATGAATAAGAGAAACTGTGAAAATTCTTGGTCTCATTGTCCAGATTTCCTATGAAGTTTTCTAGCCACACACAGCACATGATTTCTGATATTTTTGTGTATTCTGAAAAAAAGAAAAACACTTGCAGCATTCATTATCACATTATTAAAGAACAAAATGGAACACAGATTAAACTTCTTCCCTCTGACATAATACATGCAATTTCTCCTTACATTTAGATTTTTTTTTAACTTGGCACCTCAACAGAGAGCAGGCAACAAAGTTTCATATATTTTGCATATTTGTAACATTTTCAGATGACCTTCATAGGACTAATGTCATATAGTAACTTCAGATATAATCCAGAACACCAGTTAAAATATTGACTGTATTAATACCTTGTTTTCAAATCTTACTGATAGTTCAAACCTTATTAGATTATGGATTTATTTAAGATATTTATAAAGTTACCCCCTCATAATTTGTGACTTTGGTAGCAAGCAATTAAAAAATCAAAATCAAGAACGAAAAATATACTATCCAAAGCCAGAATAAACAATAAAAAGATAACACTTATTCAAGGCTAATAATAATGTACATTAACAGAATAGGGTTTTGGCACTTTTTGGTAATAATTTTATTAGATTTTGAAACAAGAAAAAGTGACAGAAAATACGGAAGGAAAGGAAGGAGTGCAGGAAAAAAAGATTTTATTTTACAATAGTTAGCCCCTTTTGGACTTTTTGCACAAAACAAAAAAAAATTAATATATATGGGTTTCAGTAGAAAAAATGAAGGCTATGTTGCAACCATAAAGTAAGAATTTAATTTAAATTTATATCTGTAAGGGGGCTTTGGCACTTCTGAAGAATATTAAATTGGTGAGCAAAATAACACTACCCTACTCATGTCACCCGAGGGTACAGTACTACACAAGAAGTCAGAAGTTAACCAGTTCTATACACGATCAAACCCTAAAAATGAACTTAATTCTTTTTTTTTAAAATAATTTCTATAGACGATAGCAATTTGAATGCAGCCCAATTTGAAGTTTCAACTACACGGCCATTTTTTTTTTAACTTTGCCCATCCCAAAGGAGTTTGCAGAGTCTGATTACTATAATGTTAAAAAGTTTCCACATAATAAATTGCAGCCGATTGCAGCTGCCTTGGTCAAAGAGAAACAGCATCAAGAAAGGGGGAAGAAAAAAAATCAACCCTGGGGACCTTTAATGCTAAACTCAAAAAGCAGTGCACCACTGTAGTTTGTTGCCAGCCACGAACAATGGCACCATGAAAGATCACACTCTTAAACTCCCGAGAGTGATGTCCTACGAATAACATAGCAGTCCTTAAGGCAGGGGTCGGCAACCTCGGCTCTTTTATGACTCGTGGACTTCAACTCCCAGAATTCCTGAGCCAGCATAGCTGGCTCAGGAATTCTGGGAGTTGAAGTCCACAAGTCATAAAAGAGCCGAGGTTGCCGACCCCTGCCTTAAGGGAAGGCTGATGAGAAGAAGCAGAAATGCAAAGGACTCGAGAGAGCCCAGGGAATATTTGCAGTAGTGAAGTAGAAATCAAAACAAACCATCGCGGAGGCCACGTGGTAATAAGAAAAAGCCCCCGCCAGCTCCAAAGGAGAAGGGCAGGGGGTCGGCAACCTCGGCTCTTTTATGACTCGTGGACTTCAACTCCCAGAATTCCTGAGCCAGCAGAGCTGGCTCAGGAATTCTGGGAGTTGAAGTCCACGAGTCATAAAAGAGCCGAGGTTGCCTACCCCTGGAGAAGGGCATCGAGGGAAACAAAAGAGGCAGACCCAGGTTCCTTCAGTCTCCGCCGCAATCGCAATCCCTTGTGCCTGCGCTTTTCGCAACCGTCAGCTTGGCTTCAATAACTAACCACAGCAAGCAAAAAAAAAAAAGAAAAAGAAAAAGTCAAGCCAGCCAGACTTGCAGGGAAGGGAGCAAGAGCGATTTAAAGCAGCTTTTTTTTTTCCTACGCAAAAAGAGAGGGACAAAACGCCAGGGAAGCCAGCCAGACGGGGCAGATGACCTTAAAGCGAGCCCGAAGTCTTGGTTTTGTGTCTTTCTTTCCGGGCGAGAGAAAACCAGGCGGCGGGGAGATAGAGCGTCGACGGGCTCCCACCAAGGCGAGCGAGGGCCGGAATTAAAAGAGGCACGAGAGGCGCCATCAGCCGCCCTCGTCTCGGCACGTTACCTGCAGGCGACTTGCTTAGTCCAACAGCTGAGGCTTCCACCTCCGGCTCCGGCGGATGGAGGCTGAGGCTCGGCGGCGGGGAGGCTGGAGGCCGTGGTGGTGAGGGTGGTGGCGGAGTCGCCAGCGCTGGAAGCCGTGACAACGGCTGCCGTGGCTGTCGCTCCCGCTACTCCGCCACCACCGGGGGCCACCGCAGCCTCCGCCATTATTGTTTACCCCCACACAGCGACGGCCCCGCCGGAACTTCCGGGAAGGCATCCTTCCGGCTGGTTGCACGGGGCGGGGCAAAGCGCGAGGGGCGGAGCTAAAAGGAGAGGAGGCGGATTTTCCTTCCCTTTTTCGCCTGGAGGGGAGGGGAGGGGAGGGGAGGGGGGCGGGAGTAAGTCGAGCTCCTCGTCGCTGTTCGATGAGCCCCGCTCGCTGTGGTGGTGGAGGAGGGCCTGCGGTTAGCTATTGGGAGTAGGACAGGGGGTCTTCAAACTGGGCCCTTTTATGACTTGTCGACTTCAACTCCCAGAATTCCTCCGCCAGGCACACTGGCTGAAGAATTCTGGGAGTTGAAGTCCACAAGTCTTAAAAGGGCCAAGTTTGAAGACCCCCCTGGAGTAGGAGGAGAAGGATGCGGGAATTGGGAGGGGGAGGAGGAGGAGGAGGAAGGAAGGAAACATCCGGCAACCGTCAGGGGTCTGCACTTGGCGGGCCGGTTGACGTGCAGCTAAAATGAAATAGCGTGGCGTGTGGTTTTCTGTTGCCTTTCGTGTTGTGCGCTCGAGGTGCAGGCTCGTGGGGAAGGATTCTCATTCAGGCAATCGAAACAAGCGTTGCAACTTGGGCAATGTACTTAAGCAGATTCTGTGTATACGGTGCCTGTATGTGCATATTTAGCATACGTGTAGGAAGAAAAAAAATCAGATCTTAGGTCAGGGGTCTTCAAACTTGGCCCTTTTATGACTTGTGGACTTCAACTCCCAGAATTCCTCAGCCAGCTTTGCTGGCTGAGGAATTCTGGGAGTTGAAGTCCACAAGTCATAAAAGGGCCAAGTTTGAAGATCCCTGTCTTAGGTCATTGGGATTTGTTTAGATTCTGAGCTGAAAAACTTTACAAAACGTTGTTTAAAAACTACAGTATCTGAGTTCATAGAATACGTTCAGAACCAATTATTTAATAAATGAATTAATTTAATCAGTGTATAAATCCAGCTGCCTGAGTTTGCATTTTCATTAAACCATAAATCAACATTGACTGAATTAACACAATGAGTCACAAATTGGTGAAATGTATTTTACCTTAAGAATTGTATAATGTCATTCATTACTACAAGAACCCTATTTAGTTTTTTTTGTTGTTAGCTGCGAAGTCGTGTCCGACCCATCGCAACCCTATGGACAACGTTCCTCCAGGCCTTTCTGTCCTCTACCATCTTCTGGAGTCCATTTAGGCTCACGCCTCCTGCTTCAGTGACTCCATCCAGCCACCTCGTTCTCTGTCGTCCCCTTCTTCTCTTGCCCTCAATCTTTCCCAGCATTAGGCTCTTTTCCAGTGAGTCCTTCCTTCTCATCAGGTGGCCAAAGTATTTGAATTTTACTTCAGGTTCTGGCCTTCTAAAGAGCAGTCAGGGTTGATCTCCTCTAGGACTGACCGGTTTGATTGCCTTGCAGTCCAAGGGACTCGCAGGAGTCTTCTCCAGCACCATAGTTCAAAGGCCTTGATTCTTTGACGCTCAGCCTTTTTTGTGGTCCAACTTTCACTGCCATAAGACCATAGCCTTGACTATATGCACTTTTGTTGACAGGGTGATGTCTCTGCTTTTTAGTATGCTGTCTAGATTTGCCATTGCTTTCCTCCCAAGGAGCAAGCGTGTTTAATTTCTTGGCTACAGTCCCCATCTGTAGTGATCTTGGAGCCCAGGAAAATAAAATCTGTCACTACCTCCATTTCTTCCCCATCTATTTGCCAGGAATTGAGAGGGCCAGATGCCATGATCTTGGTTTTCTTAATGTTAAGTTTCAAGCCAACTTTTGCACTCTCCTTCTTCACCCGCAACAAGAGGCTCTTTAGTTCTTCTTCACTTTCTGCCATTAGAGTGGTATCATCTGCATATCTTAGGTTGTTGATATTTCTTCCGGCAATCTTAATTCCAACTTTTGATTCATCTAGCCCTGCCTTTCTCATGATGTGCTCTGCATATAAGTTAAATAGGCAGGGCGACAGTATACAGCCTTGCCGGACTCCTTTCCCAATTTTGAACGAATCAGTGGTTCCGTGTCCAGTTCTCTCTGTTGCTTCTTGGCCCACATATAGGTTTTTCAAGAGACAAATAAGATGGTCTGGTATACCCATCTCTTTAAGAACTTGCCACAGTTTGTTATGATCCACACAATCAAAGGCTTTAGCATAGTCAATGAAGCAGAAGTAGATGTTTTTCTGGAACTCTGTAGCTTTCTCCATGATCTAGCGTATGTTGACAATTTGATCTCTAGTTCCTCTGCCTCTTCGAAATCTTGCCTGTACTTCTGGTAGTTCTCAATCCACATACTGCTGGAGTCTAGCTTGTAGGATTTTAAGCATAACTTTACTAGCATGAGAAATGAGTGCAATGGTGCGATAGTTTGAACATTCTTTGGCACTGCCTTTCTTTGGAATTGGAATGTAAACTGATCTTTTCCAATCCTGTGGGCACTGCTGAGTTTTCCAGATTTGCAGGCAAATTGAGTGTAGCACTTTTACTGCATCGTCTTTTAAGATTTTGAATAGCTCAGCTGGGATACTGTGACCTCCACAAGCTTTGTTGTTGCTCAGCTTTTCTAAGGCCGACTTCACTTCACATTCTAGGATGTCTGGCTCGAGGTCAGTGGCCACCTCATTGTGATTATCAGGGACGTTAAGCTCATTCTTGTATAGTTCCTCTGTGTAATTTTACCACCTCTTCTTAATCTCTTCTGCCTCTGTTAGGTCCCTGCCATTTTAGTCCTTTATCATGCCCATTTTTGCATGAAACATTCCCTTCATCTCTCCAATTTTCTTGAAGAGATCTCTGGTCCTCCCTATTCTATTGTTTTCTTCTATTTCTTTGCACTGTTCATTTAAGAAGGCATTCTTATCTCTTCTACCTATTCTCTTATCTCTTCTACCTATTCTCTTTCACTTCCCTCCTTTCCTCAGCTATTTGCAAAGCTTCCTCAGACAGCCATTTTGCTTTCTTGCATTTCTTTTTCTTTGGGATGGGTTTGGTTGCTACCTCTTGTACAATGTTGCAAACCTCTGTCCATTGTTCTTCAGGCACTCTGTCTATCAGATCTAATTCCTTAAATCTATTTGCCACCTCTACTGTATATTCAACAGGTATATGATTTAATTCATACCTGAGTGACCTAGTGCTTTTCCCTACTTTCTTCAGTTTAAGCCTAAACTTTGCAACGAGAAGCTCGTGGTCTGAGCCACAGTCAGCTCCTGGTCTTGTTTTTACTGACTGTATAGAGCTTCTTCATCTTTGGCTGCAGAGCACATAGTCAATCTGTGTTGACCGTCTGGTGATGTCCATGTGTAAAGTCGTCTCTTGGGTTGTTGGAAAATAGTGTTTGCTATGACCATCGTATTTTCTTGACAAAATTCTATCAGCCTGTGCCCTGCTTCATTTTGTACTCCAAGGCCAAACATGCCTGTTATTCCGGTTATCTTTTGGCTTCCTACTTTAGCATTCCAATCCCCCATGATGATAAGGACATCATTTTTTGGTGTTAGTTCCATAAGGTGCTGTAGGGCTTCATAGAACCGGTCAATTTCATCCTCTTCACCACTGGTGGTTGGGGCATAGACTTGGACTACTGTGGTATTGAATGGTTTGCCTTGGATTCGAACTGAGATCATTCTGTCATTTTGAGGATTGTATCCCAGTATTGCTTTTCCTACTCTTTTATTGACTATGAAGGCTACTCCATTTCTTCTGAGGGATTCTTGCCCGCAGTAGTATACCTGATGGTCATCTGAATTAAATTCACCCATTCCTGTCCATTTTAGTTCGCTGATACCTAAGATGTCGATGTTCAGTCTTGTTGTCTCTTGTTTGACCACATCCGGCTTTGCTTGCTTCATGGATCTTACATTCCAGGTTCCTATGGAGAAAAAATCTTTACAGCATTGGACTTTCCTTTCACCACCAGACACATCCACAGCTGAGCGTCCTTTCGGCTTTGGCCCAGTCGCTTCATTCTTTCTGGCACTACTAGTACTAGCCCTCTGCTCTTCCCCAGTAGCATATTGGACGCCTTCCGACCTGAGGGGCTCATCTTCCAGCGTCATATCGTTTTGCCTTTTGGTACTGTCCATAGGGTTTTCATGGCAAAGATACTGGAGTGGGTTGCCATTTCCTTCTCCAGTGGATCACGTTTTGTCAGAACTCTCTGCTATGACCTTTCCGTCTTGGGTGGCCCTGCACGGCATAGCTCATAGCTTCATTGAATTACACAAGCCCCTTCACCACAACAAGGCAGTAATCCATGAAGGGGGGAGAAAAGGCACACACTAATAAAAAAAAGTTTCTCCCTTTATAGCTTTTGAGCTTTCTCACCTAACAATTCTTGAGCTGCTAAAGATTTCTTTTCGTCCAATACACATTTCCTTATCTATCAAGTTAAGCACAGCTTGTTGCAGTACTATGCTCTGAATACACAACTGCTGGCATGCAGCCCCGGGGTTTTTTTCTCCTAGAGCAGTACATTTAAAGTTACAGCTAAACTTTTTCTCTTTGGTCAGCACAATTTTAAGTTACATCAAGGCGAGGTACAGAAAGCAAACAGGAAAGAATGAACAATAGCTGGGTTATTCATTAAATATTATATTCTGATCCCTTCAGTTTTGTAACTTAGCATTTGTGTAAACACAATTATGACTTATTTGATAAAATGATTAAATTACAATTTAGGATAATACATGAATCAGTTGATCAACATTTAGATATCACCAGCAGAAATATAACTTTATCTTTTAGAATATTTCTAAACATTCCATCACAGCTACTTGACTGAGCAGGTGGTGGGGGACTCATTTCAATCAAGTAAAATTTAAACCCTCACAGCTAATAGTGCTAGAGGTTCCAGAGAATAAGGAATGACCAGGATAGATGCAAGTTAGCTGTCTAGACAGGCAAGTTCATCTTATTTTGGATGATAAATTGACAAAACTACTTTTTGCAATACTGTTTCCTATTGTATTTTCATTTAATAACTTTTCTGAAAATACAGTCCCTCAGAGATTTATTCAAAACTGCTTTTAATTTCTCAAAAGGAAATTTCTCAACTGGTGCTGGAAATTTGATATTTTAGCCTCCCCTTTCTTCAGGACATTGAATGTTCCATCCTGCCACCTGTTTTTTTCTGTTAATGTTAATGATAAATAGAGTTGGTCAACACTAGTCTGGAGCTGAAATGCAGCACAGCTGAAGCTGCCAAGATCCTTCTGTTGCAATTCCACCCCCACGACCCCCCCATGAAAATTTCAGTCAGCGTATGATCGCAAGAAACACATGCAGAGGTAAGGAATTGGCTATATAATTATCTTTTTCTCGTAACAAAGATGCATGTTCTTTAAATGTTAGATCATCACACATTTTATGGGAAACAAAAATTTCTCACCATGAAAATCCAAAATAGTTTATTGGGAATACTGTACAGCATTGGCTGAGATACGCGGAAGGTTTAAAAATACATTGGTGAAACTTGCTTAGTTTCTAAAGTAAACACGGACAGACGTTTAAGCCGATCTGAAATTAAACCAAACAGCATTTGATTTAAAAGTATATTAATTTATCCTTCCTTGGCATCTGAACTAGAGTCACAAGTCTTTAATAGTCAAGGCCAAAGATACCTTTTGCAATGTTGAAGTGGAGGAGTAGATGCAAGACTGTAATTAAAATTGATGTGGTTAAAACTGATTATAAGAAATAATCCCATGAAATGTTTTAAATTATTTTTAATTGAAGCAGAAACAAAAGTTACAAGAAAAAAGTAAAGCTTTTTCCCCCTGCCTCTTTGACATCTAGTTTTGCCTGAAGAGCTGTTTGTTATTTTGTATAGTCTGCTGAAATAGGTTTTGCTGTTTTGTGTAGTGTTAGTTGAGATCCCAATGAAACAGAGTGAATGGGGTTGCACTTCTGAAAGGGTTTAGAATTATGCTTTTAAAATATAACATAGCACACCACAGATGTTTAGCTTTTTGTCTACGTCTAAGTGTGAAAGGACACAACTCACTTGCTCCTTTGCTGCACAAAGTTGCAGTTTAAAGTACTCTACTACAGTTAAATACCCTACTATTTGACATATCACCTTTGAACCTAGTGAAAAGAATTGGTATATTGCAAGATCCAATCTGTGTGCACACATTCCCGCAGAGAGAAGTTCCCTGAGGATGGGCTTCAGTACGAGTCTGAAAGTTCAGAAGACTAAACCTCTGGTCCTGGTGAATGACCCAGATTGGATCCTGCAACATTATCCTGGGATACACATATTTGCCTTCATTCGTGAGAATTGGTATTTAAATACAGTAGATAAATTTCAGAAATTCCCTTAATGTGTTCCCATTTTTAACAGTGATTCATTTCAGTCTGCAATGTAATAATAGAGGTATTCCCATATTACTCAAATCATGTGGTTAAATAGGATTGGGTCTAAGCAGAACTTAAACAATAATTTAATCAGTTTCAGCCCCAATACTAGAATGTTTTCAGTTCTATTAGAGATCTGAATGGAGATGATAATATCTTACTGTCTTGGGTTCACACATTTCACAAAACCATGATTTGAATTTATCACAGTTACAAAACATCTTGTGGCTGGATTTGCAATCAAATTGACAATCGACCAAGTCATATGATTGCTTAATCTGTCAGCCTGAATTCTGTCTTGATTTTTACACATTCTTCTATAACACAAATACTTTTATTTTGTATACTGTATTGCATTTACTCCCATTTCATTTTTTACAGATCTGCATTCATGAATTGGTTTTCTGTTCTGGCAAAAAATGATTGGAGAACCACCTTTATATTGTGGAACAGCAATGCTGCATTGCCTCATTATCTACCCAGTTTGAGAAGATATTTGCATAGTGAGTGTATTCTGAAGAGATTACTCCTTTTTTTGGAGGGTGGGGTGATCAAATGTAAAAGAGACAGGCATAATTTAACTTGCATGCAATTGTTAAAAATGGAATTTTGTGTCTGGACTGTAGAGTCAAAGAATTTGGTTTGCTTTTCCATTCTAAGTGAATGGACCGGATTCTATTTTTTTTATTAAAGTTGCAGCTTTAATCATCGCAGAGTGTATGCCTTTGAATAACATTTGTTAATGAGGAAAGTTGCTACCAGATTCCTACTTTTCACAGACATTTTTTCAACTTTATCCACCTTCTGATTAAAACATATTGACATGACATCAGTGCAATAAAGAATAAAATATATAATATTAAGCGAAATTAAGCAACACAAAATCATTCTGTATATTTGTAGTTAAGTCACTGAGTAAAACTGAGAGAGGCAAAAAATATGCCATTATCTTAATTATAGATTTTCAAATGAAAAATAAAGTTTTCATCTAGACCAGGGGTAGGCAACCTCATCTCGTTTATGACTCATGGACTTCAACTCCCAGAATTCCTGACTCAGGAGTTGAAGTCCATGAGTCATAAAAGAGCCGAGGTTGCCTATCCCTGATCTAGACTGGAGATTATAAGAGCTTCAGGCTATCATGAAAATACCTCTGTTTTTGAAAAAAAATGATGATTTGTGGATTTAAAGATTAAGAAAGATATTGAATCAGGGGCTGAAGGAATTTGTATGATATCTAAGAGGGAGTGGGTATAGTAAAATTGTAATCGTTAAAATGATTGGAAGTTATTGATATATTGTAAAGTTACGTTCTTTTTCTTTAATTTCTTTAATTTCTTTTTTCATTCTAGATAAAAATTCTTAAATAACTTTAAAAAAGAAAATATTTCTGTTTTAAACTCAAGTTAGTAAAATCTGCATGGTTTGATATTTATTTTGTGGGTTTTTTATTGTCAGCTACTATTTCTTCTTTGGGTTGTATTTTGTATGTTTTAACAGTGACCTATATTGTGCATTTTTATTTTTAAACTTTTTTTCTAACAAGAATGACTGTAGCCAGAGGGATAGTCATATAAATTTAAATAAATAATCTCTGATATTTGAATAAGTGGGTAATCATATTCTGTAGATAGAATAGATTTTCTGTTTGTTATTATAACAGAAAACTAATGAAAATAAAGTGGCTTATATCTCCCCTATAATGCAGCAGATGGATATTACACAGTATTACACAATAATACCCAATTTTCATAATATTTGTCTAATATAAAAACTGTGCCTCAGTCCAGAGTTTCTGTTTAATTATTTTACCAGGAAGGTATATTTATCCTACTCAACAAGGAAAAATCACACTTTAAGGACACACCTCTATTCTCTGTTCAAATTGCCTGATTTGTTCACATTGGAAGAAATATGACTTAGAGAAATCAAAATTTTGAATTACAATTTTTAAAATATTTTTGAATTACTGTTAATGATAAAAATGATAAAACACATGCACAATAAAAAACTACATAAGTGCTTAAAAATGAAAAAATACAGAAAAAATGTAAAATGTATCACAATAAACAGTTACAATTTCATAGTTATTCAATGTAAATATTATGTAATTTCATTTCCAATATCTATATAACAATTTTTAACCTACTGTATTTTGTATAAATGAGTTTCATGATATTTATCCATGCTTTTTGAAGTAGGATTGTGATCTATACTGACCAGAATTATTTTATGGGCTTTCATAAGTCATAGATCATAATTTATGTAGCCTATATTCTGTATATTATGTAGCCATAGGAGTCCATTTTAGCCAGTAACTAATGTGTTGATGTGCTGAAAAAAAACAATGGTTATGTCCTTATTTCCATCCTCAAATAAATTGAGTGCTTTTTAGGATCCATAAAACCATTTTTAAGATAATTGTTGGAAGATATATAATTGATCAAGTTAATATAAGCCTTATCTTTTCATCTGATATAATACCTGGTACTGTACTTATAATTTGTGCTTTAATAATCTGAGAATAAAGCATATCTATGTGCTGCCAGGCTTAGGAATCTTAGGAAACCATTCTTGATTGGACCAACCTTTCATATTAATGCTTTTATTTAAAAATTTCTTGAGCTTGAAATATTAAATTTCAAGTTAGCATTAAGTGAAAACTAGATCATTTATGTTTGGCTAACATATCATTTGTAGTTTTTTTCTGCCTAACTCTAAACATATCTGCTTTATATTTATCACAATTAAATGTTAACATATTATTCTGGCAGTAACATCTAAGGCCTGTCTGGGCATAAGAAAATAAAACCATATCAGTTGCATGGCATAAAAGTGAGATCTTTCTTCCTTAAATAGACAAAAGAAAGAAATGCAGGTTAGTTAGTTCTTGAATTGAATCATTAATAATGAGTAGTTAAATATATTTTATTTTAGATGGTGACTTCAACATTCATCCCTTGGTAAAACAAGCTATGGAGAGTAGAAAACCAATTGTTGCTTTGGAAAGCACTATAGTCACACATGGCATGCCATATCCACAGAATCTGAGGTAGGCTATTTCAAGCTTTTATCTCATGCTTCAATTAATGTTAGGTGGATGTGCTTTTTAGATAATCTTGGACATTCTCCTACTTGTACCTAGCCAATTAAAAACGTGCTCTGGAAATTTTTCTTTTTCTGCTATGTCCTCTAAGACAGGGATCCCCAACCCCCGTTCCATGGACTGGCACCGGGCTGTAGCATGCCAGAAACCAGGCCATGCAAACAAGTGAAGCCCCATCTGTGGGAAACCTCGTCCCCCACCCCCTGGTCTGCAGAAAAACCTCTCTCCATGGAACTGGTCCCCGGTGCCCAAAAGGTTGGAGGCCACTGCTCTAGGAAATCATTCAATTTATTCCCACTAATGAGCGAAAATCATCTTTACATATATCAGCATCAACATACTGTTTTCTCTCTTAAGCTAAAAGCATTTGATGCTCGCAGCAGGATGTGAGAGATCTTTGCTGTCCGTTACATGAGAGGCAAAATCAGAGGATCAGTTGTGGATGGGATCAGAGAGTTACTTATTGTGACCATTTTAAACTAAGTCAAGTCCAAAGATGCTAGAGAATTCCTGGAAGCCTGGCACTCTGACAGTATGGCCATCAATAGACACATAGACATAAACAACATTGTGTGCAAAAGAGATAATCAACAAGGCAAAAAGGGGACAAAATGATGAAAATACCTTCCCACCAGCAATCAGCACCTAGATGAGCATAGATTAACAAGATTAACATCAGAGCAGCAATCAAGAAGTAAACAATATCCCAATCAAAGAATAGCCAAACAAGCTAGCATTAAACAGCCCAACCAAAAAGCCTCCAAGACCTTTTCCACCAAGATTGACAGGGCAAACAACTAGTAAATTGTGAGCAAATCCCATTCCTTGCTAACACTGATGATGGAGCAGTGGGCTTGGTGGAGCAGTGGGCTAATGCCTCCTTAAGTAACACCAGCTGCCTGCAATTAGTACAGGTTCACATCCCACCAGGCTCAAGGTTGACTCAGCCTTCCATCCTTCCGAGGTAGATAAAATGAGGACCCAGATTGTTGGGGGCAATTAAGCTGACTTTGTAATAATGCCGCTTGGGTGTGTGTGTGTGTGAAAGCCCTAATAAGCAGGCATATACATAGAATGAAGGCTACTGCTAAGCTTGTAAGCTGCCCTGAGTCTTCAGAGAAGGGCGGGATATAAATGGAATTAAAATAAAATAAAATAAAATAAATAAATAAATGTTACCTAATCACTAATAACACTCATCTAAACAAAGAACACCATGACAGATCATAAAACTGACCTGCCTGACCGACTGTCCTATGACCGTGGAGGGAGCAGCACAACCATTTCAATGGCCAGAGGTGCTTTGGCTCTCATAATTTCAAACAGTCATCAAAAGACTTAAGGGCTACCTGTAGTAAGGCAAGTACTTGAACTCTCTACCTCACAGGACTGGCCTTTTTCTGCTCCATCTCCTTTTGTCAAAATCGCACTGCAAGCTCCGCTTTTTCTGGATGTGTGAATGATATCAATTGCTAAGTGAGACAATTGCTAAATGAGACAGTTACTAAGTGAGTTTTTCCCCCTTTTATGACCTTTCTTGTCCCAGTTGTTACATAAACCACTGCAGTTGTTAAGTTAGTAACACGGTTGTTAACTGAATCTGGTTTCCCCATTGACTTTGCTTGTCAGAAGGTCGCAAAAGGTGATCACATGACTCTGAGATACTGGAACCATCATAGATACATGCCAGTTGCCATGCATCTGAATTTTGATCATGTGACCATGGGCATGCTGCAACAGTTGTGTGAAAAACGGTCATATGTCACTTTTTCAGTGCCATTGTACCTTTGAATGGTCCCTAATGAATGGATTACCTGTATTGGAAGTTATCAAACCCTTTTCAATTTAAAATGATCCCACACCTAAAGAAAGAGGCAGGGATCAAAAACTAGGATAAAAACTCTTACCTTTCATAGTTTGACAGTCTCGAATTACCATCTCCTGGTGAAACCAGTTCTAGAGATTTCCTCCTTCCCAGTGTGCATGTGACACGTTTGCCAAAGCTACACTTCAGATGGTATTGCAACTTCCACCTCTGACTGTGTAGAGTTCAGGTAGTTTAGATGATAAAATAGGCTATCAGCAATGGAAGAAAATTGCTTGACTGTTCATCAGGACACTGAGAAGATAGATCATCAGAGCAAAAATTAGTCAACAGAGATGGGCAAAAGTGTCTACACAGAGACAAGTCTGTATATTTTCATCAGTGCCACGTGGGAAGGCATGCAAATCATGATGATGATGGTGATGGTGATGATGATGATGATGATAGAAATACTAATACGAATAAAAATATTATATATAGTGTAGAACGGGTAGGCAACCTTGGCTCTTTTATGACTCGTGGACTTCAACTCCCAGAATTCCTGAGCCTGGGAGTTGAAGTCCATGAGTCATAAAAGAGCCAAAGTTGCCTACCCCTGGTGTAGAATATATATGTATAGTGTGAATGATGGAGAAAAAAAATGATTAATCTACTTCTTTTCTCTAGGATGCTTAAATCCTCTTCATACAAATTTGGACAGGGAAGGGTATATATACCCTCATTCTCTACCTCCACCCCTCTCCCCAATTCTCTGCAGAGCCAGTTAAAGAAAAAATAAAATTTCTCCAATATTTGAATATTTGCCCTCTGTTCATTTTAGTGATCTGTGTATTAATATTATTAGCAGTAATATAGCTATTCCTTCCACTTTCTATATCTTCACTCCTGGTGTATTGAGTGAAGCTGTTGATATCCTGTCCTGTGTCCGAAGGCTTGCAAATAATAATAATAATAATAATAATAATAATAATAATAATAATAATAATAATAATAATAATAATAATAATAATAATAATAATAAATAAAAATAATAATAATAATAATAATATAATAATAATAATAATAATAATAATCAAAAGGGATGGTGCTTGTGTCATATGAGATTGATTTATTTGATCTTCCCCCAAATTACTTATAGGTTTAGCACAGGACTGAAAAAGGGTAACAGTAGAATGACAAAATCAGACCTCTCCATGTTACCTCTCAAACAGAGAGATAGATGGATCTGAAAGTCAACATTTGTTGTTTATATAAAGAAAAGAGAAATCCTAAATAAAAGTTGTTTGTGACTCGCCTCTTTATGACACTCGTTTTTTTTCTCCTGTTTCTTACTTTTTAGACTCAGCTTTGTTTATAACAGAATAAGATGTTAGAGGGAAAATACAGGAAAACGTCTATAGTCAAACCTCCCTTTTCATGCTGGAGTGCTATGACTGAGCTGTTTTTCCCAGCACATAACTACTCTTGAAACAATTTTGTGAACAGAAAGCAGTTTTCCTTTTTTAACTGCAAGGAAGTCTTTTTTTCCTTTTGAAGGTTGCCTTTTTCAAGTCACTGCATCCACTGGATTGTGGTTTCACCAATAACTATGTTAACCAAAAGCTAACCAGTCCTTTGTATGTTTTATAAGGGACCAGATGCTGCCAGTGTAACATTTATGCATGTGGTTGGAACTAAATCTGTATATTAACGAGCAAGAGTTGTAGATTGTGCAGAAAAACGTAACTGAATAAAATGCAGTATAAATGGGGCCAAGGCATTCGTTCTCTGTTATCTTAAGTATTTTGTTTTTTATCCTCTTCGTTTTTCTTTCTTGGTCTGTGTTGCCATATATTGAATTTTCAAGCATGGCCAGAGAAGTGGAAGAAATTGTCAGAGCAAATGGGTGTGTGCCAGCAACTATTGGCATATTAAATGGCCGTATCCATGTGGGCCTCCAAGATGAAGAACTTGAGATCCTTGCAACAGCCAAGGACGTAATGAAGGTCTCTCGCAGAGACTTCCCCTATGTCCTCAGCCAGGTACTTGATGGAATTCCTCATTATTCAAATTTGCTTGTGTTACATAAATAATTCAGGGATAAGGTTCAGTTGGTAGATGTTTTCCTGTGACTGAATCTGCAAAACAAGTACTCAAACAGCTGAGTGTTTAGGATTAGGCAAAATTATCTCCAGTTGGCAGCTAGAGTTTGTTGAACTTTCCCTGGGCCTTTGAAACTTTGGAGATGCTATTTCCAAGCAAATATTTGTTATTTCATATTGAATTTCATTTATGGACTTGCTTCTCTCTGTTGCTTAGGGAAACTAATTATCTGAAGTGCAAACAGACACAAGACAAGCAATGTGTATAGAAAAAAGCTGAAAATAATCAATAGAGTTTGCTTCTTACTGTAGAGCGGCTTCTGTGTACAAAGAGACTGAAGTCCCTTTTATACCAGCAACATCACCAGTTTGTTTTTTTAGTTGCTTTGTGACCAGACACCTTGGCATCCATTCTGTAAATAAGTAAGCCACTTATAGAAGCTATTCGATGACATGCCTTACAAATGTGCTCTTAACATTCCAGATGTATCTACCAGCCCCAAACAGTTGCCTGTTCCATCCTTCTCACATTCAGCATAGCGTTTTTAAAGAGTGCCTTCATTTTCTAGGGAAGCTAAGCAGCCCAAGAACAAGCTTTTCACACTGGAGTCAGCAACATTGGCATTGCCACCCTGATTTGCATCCAGCCTATAAAAAGGAGGCAAAAGGCTGTTTGACTCCATGTGAGTATGAAAAGGAACAGTAGTTCTCAGTCTCTCTGTTTTGTTTATGCTTGGAAGTTACCGTGTATCCGGTAACCTCATGTCTGCTTTTCAATTGATAGAGCCATAAAATCTTAAGAGTTGGAGGAAGAGCTCAGATACCCATTCAGCATCTTGAATCCGACTAGTGATTAAGGAGTTCTTTTCACTGCTGAGTAGTGCTTGCTATTCAGAGGTTTCTCCTAATGTTCCACAAGACGTGGCTTTTTCTGCAAATATTATTTATTTTAATCTCAGTGTCCAAGGCAACAGAGAATGTGTCATTTGTACAAGAGCTCTTCAAATATTTGAAGTCTCTATTATGACACCCTGTAATTTTTCCTCCCACAATCCTTATTATCATCGTTGCTTGAATGTCTAGGAAAAAAACATTTGGGAATAAAGGCAGGTCCTTGTTATCAAAGATAACGCCATAAGGCAAATACAAAGTATTGGGGTTTAAAAGTGCATTATTTAAAAGGGGGAGCTGGACTGTTTTTTGAGGAAGAAGAAGATGTTTCGCTTCTTGGATAGAAAGCGAAATATCTTCTTTTTCTCCTTCCTCAAAAAAATAGTCCAGATGACTGAAAATCTCCATAGATATATTGGAGTTTAGCTGAATTCTCAGATTGAATTGGCATAGGATTGGTTCACACATTGCACTAAACCATAATGTTATGCTTATTTTTCTCTTCAGAATAATATAGGAATCTAATGTTTTAGCTTATCATTATAGGTGAAGGCCATTATAGATTGTTCAACAAATCAAGATTTTAAAAATTGCCATCTTAACTTTATCTGTGAAAACATTTCGACCTTTCACACATACTGTATCTCTTATTGCTTATTTGAAAAATGTGAAATCTGAATAATGGTTGATTGTTCCATGACAGGGATTGTCTGGGGGAACTACTGTGGCAGGAACCATGGTTGTGGCACATAAAGCAAGAATTCCAGTATTTGTAACTGGAGGAATTGGAGGGGTCCACCGGGGAGGAGAAAAGAGTAAGATAAACATCATTTTAATTACAAATCAAAGCCTTAATTCCCAAATGCTGTGTTACAAAACCATCTACCATTTTGTTACCCCCTATTGATGGAGTCGTAATAGGGACTCCATACTTATTTGTTGTTATGCTGTTTCAGCATATATTCACCTCTACATCTGGTTGAGTAACTGATGGAAAGTAAAGGCATAAAGGGAAATAAGTTTCATTTGTTCGAGATACTTAATATAGTTTCCCTTTGTTCAGTGTTTCTGGGTAAATGCATTTTTTCACTGAGCCTTGCATATAATATTTATAAAGATCTCCAGTTACAGGTTCCCAGATAATGGATGCTAAAAAAGACTTCTGACTGAACACGAGAAAAAAAAATCCATTTCTACCTAAGAACCAAACTAAACAATGTATCAGATTTATTACATGTAAAGAGTGTAATAAATTTATTATTAATGCATTTATCTTTCAAAAACTGCTGTTTTCAGGGATATAGGGAAGCAGCAAAGGAGATGAAGATGCAAATCATCTGGGATGGAAATTTTACTGGGAATCAGCCCCTGGTGATCAGTGTTATGATCAGGGCCTCCAACTGCACAAAATCCCAGTATATCCCTGTTAATTCCATAGAAGGGGAACTTTATATTAAGATTTTTGCTCTCTCTGAAATGGACAATCCATTTAGAATAGGAGAGAACAAGCATCTTAGGCATTTGACCACTTGTTCTCAGTCCAAGAAGAGGCGGTCCGTTTTATTGGTGGAGTGGACACAGTTGCACTGATTTTTCAACAACTCTTTTTATTAGAATAACAGAGTTGGAAGGGACCTTGGAGGTCTTCTAGTCCAACTCTATATTCAAGCAGGAAACCCTATAACATTTCAGACAAATGGTTGTCCAATCTCTTCTTAAAAACCACCAGTGTTGGAGCATTCACAACTTCTGGAAGCAAGTCATTCCACTGATTAATTGTTCTAACTGTCAGGAAATTTCTCCTTAGTTCTAGATTGGTCCTCTCCTTGATTAGAGTCCATCCATTGCTTCTTGTCCTGCCTTCAGGTGCTTTGGAGAATAGTTGACTCCCTCTTCTTTGTGGCAACTCCTGAGACATTGGAACACTGCTATCATTTCACCCCTAGTCCTTCTTTTCATTCTTTTCAACTTTTAATGTCAGGATAGAAATCACATCAAGTCCTACAAGGATGGCAAACTCAGGGGAAAAGAACCTCTTGGTGTAAGGAAGGATCTTTATTGTTAAGAGGCTAATGTACCAGAATCTTGAAAGCCTATCAAAGCAATTCTGTCATTCAACTAACTTCTCTATGTTATTTGTCCTGACTTTGATCCTGGAGTCATGCAGCCCTGACCTCATCCAATTCTTGTTCTCTTCTCCTTGCCACTTCACAACAACGTTGGTGTCATCTCTTGACCATGACATCCCCCATCCCACTCCCACTAATTATATGGAGTATAATTAGACTGACCATATTTTTACCCCAATGCTGGACAGTCCTGTCACCATCTAAGAAGAACTACATATCAAAAACAGAAAAAGAATTGCAGTGGCAAACAAACTTGAATAATAAGTCAATCTTTCCTTACCTAAACAGATAAGGCTAGGCAAAAAAGTAGTATAAGCAGCAGCAGGATCTTCCTGCTGGCTTCCCCATTGACTTTGTTTACTCTTGGGCAACTGGCAAGAAGCATCAGAAATTATGATTGCATGTTGTAGAGATGCTCCAACAGTCACAACTTAGTGAATAAACTGGTCTGGACATCCTGGAAATTTCAATTTCATTGGGGTAATGAATCCCAGATTTTTTATGTATTCTTTAAGCTAGCAGCTTTTAGTACCTTGATTCAAAAATTATTACAGTATAATGTACCATTTGGGCTAACTTGACGGTACAGATAGATAAACAGAATGAGAATTTTAGTGATAGGTATATCAATCCCCAAAAGGCTCTCTCTTTTTTTTTTCTTTGAGTTTTTGAGCTTGATATTTTCAGGCCCGGACCATTTTTTTTCTTCCTTTGTTCAGACATGTTTGTACTTCAAAGTATTATTTAATCCTTGAGAGGTCACATTGGCTCACAGTGTGCACCATTACTGCTTTTTAATTTAATTGTGTTTTTTTGGAAGTTTTCAATTTTGGTATCCCAGGCCAATGCCTACTCAGTCTTAGCCTGGAGCGAGCTCTGACTGGGGGAGATGGATCATTAATAGCATAAGGCAACTTCATATGGAAGGATAAATGGATTCCTTCCATTCCCCACCATTCAGTTAGAACTGAAGATGTTTCTTGAATGAGAAGCAAAATGTTTTCAAGGAAGAAAAACCCAAGAAAGTTCCATTGCCTTTTGGAAAAGCACCTTTGGGGCAACTTAATATGTTATTTCATTATAGCATTTTAATATTTTTCTCTTGGGAAGTGTGAAAGAAATAGAGTAATATGTGAGATGTTTCCCAGAATTTGTACTGATATTTTATCCTATCTTTTTCAGCTTTGGATGTGAGTGCTGATCTGACTGAGCTAAGTCGTACTCCAGTTGCTGTAATTTCTGCAGGTGTTAAGTCTATACTTGATATTGGCAGGACACTGGAGTACCTGGTAAGCTAAAAAAATTATAGAATTTCAACACTGGGATCTTTGCACATTTGAAGGAGAGATTGAAGTGATCTGTGGGTAATTGGAGTTTACATATATTTTAAAATACATAAAATGCTGGAAATGTTGGATGGTACTTTTTCTGTGGCAATTTCTGATTGTGGAATCCTCTTCTTACTTAGTTTTAGAAGATTGTCAAACATTTTGCTGAATGATCTTAAGCAATTTGACCTCCCGGCTAGACTACTGCAATGCTCTCTACATGGGGCTGTCCCTGAGGACCACTCGGAGGCTTCAGCTGGTGCAGAATGCAGCCGCGCGAATTGTGATGGGAGTCTCCCGATACTCCTATGTAACACCTCTTCTCCGCGAGCTGCATTGGCTTCCAGTTGCCCTCCGGGTGAGATTCAAGGTGCTGGTGATGACCTATAAAGCCCTAAATGGCATGGGCCCGGATTATCTGAGGGAACACCTGCTGCCAGCGTCAATTTCCCATTGTTCTGTGCGCTCCCACAGGGAGGGCCTCCTCAGGGTACCGCCGGTCAAGGATTGCCGACGGGGGGAGGGCGTTCTCTGTGGGCGCGCCTGCCCTATGGAATCAACTGCCAACGGAACTCCAGACTGCCCCTGACCTTCGTTCATTTCGCTGGGACCTAAAAACCTGGCTCTTTGAGCTATCTGGTCTGGACTGAGGGGTTTTAATGTTTTTAAATTGTGATTTTAATTTTTTGGGGCTAGACTTTGGGTATGAGCCTTTCCTTCTACATGGCATTGTGTCCATTCTATTCACCCTTCTCATCTTACCTGTGCAGGAAACTCAAGGAGTCTGTGTGGCCACCTTTGGAAAATCAAAAGAGTTCCCAGCCTTCTTCTCTCACCAAAGTGGCTTCCAGGCACCATATCAGGTGCAGGATGAGAAAGCTGCTGCTCAGCTGATTGGTGAGCTGTCAGTAGAATAAGATGCATCTTGGATGAGTGGAACCTGAATAGAACTTCAGTTAAGAAGCTTCTCAATTTCTCTGTCAAAAATTGCATTACACTCCTGGTTGAAAACAAAAGCTCACTGATGTCAATAAGGTTTTCTTCTACATTAATAGACATAGGATCAAGCCAAAGCCATCCCAGAATTCCCCTCTGTATCTTCAGCTGTTTTGTCTCTCTTTCTCCTTGGCGTCTTCTGCTCTATCCTTCTACAGGCTTTGAATCCTATACCCACAACTGCCATTTTTCAGCAATTCCTGAGACCCAATTTGTACAGGCCACAAAATTAAGTGCTAAAGGCTTTTTGAACTGTACCACACTATTGCAGTGGAAGTTGACAAATGTTGAATGCTGTCCCTGACCCCCCTGACCAAAACCCACCCAATGCCCATCACCAAAACCCATTGAAAGTGGGTCTAGTTGACTTCTTGTTTTACTGTTTTTCAATATGCATTTTTTTTCTGATGCAAGCACTGAAGCATAAAAATTCTTACATGGAATCTACAGAACATGTAGAGCATGTTGATTCTATTGAACTGCAGCCTTTGAACACTCAGTTACTATATGTTGCACAAAGCATGTGCTATCTTTCTACAGACAGCAAGTTCTCTTGTTTCTACTGCTTTTATCTTTGCAATTCTCTAATCAGTTGTTATAATTCCATTTTGTATTCCAGTTTTATGTATTTTACAAGATCCCAACATCTATTTACTATTCCTTGTTCTAGCCAAGCTTTCTGTGTTTATTTGATTGATTTTGGTCTGGCAATCAAAGCAGTAAATAAGGTTTAAAACAGACAGAATATAAAAAATAACAATACAGATTCAATTAGTAAATAAATGCTAAAGTTGTCTTACAGTTAAAAGATGACAAAATAAATTCAGAGTTATGAGTTGGGGGAGTTTAACTTTGAAGAGAATGCATTCCTTAGCATAAGAGAAATACAGAAGAGGATTCCTTTCATGTTTCATAGAGAAGAGCCTATGACAATTTCTTTCTTTAAAAGATCTCTCCTGTTACTCTTCACATCTGTCAGGTTTACCATAGAATAGACAAACTCTTAGAGACGGTTCTTCTCTTCTACTGAACTCAGATGCTGCTTGATTTGGTAGAAAACTAGCATGGAATTTGCTAATCCCATGGGTCATCCCCATCCTACCTCAACCTACTGTAATTACTTGTCTTTTCTCCAAAGTAGGGAGATACAAATACATGCTGGAGATTCCCCTTTGTGTCAGAATTAAAAATTATTGATACATCTAAGGATCTTAAAACTATCTCATTTGTTGCCTGGGAAGTAGAGGGTAAGATGAAGGCAATTTAATAGGTCCGTGACAGAAAAACATTGCTAAGACATGTCTTGGTTAGGTACAAGTTGGGGGGGAAATAATAGTCAGATCCTGAGCAGTTTACAACTTTAAAATATAATACTTTAAATTATTCCTGGTAATCAGTTTGTAGTCATTGCAGATTTTTCAGTACAGGAATCCTATGATCCCCTCTGTCTTTCACTGGTAAACACTACATTTTGTACCAACTGTAACTTCTGGATACTTTTTTCAAGAGTAGAACATTTGTTTCGTACTCCAGACTCTGCTTAGATTTTTTGCTCACTATTGATCTGCAGCAGCATCCAACCATCATCACCAATATATCAGTTATGAAGATAGGCTTTATATTACTATGACTTACTGAAACTATAAAGTGTTGTAAACAGTAGTCAGAATCAGTGTAGCCCAATGGAGGCAGATATGGTGAGACCCATGTTTTCTTCACTTTCAGCCCCAGTTCTCTCAGCCCAGTCTATTTCAGTCTTTTGTTCTATGCGTTATGTGTGAGACACTTTTGTGCCTTGCATGTTTGTTTGCTTTTTTGTTTATTAATCCATTTTCTATGGTTACCCATCTCAACAAATGATTCTGAATAGCTCCATATATTGTGTATGGAGCATTAACCATTGATTGAATTGTTTAACAAAGATAAGTCCATAGTCCAACAATGACTCTCTTTTCCTCAGCCAGATCACTAACTTTGCATCTTGACAGTGGAGTCCTGATTGCAGTTCCCTGTCCTCCACATGAAGCTGCTTCTGGGCAGCTTATTGAAGAAGCAATCCAGCAAGCTTTGGATGAGGCTCAGTAAGATTTTTTTAAATAAATTATCAATGTGCATAACAGTATAACAGCACAGTAATAGATGTGCAAAGTTTCCAGTTCAAATCTATTCATGTAAAAGCTCATGCGATGCCTTTAGATAGTATCCTTCATCATTTCATCCCAAAGCAACCTCTCAAGTATAACATGGGTTTGATCATTCTAATATTTCAAGGTGCTGGTGATGACCTATAAAGCCCTAAATGGCTTGGGTCCGGGTTATTTACGGGAGCACCTTTTGCCGGCGTTAACTTCCCATCGCCCTGTGCGATCGGTCAGGGAATGTCGACTGGCGGCCCCCAGGGGGAGAGCATTCTCTGTGGGCGCACCTGCCCTCTGGAATCAGCTTCCAGTTGAGCTCCGGATGGCTCCCGATCTTCGCTCGTTTCGCCGCGACCTGAAGACTTGGCTATTTGAACTTGCCGGCCTGGACTGAGGGACTGGGTTTTTAGATTTTAAATTTTAAAAATTTTAAATTTTAGCATATATATATTGTTTAGGGCTATTTGATTGAATCTTATTTTAATTTTTATATATTATGTGTTGTTCATAGAGTTTTAATTGCCCTGTACACCGCCCCGAGTTGTTTCGGAGAGGGGCGGTATACAGGTATAAATCCAATTAAATAATATTTCAGCTTAAGTATATTCTGTAGTGATTTTGTACAGGAGACCCTTTGAGCATTCAGCAAGAGAGCAATATAAATTCTAGGAATGTTAAATTTTAACTAAACAGCTAAGGGGGTCCAAATCTGTACAGTGGCAGATTATGGTTCATGATCCAAACGAGGGGGATCAGATTGCAACATTGTGTCATCTATTCTCCAGATTTAATATCTCCACCCCCACCCCACCCCCATGAACACCACTGCCTCCAAGCAAGATTGTTGTACATGCCTAGGGATGATTTTTTCCTAACTTCTGCAACAGCAGGCAATGTTAAAGTAGTGGATAGTGTACAACTAGTTCTCTTACTGTTTTGTTTAAAGACAATATATCACTATTAGGGCCATAATGCTGATAGAAGGCTAAATCTTTCTCCTTGGGACATTTTCCCATAATTCAAAACTTGCATGATTCAAAGGAAGAGATGCTTGCGTTTTTTCATTCATTGAGCATTTCAGCTTCAGGGACACGATGAAGTAGATAAATAACGCTGTGATCCCAGTTCAGATTGCTTTCTCCAATATTTGCAATTGCAATCACAGATCCCTACTGTGTTTCCCATCCAAAATATATCACCCTTGTGGAAGCTTCCTTCAAGGTTCCTCCCAATCAGAAGGCTTTTGATAAGGGGTTTTTCTTTCTTTCTTTCTTTTTCTTCTGCAAAATATCTAACTTTGTAAATGGATTAGCTATCAATCATGCAAAGCTAAGCTTGTTGTTCCACTTACAGGGGAAAAAAGATCACAGGAAAGGAGCTTACGCCCTTTTTGCTGCAAAGGGTAAATGAGTTATCTGGTGGAGAGTCACTGAAGTCCAGTATCCTTTCCTATCTTACAGCATCTTCAGCACCCTTTCGAACTCTCCCCCCAAATGCAACTTCATAATTTCTTCTTGCAGTATCCATATAGAGTTCTGCAATATTGCTACCTGACCTGTCCTTCAAAAGTCACTCCCAAAGCATCTTTTTTGCTGATCTCAGCTGAAGTTGGAAGAGCAAAACAGCTGAAATTGCTCTGAGGGTGGGCAGACAAGGGAAGCAGTCAGAAAGGAAAGAATGGAGGCAGTAGGTAAGCAGGCATGGTTCCTCGATCTGTGAGACGGAGGGTCATGAATCCAAATTGCTCCTTCAGGAAAGCCATGATTGAGAAGTTATTCCTATTTGCAAAATGTTTAGGTTAATTTACAGCCAGACTGTGTCGAGGTTATTAGGATGGGTAGAGTTTGCCTCCTATGTCTACCCAATGGGCTTCCCAAAATATCAGATCCTTTACCGGTTTGGTTTCTTATTGTTTCTTGTGAAATTGGTATTCATATTTTTTCTAGAAGAGACTTACCATAGAAACCTGGCTCTCCTTGCCATCAACAAAAGTCCATAGATTCCCTTTTGGCTTGGAAGATATCTGTGCTTTAGGCACAATAGTGAGATTGTTGGGAGTCAGTAGGAGCATTTGTGAGAGGAAAGAGGTCCATCTGTGCAAGATTCAAATTCATACTTCCCTCTTCATCTTGAAATTCAGAGTCCCTAGAAAGAAGGTCTAGCAGCTGCACATTTGAGCCAGTCTTTGGCAAACAACAACATTTAGAAAATCTTCCTCGGAAACAGAAACAATTAACTTGATCTGTGGCACTGTGTTGATAAGCAGCAGACCTTCCGACCTAGAGTCATTGAAAGGATTCCAGTAGAGTCCTTCATCCTCTACTAATAGGTATACATGACTCAGCTCAACTGCTTTGCCATGGTGTTTGCAGAAGCTGGACTAGATGGAATTACAAAACTTTTTGATCTTAAATTCTTATAGCAATCATTTGAAAAATCCAGTAAGCTTGTTTCATGGTTGGGTGATATTTCTTTCTTTTTTATTGAAAAGTTTTACAAAATTTTAATAATAAACCCCCCTCCCCATCAACCCTCTCCCCTTCCCTCCCCCCCCCCGGACTTCCCAAAACAGAATACAGGGTATTACATATAGCAATCTTATGCAAACATATGCTAAATATCTATTACAATGTTAACAAACCTTCCACCCTTTAACTCCCTTATAACAAAACTAAAGTAATTATAATAACACTTCTATAATTGTTAAGAATTATTCATATGTTGGGTGATATTTCTTACTGCATTGTAACAGTGCAATCAGAAAATATTAGGATGGCCATGCATTTGTGTGTATGTGTGTGTGTGTAAACTTTAATGGAAACATTCCTTTTCTCTATAATGTATTTTCTCTTTTGAAGTAATGTCTATATAGCCATTCCAGAAGGCATAAGAGCAGCTTTAGATAACAAAGTGGGCTTTGAGGGTTTTGGGTTTATGTTTCTCTGTTATTGTTAATTGTATAGATATCCCGTCTTTTCTCTGAGAATGCAAGGTGATTTAGATGGGAGTGAAACACCCCTTCTAATTTTTTCCTTATAATAATTACCCGGTGAGGTAGAATCCAATACAGAGGGTCTCAGTGTTCCACATTTAGCATCCTAACTACCATACCTTACTGATAGTTTCAATTCTTGGGTTGTTACATTTTTCTTTCCTTTATCAATTGGTATCAGATATTGCACTGATCAAGAATAATGCCATAGTGGGCAGTCGCATTGCTGTAGCCCTGAACAGACTCCAAAGAGGTCAGGGTGGGAGAGGCAACTTCTCTCAAAATGAAAACACACCTGATGTGCCAAGACCCGTGAGTACTTTCCCCTGTTTTTGCCTTTTTCCCCCCAAGAGTTCTGTTGTGTGAATGGTTTGCTGAGCTGGACCATTCTAACTATTACCACGAGAGAAGGCAATGTCTAAATCATTTAGGTCAATCTTCACTCTGTAGATGACTTGGAGAATGGGTATTTCAACTGTCAACCAGCATTATTCACTGGATTAAAGGTCATAGGACAGCGTAAGATATGGCCAGGAAAATAATTTTTGGTAATGGGAGGCCCTGAGCAGCTAGTTGCTCTGCATTTTTGGTGCAATTTATCTGCTTATTTGAATGTTCAACTTATACTTTAAAGTGGAAGAGCTGTAAAAGTCAAATAAAAAGTCCAACTCAACATTTGATAACATTTTCACATTTCTGTTTCCTTTTTAGGTAGTCATTGGTGGCATCAACACTGACATCATAGCCAAGGCAAAAGCTGCAACGATAAAAGTAATTGCATTTAATAATATTCAGATTTTACTCTTCATTTGATCTGTTACTTTAGAGCTGGTTATCATCTTTTCTGAATAACAGATCATAAGGATATGCAGGTAATAATAGACTGTACAGACCAAGTCAAATTCAAACTGTTTGTAGAATTGCAGCAGATTTGAAATGCAGCAAAAATTGCCCACTGCCAGCTTAAGCAAAGAAAAAAGTGTTCTCTAGAGTCTTCAGTCAAAAATATATACATATTGCTGACTGCCCTCATTCTGATCACCAAGGCCGTCTGTTCTTAAAAGAGACTTATATACAGGGTTGAGCACTTCCTCCTCATATCAGTCATAAAGCTGATCGCTCATATTTTCAGAGAGAGCTTTTTTTAAAAAAAATAATCACAACAAACCTGCTACACAGCAGCAGAGGTCAAAAGCTTGAGACCTTCAACTTTTGATGCAAAAGCAGCCTTTGTGTTCTTAGAGAAACAAAGGCAGGGAGAAGCAGAATTCTCTATGCCGCGTCTTTTCAACCTTTTCACCCATTGTACTACTTTTAGGATATGGCAACATCCGAGTATCACCAGTCACCTAGCAAGGTGTCAAAAACTTGATGACTGGGGGGAAAAAAAGGAAAAAATGATGAAGCACAAGTAGTCCTCAACTTACAACAGTTCGCTTAGTGACTGTTTGAAGTTACAATGCAGTGAAAAAAGTGCCCCCCCCCAGGCCACAGCCGAGCAAGACACCTGCCTTCCTGCCTGGCGGCGCTCTTCCTCCTGACTGAGGTTTTCATTGTTGTGAGCATTTCTGTTGAGGATTGGCAGTGGGGGTGGGGGGTGAGGGTTTGGTTTTTATTCCCCCCATCTGCTGGACCCTGGAGATGCTGCAACATTCCAACTTATCTGTGCTTCTGGGCTCAGCGAAGCACCAGGATCAGTGCCGAGCTCCAGCTGGAGCCTGGCGCTGATCCTGGTGCTTCCGCTGAGCCCTGACAGCCCTGCAGCTCCAGCCATCTCTCGCTCAGGCTTGTGCGGTGCTGCCACCAATTCTGCTCATTCTCCTCCCCCGCTACCACTTTTCTCGGATGGTTGCGTACCACCTGCCAGGTGCCAATGTACCACAGGTGGTACCCGTACCACTGGTTGAAAAGCCCTGCTCTATGCAGTTCTAAGCACGGATTGCTCAGCCTGAAGAACTACTAAAAGATCACCACAAAACGAAACCTAGGTTAAAGCCTATTGGTCCATTTTGTCCCCCGGCTACTCTTTATCCATTTCTTGTGGTGGTGCTACAAAGTGTACACATTTTTTGCTCCTGGAAATTCACAGCTGAGATGCAGAGAGTAATTGCTGTGACTTCTGCCATCAAAAGCACTCGAGTTGAGACCCTGGCATCTTATGAAGAAGAAAAAAATGGTGGGCCATTTTATAACAAATAGCAGCATTAAGGTAAAGGCCACATTGAAATGTATTGGGCACTTTGATTGCAGGTTAGAGAAACTGCTGGTTCAAAAGTAATAAGCTGTCCAGAAAATCCCATCCAGTGGGAATGTATTGGTAATACCATGAATCAAAAGCAGTGGAAACGTTTCATGACAGATAGCGCTTACCTAAGCAACGGCTTGAATAGAGATGTTTGCTTTGTTCTGTGCCTAGATGGAACACCTGGTGCCAGGTGACATAAATACAACCTTTGGGAAAACCAACCTTTGTTGCATTTCCAACTGTTAGTGATTTATCTGACAGGTGGCTCAACAGAAGAATATAAAGGAGGTGCAGACAGTGGTGAGATTTCATTAACGTGAACTACCAAAAAAACCTCCTTCCTAATGCTTAGAGACAGAAAGAAAACACACACTATGATAAATTAGCCCAGATGAAGTGCTTTACTATACAGCACAAGTAGTCCTCGACTTACAACAGTTCATTTAGTGACCATTTGCAGTTACAATGACACTGAAAAAAGTGACAACCATTTTTCACACCTATGATTATTATAGCATTCCCATGGTCACATAACCCAAGTTCAGATGCTTGGCAATTGGCTCATATTTATTTTATTTTATTTTAATTCCATTTATATCCCGCCCTTCTCCGAAGACTCAGGGCGGCTTACAAGCTTAGCAGTAGCCTTCATTCTATGTATATGCCTGCTTATTAGGGCTTTCACACACACCCCAAGCGGCATTATTACAAAGTCAGCTTAATTGCCCCCAACAATCTGGGTCCTCATTTTACCAACCTTGGAAGGATGGAAGGCTGAGTCAACCTTGAGCCTGGTGGGATGCGAACCTGCACTAATTGCAGGCAGCTGGTGTTACTTAAGGAGGCATTAGCCCACTGCTCCACCAAGTCTCTTATGACGGTTGCAGTGTCCCAGGGTCATGTGAACCTCTTTAGTCTTTAGTGACTTGACAAGCAAAGTCAATGGGGAAGCCAGATTAACTTAAGAATCATGTTGCCAACTCATCTGCAATGATTGATCTGCAAGAAAGGTGGTAGAATGGGGCAAAATTCACTTAACAAATGTCTCACTTAGCAATAGAAATTTGGGGCTCAGTTGTGGTCGTTAAGTGAAGGATTATCTGTAGTTTAGAAGACTTGCAAAGACCAATGCAGGTGAAAGGAATCAATTCAATAAAAAACAGCTGTAGGAATTTCTGATATCAGTCCAGGAGGCAGAGACATATTGTTGTGATAGGACCAAAAGTGGTGTTGCTAAATCAGATGTCCTCATTGAAATTTATTAGTCTATAGAATCCTTGCTTTCACTGATGGTACTGACTTCCTTTTTAAACTGACTTATTCATTTTAAAACTGGGTTTATCTAACATGCTAAAAAGCAGTGTGGCCTGTTTCATTTTTGCTTATTATACAACTACATAAGATTTTTGACTGGGCTTTTTTCAAAGTTCCATATCTACTATAAGCAAAATGGGGAAAGATTAATTCAGATAGTGTTGCATGCAACTTTCCAACTTCTTTGCAAAGTTGCCATCTCTTGCATTAGTTGATCTAGCACATAATCAGAAGCATATGACTGTCCAGATGGTGAATTATAATTACAATTCATACTGTATCTGATCCAGCCTCCCTATCAACATCTGGAGACTGACAGATTCCTGAGTGCTGCTTCAATCCATTTATGCTAGAAAATTTACATGAAATTTTGTTTTCTGCCTCTGCTGTATTGTTTGCCAATTGTTATATAGATATGTTAGCTGAGCCTGTTCACAAAGCTCACTTTCCCCAAGCTGCATTTCTTAAAACCAGTTCCAAATGAGCACTGAATTAGCTAAGTAGATACAGATGGAGCCAAACTACCTCCAACAACAATGTTTTCCTTCATTTAACAATGATCATTTATCACACTTATACGTTTGATTGCATATAGAAGTGAAATATCCAGTTAAAAATGACTAATAGTAAGTAGTGAGTGTGGATGCCACTAATATTATTCTACAATCTGAGTTTAAAAAGAAATTAGCATCACATCTCTATTGGTATGAGTTAAGTTTCTATTGGATTGAATAGGAAATACAGGTAGTCCTTGACATATGACCACAATTGAGCCCAAAATTTCTGTGGCTAAGCAAGACATTAGTTAAGTGATTTTTGCCTCCTTTTGTGACTTTTTCTGCCACAGTTGTTAAGCAAATCACTGCAGTTGGTAAGTTAGTAATATGATTGTAAAGTGCATCAGGCTTCCCCATTGACTGTCAGAAGGTCGCAAAAAGTGATCATATGACCCTGGGACACTGCAAACATCATAAATATGAGTCATGGCCAAGCATCTGAAGTTTGATCACATGACCATGGGGATGCTGTAATGGTTGTGTGAAAAACGATCATAGCTCACTTTTTTCAGTGCTAAATGAATTGTATATCGAGCACTATCTGTATAGAACAGGGGTCTTCAAACTGGCCCTTGTATGACTTGTGGACTTCAACTCCCAGAATTCCTCAGCCTGTCTGAGGAATTCTGGGAGTTGAAGTCCACAAGTCATAAAAAGGCCAAGTTTGAAGACCCCTTGTATAGAATAAAGGATTGTAATCCACCTAATCAGAATCCCCATGGCCTTCAATTTCTGCTTTACTTTATTGATCTATCTTCTGTACTTTCAGGATGGGGGGCAGACAAATCCAGCTACAGTGAGACAATCCTTTGGTGGTGTGGGCAAAAATCTAGCAGGTAATTCATTCTCATAATGTGCTCAAAGAATGGAAGTTCTACAAATAATAATAACATAATTCAAGGTATGCTGTTCAAGAGTCAGCTGCTTCACTCTCAGTCTCCATACATATACTGTACTATACTTCCTCTCTCTTCATAATAGCATTATAGTTTAGTTTCAACCCTAACCCTGGCCCCTAACTGTAACTTATGACACCCACTCTATTCCCCCAAAGTCTGTTATTGAGTCACAGCAAGCAAAATTACTGGGATAAGAAAATAGGCTTCATCGCTCCCTTATTAATTCAGGTTAAAAAACACACATCATTTTTCTCATCAAATTATTTTTGACAGACTTAGGAAAGGCTCTATTCCTCTCTTATCCTCCCAAACTAAACCCTAAATGGGAGAGAATTGTAACTCAAGGCTAGACCATATGCTTTGCATCCAGAAAGTTTCAAATTCCATCTCCAGCATCTGTCTTAGCACCTTCCATTGAAAGAACATCCTCTCCAGAGTACAGGAAGGTTTAAATGATCCCTGGAAGCCACAGGTCAAGGTGTGCAGTGTCAGTTTTGGTTAAATTATGTATTTTCACCCTATTATATTTACTGTTATGTTAATATTTCCTTTGCTTTTTGCTATTGTATCTGTTTTTATTCTGCATGCCATCCAGAGTGACTGCTGAATTGGATAATTTTATAAATGCCATCCATCCATCCATCTATCTGTCTATCTGCTAACCTATTATTTAGAATTTTAGTGGAAAAATGGTGAGGCATCCACCTAGCCTTGTGGCTGAGTAGAAACCGTGGAACAACTACGTAATTGTCCATAATACACAGCAACCTCCCTTACAGTATAAGGTAAAGGTAAAGGTTCCTCCGCACATGCGTGCTAGTCGTTTCCAACTCTAGGGGCCGGTGCTCATCTCCGTTTCAAAGCTGAAGAGCCAGCGCTTGTCCGAGGACGTCTCCGTGGTCATGTGGCCAGCATGACTAGACGCCAAAGGCGCACAGAACGCTGTTACCTTCCCACCGTATTGGTCCCTATTTTTCTACTTGCATTTTTACGTGCTTTCGAACTGCTAGGTTGGCAGAAGCTGGGACGAGTAACAGGTGCTCCCTCTGTTACGCAGCACTCGGGATTCAACCCGCCAAACTGCCGACCTTCTGATCGACAAACTCAGCGTCCTAACCCACTGAGCCACACCGCGTCCCTACTCCCTTACAGTATACCATATGCTAATTTCTCTGCATTACAATGGCACAAGACAAGATGCCAATAGTTATAGCTCTTCTTCCTCCTTGTTGTCAGCTTGCTAAATGATAGGACACAGCAGGTAAAGAGCAAGAGCCTTTCACTTTGATGTTGTTGTTCAAATAGTCAACCAGGTTTAGCTTCATTTTACTTCTTTTTTTTAGATTGCTTAAGTCGTCTTGGGAAGATGCCTGTTTTTATCTCAGTCATGGGGAAAGATGAGCATTCAGAATCTGTTCTACGACACTGTAGGCATATGGTAGCTTGCAACATTTGACAATTGTTAACTTATGAACTTATAACATTTTAGTATAATAATGTACTTCCAATTTTCTTTTCTTTTCTTTTCTTTTTTCTTTTCCTTTCCTTTCCTTTCTTGTTTGTTTGTTTATTTACCCAATTTATATAGCGGCCCATCTTACAGAACAACTAACGTTGGGCAGTGAATAACAGAACTGAAGCCTTTTATTTGCTTTTGTTCTTTGTTTTCCTTTCTTTCAATTTTGTAATTTTGAGTTTTAATTTTTATGTCTTGTTTGCCCAATATTCATCAAATCAGCATCTTCTTTTAAGTAACAGACTACATGGGCAACACCGTGGAAGCTGTTAATATTCAGTCATGGGCTGTACAGCTTAATTGGCAAGTTGAACATGGTGAATATGAAGTTTAAATATTTGCCCTCTGCCTAGACAGTATCTAAACTACAATTATGTCCATGTTTTGTTTTTAATATCTAAAAAAATGGCTTTGTTACGGTTTATTAATTTGATTGTAAATCACTTAAAATAATGGTGAGAAGTGGCATATATATATATATATATATATATATATATATATATATATATATATATATATATATAAATGAAATTGTTAAGTGATATAGGTTATGCCATAGAGAAGCAGACTAGCAGAAAGTGTCTCAGTGAATCCTAAGTGTTCAGGAAGGATGTTTATGGAGATTCTCAATCATCCAGGTCAGGGGTAGGCAACCTCGGCTCTTTTATGACTCATGGACTTCAACTCCCAGAATTCCTGAGCCAGCTTGGCTGGCTCAGGAATTCTGGGAGTTGAAGTCCATGAGTCATAAAAGAGCCGAGGTTGCCTACCCCTGATCCAGGTCATGGTTGTCCCAAAGATGCTTTTTCAAAAGGCAACTTTCTTTGTTTTTTCTTGAAGATGTTTCGCTTTTTATCCAAGAAGCTTCTTCAAAATATCATTTCTGGGATGTTCAGGAAGGAGTCTATAGGAATATGCAGTCCTGCAACTCATTTGCTATATAGAGTTTAAAAAGTGAAGAGTAGAAAAACAATTCCTGAGAATGAAAAAAAAATGTTGCTGACTTTGTCTCTCTTGGTTTGCTTTAAGGATATGAGAGGAGTCTTACAACTGAAAGGACACAACACAGCAACTTACTGTGCGGTAATCACAGGCACTGGAGAACTTACCTTTGGTTTGGGAGACATGGAAATCCACCAGCAGATAACAGAGCAATATGTAAGGTCTTCCTATAGTCTTCTGATTGCAGTGCCTGGTATTGATTGGATTTTTTTTTATCATTGTCATTGTTTGATTTCTTAAGAGCAGAGTGCAGCTCTTTGATATTCAACGTAGATCCTGTCCTCATTTTACACTTTATCATAGTGCAGTCATGTCCTGACATACCAATTGTCCCCTTAGTCACACAGTGTTGTCCTCACCTGGTCCTGAGCCCATAAGTAGACAGCTTACAGCCATCACTGAGGGTAAAAGTAGAATCTCCTTCCTCCTCATCCTCTTAATCTGTTATTATCCTATTACTACAACATCACTATTATGGATATCATATATTTTGAAAGTTTCACTAAATTTGAAGTACAATCTGTCTTGCAGTTCATAAAGTGAAACTTCGATATCTAGTAGTTTGCAGCCAGGAGCTTTCAGTGATCACAGAGAGCGTGACTGATGATGACATAACACCTATGAATTAAGCTGATGTTCTTGCATCAGGGTTTTGGCAGATGAAATATGGAGGCTGAAGGCACTTGTGTCATCCAATTTTAGCCTGCTGTAATTTTCTCCCAAAACAAAAAGATCCAGCAAATATTGGCCCTGCTAACTCTTGGTGTGTTTGGACAGGTGTTGGGATAGGGCACATGCAGCCTCTACATTGTCCACCCTTCTCCTAAATAAACAAAGACTTGAAAAGATATATTATGTACTGTGTTACCCTGGAGATTTGATCACATCTACATTTTATAATTAGCTACATTTTCATTTATTTCTGTCTCATTCACCCTCCAAAGATTTTAGGGTGGTAGAAATGATGTTTCCTAGTTCCAGGTTTGTTTTCCTAATGGAAAATCCCCAGTGCTGTGCCCCTGTGAATCATTACCCTCAAGGCTGGCCCAGGTAATCCGTTATTCTAGACACTTTTGCCTGTAGTGCATTTGTTCTTCTGAGCTTCTGATGGACTGCTGAAAGCCACTTTTTCAATTCTGAGGCCTCCACCCACAATTCCTTCCAGATGTTGATTTCGAATACGTGCCTACCTGTGGAGATACAAGTAATCATGACCTGCTTGATGAGTGAGGCATATTTTAGGACTCTAATGGAAAAGACAATTAAGAGTGATTCAGATGGAACCTCACCCTTTCCCCCCATGAATGAAAACAGTTGAAAAAAATGCCAAGACCCTGCCCTTAACAGCTGATCATATTTTCTTAAGAATTATGCATGTCAGTAAATCACTTATTGCAGATCTTTAAGAAATTGAAAGTTCATTTTTGAAAGGAAAAACAGTGATCATTCTTCCCACCGCATCACCACACTCTTCAGATTCCCATTTCCTCTACCAAAGAAATGGTTGATTTGATTATATGCCAACAAATCATTGTTGACTCTTAGCAACAACATAGATTTTTTTCTCCATGATGATCTGTCCCTAACCTGGTCTTTTTAAGTTCTTCCAGTGGTGCTCCCATCACCATTATACCTATCTGCTTTGCTGCCATTCCAAAGGTGCATTTTCAAAAGGCAACTTTGCTTTTGCTTGAAGACATTTGACTTCTCATCCAAGAAGCAAAACCTCTTCAAGTCCAGTTGCCTTTTGGAAAAAGCACCTTTGGGACAACCATGACTCAGATGACTGAGAATCTCCGTACTCATTTACCTTGCTGCTAGTCACCCTCTTCTTTCTTTTTTTCCTTCCAGTTTTCCCCACAATTACAGCCTTTTCCATAGATCTAGGTCTTTACATAATATGTCTGAAGTAGGATAATTTGAACCTGGTCATTTGTGATTTGAGTGAGAACTCTTTGTTGAGTTGTTTGATGATTTGCTGGTGTTTTCATGAGTCCTCTCCAATACCAGAGTGCCAAAGAATTAAACCAAAGAAATGAAGGTAGGGAGAGAGGAATAACCATTAAGTGATATTTTTTTTCTTATACAATAACAACAAAAGTCCTCAGAATTTTTGTCATCCTCAACCACACAAGCACTGGGCTCTCGTGTTTCCTTCTGTTCTTTTAAGCCAAGATTTGAGATACATGCAGGTTGCAGGGCAGACAGGAAAACCTACCTCAAGGCTGGGTTTGGGTTTGTGCAATGCAGGCTGTCACAGTGAATTCCACTTTGACTTGGGCTGCTAGTTTTGACAGTATGGTTTCTGAGAATCAGCAGCTCAGTTTCCTCAAGTTTTAATGCAGAAACAAAGACTGTTAGATGAACCCTAAAGGAAGCTTAAGTCATTAAAAAGAAAAAGAAAAAAAGAGGGGGGGACCCCAACTGTAAGACTGGAAGTGCATAGCATAGCCGTGTCCATTTTACACTATCACATTGCTCTGTTAGACTCTCCTTTAGCAAAGTTAGACTTGTCTCATCAGCTTGTTACTCAGACATCACTAATGCAATATTGGTGGAGCAGTAGGTTAATGCCTCTTTAAGTAACACCAGCTTCCTGCAATTAGTGCAGGTTCGAGTCCCCCCAGGCTCAAGGTTGACTCAGCCTTCCATCCTTCCGAGGTAGGTAAAATGAGGACCCAGATTGTTGGGGGCAATAAGCTGACTTTGTAATAATGCCGCTCGGGGGGGGCGAAAGCCCTAATAAGCAGGCATATACATAGAATGAAGGCTATTGCTAAGCAAATTGGTTTGTGCTTAAAATTGTAAGCCACCCTGAGTCTTCGGAGAAGGGCGGGATATAAATGGGATATACATATATATATATATATATATATATATATATATATATATATATATATATATATATATATATATATATATATATATATATATAAAGGTAAAGAGTGTAGGGAAGTAGATTTTTCAGTACAGGAATCCTATGATCCCCTCTGTCTTTCACTGGTAAACACTACATTTTGTACCAACTGTAACTTCTGGATACTTTTTTCAAGAGTAGAACATTTGTTTCGTACTCCAGACTCTGCTTAGATTTTTTGCTCACTATTGATCTGCAGCAGCATCCAACCATCATCACCAATATATCAGTTATGAAGATAGGCTTTATATTACTATGACTTACTGAAACTATAAAGTGTTGTAAACAGTAGTCAGAATCAGTGTAGCCCAATGGAGCTACATTTTTCTCATCAAATTATTTTTGACAGACTTAGGAAAGGCTCTATTCCTCTCTTATCCTCCCAAACTAAACCCTAAATGGGAGAGAATTGTAACTCAAGGCTAGACCATATGCTTTGCATCCAGAAAGTTTCAAATTCCATCTCCAGCATCTGTCTTAGCACCTTCCATTGAAAGAACATCCTCTCCAGAGTACAGGAAGGTTTAAATGATCCCTGGAAGCCACAGGTCAAGGTGTGCAGTGTCAGTTTTGGTTAAATTATGTATTTTCACCCTATTATATTTACTGTTATGTTAATATTTCCTTTGCTTTTTGCTATTGTATCTGTTTTTATTCTGCATGCCATCCAGAGTGACTGCTGAATTGGATAATTTTATAAATGCCATCCATCCATCCATCTATCTGTCTATCTGCTAACCTATTATTTAGAATTTTAGTGGAAAAATGGTGAGGCATCCACCTAGCCTTGTGGCTGAGTAGAAACCGTGGAACAACTACGTAATTGTCCATAATACACAGCAACCTCCCTTACAGTATAAGGTAAAGGTAAAGGTTCCTCCGCACATGCGTGCTAGTCGTTTCCGACTCTAGGGGCCGGTGCTCATCTCCGTTTCAAAGCCGAAGAGCCAGCGCTTGTCCGAGGACGTATATATATATATATATATATATATATATATATATATATATATATATATATATATCGAGCAAAATGGTCAGTTTGATTTGCTGCCTTAGCTCACCCATTTGCATGGTTTAGGCTGCACAGAAGCCAGCAAAGTTTATATTTGAGGGAATATACAAATCCTTCCATTGCACAGGTTATATCATGCAGATATGGACTGTGCAAGTGCTGCAGAGAATCACTGCTCTTTGGGTAGATCACATTGAAGAAGATGGATGTTGGCATTAGAAAGCATGAGTTAGGCAAGGTTTTGGACTACAAATCCCACTATCCGACTTTCAAGTGTAAACATAGGACATCTGATGTAAGGCTATTTCATACACTCTCTCTTTTTCTTCCTAACATGTTTCTTACAGGCAGATGGTGTGGGAATTAATTCTCAAGCAGTCAGAGAAGGACAGCACAATGATAGATCAGACTGTTTTCTGTTGAAGGAACAGATCAAGTTTTCCTCTTCCCAGAGTAGAAGCCAAGTACATAAGGCAGCCAAAGAAGAGGGCACAAAAGGGCTTGATAGTTCAGTAGGATTTGTGCTTGAAACGCTAGTTGCCGAAACTCTTTTGTTATGATTCTATAATAAGAACTACTGATTAGGAATTTGAGGATTCTTGTGTGCTTGCTTGGTTCCAGTTTTCACATGCTGAACATTCACGGATGGGTAGGTGTTGCTGTTATACAGCAGAGGCAGAAAAATATACACCTAGTTAGCTTGAAACCATGGTCCTTATTTTTATTCTATATAACATAGATTTTTCATTGCAGTGAAAGCTGTTACTTTTCTACTTAAATATAGCCTAGTTGAAAGCTGCTTTGCAACTCACTTTTAAATGGCTGGAGGGTTTTTTGTCAATCCTAAAACATTCTGTCTGAGAGGTAAAAGAGACATATGTACATCCTCCTCTACTGAAACAGCAGAAATGTAGTAGCTATGTTCACAAGGTGAATTGGAACATCAACCAAGCAATAACCCAGCCAAACTCAAAGCAGAATATCTGTCTATGCCAGTGTTTCTCAATCTTGGCAACTCTAAGATGTGTGGACTTCAACTTCCAGTATTTCCCAGTCAGCCGTGGCTGTGAGTTGAAGTCCACACGTTTTAAGAGCTGCCAAGATTGGGAAACACTGGTCCATACAAAGTCTGCTATCTTACTACTATGCAGCTAGTTGTTATTATTGTACTTCCCTACACCATTTAACCAGTTATTTGTTCAACTGGTGAAATTGACTTCAGTTCTGTCAGCTTACCTTGGTAGCCAAAGTGGTAGCAAGAATGAGTCGTAAACCTGTAAACAAAAAGAGCCCAGTTGTGTTCTGAACCAGCCCTCTTCTCGCACCCCTAATCAAAAGAAGAGTCTGGAAAGCGTCCAAGACCAAAAGGCTTCTGCCAAGTTTTAATTACACTGTTACAAGAATACAAGAGCTTGACTTCTCAAACGGAAAAGTTGCTTTCAGCAACCAGCCCCTCCCCAAACACTTCTTTTATAGAGAGCTCAGGGCGTGGTCTCCCTGTGCCTCCTCCCGAGGAGTCCCATAGCCTTTCTTTGTTTGTCCCTGCTCGTCTGCCTCCTGCGTCGGGCGTCCTTGAACAGGGCCAGCTGTGGGTCATCATCCTCCGCACTCTCGGGCTCACACAGCTGAGAAGAGGTTCCCGGCTGAGGACTCTGCAAAGTCTCCAAATCATCATCAGCCGGTTCGTTTCCCTCCTCCCCCACATCTGAGTCCTCCGATACATCGGACCCGGCTGTCGGACCCACAGGCTGGCCCTGAGTCACAACACTATCCCGCACCGCAGGGCCCTTCCCCCGGGTCTGCCGATCCGGATGCGGTCGGGATGGGAACTGTTCGTGAAACGCAGTCACCAACGCAGGGGCATGAACGGCGGTCGCGTCTTCCCATGTGAAGTCCTCCGGCCCGTACCCTTTCCACTCGATCAGGTACTGGAAGCGACCTTTCAGCCAGCGGGAATCCCTGATGCTGGCGACCTCGTACTCGGGGGTGCTGTCGCCATCACGAGGTCCTGATGGGGGAGGTTCCGCTTGGCGAAGTGGACAAGCCGGTTGTTCGGGGACCAACAAGGACCGATGGAAGACGGGGTGCACGCGCAGGGAACGTGGCAGAGTTAAACGATAGGCGACCGGGTTGATGACGGCCTCGACTGGGAACGGTCCAAGGTAACGGTGGTCCAGCTTCCTCGCCGGCCGAGTGGATGGTAGGTTCCTGGTGGACAGCCAGACCCGATCCCCCACCGATAATGGAGGCGTATCCCTTCTCGACCGATCGGCGAACCTCTTGTAGTCGGCCTTGGCCTTCTCCAGCTGCCGTCGCACCAACCGATGGATCGCCTGTAACTCCACCATGAATTCGTTCGCTGCCGGCTCCGGTGAGTCCACGGGAGAAAGGGGGAAAAACCGAGGGTGATAACCCACATTGGCCAAGAACGGTGTCATCTGCGTGGAGGTGTGCTGCGAGTTGTTAAAGGCAAACTCGGCTATGGCCAAATAGTCCACCCAATTGTCCTGCTGCAGGTTAACGTAGCAGCGCAGATACTGCTCCAAAATGCCGATGACCTTCTCGGTACCCCCGTCGGTCTGAGGATGATGCGCGGACGAGAGGCAAACCTTAATGTCCAACGCCCGCATCAACTCCTGCCAGAAGCGGGCTGTAAACTGGGCCCCCCTATCGGAGACGACTCTATCGGGAAGGCCGTGCAGCCGGAACACCTGTTGGATGAACATGCGACTAGTGGCGCGAGCTGACGGTAAGCCGCGACAGGGGATGAAGTGCGCCATCTTGGTCAACATGTCCACCACCACAAACACTGTCGTGAAGCCGGAGGATGGGGGTAGATCCGTCAGAAAGTCCATGGACACAGCCCCCCAAGGTCTCTTGGGCGTTGGCAAAGGCTGCAGTAAACCAGGCGGGGCCCCTGTCGCTGACTTGGCCTGCCTGCATGGGACGCAGGAGGTGACATAAGACTGGACATCGTGTCGGACTCGGGGCCACCAGAATGTACGGGAGACCAGGTTCAGAGTCTTGAACAGGCCAAAATGCCCCGCAGCCGGGTTATCATGACATTGGCTGAGGACGAGTCCCCTGAGTGGCCCTCCTGGAACATAGAGCCGGTCACGATAATACAGGAGTCCATCCGTGACCGACCAAGGCGAATCTGGCCCCACCTCTTCCTTCCGCTGAGCCACCCACGCCTCCTGCTGCTGCGCCTCCCGGATCCGAGCCCGTATATCCACCGGCTCCCGCACCGCAGCAAAAGACTCGACGGGGATCACGGTCCTGGGCGGAAGCTTGTCTTCCACTCGGGTGTACTCGGGCTTCCTGGACAGAGCATCCGCTCTCTGGTTGTGCCCGCTTGGTATGTACTGCACCCGGAAGTCAAACCTCGCAAAGAAGAGGGACCACCGGATCTGGCGTTGGTTCAAATTCCGAGCGGTCTGCAGGCTTTCCAGATTCTTGTGGTCCGTCCGGACCTCGATTTGATGCCGCGCCCCCTCCAGATGATGCCTCCAAGCCTCGAACGCCGCCTTGATGGCCAGCAGCTCCTTCTCCCAGATGGTATAGTTGCGCTCCGAGGGATTCAATTTCCGTGAGTGATACGCGCAAGGGAAAAGGGTACCGTTGGGCGTCGCTGCCTGGAGTAACACGGCCCCAATGGCAATGTCGGAGGCGTCCGCCTCCACGACAAACGGCCGTTGCGGGTCAGGATGCTTCAAGATGGGCTCCTTCATGAAGGCGTCCTTCAAAGCTTGGAACGCCTGTTGTTCGGGGGCGTTCCACTGGAACCGAGTCTTCTTCTGCAGGAGCCGGGTGAGGGGGGCTGTCAAGGCAGCAAAGCCAGGGATGAATGTCCGATAGTAGTTGGCAAATCCAAGAAGTCGCTGAATATCCTTCACGCGACGCGGGGGTTGCCAACTCTGCAACGACTCAACTTTACTCGGTTCCATGGCGATGCCCTCAGGAGAAATGCGGTGACCCAAGAAATCAATGGTCACCTGGTAGAACTGGCACTTCTCCAACTTGGCAAACAGCCGATGTTTCCGGAGGCGCTGCAGGACCTGACGGAGATGCTGATGATGCGCTTCACGCGACGGGGAGTAAATCAGGATGTCGTCCAGGTAAATCACAACAAACTGGTCCAACAGATCCCGAAAGATGTCATTCATAAAATGCTGAAACACAGCGGGGGCGTTGGTCAGGCCAAACGGCATCACCGTGTACTCGAAATGTCCATAGCGAGTACCAAACGCCGTCTTCCACTCATCACCCGGCCGAACCCTGACGAGGTTGTAAGCTCCACGCAGGTCCAGTTTCGTGAAGATCTTAGCCTCCCGGAGTCGGTCCAAGAGCTCGGGGATGAGGGGCAGCGGGTAGCGGTTACGCACCGTGATAGCGTTGAGTTTCCGGTAGTCACAGCAAAGCCGTAACTCGCCCGACTTCTTTTTGACGAAGAGCACGGGCGCAGACACTGGCGAGGACGAGGGCCGGATGAAACCACGAGCCAAGTTCTTCGTCAGGAAGTCCCGCAATGCAGCCAACTCGGGCTCCGACATGGAGTACAAACGCCCCACTGGGAGAGGCGCATCAGGGACTAGGTCAATGGAGCAGTCGTAGGGCCTGTGCGGGGGTAATTGGTCCGCCTCTGACTCGCTGAACACGTCAGCAAAGTCGGACAGTTCGGGAGGCAAGGAAACCCCTGGGGAACCCTCCACCTGGCCGGCACAGATATGGCGGGTGTGGTCCACGCACTGCAAACTTGGGAAGGTGACCAAGTTCTGAGACCAATAGATCTGTGGATCATGCGCCCGGAGCCACGCCAGTCCCAAGACCACGGGGAAGTGCAGATCCGAAGTGACGTAGAACTGAATGGCCTCCACATGGGTACTGATGGCCATACACACGGGTTGCGTGGCGGCCGTGATAGGCCCGGACAGGAGCACTCGACCATCGATGGTCTCCACAAGCATGGGCGGATCCACTGGACACTGGGGAACAGCCCATTTGGCCACAAAGGCCGAATCCATAAAGTTAGTGGTAGCCCCAGAGTCAATTAAGGCATGGACTGGAATCCCCTCTGGCTTGCCAGGAAGGATCAGACGTGCCTCCAAAATCAAATGCCGTGGAGGTTCACAGGCACCGTCGGAACAACGTCGCTCGGTGTGGATGTTGTGGGTCGCCCGATCTTTCACACCGTCTAGATCGGGCTCGGGCCGTTTCCCGATAGCAAAGCAGGGGACTTTCTCGGGGCAGGCTTGGTCACTGACGCCCGCTGACGCTTCTTCGGGCAAGAAGCAGCCAAATGTCCAGGGTCCCCACAGTAAAAACACAACCCCTCCGATCGTCGTCTGTCTATTTCCGTCACCGATAGACGGGACCTGGCGGCACCCAGCTCCATTGGCTCCTCCCTCTGGACTGGGGGCTCACGCACAACAGGGGCGGCAGGGGTCTGTGGGGTGGCACGGCGACTCTTACGCTGCTGCAGCCGGGCATCGATCCGCAGACAAAGATGGATCAGCCCATTCAGGTCTGAGGGAATGTCCACGCGGGCCAGCTCATCCAACATCTCCTCTGACAAGCCATCCTGAAAGGCATCCACGAGCGCAGCCTCATTCCAGGCGGAATCCTGGCTAAGCAGCCGGAAATCGCTGATATAGGCCTGTAGAGGGCGCTGACCCTGCCTCAAAGCTTTCAGGCGTCGGGTGGCCGTCTGCGCCTTAATCGGGTCCTCGTACATGAGGCGCATATGGTCACAAAACCCCCCAAAGTTATCCAACAAAGGGCTAGGCTGTGCCAACAGAGGCGTGCCCCAACGAGCTGCATCTCCCGACAGAAGGCTCAATACGAATCCCACCTTATCTCGGTCAGTGGGGAAATCAGCTGCTCTCACGCTGATATAAAGCTGGCATTGTCCCAGGAAGGCAGGAAACAGTTCTGGTTTACCAGCAAATTTATCCGGCATAGCTATCTGACATTTCCTCCTGGGTGGGGGGCAGCATGTACCTGAGCCTGCAGTTGTGCCACCTGAGTGGCCAGCAAGGTGAGTTGCTGGTTGAGCTGGGCATTCTCGGCAAGAAGCTGCTCCATCGTAGTATTAAGGGGTGGGTGGCTGAAAGCAAACTGTTCTGAACCAGCCCTCTTCTCGCACCCCTAATCAAAAGAAGAGTCTGGAAAGCGTCCAAGACCAAAAGGCTTCTGCCAAGTTTTAATTACACTGTTACAAGAATACAAGAGCTTGACTTCTCAAACGGAAAAGTTGCTTTCAGCAACCAGCCCCTCCCCAAACACTTCTTTTATAGAGAGCTCAGGGCGTGGTCTCCCTGTGCCTCCTCCCGAGGAGTCCCATAGCCTTTCTTTGTTTGTCCCTGCTCGTCTGCCTCCTGCGTCGGGCGTCCTTGAACAGGGCCAGCTGTGGGTCATCATCCTCCGCACTCTCGGGCTCACACAGCTGAGAAGAGGTTCCCGGCTGAGGACTCTGCAAAGTCTCCAAATCATCATCAGCCGGTTCGTTTCCCTCCTCCCCCACATCTGAGTCCTCCGATACATCGGACCCGGCTGTCGGACCCACAGGCTGGCCCTGAGTCACAACAAGTTGATAGGTGGATATGAGAGAGGATAGGTCTGAGATGAAGCAGGAGTAAGGTCTCTGGTTGTACCTTGTGGGCACAAACATACACACACACACACACACACCATTTATTCCTGTATTCTTTCTTTGCCCCACTGCCTGTCAGTCAAACTATTGGGTGACACACACTATTGGTTTTACAGAAGACCCATGTTCAGAAAGAATTCAAGTGGCAGGTTGCCAACATGGAGCAATTCTGAATTAGTAATCTGTCACTAGTGATCTAACAATTTGAAAGATATCTAAAACCTCTGTTCCAGATACTAGTCCAGATTTACTCAAGTCTTCCCTGATACACTTCTAAGAAGGAAAAAAAATGTGATTGTTGTCTTCATAGGTTGGTGATGCTGGGTGAAAGCGGAAACAAAGACAGTAATATCCACAGTCTTCTTGTAAGCTTCATTACCAAGGGAGACAAATTCAGACTGGCAGTACAAATTATTCAGGCATACTTCAGAGACTTGAGGGATGCATATTAATTTGGCCACAAGGAAGAGGCCCTGATTCTTCAAATAAAGGAGGAGAGACTCACACTCTGATTGCCAACTTTAATTCATTAATTCAGTAGTAAATTTGTGGGATAATAACAAATATTAGCACATGGTGAGGAGAAATGTAAACATGAGAATATTGTATTGTATCAAACAGGTTGGAAGACCCAGGGGCTGTGGGTTAGATGCAGATGTCAGGCAACATCCTAGAAGACAGTGGCAAACTAATTCTATTATTGTGAAAATTCTACATGGAAATAGAGCTTAATGCAAACGAGACCTCACCTTAATGCCTTCACCTTCATTCAAGTGACAATATTGATATAGGATAACACTCCCTCCAAAGGACCTGCTAGATTTGCATCCTGCACTTTGAGAGGGGATGTCACATTCATAGAATCTACTTGGTTTTTCCATTGTCAACTGTCTCCTGCAATTCTCCTCAGGTGTCACAGTTCAAGGAGAATCTGTGCATGGCTCCAATAATATGCATAGATGGGAATGTGCCAGTTTCTACCATTGAGTACATCTGTCAGATTGCCAGAGAACAACACTTAACAGGTAAGAAGAAACTTGATGGCACAGGCATGAAATACAGTCTCGTTCCTCTACTTTTTTAATAGTTATCAATACAAAGGAGCAAAATCTGGGTGCTCCAATGCAACTTCCAGAGCCCCCTAAATGATGCTATTTAAAAATGTAATCTCATGGAAGCTGACATAATTAATCTCACATCTGAATTATGTTGTTGCTTCCTTCTAGACAATAGTATTCCTTTTTGCTTTTATCATTGATGGATGGGTTGATTATTTGCTCTGCATTCGAGACCTTCAAGCTTGTTAAACCTGCTTTTACAGGAAGAAGCTTCAGAATCTGTCCAAGGCACCCCATTTGGCATAATGGCACTGGATAATCCAGTGCTTGAAGTAGAGTTGGATGTTGTCATATGGTTCCAACAATTTTGGTTGCAGTGTTTGAGTTTTAATTTTTATTGGGAAATGTATCTGTGGCATTTATATGAGCACTACCTGTAATCTGTCCTATTTCTAATTCTAACATTCAGCCAGTATTAGACAGCTAAGAAATATATTAGTTTGTTCACAGATTAAGGGAGAAGTGTTTGGACAAACTTGACTCTCAAAACTCAACAGAGAAGAAAGTAGTTTTGAGGAAGAAAGTAGTTTTGTGCTAATCAGACAATTAGCAAGATAGGCGCATCTTATCTAGGCAAACTGATTTCAGCCTAATCCTTTTGAATGACCATAAGAAGAATCTCTGACTAAAACTTCAAAGTTATGTTTAATCCAAAAAAAAGCAAAGATAGAAGCTTTTTGACTAAATATGATGCTTTATGTTTGTCAGAATCACTGACCAAATGCAATGCTTTTTTTCAAGTGTACTATGAACCTACAGATGTGAACAAAGCTTCAAAGCCTTTTCTCTCAGAGAGTTGGAAAGGTCTGACCTGCGTATCTCCCAATCTTCGGGAACTCAGAGCCATCAGTCAGACCCTGGGAAATCCTGTGCCAAGAGGTGAAGCACATTTGGGAATGACAGTAACAAAGAAGTATTTATAATTTATAGCTCGGAACTATTAAACTTACATTACACATTATCAGTTTAATACCATCTTTCTGCTTGGGAGTGGCTCTCCAAAGTCTTTGTTGCTAGTGGGAAAATTTTAGAGATAACGAAAATAATCTCTAAATTAATTAGAGATAATTAATTTATCCCTAGATCTCTAGATTAATCTAACAAGGAATCCATCACTGAGCTATGTTCCCCTTTGTGTGATTCGGGGCCCCTAAACCAGCCATGGTGAGTGAGGCACCACCACGCATAGGGCTTTTCCTAATTTGCACTGAAACGCAGTATGATTGGTGGATATTTTTCTGGTCAGCTGCTGAAATGCTGAAGAGAAGGAAGGAAACCAAATTATCCCAAACAAAATTAGAATAGCATATTTCAGCAATCAGGCTGAGGGGCCAGTGCAACAGAGTAGAGATGGGCAGTGGATAAAGAACTTTTCATGATAATACTGTCCTGCTGACTCAAGGTTGGGTAAATAACCTTTTGATCAAGCAGTAGGAAAAGACTCTTAAGTCTACAGTCAGCTATAAAGATGGAGTATCGCTAGATAAATATTGCTGCTCCTCTGGCAGTTTTTGAATTTTTACTTTTTGCAAAATGAATTGCTCTATCTGGGGCAAGGTTGTTTTTTGTCAGGAGAATGTGAAAAAAGCATCCCCAGATTCAACAATCTCAGCTTACTAAAACTTTTCTTCCTCTCAGTTATACTTCTGAGTCCTTAAACGTTTTCTGAAATAAATGATATCTCATATTAAAAAAAATACAAAAATATTTTTTCCAAAAATATCCTTTGCCGGAGGAGAGATTCAGTTGGGTGTTGGTTAAAATAACAATATTCAAAGAGGAAATCTGGGACATTTTAACCAACCTTGTAATCTGTTTGAATGAAAAAAAAAACCTCTGTTGGTAGATGCGACATGTAAACCACATAATAAGGGCAAATTATAAATGACAGCAATAATTACTGCAATTTTAATATAATTTTATTGCAGAAATTTTTAATAAAGTAAAAACATAAAATATAATAAAGAAAAATAATAGCAAAAAAAAAGAAAATATAAAAGAAAATAAGGAAAGGAAAAGAAAAATTATAAAGAAGCATCTTCTGGTTTTCTTAATAGTAATTATAGATACATTTCTCTATGTTCTCCTCCCTCTCTAAAATTACATCATAGTGTCCCTCTTTCCATAAACTGCCCTTTCCAACTTTTAAACCCACAAATCACAAGTTCATATTTTTTTTCAGCAAAATGTCTATAAGGGGTTTCCTTTCACTTATAGTTGTTGATCTAATCAAATTCATATTGCATTTCTGCTAGTTCTGTCATCTTCATCAGCCATTTCTCTGTTGTGGGTGTTTCAGAGTTGTAGTTACAATTTCTGATAATGACAGCACTCATAATAACTATAAAATAGTTACTTAAACAAAAGAATAAACAAAAAGAACTAAAATTAAAGAAAATTGAATGCTCTCAGTAAAGCAAAGCCACAGATTCCTTATTTTTCTGCTTTCTTAAGCAGCTAGCACAAGGGAAAGGGAAAAAAGAGATAAGAAAATTTCAACTTTCATGGATTGTTTATGTTTAAAATATACCAAAGTGACCCACCAGGCTAGTAAATTATTTCTCGGTGGTCTTTTGTAAATTTTGCGTTGCAATCTGATATCAGCCTACCCTTTGTTTGAGATAACTGGCAGCCACTCTCAGATTGTAGAATTTCTTCATGTCTCTGTCCAGGGCTTACCGTATATACTTGAGTATAAGCCGACTCGAGTATAAGCCAAGACCCCTAATTTTACCCCAAAAAACTGGAAAAAGTTATTGACTCGAGTATAAGCCGAGGCTGGGAAATGCAGCAGCTGGAGGCTGGATCCCCCGAAAGACGTCTCTGCTGAGATGTAATTAAAATGTAGGATATGGGGGATAAAAAGTCTATCCCAATAGATGTGTTCAGTTAAACAAGTTACTCCTTTTTACCACTCCTGGGAGTCAATCTGGAAATATTTTTTTTATTTTATTCCAAAACAATTTCCTTTTTATTGTGTTCAGACCTCTGAAAGAATTCCACCATGACAGGATTTGAACTTCCAAAGGATTTAAACTCAGCGCATAGAAAGCTCTAATTGGACAGTTCTTGAAAAAAAAATTACCATAGCAGCTACAAGCTAACCCTAGTTCCCTTTGTCCATAGATTATTTGGAGCCAGTCATATAGTTGCAGACCAACTTATCTCAAAGATTTGTTATTGTGAAGATAATTATTGTCAATGGCACCATTCAGATATAGTTACTGATATACTTCCTTCTCTCATTCATTCCCATATTCCTTTTGAAATTGAAATTTAGTAAATAATTAATTCTAATTTCTAGTCCCTCTTAGTGATATTGAAAAACCTCAAGTGAATGATTTGATTATGAATTCAATGCTATCACTCTTTACATTTCTGGAATGGAACCTACAGATCTACCATCAAAGGTGGAGGACATTATCAAGACTGCTATTGCCCTGGCTTACCCTTTATTGAGAGGACTACACTATGTGGTAGTAACTCTTGGTCAACATGGAGTCCTGCTGTGTGGCCGAAGCAAGGGTGGAAGTGTCTCTCTGCACCCTCAAACATGCTATGAGGTAAAAAAATATGGGAAAAACAGATGAGAAAATAGTAAAACTAGCATTTTCTTTCACATGTTACAGCTTTAGGGACTTGCAGATGATTAGTTTCCCAATATATAGAATAATTGAGAGAATGCCCTGTGATTGGTTGAAATGTGGCAGTGATTCTTCTTGTTCTCAGCATTGTGTATTTGGCAATGGGGAAGGTAATTACAGATCATCTCCTAGCTGCTTTTGAAGGATTAGGTAGTAGAAATGGTAACTGATAGAATGGCAATATGGAAATGCCTTTAGGTATTTGTTACGGATAAGGAAATGAAACTATAAAGTCAAAGAAAAAAATTTAGAACATCGGTCCCTCTTTGGATTTGAAAGTTCAGAAGACCATGCAGAAATCTTTCCTTTATTAGTGAGGACTGATAACTTGCCTTTAAGTGTTCAAACATCTGAAAATTTCTGAAAATGAAAAAGTCCATTCTCATCCATTTTTAAATTATGGATTTGTGTTTGTAACCATGAAAACGGACACTTTAATATGGGGAATAGTGCCTCTTCTCATTGCTTCTTCCTTTTTCAATTGTTGGTTATAGTCATTTCTCCTGCTCAGTTCCCCTGTTTCAACTGTGATACTTGAGGGGTGTGAGTTCAATTCATACCACCATCACTTTTCTCCAATCAGGCTTGATAATAAGGAAATTCTCCTCTTGTGTCATGTTCACTTTATCTACACAGAACTTTAGTGTTTATCAGAAGAGCAGGAAGGCACCTTAAAGTTGTCTCCAGGCCTAGCTCCTTGAATTCTCCCATTTCATTTTACAGAATGTTACGGAAGAATTACGTGCTGTTCACTACCCAGCGCTCCCTGTCCCCACTGAAGAGATAGTGAATGTCTCTGGAGCTGGTGATAGGTACTGTATATACTGCTAATTGTTCATTGAATGTGTGCCATGGATGTACAGTGTTCCACCTCCCTCTGTTAGATCTTTAACACTTTGGTTGCTGTGACAACATAACAGCGCATGGAGGTATGCAGCATTGCTAAGGAAAGCACTAGCCCAAATATTTATTTGGACATGGTGAGAGACTGAAAGCTTGTTGTAAGCTGTCACTTTTTTGCATTGTTGTGAAAGAAAAATACATGGAGTTATATTTTATGGTTATATTTTGGGAAGATAATTGAAGCTTTGCTTCATGTGCTTGGAGACACAACTGTTGTAAAAAAAAACAACATAAAACTTTTTAGTATGTCTTTCCCAGGAGCATCAGGTACTTTTATTAATGTAGAGGGCAATTCTGGGCTGTCCAATTCAAGTCTACTTCATGTACTGAATATTATTTTTATTGATCTGATTCAGTACACAAGTTATGTGTATATTTTGTACTAATCTTTTCATATTTTTGGCACTAAGTTACCTAAATTGCTAGAAAATATATCTCATTGCAAGAAGGGCCAGTAGAGACCATGTAAGAAAGTTGTCACGGTTCTGTACATTTCTTTCTTGGCCAATAGTGACAGAAGCAATAGTATGTTATATGTGTCCCACTTACTGTGACATGAACATGCCTTGAGAAATATTTTTAAAATATATCTCCTTGCTACATTACCTCCATCTCATTCCCCAGCCCATGATAGAGGGTATCTAAAGCTGCCTCAGTTCTATTGTTAAACTAATTTTCCCTTTTGCCATGACAAATCATGTCTGCAACCTCTCACTGAGGTGGTTGATGACATGGCCAGGGTTTGGGAACTATCCAGATGCAATTGATAACTTATTTATTTGCTTAATTACATTTGGGCAATGCTTTGAGTTAGCACTTAGCAATAGCACTTAAACTTATATACCACTCCATAGTGATTTACAGCACTCTCTGAGCAGTTTACAATATCAGCATATTGTACCCAACAATCTAGGTCCTCATTTTACCAACCTTGGAGGGATGGATCAACCTTGAGCCCATCCGGATCGAACTCTAGGGTGTGGGCAGAATTAGCCTGTAGTACTGCATTCTAACCATTGCACCTCCATGGCTCCTCTCTGTGTCCAATTTGACTTTGGCTGTAGATAAACCATCAACTCACTTGTTCAGAATGGACCAATCAGAGAGCTATTTTTGTGTTTTTCTTTTGTTTTGGGAGGAATAGTGAAACAATTCCATTAAAAAGAATATTCTGACTGATTGGTTGGTGGGCATAGGAGGGGCACAGGATAAAGCACAAGGGAACTTTGTTGCTATGTATAAACTCTGGGCAGGTTTTTGTATGTCTTGTGTTTCTGACAGTGGCATATCAATTTGCTTTTTTTTAAAAAAAATATCTATTAATAGCCAGTGGCTGAACTGCTTATTGACTTTCTTAACTATTGTTGGATAAGGATCCACACTGGATCTGTTCAAGCAGAGTTTCAGCAGCCTTTCCTCTGAGGATGCTTTATTTTGCAATTCTGGCCACAACAGAATTGAAGTTGGTAACCCAACTGGCATTTTTCACTCTGCAATTTTGTTGCTGGCTGCAGGAGCTCATGTGCCCTGCTCTGGATGTCTGACTATGTTGAGAATAAGGGTGTCATCTCCTTATCTGGAAGGCATTGAAAAACAGTGGTCCTCCAGATCTTCCTGAATTGTAATTCCCAGCATGCACTTAGTTGCTCAGGAATGGTGAGCAGAGATGCCTTCCATATGCAAAGACTGTGCTCTTGTGATATTCACAGTGCCCCTCTGGACTCCTTGAGAACTTGAATTGATAAAGAAGTAGCTCGGATCCTCTTACACTACAGTGTTTTGCAAAAAGACTTTGCAGTGTTCTGAATCTGTGGACCAGTTGGCTTCTAAGAGATAGAAAACTCCTGCTTCTGCTTGTCAACATGAGTTTCCCCCTTTTTCATCTGCAAGTCAAAAGTCCACATCCTCCATTGTTGTCCCAAGGGGAAGTTTTGCCATCTCCTTCTCCCTCCCGCCAGAGTTATTGGTCAGGAAATGGGACAGTAGGAGCATGCATGGTTCTCGCTAGGTGTAATTTTTTGGGTTACTGCTGGCTAGTATCTGGAAGATATGTGGAAATATGTGGTATACACCAGTGATGGGGAACCTTTTAGAGACCGAGTGCCCAAACTGCAACCCAAAATCCACTTATGTATCATTGGGTGCTGGGTGGGTATGGCCAATTGGCTGGGCGTGGCCCATTGGGTGGGCGTGGCTGTGGTGGTAATGGCAGACTGAGTGAGACCAAAAAGTTCAATCAATCAATTCCAACTTTGCAAGATCTTTTTTTTCCCCATGAGAAGTTGAAATTGATTGATCCTTTTTTTCTGCACATGGCAGTGGAGGCCTAAAGTGAAAAGGTTTTAAAAACTCAGCTGAAGGCCTAGGACTGGGGCGACAGTGCACATGCCCACAGAGAGGGCTCTGCGTGCCACCTGTGGCATGCGTGCCATAGGTTCGCCACCACGGGTATATACTATGAAGTTACTTCAGAGAGCAGGGAGGGGCAAAGGTGGTGAAAATGTTCTTAACACTCATATTCCATGCTTATCCCCCATCCTAGTTTATGGTCTAGTTCAACCCAAACTGCCTCTTTTCTTTGCAGCTTAATGGCTGGAATCATCACTGGGCTGCTTGCTGGGGAGGACACGGATAACTGCGTCCGGATGGGCCTTCTCTCAGCCAGTCTTTCTCTCCGTTCTTATGAGCCTGTTTCTCCAGAGATCAGCAGCACCAGCGTGAGCTTGGCAAGGCTCAAGGCTCAGAGATGGCCTGTGACCAAGATATGGAAGCTGTCTTAGCTGGAGTTGAAGATTTTCTTTTGTTTCTCCTCCAGTCCTTGCAGGTGGAGGGGAAAAAAAAGAGTGCCTGAATCCCCCTGTGCCCCATTCTATATTATTCTAACTCTGTTTACTATGTACTAATAAAAATAATAAAAAAAAATTCTACAGCAAAGCAAAACCTAAACCTTGTACTAAAAAAAGAATTATATCTATATTTGATCATGCACATTTGCAGGTATTTCCTTAATCTGCATGGTTCCTACTTTTAATTGTTGTGGGAATAAGCAATATATCAGGCAAAGCTGTGCAGCCTCCGATTAGAGATGCTGTTATCAGGAGTAGTAATATTCTCATTTTTGTGCAGTGTTTCCAAGGCTCTCCCTAAATGGAGCTTGCATCCCACTCTGGAAATCTGATTTTTTCATATTGCTTATTTAAAACAGTACAGTATTGGAAGATATATTATCTTTGATGAGGTATACCAAAAATGCCTTTACTCATAATTCTAACAGAGCAAAAATGATTCAGTGATGCTGGAGAACTTGATTTAGGCTGTATTTTTAAACAAGTGTTTAAACAATCTACCTAAATTAATGCATAAATTGAAACTCAAATATTCCTCAAAGTTCATATTTTCTGAATTTAGAGGTGCCGTATGAGTCTCAAAAATACATAAAAATCCATATTTTAGAGGGAGAAATATGGTAATAGTTTTAGTAGAAACAATGGGACAGAATGGATTATCACTGCCACTGACATGGACAGATGTTTGTTTCTAGTTGAATCAGTTGAGGAACAACACACACACACACACACAAATCAGGAATGATCAATACTTCTACAGAAGAACAGAGGGAGGAAAAGATGTACTCATCACTTGCTCATTAGGCAGAATGTTTTCTTTCATTCTTTCTTCAACCAGCAAAGTTCTCAAAGTGCCTTCGAGTACCTGCTCATCCCCCAAAAAGGGAGGAGTAGGAAATGTTCCATTATTACAATGAAGGAGAAAGATGGCATTAGGCACATGCCTGAATGAGAGTACATGCTTTGCAAAGAAGTTGGGTGTTACTGGGATGGAGAAAGGGGGAGGAAAGAGGAAGAAATTTTCCAAGGAAGTGACACAAGTCACAACATTAATAACAAAGGGGGAAAAAGGTGTGTGTTTGTGTAAGAGATGATGGGATGAGGGGGATGAGCTGGGACACTGAAAGCATAAAAGGCTTCCACCATCCATGCATAGAAAAGAAGAGAGACACACTCAAGTGTGTGTGGCTGTTTAAAATTGCTCCAACAGGCTCCAAGGCAACTGCATCCCTTTAGATAGTTGGGCAGGAACAGTCAAGACAACAGTATGAAGGTATCTATAATGACCATCCTTGTGCTTTCCATGCTGTTTTATTTTCCGATTCAAGCTGGGAAAGGGCTGGCTGCTGAAATCAACCCCACTGGAGCTGCAAACTTTAAGAAGAATCTCCACCCCAGTCATGAAGACAAAGAAGCAGAAGGGAGGAAACAGCCTTCCCCGAGATTGTGGAAGGCTGCAGAAGGAGAAACTCAATTACCGGTAGGTGATGGAGCATATGACAAAGCAGCAAGCAATTTGCAACTGGGAACCAGTAAGCAGAAGCCAACTGGCAAGAGGCCGTTTCTCCCACTCTCCCCTCCAAAGAGCAAGAGTCGAGGGCTTGAGGCCCACTTGGAAGGCCATGGGAACTTTAATACAGATACGGTGAGTAATATCTTTTTAAATTAATTTCGGTCTGATCCTGAAATGCTCTTCCAATTTTTGCTGGAAATAAAATGCTCTTTGTAGTTGAGTTTTTTTTGTCAGATTAGCAGGGGAATAGTGTTGTGGCACTTAAATGTGCCAAAGGGACAAACTGCAGTTAGAAAAATTACAGTTTTTTTTATTTCATCAAGCCACAGTATTAAGGAAATATTTGCAAACTGCCCTGCCTTAAATTAATCCTCATTCCTTAAAGCAGATAGATGACAACCAAAAAGCCAACAGATGCAATGTTTCTAATTGAAATTCTAGAATAAAGACGAAAGCAGTGCATGCCTACCAAGATTGCCCTATTAAAAAGGAATGACAACTCCTCCTTTGACAAAAGCAACTACAGTAAGGTTTAGCTAATAAAGGTTAGTGTCAGACCCACTAGGTAGAGCAGACCAAGAAATCAGGCAAAACTCACTTAACAAATGTTTTGCTTAGCAACAGATATTTTGGGCTCAATTGTGTTCATAAGGCAAGGATTACCTATACTCTAATGATTACCAAGCTGGCAGGAATAGCCAACACTCCAGAAGATAGGATTAAGATACAGAAGGATCCTGACAGACTTGAACATTGGGCGCTATCTAACAAAATGAAATTCAATGGTGAAAAAGTAGGTTCTACATTTAGGCAAAAAACCCCAAATGCACAGGTATAGTATAGGTGGTACCTTGCTCAATAGTAGTAACTGTGAGAGGGATCTCAGAGTCCTAGTGGACAATATGAGCCAGCAGTGTGCTGCATTTGCCAAAAAAGCCAACACAGTGCCAGGCTGCATTAACAGAGGGATAGAATCAAGATCACGTGAAGTGTTAATACCACTTTACAATGCCTTGGTAAGGCCACACTTGGAATACTGCATCCCGTTTTGGTCACCACAATGTAAAAAAAAATGTTGAGAATCTAGAAAGAGTACAGAGAAGAGCAACAAAGATGATTAGGGGACTGGAGGCTAAAACATATAAGAAAAGGTTGCTGGAATTGGGTATATCTAGTATAATGAAGAGAAGGATGAGGGGCGACATGATAGCAGTGTTCCAATATCTCAGGGGCTGCCACAAAGAAGAAGAGGGTCAACCTATTCTCCAAAGCGCCCGAAGGCAGGACAAGAAGCAATGGATGGAAACTAATCAAAGAGAGAAGCAACCTAGAACTAAGGAGAAATTTCCTGACAGTTAGAACAATTAATCAGTGGAACAACCTGCCTGCAGAAGCCGTGAATGCTCCAACACTTAAAGTTTTAAGAAGAGACTGGACATCCATTTGTCTGAAATGGTATAGGGTTTCCTGCCTGAGCAAGGGTTTGGACTAGATGACCTCCAAGGTCCCTTCCAACTTTATTATTATTTAGGGAGACATCTGTCTAAGATGCTTCTGCATATTATCTAAACACTGTAGGAAAAAGTTTTATCCCTTGTCATCTTGGCGACAAGAGTTTGTATATCAACGTCAACTTCCTTAGGCTTTACTTATGCTGGTTCATGATCACCATAAAAATATAAGTCTAGCAAGAAACATTATACAAGGTAGTGAATTATTGAGACAGCATTTCTTACTTTCAAACAAGGCTTGTTATCTGCAGTTTTTTTATTTCCTTCTCAGTATTCCTGCCCTGGGATCCAGTTGAAAGCCTGCCGAAAACCCTCTGATTGTGAAGGCTGCTTGGGCCTCTATACTTGCAAACTTTCAAAGGGAAGGTGTGACTTTAAAGCAGTTTCCCCACAAACAGGTACCACATAAACTAAGCAGAACATCAAAATACAAGGGAATGGGATTCTTCTCCCATTTTCAAATATTCTTTACAGAAATCAATACAGTGCTTGTTCTCTCTGAGCGCTAATGTGATGTAGTGTCTAAAATATTGTATTAGGACTGATGGGTGGGGGAAGAACCAAAATAAAATTCAACTTCACCAATAAAGTTCAGTGGGTTATCAGTATAAAAGAATATTTAAAGCTCAGGGTTGAACTGTGGACTCTTTGCTCTTCTCTGAGCTTGGTTGTTTTCTTGCAGATGTTTCTAGTTTGGTAATGAAATGTCTGCAAGAAAACAGCCAAGCTCAAAGAATACCAAAGGGCCCTCACTAGGATAGTCACTATCTCTCTCTCTCAATCCAACCTTCCTTGCGAGATTGTGTTATGGAGAAACATTGAAAGAGAGTGAATTATGTACATTGCTTCCAACTTTTGAAGGCATAGTAGTGACTAATCTGAATATTTAAATAAATGCCCTTACATCTGGATCGTTCCATATAAGAAAATTACACATTATGATCCTTAATACAAGAAGAAAATTAACTTTTCCACAGGAAATTAAGAGATCAGTGAAAGCTTTCCAGATATATACAAATACATCCTCTGTAATATTGATGTCTATAATCAGATTTGACCGTGCACAATAAGAGATTGGTGAATTATGGTTTCAAATGCTGTCTTCAAGCAACATCCAACAGAGGGCGCTGTAAGGCCACATGGAGTGAAAACTTGACAGATTTAGGATGTTTCTGCAATCTTTGTATTCTTCCTCCTGTATTTAAAAAACTACATGTGAAAGATTTTGCCATTGGCTTTGGCATCAATTTCTCCCACAATGATTAAAAAACACAACCCCCCCTCCCCCAAGGTCTAACCCTTTAAAAGTGCACCCACGATGTCCTTCCAGCCTTGATCCAGCTCAAGTTTGATCTTATGGTGGCCCTATCCATATTTAAAAATAATTTCCTGTTTAATTGTATAAATTGCATTTCTCCATAGTTGTGTTCATGTGACTAGGCAGGAGATGCCCTTTAGGAAGGGGAAGGAAAAGACACGCCATTAGCTAAGTATGAATCAAGCAATAACTTCAACATGTTCCTCTCCTTCACCAATGAGATCATGAGGTACCTGGCTTTTTAGGCTTATCACTATATTGAAAAAAAAGCAAAGGCAAAGTTATGCTTTGCACATTAAAACTGTGTATAGGCATTTAAAGAAAATCTAAAAAGAAGAAAAAGCTATAAAATCAGTTTTAATCTAGTCCCAAAATGTAAAATTGAAAGGCAATTCTAGGAAAGAATGTCACCATAGCTATGAACACTAACTCTTCATTGACAGTTTGAGTAACCAACTCTGAATCTTTCCTATTCCAGGTTGTTATTTTGAGGGTAAAGTGCAAAACCTTAGCCTTGGGACCATGAAGGAAGACAAAAATGAAAAAGGCCCTCAAGATTTTCTGGACTTACCAAATTCCCCGTGAGCTTTTTTTCATGCTTTCTAGGACCCAAATTTCAACATAATTGGAGACCCATCAAAATGGGAACTAGAATGCATGGGCATTGTCTTCAAAGCTTTGGATGTCTGTGGAGGTTCTCAGTCATCCAGGTCATGGTGCTTTTCAAAAAGGCAACTGGACTTTTTTTCCTTGAAAACCTTTTGCTTCTTGCTCTCAAATGAAGCAGCTTCTTGAATGAGAAGCAAATCATTTTCAAGGAATAAAAAACCCAAGAAAATCCAGTTGCCTTTTGGAAAAACACCTTTGGCTGAGCAGCTTTGGACCACGCAAGAGCTATCCATGCTCTGCCCACGTGATTAGCATGCCACCACTCAGCCCCAAATTTGAGTTCACACAGCCTGAAAAACTTTCTGTAGACAATTTTAACTTGCCATGGACCACAAAATATGGTCATTTCTAAACTATGGTTTATACCTTAAAATATTGAGCAAATCCAAATAGTCGCAGTTATCTCAAACCTGATTAAAATTGACAAGAATTTCCTGGCAGATAAATGCTCCAGAGTTGAAGATGACAAGGGAAAGAGATTTTGATAGTTTCTACCGTGAAAGGCACCGGCAGGTGTTTTTTTTTCATACAAACTATCATGCAGAACTTTTATTTTAAGTGATTCACTTTCATATTAGCAAGGTTGCCATTACATTTAATTTTTAATAAGACGTGCTTGCAGCAAGCATATGGTGCGCAGTTACCCCAAACTACAAAATGGGTGGCATATGAATTTTATTAATAAAATTTAATAATAAAAAATTAGTTTGGAAGAGCTAATTTCCCGATTGTATTGGACCATAAGGGGAGCCCTGTGCTAACATTTATATGATGCTGTAGCCGCTTTGGTGTTGCATGTTCTTGCTGCTTACAATGTGTTTTGCTATTGTGGAAATTGGGGTATATAGACTTGGCCTGCAATTCACACAACTGGCTGCATTCCATGAGTCCAAGACAAATCCTCACTTTGTCATGTCCAACAAAGTACTTAGGGCTGCTTCAAATCAGGGACTTGTTGCAACTTGCTCACTTATCTTTAGCTTGTCATTGACATCCACTTGTAATTCATCAGTGTTGCTCCAGCAGTATTCCCATCTTTTGACTGGAGAAAGTCCAACTTTTGGAGGGAAGGATAGAAGGAAAAGGAATGTTCATATGCGTCATTGTCCTCAGCCTTACCCTGATCTACGAGGGGTGGTTTTAACATAAGCAATGACCTGTCATCGTTCACCATTATAATACTAGAATCCTTGGACATATTCCAGCCATGTTTTTTTATATCCATATAAGTGATAAGTTCACTCAGGAAGATGTGGCTGCTGATAACTCAACCAGAATATTTTCTTCATGGACTGTATTTTTCCTTTCCAGGTGGTTTCTTCCGGAGTATCCAGGAAAGATAAAATATATAGTCTCAGTGAAAAGTTGATCCAAAGTTTTTCAATGTATATCAGGATGGAGATGAATTAAATAAATGATCTTGACCATGAAAATTGCTGCTGAATAAGCAATCTTTCCAAGCTATAGCTTACCTGCATTATTCAAAGTGTTATAAAGGAAGAGGATGCCTTTATCTTGATAATTTCGCCTTGGAGGAGCAGTGAATACCTCAAACAGATCTCCATTTTTCCCCTTACCACGTTCCTTTTATTTATTTTGCTTATTACTTCTTGTTCTTCATTTTGCATAACACTGTTTATTCTGAAAAGGAGTAACATGATGGGGGCTGTAAAAATAAGTTTTTCCAGCTGTTGAATATATCTTAGCTACAATTTTGCTTTCCCGTTTTTACCACTAGGCTAAAGTTTAGTAGACGTTGGAGTGGAGTTCGTACACGTGTAATATTTTAAGTAAGAGGCCACCAGTGGTCAGCCTCCACTTTTCTCCAGGGCATTACCCTTCAGTGCATTCCCATTAGTTGTGACACCTAAAACTGGAACCCCACGTCTGGTGGCACAACAATGAACAGCCTTCCTTGAAGTTGAGATTTCAAGCTAATCTCTTACTCTGAGCAAGAGCACAAAAAAATCCTCTTTATTTAGATTTACAGAAAGAGAAAGGTGTGGATGAGTGCATAACCCTGTCCTGGCGCCTTTATGCTTTGTTGACTTGAAGGTACAAACAGGTTGGCACAAATTTCATATCACAGGTGTGATCTGTACATCAGAAATGGTACTTATCAATAGTGTTATTTTACACATATCACTGTTGTGTAAATAAAGGTAACAAAATTAAATAATATGCTTCCATGTATGAATCGCCCTGCAGTGTAAACAAACATTGAATAACTCGAGGAATGCAATGACAGAAGGCAACTGTTCCACAACTACCCTTGGCCAGTAGGGGGAGCCTATAATTCCATCACCAAAAGCATCCAATCCAGGGGTGTCAAACTGCTGGCCTGTGGGCTGGATACGTCACGAGGAAACCGTGCCCACCCCATTGCCGGCAATGGGGAAAAAGTTCCGATATGTCGTGGGTTTAACATGTCTGATCCAATCCGTCCTTAAGGGCCTTCAGACATTTTTCAATTCCTTGGGGGAAGGGGGTGGGGGGAAGGTTCTTCAAAGGACTGCTTCTGCCCTACAAATCATCCTCTGAATTTTACTCCAGAAGATACACACAAACAAAACAAGCTACATACAGTACTCGGAACTAAGCACGTGTTTTTTTTTTTGTTTTAATAAACACAAATTTCCAATTGCAACAAATCAGACTTACTCTGAAGAAAGGTGTGGACATTTGTCCCAAAGTCTAGGAAGGGGCAGTAAGTCATCACACAGTGGTCAGTTGGATAAAATTCTGAATGGATTCAGTAGTCCCCACCACCACCACACCGATTGGTGTGTACGAGCTCTTCTTTTCCTTGTCTTTTCTTTCACTTCTCGTTATTTCTGTATCACTTTGTGTCATTTTACAATTATACAATCCAAGTTATGGCAGTGCCTATCCTTGCTGTCATCCCTTGGGAGAGTAAAAGGAACAAATGTCTCTGCCTAATATCTTCCTAATCTCAGTATAAATAAGAAACATTTTCAAAAAAAAAATGTAATAGCTAAGGTCTTAAAAATCACCACAAAGCCTGCACAGGGCCAGTGAACAGAGAGGTTGGGGAGTGGTTTGTCCAGTGCATTTTCTTCATCCAACCAATCCCGGAGGCCCCTTCTGCACCATGCTGTATAGGAGGCCACAGGTCAGCAGTTCACCCAGGTGCAGCTTTTAAACACTGCGTCTCTTGAGGTTTCTCTACCATTGGAGCAGGCTAAGCTGGGCTTGGTTTTAAAATGGAAAAAAACAAACAAAAGGGGTCCATGTTGTGTCTGCTGAAATGCTTAGAAGATATATCCTTCTCTCAATGCCTGGTGGTGCTCCAAACACTTATTTCTTATGAAGAAATTTCATTCTGCTACCTAGAGAGGAATGGTGGGAAAAGAAAGAAGAGAAACAATATTTATGGAAAGAAAAATACAACTTCTTTACGTTTGAGTCTCCAACCTTTGCACATGAGCATCTCCACGGAGCTGAGGCCAAATAGCAGAGGTCCCACCTCTGCCATCTTTTGAGGATGCCTTCATGGGAGACTGCAAAATGACCCCTACCATGGCACCTGAAATCTCCTGGAATTGCAGAATTTATGCTCTGAAAAGTTTGGACTGTTTTAGAAATGTCACAAGACTTCTATAAAGATTATTAAACTTATATGTTCACCATCAACATGTGCAAAGTCTACAGTTGCAAGAAAAAGTATGTGAACCCTTTGGGATTACGTGGTTTTGCATGAATTGGCCTTAAAATGCGCTCTAAACGTCATGTAAGTAACAACAATAGAAAACACAGTCTGCTTAAAATAATACTACACAAACATTAGCTGTTGTCATGTTTTAATTGAACATAAGATGAAAACATTCACAGTGCAGGGTGGAAAAAGTATGTGAACCTTTGGACTTAATAACTGGTTGACCCTCCTTTGGCAGCAATAACCTCAACCAAACGTTTCCTGTAGTTGCAGATCAGACCTGCACAACGATCTGGAGTAATTTTGGACCACTCCTCTTCACAAAACTGTTTCAGTGTAGCAATATTCTTGGGATGTCTGGTGTGAATCGCTCTCTTAAGGTCATGCCACAGCATTTCAATCAGGTTGAGGTCAGGACTCTGACTGGGCCACTCCAGAAGGCGTATTCTGTTCTGTTGAAGCCATTGTTTTGTTGAATTACTTGTATGCTTTGGGTCATTATCCTGTTGCATCACCCATCCTCTGCGGACCTTCAGTTGGCGGACAGATGGTCGTACGTTTTCCTGCAAAATGTCCTGATAAACTCTGGAATTCATTTTCCCATCAATGACAACAATCCATCCAGGCCCTGAGGCAGCAAAGCAGCCCCAAACCATGATGCTCCCTCCACCATGTTTTACAGTGGGGATGAGGTTTTGATGTTGGTGTGCTGTGCCTTTTTTTCTCCACACATAGTGTTGTGTGTTTTCCCCAAACAACTCAATTTTGGTTTCATCTGTCCACAGTATATTTTGCCAGTAGTGCTGTGAAACATCCAGGTGCTCTTGGAGAAGTCATTAGGCTAGGGGTTCACATACTTTTTCCACCCTGCACTGTGAATGTTTCCATCTTATGTTCAATTAAAACATGACAACAGCTAATGTTTGTGTAGTATTATTTTAAGCAGACTGTGTTTTTCTATTGTTGTGACTTACATGACGTTTAGAGCGCATTTTATGGCCAATTCATGCAAAACTCCACGTAATCCAAAAGGGTTCACATACTTTTTCTTGCAACTGTACTTTCTTATTAAGCAGGGATGTGATGGGGCAGGAAGTATTTTGGAGGGTAAAAAGCAAATGTTTACTATAGTTAATATTGGAAAACCTTTCAGGTTAAAAAATGCTTTTTCCTGCCTTATGTTACATTATCTAACTAAAACAAGGATCCCCAATCCCCAATCTGCGGATCAGTCCCAGTCCACGGCCCATTAGGAACGGAGCCACACAAATAAGCAAAGCTTCATCTGCACACGCAGGGGATTTAGATATTGCGTGAAACCATGCCACCCCTAGTCCATGGAAAAATCATTTTCCATGGAACTGGTCCACAATGCCCAAAAGATTGGGGAACCACTGATCTAAAACATAGAGAACAAGTGCACAATTGTGTCTGTGATTTAAACATGGTAGGGTAAAAAAAATATTAAAATCATGATCACTGCAGCAGCTGCACTTGCTTGGATCCCTTACCTAATCCTTTCAAGAATTTATTAACTCCGCTCTGTTCTTCATTTGGAAGGGTCTCCAGATATTCCTGGGCACGTACCTCAAACAAACCTAGAGAGATCAAGAACAACTACTATAACAAAAAAGACTAACCATTAAAGGTTGTTAGTTTCAATTGCTACTACCAATTGGGGAACATTATTATATTTAAAAAAGCAAATCAGACTAAGACTGTACTTGATCCACCAAGTATCAGGAATCAGTAGGACAATTCATATTTTTCAGATAAAAGGTCTATCCCGGGCCCCTGCAAAAAAGGCTTGGAAATTTCTATTGTGGGGAGCTGCTATCAGTATGATCATTTTGAGGTGGCAGAGGGTTACCTCACCTTTGGCTCCCTGTTTTCGTAATTCTCGTTCTTGAATGAAGCCTCCGAACATCTGAGTCTCCATAAAAACTTCCAGGAACCGTCGAAGGCTCTTTGAAGAAACAGACTTTCGGAAAGCTTCCCGCTGGAGAGCCTTTTCTTCCCTCTCAGCAGGAATCATGAAAAGAGAATAGTGTCCTACAATCTCCACAAAGAAGCGGACAAAAGCTTCTGACACCACTTCATTCAAAGGGCTGGACTCTGAGGGGACATTGTATGGAAATTGAGAAAAGGGAAAACAAAAAATGAAATAAAAAGAGAAGAAAAATATGCTAGGGTTTAATGGTCTTTCTTGACTGTTTTTTGCTATTCTCCAGATCTATTCCACCACATCAAGGAGGACCGATCTCTCATGGACAGTGATTCTGCTTTGCATTCGAAAGGTTTTTAGTACTATCTTCAACACAGAATCGCAGAAGATAAGAACTGGAAAGGATTGGGGATGTCATCTAATCCAATTCCTGCCCAGAGCAAGATCCCATTACTATAGGAACCCCAGAAAATTCAATCTCTATTTAAACACTCCTAACCATACAGAATTTGCCATCTCCTATTTTAGAACAATTGTTAAGATATTTTTTGCTCCTATTCTATAACTCATTATAACAAAGTCATTGCTTCTTATTCCATATTCTGGAACTACTGTCTTGATTTCTACATGACAGACCTTCAAATACTTGAAGACAACTAATGGGTCTTCCTGTACTCTTCTCTAGGTTAAACACAAAAGTCTGGGGGGAAAGTGGAGCATATAAATGATCAAAGCTAGCATTCTTTGGTCTTTTCAACTTGGAAGGAAAAAGATAACTGTGCCTGCTACAGAGAAAGTGGAGTTTTTTTCTTTCCCCCCCTCCCCAATACATATAATGCTTAGGAATATACAGTGAAAGTAGACTCAGAGAGATGACTATGTTTCTTCTCATAATAGTTTACACAATCAAGGAAAAAGAATTTGGTGGGAACAAAGGTACATGTACAAAGTAATCCTCTCTGCGTACTAGTCTCCTTCACAGAGCTTCTGATCTGCAACATTTTGTAAGCATGTCCAAATAATTAGACAGCATAAAACTGGGGAAAGCTATACTAAATACAACCCTGAACTGATAAATAATCATTGTTTAAAAAAAAGATACCAAATATTAAATTTTTTAAAAAAACCCAACCCTGTTTGCCATTGAGCATGACTTCCTCCTTGTCATTTGCCAGTTCATTTCTCTGCCCCAGGATGTGTTCAAGTGCTCCTTGCAACTTCCGGGGCAAAATAGAATCTTCATCTTCCATCTACAAAGAAAAACATGCATTCAAAAAGCTTGTATGAAACCGGATCCTGCATGTAAGGAGACCAAGTTGACAATACTGCTCTTGTTCTACAAACCTGCTTTTTGAATCTGTGAAAGAACATACATATTTCATATACTCAAGGCTGTTTGAGCTTCAGACAGTCTGAGAAAAATGACAGAGCATTTTTGGAGATTGGTCTTTTTGATCCTTCATGGGCATCTGCAAAATCTCCATTTTCTATTAAATGTATGGGATACCTTTCCCCTTTGTGGATATGGTCAAGTTAAAAGGATAGGCATTAAATGGCATTTGGCACCTACGAATGTTGAAGGATCCAATTGTAATAGATTCCATCTTGGTCCATGGCTTCCATTTAATTAGCTCCAGACTCAACTCTGAGGACAAAAATAGCTTCTAATTGAACAGATCCTAATGCTACCAAGGGATAGGTCACTGAGAAGATATTCCAGCCTTTCTCCTTAATTGGTTTCCTTTTGTTGGGAAAATGGAGCAATAGAACACACAGGAAAATTGCCAGTAAAAGACAATGCAGCATACACCTGGCAGTTGCAAGTTTTCCATTGGCATTTATATCTCCTTTTCTGATATCCTAAGCAGGGCTTTTGGCCCCTATTCTTATCTCTCTCTCTCTCTCCCTCTCCCTCTCCCTCTCTCTCTCTGTCTCTCTCTCTCTCTGTGTGTGTGTGGTGTGTACACACACACACACACACACACATATATGCAACTCAAGTGGCAAACATACTAATACTACTTCTTTCTACTTTCCCCACAACAACAACCATGTTTGGTGACTTTGGCTAAGAGAGATATTCTCAATTCTGGCTGGAAAAGTAGACATGTAGTCAATCTTTCTTTTTCTCTCAAAACCAAGGGTCACCATTTCAATTATTTTCCTTTCTGCACTTTCACTTGCCCCAGTAATTCTGACAGGCTTTAGGATGGTTTGATGCTTCTGAAACTGCTGATCAGAGGAGATGTCAGGATAAAATGATATGCATGCACCCACGAAAAAGCTATGTCACTTGTAAATTCTCAGCTTTGGATGGCTATCTTGTTTCTACTCTAGATTTCCCATGACTCTCTTTGGATTTGCAGGAATTAAGAAAGTGATAGACTATTTCCAATATCAAATGATTTTCAGCAAAAGATTTCCCCATCCTTCCATTCTCCCTGAACAAATTAAAAAGAAAAGATTGAAAAATAAGTTATGCTTACCTGTCTAAGGAACCGGTTATTAACAAGGTCAACCACAAGGACCTGGCCACCAATAAATACACATAAAAAGAGAGAAAAAACATTAGAGCAGAAGAGCTGCCTAAAGGTCTTGCATGCAGAACTCAAAATTCCTCAAAAATTATTAAGTAAAGTGTAATTTTAGGAAGGACAGAAGGAAATTCATGTATGTATGTATGTATGTATGTATGTATGTATGTATGTATGTTAAATGTTTGTTAAGCATTCAGAATACACTTGCTTAGTCACAGAAACGGGACAAATCTTATTTCCTGTTTCAGCCTAGCCCAAGGCCATTTACAGGCAGTAGCCACAGCAGTGGCAACTCATATTTGTGTAAATTTTTTTTTGGCTTGCTAACAAAGAATAAAGGGAGACTGATATGATCATTTCAAACTTATTTGTTCTCATCAGTTATATATATATATATATATTCCCCCGCACATGCGTGCTAGTCGTTTCCAACTCTAGGGGCCGGTGCTCATCTCCGTTTCAAAGCCGAAGAGCCAGCGCTTGTCCGAGGACGTTTCCGTGGTCATGTGGCCGGCATGACTAGATGCCAAAGGCGCACGGAACGCTGTTACCTTCCCACCGTAGTGGTCCCTATTTTTCTACTTGCATTTTTACGTGCTTTCGAACTGCTAGGTTGGCAGAAGCTGGGACGAGTAACAGGCGCTCACTCTGTTATGCGGCACTCGGGATTCAACCCGCCAAACTGCCGATCTTCTGATCGACAAGCTCAGCGTTCTAACCCACTGAGCCACCGCGTCCCATATATGTGTGTGTGTGTGTGTGTGTGTGTGTGTGTGTGTATGTATATGTATGTATGTATGTTTATATGTATGTGTTAAATGCTTGTTAACTATTTAGATTACCTTGCTAGGCCCCAAACATGGGACAAATCTTTATTTCCTGTTTCAGCCTAACCGAAGGCCATCGACAGGCAGTAGTCACAACAGTGACAGCTCATATTTGTGTAAATTTTTTTAGATTGCTAACAAAGAATTAAAGGGAGACTGATATGCATTTCAAACTTATTTGTTTTCATCAGTCAGCCATACCCTTCTGAGATTCGAACCTGGGCTGATTGCACATTAGGCAGTTGTTTTTACCTCTAGGCCACAAGCTCTATCTCACTTTGTTAGCTGAGAAGCAAGGGAGATATGTGTTAAATGCTTGTTAACTATTTAGATTACCTTGCTAGGCCCCAAACATGGGACAAATCTTTATTTCCTGTTTCAGCCTAACCTAAGGCCATCGACAGGCAGTAGTCACAACAGTGACAGCTCATATTTGTGTAAAAAAAATTTTTAGATTGCTAACAAAGAATTAAAGGGAGACTGATATGCATTTCAAACTTATTTGTTTTCATCAGTCAGCCAAAAGCCATCCCTTTAATTCTTTGTTAGCAATCTAAAAAAATTTACACATATATGTATATATGTATATATGTATATATATATAGGGACGTGGTGGCTCAGTGGGTTAGGACGCTGAGCTTATCGATCAGAAGGTCGGCAGTTTGGCGGGTCGAATCCCGAGTGCCGCATAGCAGAGTGAGCGCCTGTTACTCGTCCCAGCTTCTGCCAAAAATGCAAGTAGAAAAATAGGGACCACTACGGTGGGAAGGTAACAGCATTCCGCGTGCCTTTGGCGTCTAGTCATGCCGGCCACATGACCACGGAGACGTCCTCGGACAAGCGCTGGCTCTTCGGCTTTGAAACGGAGATGAGCACCGGCCCCTAGAGTTGGAAACGACTAGCACACATGTGCGGGGGAACCTTTACCTTTATATATATATAAAAGCTATAAATATATATAAGCTATATATCAAGTTAATAAAAGGGCAGTTTAAATTAGTTTTTGTCCTGCCCCCACCCTTTTGGGAGAGACACTCCCAATGCACCAGTTAAAGGACACTTCCAGATTTGATCCAGGTTTCTGCACTCCAGGGATAGAGGGAAGAAGTACACTGATCTCCTTGAGAAAATGATTGTCTGCTTTGCAGCTTTCAGGAGAAAAGGCTGCATTTCCTTAGTTTAATCCCACGAGCCACAAAAAGATATGAAACCCGTCTGATCATAGGTTGGCTTTATGGATTTCACCACAAAACCACAGGCTGACAACTGAAACACATGGAAGCTGTTCTTCGCTTCTCTCTCCTCCCTGCCTCTCTGAGAGACAGAGAGAGAGAGAGAAAGTGCGGGGGAATTTCTGCTCAGGAATTTTTCCCGCCTGAGCTGCCACACAACGGAGAGGAGCAATGGGGTGAATTAAAATGAGAGATAGCTGCTTCCCTTTCAATGATGGAAGCACACGATTGTCAATGTGTGTTTAATTTGGTTATTTGTTTAAAAAATGGATCTGCTGCTTCTCAAAGCAATTTCCCCCCTGAAGGTGCCTTAGGTAAACATTTTCAAAATGACACTGAAAAATTTACCTCATTCTGAAAGAAGATGATAAAGCAAGTATAAATATGGTCTTTAAAAAAGCTTCAGATAACCTTTTTTTTTTTTAAAAAAAAACCCCTAATTTAAAAAAAAGACTAAAAGGGCTGAAAAATAGAGAAGGCAGGCATTAGAGTAAGTTCTCAAAGAAATAATTTCTACATAGTGTACCCCGGTTTCCTGTAGTCCAACCACTGCACTTTATTTACTTCTGCAGGCAATTTTTAATACAATGGTTTAAATCAGTGTTTTTCACACTTGATAATAGTGTTAAGATGTGCACACCTCCAGCTCCAGAATACCCCAGCCAGTATACTGGGAATTTGAGGAGTTGAGGTCCACAGATCTTAACAATGTCAAGTTTGAAAAGTGCTGCTTTAAAAAGGTCTCCCTCTGAGCCACAATGTGTTTCCAGCTGAAAACACTGTCTGCTCACAGATTGTTAAAGTATGTGGCTAGTAAGGTATTGAAATGCCCCGTATCTGATTTCCCACATGCAACTTAAAGCCAAGTTGGGCTTTAACACAATCTTCAGCTAGTCTGTCTCACCTCTTCCACTGGCAGCTCCTTGAGGCGGGGCAAGGAACTGGAGAGCAGGCCAATCAGAAAGGGGGTTGGTGAGCAGACAATGTCAATCATTGAAGGGGGAAGTACCGGGATGTAAGTGTGCTGCCAGGCAAAAGGATAAAGAAGTGCCACTGTGGCATGGCAGCATTTGGACAAGGTACTAGAAGAAAAAAAAATGAAAGAAGCCATCAAGATTCCTTGTAGCAGTTCTTCAAAGCATTTAAAATCAACAAACAAACAAACACAGATTAACAAACACAACTGGCTTTCTCTCAATATAAAGTCTATTCCAAAAACTGACTCGTGAAAACCTAGTCTGTTTTATTGTGTTTATACTACAATATTCTAGGTGGCTTTTAAAAAACAGTTTTTAGAGGAAAAAGAAAAGATTATATAAACACTTCTCTCTAATTTAGGTATACTTAATATGAATTATTCAAGACCATTTTTAAAAATGCAAATAGTTTTTCTAAAAAATATTTAAAACTAATATTTTTCCTAGGGAGACTTTTAAAATATACATCCCTCCAATGTTTTTTTTTTAATTTAGCTTTCAAAATAACTGCATGCTAAAAGTTTTTGCACAGAGGTGTCAACACCTTTTGGGGATCATATAAAGAGATGCCGGCAGCTTTTGTTCAGTGTTAGTGTTTGCATTCTTCCTGACAGTTAGAACAATTAACCAGTGGAACAATCTGCCTCCAGAAGTGGTGAATGCTCCAACACTGGAAGTTGTTAAGAAGAGACTGGACAGCCACTTGTCTGAAATGGTATAGGGTTTCCTGCCTGAGCAGGGGGTTGGACTAGATGACCTCCAAGGTCCCTCATTATTATTATTATTATTATTATTATTATTATTATTATTATTATTATTATTATTATTATTATTATTATTATTATTATTATTGCTTCTAGGAATAGAAGGTCCAGCAGAAAGCTGGAATTCCCTTGATTCCATAAAATACACCAGACCAATTTAATCAGAAGTAGCTTCCAGCAACTACAGTGCAGACAGGATGATGTCCCCAAATAACATCGTTGGGTTCACCTCACTTTTAGGCCCATTTTCTCCTTGAGTACGAGGATTCCTGGAAATACAGGATTAAGTAAATGCTCAGATTTCTCACTGTTGCCTTTTACACACGGCAAGGCATGGAGCTGTCCCAAATTCCTAATACTTTTTCCTGCCAACTAATGGAATTGCTATCAAAACCAAGCCTGCATTTCTGCTGAAATCAGCCATCTGTGGGAAGCTGGCATAAACAAAAAAATCCCAAGGAACCGTCTGACGTACATACAACTGAGAACATTTTGGTATTTAAAAAAAAAACACAAAACCTCATGGGATCAGCTTCAAAGCCCATCTAGTTAACTTCTGAGTCATTGTGGCATGGCAGGTTAAAGGTTCATGAGCATGAATCTGCTACTCCTTGGGAGGTGGTTTTTGAGACATCCCCCTTCTTTTAATTTTGGAGACAGAATACAATCATCTAAACCAATAGCCACAGATAGCCAGATCTTCCACTGATCTACCACAACCCATCATTTTCTCAAATTGCCTGGTTTCTAAAACACCAAGATTGTGCCAATACAAATTCCTCCTGCTGATCAAACAGAAATACTGCTAATCAAAGGGGAATACAAGGAAAAAGCATGGACTGTACAGCAAAGTTATAGAAGCAGGAGCTGAAGTCCAACACATTTTAAATATATCTGATTGAGAACAGCTGGCATAAAAAGAACTTTGCTACTTCTATTTAACAAAATTCATCAGTGTGCATTTGAATAATGGAGCCTCAATGATGATGATGATGATGATGATATTTTCATGATTTTTAAATAATCTTGTAAGCTGTCTTGTACTTTGAAAAAAATGCATCAAGAAAAATGAATAAATAGACAGGCACAGAACGAATGCCATCACGGCAGGCTTTGTAGATATGTTTGGATGACATGCAGTTTACGTTCAAATAGAGCCACCAGATTAGGAGAGACTTTGGGTCTTTCATATTTTAAGAAAGGAACTGCCAGGAAACTGTCTTTTTGCAAAAGGGGAATATGGTAATGTTATTTTCATAATCAAAACCAACAGTTTTAAAACCCCACCCTCTGAGATAGGCAAAAGAACAAGCCACTCATCAGAGCATCTGGAAGCTGCATATGTAACTCAAACAGAGCCATAACGTCATTCGGTTTATAAGCCAGGTCTTGAATGGATGGAGATGGGAGGCAGAGAAGGAGAGAGATATATTGTGCTGCCTAAAGGAATCATATGGCCAGGAAACCACTTACAGCTGGCTTGAGTTAAGCACCATGAGAGAATGTATGCTGAGCAGGAGGGAAAAGGGAAGGCTTGGTAAAGGAAGAATATTCCACCCCTGACAACAATTTCTGCAGCTATATGACAGAAAATGAAAGAACTTGGGGGAAAAAAAAGGACTGAAGTTCTATGCAGCAATTCTGCCTGGCTAAGAATCTTTTTTTTTTAAACAGAATAAAGTTTCTATCCCTCATGATAAAAACTAAAATTTCTATGAGATGTGAAGTGTTGAATTCTAAACTCATTCCTTCTTCTCTTATCCTTCTGGTCTTCTTCTTAACTACACAGAAATGCACATTTTGATTAGCACCGCTCCTCTTCCACTCCCGCAACCTGGATCCAGATTGTTTGCAGAAGACAACACGGGTTTTAACCTGCCCTCACTATCAACCCATCACTAAAAAGGCAAGTCTAACTTGCTCTTAGGAACGTGTATCATTCATGTCCACAGCACATCTGTCAATGCCAACATTGTCCATTGTTGCTAAACTGACCTTTTGGGACAAAGAAGAAATACGGTAAGTTGGGACAGCGTGAGTAATGGGAGCCTTACTCACACACCACCAAATATTTTGGAGCAGTCGTCTTTCAACTAGTGCCCAGTACAGACTTTATGAGACCATTCCACTATTTCTGATCATTAGTGATACTCTTAGGAATTAACATTCCTGGGTTGTAAAAGACAGATTTGGAATTGCATGGAGACCAGGCTGTTTAAACTGAGAGGATTGGAGGAACATGATTAATTGCGATTTGTTCATTTAATAATACTTACTTATTTATTAAATTTCTATGCTGCAATACTATCATTTTACACTTTTGGTTAAGGTCAGGTTAAGCCACTGCAAGCTTTCTGAAGCTTTTTAAACATTTTTTTTAAAAAAACCTTTTAAATAATGCAATAAAAGATTAAATGTCACAGCTGTATTAAAACAATAATTTCAAATTATTTTGTGGGATATGTCCCCATCCATGTTTATATATATAATTAATTCAAATATGGAATGACGAGTTGGTGAAATTGGATCCTAAGTGAATCATTAATCATTAAAATAAAACCACCAAACTCTAAATGAGTTGCTGGCTTCCTCTTTGTACATGACAGTAAGAATCTGTCATTTTTACTCTAGGAAAAAATAAATTCTAAAAAAATAAAAAATGGAAAGGCACTCTGGCTCCCAGAGTTCTTTTGTATTACCAATTATTGGATTCTTCCTATCTCAATGATAAGCTTCATGCAAAAGGGTTGAGCAGCTCAGACTAATGTAATAGCTTGTGTTGTGTTTTTTTAAAAATAGGAACACGCACATCAAGGTTTTTTTTAGCTAACAAGATCAATTACTAGAGTTATTGTGGGAAGGTGGGGGGGAAGAAGAAATAAGCTTCTTTTTCCTTTCCACTCTCAAGGTTCATAATAACAAAAAGGATCTTGAAAAGGGAAAGAAAAATAACAAGATATGCACTTTCTGCACGTAGCTTAAATTGGCATCTTTGTCACAGTTTTAGATGGGCTGTTAAAACTTTTTTTCCCTATTCCGCATGCCTTTTAAATAACTTCAAATGGATCCTTTTTGCTTCGAGAGAAATTTTTTCCTATTGTTTTGCTTTGGTTGGTATCCCAGGTTTTTACACTGTTTTAAAGTTTTCTATTGTGACGTTGCCCAGAAAAGTCTTTTTTGAATCAAAAGGCAACTCAGTAATTTCTTTATGAATAAATGCACATTAAACCTGGTTTGGGCTTTGTTCAAAAATGCTCTGCAACACATACACTCAATACTGGCAAAAAGCCAGTGTCTCTTCCTTTCATGGAAAGCTACAGAAAGATGGAAGTAACCACATGTACCAAAACTGGTTCAAGACATTTTTCCAAAGCCCATGTTCTCCTTTCCATCAAGGAGCACAGTACCCCTCCCTTATAGTTAAAATAAACAACCAACAGAATTGGTTGCCATTTCACAAGATCCTAAGTCCACTTCCCCAAATGTAAGGTCAGCCCTGAGATGCCCAAGGTATATGTAGTTAGTAAATAGTTCTCTCAGGGAACAAGTGAGTCCTATATGAATATGACTGGCTGGAATAAGACTGTGATAAATCCAAACTCCCCTATGCTTTTTAAAAATCTGCATGTACTCATTAAATACCTTCTGTTGAATTACTTGAAACATTCCAAACCATTGAACAATCTCAAACAGCTGCTTCAGGTCTGGTTTTTAACAGAAAGTGAGGGAAGAGGGAAACAAAGTGAGAAACTAAACAGAAATAAAATCTCCCTTCAGAAACATAAAATAATTCACATATTCCCAAGCAAATTTTATTGTTTATGTATAAAACATGAGGATTTCTCCTTCAGTCAAACTCCTAAACCAGGGGTGTCAAACTCAATTTCATTGAGGGCCGCATCAGCATTGTGGTTGCCCTCAGGGGGCCGGGTGGGTATGGCCAGGGTGGGCGTGGCCTACTGGGTGGGCGTGGCCAGCTCTACATCGTTTGCATCAAGGGTGCCTATGGGGGCCTGGGCAGGAGTGGGACAGATCTGAGGGTCTCTGGCAGAAGGAGGGTCTCTGGGCCAGGGCCTAGGCAGTGGGGGCCGTTCCCTCACTGTTTCCAGGATGGCTTTGCGGGCCGCATGAAACCACTTCACGGGCCGCATCCGGCCCCCAGGCCTTGTGTTTGACATGTCTGTCCTAAACTGTGTACCATAATACCAATAGCGGTCTTCATTGCACATTTACAAAAGCAGCATGAAAATGACACAAAAGGCAGAGAAAAGATCCCTAATGGAAGTAGAGCAGGAGTGTCAAACTGCCGGTCCCCCGGCCAGTTTCATCGTATCGAAGCCGCACCCACCCCATTGCCGGCAATGCAAAAAGAGTCGCAATTGTCGTGACATGTCACGTGACGTGGCAAGTTTCACATCCATGAAGTAGAGCCTCTTTTACGACAGTTCTAGAGTAATTCTACACCTTCTAAGGATGACCACAGTTGCCAAATATGATACGGTCAGAGGGGAAAAAGGGATGAAAAATGCAGAGTGACAGGAGGCAGGAAAAAATGATTTCTCCACCCACTTAATAAAAAGATGTTTCTGACAAACTAGTGACTATGATATCACCCCTTGGACCATGTCCAAGTAATAATGATCCGTGTAATGGAATGATGCGATTTGTATATACAGTATCTGAGCAAACATCTCTTCTGAATTCCAGCTGGAACATGCAAATCTCCATGGCTCTATGACTACAATCCATCCTTTGATTGGCCTTCCAAAGTTTTTGCTTAAAACTCTCAATGTAATAAGCTTAATAAAGTTATAACCTTAATTTGTCAGAAGAAAAACTTGCAATAGAAATATTAGATCCCAACACAGAACATATTTTTTGATATCCTTCACAGGATTTGAGCACATTTTCAAATTTTAGAACCACATAAATTAAGATTGCACTTTAATATGCTCCTTAAATAAATAAAAGTCAATTTCAGGCCTCAAGTGTACATATTTCCTTGAAATCACAGAAAAATGATTCCATAGCCGTTACACTATTTCATAATCGTGTTGTTACACCTCTTACTCAAGATCAAGAAAATCTGTGCAATTACTCTAATTAAAGTTGTGTATACTTTGAAAATAGTTTGGAAGAGGTCCTTGAGCTTCATAAACTTATTGCACATCTGTTATTCATTTAAGCAATATAACTTTTTTTAGCTAGAATGCTGCTGTTTTAACAAACTAAATCATCAAGTAGCACATTTTCAACAGGACTTTTAAAGCAGCGGTATCTTTTTCTTGAGTTCACAAATAAGCTTGAGGAAAAAAAGGGGATACTCTATTGCAGAGAAGTTCAATACTTGCAGGAGGTTTGAAGTACTTCCTTCAAATGATTTTTGAAGTACATATAACCCAGATAACAAACACATTATTTACAATTTTGCAAACAACTCTACTCTGTTTTCTAATCTTGTTTAAGACAATAAAAACCAAGGTAACCTGGTATCATTTAGGTCCGTGGTGGCGAACCTATGGCACGGGTGCCACAGGTGGCACTCAAGAGCCCTCTCTGTGGGCACGCATGCCATTGCCCTAGTCCTAGGCCTTCAGCTGGGTTTTATAAAACCTTTTCGCTTTAGGCCTCCCCCGCCATGTACAAAAAAAGGTCAATAAATCAATCAATTTCAACTTCTTGCGGGGAAAAGAAAGTTCTCACAAAGTTGGAATTCATTGCTTGAACGTTTTAGTCCCACCCAGTCTGCCATTACCACTGCAGCCACGCCCACCCAATGGGCCATGCCCACAAAATTGGCCACACCCACCCAAAGGGCCCCACCCACCCGGCACCCGATGATACGTAAGTGGGTTTTGGGTTGCAGTTTGGGCACTTGGTCTCTAAAAGGTTCACCATCACTGATCTAGGTATTTGTAACTTCAGCTCCACAAACCTTGACTATACACGTAGTCTTTAACTTACGACTATAACTGAGCCCAGAATGCCTGTTGCTAAGCAAGACACTTGTTAAGTGAATTTTGCCCATTTTGTGACATTTCTTGCCACAGTTATTAAGTTTAAAGTTTATCACTGCAAGTTGTTAAGTTGTTAAATGAATCTGGCTTCCCCGCTGACTTTGCTTATCAGAAAGTTGCAATAGGTAATCACATGACTCCAGGATACTGCAGCCTCATAAATATGAGTTAGTTGCAAAATGTCTGAATTTTGATTATGTGACCATGGGGATGTTGCAGGGGTCATAAGTGAAAAATGGTCACAAGTCACTTTTTTCAGGACTATTGTAACTTTGAATGGTCATTAAATGAACTGTTGTAAGTGAAGGATTATCTATACTTTCCCACTAACTATGATAAGAGTTGAAGTCCAAAATATCTAGAAGGTAACCTGTCCTCTTGAAGAATTTTAAGACTTCAGTTTACCTTTTCTGCAACAGATCTACTATATCAATTTAGTCTGCTTGTTGTCCATTTTAAAAAACAACGTGAATGAATGATTTTTCTTCTCTCTTTTTTTTGGCAGCTTCACCCTTCCTTCTTCTAGTCCCACGGAAGCAGCCGGACTTACTGGGAATTGTGAAAAAAACAGGCAGGCTGCTGAAACTTGAATAAGCATCATTATTCATCTGTTAAATTTTGCCTTTTCTGGTTGGGAGGAAAAAAACCCTTGCTCTTCCCATCCTCCAACTTTTTAAAAATGGATGAGGGCCAGGCACCAGCTGCAGAAAATCTTAAAGAGATCTGCCCCCCCCCCCCTCTTTTCACAAGGTGTGGGAGGAAGAAGTTTTTGTCCAAATAATTTGTGAGTGGAAAACAAAGGCTATCTATGCAAGGGGGTGGAGGTGGGGTCAGAAGGTTTGCAAACTGCCCTGTTCAACTTCTGAAATTCACAGTAAAACCTGAAACCTTCTAGGCATAAGGACAAAGCACATGGCATGGGTCTGGCATTAAGGGGTATGCTGTAGGCTGCATATATGCAAATATAAAGATATCCTGAGGCTTCACAGCCAATAGATTTTGGTTGGCAAAATGTGTTAGCCTTCCTAACCCTTTCAAATGTGCCATGTAAGCTAATTAAGGGCCCCAAAGCCACTTAAACCTTTGCATATTTTCATTCAAAGCACATTATGAGCATATTTTACCTACTGCAGAATATATATGGCTACTAAGAAGATAACAGTAAAGATAAGAGAGAATATTTAGGTGTTCTGTATAGCCATGCAGATTATGTACAACTGACTGGGAAAGAATCAAGAATCTGGTTATTTTTGAATGGCTGGAAACTACAATAATTAGACTTTAGAACAGACAACTCTGACAATAGTCAGGATTTTGTTTTTTTAAAAGAAGTGAAAGCTACATTCTGCTTATTAACCAATTTCGGTACCATTTATACGTTTTCTGCTTCAAAATGATAATCCATTTTGAAATAGTGCAGAACACATAAAAAAATTACACTCAAGCACTTTTTAAATTACAAATACTTAAGTCACATAAATCCTTGTAATGAAAAAGATGGAAGAGCAATCCTGTAAAAATTTCCGTTTAGCTGTTCAGCACCTGCATTATCTGGATCCTTTAGAAGTTCAAAATGATATCAGTTCCAACGTAAACAACTAATGTAGAAACACTTGTGTTCATCTTAAGTCCTTTTATTATAAATACCAGTAGTATTAAACCATACACTTTAACACTTCCTGGACTTGCATTCATCGTGAGTTCTCAACAGCAACATTTTTCTCCATACGAACCCAGCAGTCAGATAAAATTAAAACATGGACTTCATGATTTTATGCTGAAGGATATGTGGTGTATCTGACTTTACAAAGCCATGCCTTTTTGTTTATTTATCCAGGCAAAAGAACAGGTGTGTATAACGACATATATGATTATCAGTCTAGCTCCTAGCTAGATTTTTAAACCAGGGGTGTCAAACTCGCAACATCATGTGATGTGTCATGACGTATCGTGACTTTTTTTCCATGGCCGGCAATGGGGGGAGACGTGGTTTCAGCATGACGCATCCGGCCCACGGGCCGGCTATTGGACGCCCCTGTTTTAAACCATGAGACAGAAAAAATACTGAGGCCCAGATGCTCCTGCTGTCTCCATCCTCTGATATTCTGCTATTAATATGGGTCTTTTCTGGGTTATTCAGCTCTGGAGTTCCTCCACAAAGCCCAGCTATCACTACATCTTGCACAAATTTGTCCCCAGGAATTTAGACTGATTGTAGCAGCCACTCCTTACTGTCCCAAAGCGATATCCATAGTTGGAGATCAACCAAGATAGCCAGACACTCCTATTATTCAAGAATAACTGCAATTTTTACATGGAAAGCATTAATGTTTGAAGCCAACTTCAGTGGAAGCCAAGAAAGGAGAAATATACATCACAGATGTCTCAGCTCCAGAACTCCAATTGTGCAGAAGATACATTTCTGCCTTTTGAAGCTAGGAAAAGAGATGCAGTCACTACTCTAGGATTTAGGCAACCATTGAAAACTGGCTTTAAGGATAGATAGGTTGGATAATAGTTTGCCTAACAGGTGAAGCAGAGAAATAGGAGGCAGATGGTTACCTGAGCTTGTCTGCTATAAATATCACCCGTCTCTCCAACAGCAAGGAAGCAAAGACTCTGCTTAAGTGCCTGATGCTAAGTGAGGAGAACAAGGACTCAAAATCAACATGTTCAAGTCTTGAATCAAGTGGTCGACACAGCTCTATAACCTGAAACAAAGAATGCAGTAGACATACAAGATCTAAAATCAACTCAAGAGTTAGTTCTGACCTAAGCATCCTATAAGCCCTATTATTAAATCTGTAAATAGGGGGAGCAAGACTCTGAGAACACCAATTACAGCCTTTTCAGAACTGTGGGCCACAATTTGCTTTGTAAATTTGCCTTACTCAAAAGCCCACCCCCCTTTTCTGTGTATTTTCATGTTGGAATCTTCTACCAGGAAGTAAACAAATGTGCTGATTCCTAATTACGATCTCCATATGTTCAGAAAGCAGTTAATTGAGGGACCCAAAGGGAAACCTATACATGGGAAATTGCAAGCATGCACGTTTAGCTACTTCATCTATTTTTGAAGGGTGGTTCTGTCTAGATCAGTGGACTTTAAACTCTCAGAATTCCCCAGCCAGCATTACTTCTGTTCCAGAACCAGGCAGGAAGTTCTTGATGGAGATAGTCCGACCCAGGGCTGGAAAAGGAGCTTCCATGACACTCCTCATGAGCGGCTGGACCAAGGCAGGCGAAATGCCACGTCTTTTCTCAACTTCATCCAAGATCTGAATGACAGAGAAAGAAGAAATAGAAGGGAGGAGACCAAGTATTTTGCTTCAAGAGCCTACTCCTTTTCTCTCCTCTTGCAAGCTTTTCATTGTTGTCATATCATTGTTTGATGCCACACAAAACAATCAAGCATCGGAATCCTACAGTTACTGGTGGGAAGGGCCTCTCTCTCATTTAGACACCTAGTGCTGTTGTTGTGTTACTATTTCTCCTTCAAGTTAAGTAAATAGCTGGCAGGTAGGCATGGAAAGGCATGGGTGGGCATGCTTTTCTGTCCAGACAATATACCCTCAAACAATATGTCCCCCTCCCAAACTGCTATTTGTCCTCAGCTGTAAAACTTATTTAACTACCTATGAGAAGTATGTAGCAGGTCTGGGAGCAATTTTAAAAATTGGAAATTGCACAAATAAAAAATGATGAGATTATGGTCTCCATCCTCCAGAGGTTACTTTTCTGATCCAAACTGCCTCTCTGGGTGGCTCTTTTCTCTCTTTTAAAAAAACAAACAGAAGCAAATGCTAATCACAGATCTCTGGCAGTATCTACTTTGGCTTCTAACTGTGGCAGAAGAAGAAAAATGCATTTAACATGCTTAAAAGCAGAAACAACTGGCCCTTTTTAAAAAAGCACTTGAGATTCATATTCGACAACAGCAACCAACTATTCTGAATTATCCGTCGGGACCAGGTTTTCATCCTTGTTTGGAGTTGCACTTCCAAGGGGCAATGTGGGTCAGTAAAGTGACCAGGGAAGGGCCACCCTCCTCCTCCTCTGTCCCTACCCACTTTGGGGACAATTTGCACGGTCCTTCTCCCTCACCTTCGAGAAGAGGTTGAAACACCCCAAGCGGCTCACAATGCAGTAAACTTCTGGAAGACGTTTCCCTTTCCCACTGGGCTTTCAAGAGAGACGGACACAACACAGATACACAGAAACAGACAGTGATGAACAAGAAGAAATCAAAGTCACGGCAACCTTCTATTCCATGCACAAAGCAGTTCTTCCAACCTAACTCACAACAGGTAGTCAGTTGAGCCCAAAATTTCCATTGCTAAGCACAGTTGTTAAAAGTGAGTTGTGCCTCCTTTTAGGACTTTTTAAAACCACAGTTGTTAAGTGAATCACTGCAGTTGTTAAGTGAACCTGACTTCCCCCATTGACTTTGATTGTCGGAAGCTGGCTGGAAATGTTACAAATGGTAATCACAGAAACCTGGGACGGTGCAACCATCATAAGTACATGCCAGTTGCCAAGCAATCAAATTTGATCAAGGGACAAAGGGGATGCTGTCAGTCGTAAGTATGAAAAACCATCCTACCATTTTTTTTTTCAGTGCCGTTGCAACTTCTAACAGTCAAAAAACAAGTGGCGTGAAAGATGAGAACGACCCGAACACTTCTGAGGCACCTATTTACTAATTTACAGTTATCCTAATTTCTAATTTCTCTAAAAAAAACCAGCAAATTGCAAGAGACTAAGTACCACACTCTGTTAAAACAAAACAAAAAATATCATTAATTTCCTAGATACGCAATTTCAAATATTCCGTTAACAGTGAGAAGACAGTTAAGAGAGCTTGGATTTGGCTACAAAAAGAAAATTATGATTCAGCAATAATATCCACAAAACCTTTTCTTCCCTCGTTGCTATTTCAGAGGAGGCCTGTGAGACCATCCTACCCAATTTTTGAAGAAGAAACTAAATAGTTACCAGTATTCTTCTACAGTACCCAAATCTCCGGCTGCCATCTTCACTAGTCAAGACAAATGAAAATGTCTCACTGAAAAAGAGAGTTTTAAAGAAACTTTCTTCAATGACAAGGTTATCTTCAATTCTAGAAAATATGTATAGGTGTTAAAAAGAAATTATGTACGTTTTTAAGTACATACATCCTTTTCTTTTTAGACCCCTATTAGAAAAAATATAAATATTGTACTGCCCCTCTTCTTCATCACAAACGTGCATGACAAATATGCCAACATCCCAACTAAGGTTAAGAGGAAGGAAAGTAATCATAATTCTTTCATCTCTTTGCTTCTTTTAAGTGGGATCAAGGTAATTATATGGCCCTCTATCTGCATATAGGTAACCTTTGGGTCAAAGTAATTATTTCTGTTTTACGTATTCCTTCCTTTTTTATTATTTATTTCTCTATTATGATTACATTCTGACTTTTTTCCAGGAACTCAAGATAGTTTTCTATTAGAGGAGCACTAATTCTGCTGTGCATATCTACCAATTGAACTTCCCTACTAGCCCTTAGCCACAGCATAAAATTGCCCTAGCAATATTTTTTCCCTGTCATTCCTCTATATTATTTCATTTATATACTGCCCATCTCACTGTTTGGGGCATCTCTAGCTGGTCATTTTTGATTCCATCTCATTTCCAGTCTATGAATGAGACAGGATTAAGTTGTCCTTATCTATACCAAGGCCAAGCACCCAAGTTTTGATCACATGGCCCTGGCGCTGCTGCAAGAACCATTGCTTTGGGAACCAACTGTTAAGTACCATTTGTGCAGTGCCACTGTATCTCTGATCACTGAATGAAGGGCTGTTACGAGAGGACTCCCTGTACAAATTTGGTGGGGGGGGGGGCTGTTCAGATGTATAGTTTTCAAAAGTCATACTTAAAAGTATTTGGGATAATAAATGTCATATGCTTATGGTATACTTGTGTGTTGGGTGTGTGTGTTCTGTTTTGTGACTTCAAGTTGTCTTGATTCCTACTCACTGCATGAACAAATCCCTGTAATTTTCTGGGCAGCATTTTTCAGAAGTAGCTTGTCCTTGGCTTTTTTTAGGGCCTAGAGTCTAGACAAAGTCACCCAGCTGGCTTCTGGGCCTAAGGCAGGATTAGAACTCATGGTCTCCTGGTTCCTCACCCAGTTCCTTTAACCACTTTGCCACTATTCTTTTGTTGGTGGTCAGGCGTGCCTTCAAATTAATCTTGACCACTGGCAACTTCATAGACAAGTCCATGCAATTTTCTTGGCAATGTTTAGATATATGTATGCAGTTGTAATCATTTAATATTGCAACTCTTTGTACAGATTATAAATAAAGACTATTTTTAAATTACAGCTACTAATTTTGTGACTAATTCTGTAGCTTTCACGTTGTACCTTACTTTGGTCAAAGACCAAATAAGAATTGGATGACTGAATAAATGCATTGATTCCCTAAATATTTCTGAACCACTAGTTTTGTGTTTATTCTTCAGTTGTTCATGCTCAGGGGTCTTCAAACTTGGTCCTTTTATGACTTGTGGACTTCAACTCCCAGAATTCCTCAGCCAGCATGCCTGGCTGAAGAATTCTGGGAGTTGAAGTCCAAAAGTCATAAAAGGGCAAGTTTGAAGACCCCTGTTCATGCTGAAGTCAAAATTTATTTTGACTGTTATGATAAAAGCAATCCTGTATAAATAAAGCTAACATTATGAGTAATGGCAACTTAGGAGCTGGCAAGAAGGGGAAAAAGGAACCATCCTTTAACTTGCCTGTTAAACTGAGAAACAGGAGTCCAGTCTTTTGCATCAGGGAAGCAAAACTGTGGAATGGCCTTTAGCTGGTCCTCTGCCTCCCTCATGAATTTGAAGGAGCGTTCAAGCTAGCAGAAGAAAGGAATAGATGTTTTTACCAGTAATTATTTCGGTAGAAGTAAAATTGCATGAATTTTTTTCTCCTCTCTCCATCTACCTTGCTTCCTAAATAAATGGAGTGATGAAAGAGAATATATATCTGTCTGGAGGATATTAATATAGCTGTCTGACTAGCTCACCAGATCTTCTTCTAACAAACCTCTCTCTCTCTCTCTCTCTCTCTCTCTCTCTCTGTGTGTGTGTGTGTGTGTCTGTGTGTGTGTGTGTGTGTGTGTGTGTGTGTATAACTCAGCCAATCAGCCTTCCTCCCCTATTTGCAGCCTAATCTTGAGGAATTCCCTTGTCTTGCAGATTTCCTCTACCTTTTAGCTACTTATTACATCAATGCTAACATCCTTATTCTTAGAATTACATTCTGTTGAGAGTTATCAAAAGACAAAGCAAACTGCCTCAGATCTGGTAGGGAATAAGCAATGTAAAGTCACAGGCTGCATATAGTCCCCAGAGTTTATTATGAGCACAACTGCTTAAATCAGCAGCACAGATTTGCTCATTTTCAGGAAAGAGACATAAAACCTGTAATTGAAATCCAGAAATAGACTCAGCATTGTTTTAAGAAAGTAATCAGCAACAAACTTCACCTTAAACCATAAGGATAAATTGGAAAGTTCTAGCCTATTCACTTGCTTCACTGCCCTATCTTTTGTGACTATCAGTTTCCCTAAAAATGTTGCGGATCCTGGCTCTCCCACCACTGGGTAGGTCAACCTCCCTAATATGGTATCACCCAGATGAGTTTCAACTTCTAAAATTTATTTATTTATTTATTTTTCAATTTATATACCGCCCTTCTCCCGTAGGACTCAGGGCGGTTCACAAGGTTTTTAAAAAACAGATACAACAATTACAAAACTTAAAATCAATTAAAAAGAATTATATAAACCTTGCAATAAAACCCCAGTTAAAAACAGTTAAAATTCCAATTAATATGCTCAGACCAGGCCAGAGAGCTCAAAGAGCCAGGTCTTCAAGTCCCGGCGGAATGAATGAAGGTCAGGGGCAGTCCTAAGCTCTACAGGCAGCTGATTCCAAAGGGCAGGCGCACCCACAGAGAAGGCCCTCCCCCTGGGTATTGTCCGCCGGCAATCTTTTACTGGCGGTACCCTGAGAAGACCCTCCCTGTGGGAGCACACAGGACGAAGGGAGCTTGATGCCGGCAGCAGGTGTTCCCTCAGATATCCCGGACCCAAGCCATTTAGGGCTTTATAGGTCATCACCAGCACCTTGAATCTCACCCGGATATTGGATAATGAACCTTTTTAGCCAACAGAGCACAGCACTCCTTCCTTTGCTTCTGTCTGAACAGGCATTCTCTATAATAAATCTTACCTTTAAAGGAAACTGCTGGGTAACTTCAGGGACATATGGTGCACAAGCTTGCTTCTTGTGTAATGACACTACAACAAAATATTCAAAGAGCTGCCTCTCTTGATACTCAATCAGATCTCTCTCCAAGGTGTGATACTTGGGGGCTTGCTTCAGGCGAGATTTTACATGAACAAGGCGTTGACTGTGAGCTACACAAAAGGTAAGCCAACAAAATCAACAACTGTTTTGGGTGCAGCTCCCACAGCAATTAGAAGTTCTGTCTCACTTCAAACTACATATTCACCATGAATTCAGCCAGCCTTTCTTAACCTGGTCATTCTCCAGATGTGTGGACATCAGTATGAAGCATTCTCAGGAAGGACCCTGTAGGATGATAATCATAAGTGCTGAAACCCACCCAACTGAAGGGCACCAGAGTTCAGAAAGGCCGACCTAAACATTCTGGAACTATGTTGTGTTGTATCCAGGATATCAAAACATTCTGAAACATTATACAGAGAGTATCAAGATAAAAATGCACTGTTGTTAGTTGGTTGATATGACTTTTTTATATAGAAAATAATGAGAGGGGAGAGCACATAGCTCAAAAGTTGGAAATCTGCAGGATCACTCATGAAATGGCCAGACTTGAACAAGCTTCAGTAGAAACAGCATAGTCTGGGAAAGAAGTGGTATGTTCTAGAGTGGTAGCATATATCAATTATTAAATATAAGGATATCAAACTTCACCATACTTGCAACTAACACAATTGCAGTTTATCCACATAACTGAAACGCTAAACACAGAACCTCATTGTTACCTATAAAATCTATAGTCCTTAACACAATCATTTGAGTGTATTCCCCAACCTAGAACTTATGTTTGGACTGCAAATCCCAGAATTCCCTGCTACCATGGGCACTGGCTAAACTCCCTGGGAATTGTAGGACTTGCGGTGTGACACCATCTGGAAGGCTCCAGGTCTGGAAAAGCTGCATTAGGATATAAAGCTCATTAAATATTGACTTCTGAGGACACATTTTAAGGACTGGGTTGTATATTTATTTATTTATTATTTTGACTTCTATACCGCCCTATTCCTGTAGGACTCAGGGCGGTTTACAGGGCAATTAAAACCATACAATACAAAAGTTAAAATAAATTTAAAAGAAGTAATTAAATTTAAGCCCCAAAATTAAAACTTTAAAACCCAATTAAAAACCCCTCAGTCTAGGCCAGACAGCTCAAAGAGCCAAGTTTTAAGGTCCCGGCGAAACGAACGGAGGTCGGGGGCAGTCCTAAGTTCCATAGGAAGTTGGTTCCAAAGGGCAGGCGCACCCACAGAGAAGGCCCTCTCTCTGGGAGTCACCCACCGGCAGTCCTTCACCGGCGGTTCCCGTTAGAAGGCCCTCCCTGCGTGAGCGCACAGGACAATGGGGAGTTGATGCCGGCAGCAGGTGTTCCCTCAAATAATCCGGACCCAAGCCATTTAGGGCTTTATAGGTCATCACCAGCACCTTGAATCTCACCCAGATATTGGATAATGAACCTTTTTTAGGGTCATGAATGTTCATATAGTCATCATAACAAATAATCAATAATTCACTTGCAATAACGGAAGGCCTATAGTACAATCATAAAACATACCCTGATATTTTTGGGCAGGAAAAAAAAATTAGAAGGGGGAAAACCCACAACTTTCAAGCCAAGAATCAATAACCTTCTCTAAAGTTCATCTCTCAATTGATACCTCTTTGTTTTTCTTCTGTGTCACTGTCTGATTCACTATTTTCATCTGTAACTAGGAGGAAATAGAAAAGAACAGTAAACATCACTTTTCTAAAAAAATTATTATTATTTTCTGAATAGCAGGCAAAACCTAGAAAGTATCATGGAATCAGTTCTTTTATACCCCCCAAAGTAGGATGTCTGGTTGGGGTGGCCAGAAGATAAGTCAGGAACTACTAAGAAATTTCTAGAAAACTGCAGTAAATCATTTAGATTTTTGTTTACTGGGAGCAACACCAAACACCACCAAAATTAGGTTACTAAAATGAAGGAAGATTGGAAAATAATAATAATAATAATAATAATAATAATAATAATAATAATAATAATAATAATAATAATAATAATAATAATAATAATAATTTAATTTTTATACCGCCCTTCTCCCGAAGGACTCAGGGCGGTGTACAGGGCAATACAATAAAATACAATATATAAAAATTAAAAGAAATATTAAATACAGTAGCCCAATTAAATAAATTAATACAAAATGTTCAAATACCCCTAAACCCATCAGACCAGGCCGGCTTGTTTAAATAAATATGTTTTTAGGTCACGTCGGAAGGAGCGAAGGTTGGGAGCCATCCGGAGCTCCACCGGTAAACGGTTCCAAAGGTCTGGCGCGCCCACAGAGAACGCCCTCCCCCTGGGGGCCGCCAGTCGGCACTCTTTGACTGACGGCACCCTAAGGAGGCCCTCTCTGTGGGAGTGCACTGGACAAAAATGGAGGGAGGAATCTTGTATGAAAGGACAATAAGCTCAATTCCTAGTTGGAAAATGCTCAGGAAGTAGCCAAAAAGCAATGTTTTTGCATCTTGCTTTGGTTAACGAATGATGGATCCTACTGTAAAAGATCAAGTAGAACAGTTAAGTCTGAAGTCTGAAAACTCAAATGTACCCTGTAATAGTACTAGGATATAGGGCAAGTACCGTATATACTTGAGTATAAGCCGAATTTTTCAGCCCACTTTTTGGGCTGAAAAATTACACTTCGGCTTATACTCCAGTCAACAAAAAAACTTACCGAGGACTTGTGCGCGGCCGAGGCTTTGGTGCTTCCGGGATCGCGCGCACCTCTCCCAAGTCACCGCCGTCCGAGACCTGCCGAAGTTTGGGGAGGTTTGGGGAGGTGCGCGCGCACCTCCCCAAACCTCCCCAAACGTCGGCAGGTCTCCGTTCCTCCGCGCCCTGCCTGCCTGCTTCTTTCCTCAGCGGAAAGAAGCAGGCAGGCAGGGCGCAGAGGAACGGAGACCTGCCGACATTTGGGGAGGTTTGGGCGCCTCCCCAAACCTCCCCAAACATCGGCAGGTCTCCGTTCCTCCTGCCGACGTTTGGGGAGGTTTGGGCGCCTCCCCAAACCTCCCCAGGTCTCCGTTCCTCCGCGCAGACCTGCCGAAGTTTGGGGAGGTTTGGGCGCCTCCCCAAACGTCCGCAGGTCTGCGCGACGTTTGGGGAGGTTTGGGGAGGCGCCCAAACCTCCCCAAACTTTGGCAGGAGGAACGGAGACCTGGGGAGGTTTGGGGAGGCGCCCAAACCTCCCCAAACTTCGGCAGGAGGAACGGAGACCTGGGGAGGTTTGGGGAGGCGCCCAAACCTCCCCAAACGTCGGCAGGTCTGCGCGGAGGAACGGAGACCTGGGGAGGTTTGGGGAGGCGCCCAAACCTCCCCAAACTTCGGCAGGAGAAACGGAGACCTGGGGAGGTTTGGGGAGGCGCCCAAACCTCCCCAAACTTCGGCAGGTCTGCGCGGAGGAACGGAGACCTGGGGAGGTTAGGGGAGGCGCCCAAACCTCCCCAAACTTCGGCAGGAGGAACGGAGACCTGGGGAGGTTTGGGGAGGCGCCCAAACCTCCCCAAACTTCGGCAGGTCTGCGCAGAGGAACGGAGACCTGGGGAGGTTTGGGGAGGCGCCCAAACCTCCCCAAACTTCGGCAGGAGGAACGGAGACCTGGGGAGGTTTGGGGAGGCGCCCAAACCTCCCCAATTTCGGCAGGAGGAACGGAGACCTGGGGAGGTTTGGGGAGGCGCCCAAACCTCCCCAAACGTCGGCAGGTCTGCGCGGAGGAACGGAGACCTGGGGAGGTTTGGGGAGGCACCCAAACCTCCCCAAACTTCGGCAGGAGAAACGGAGACCTGGGGAGGTTTGGGGAGGCGCCCAAACCTCCCCAAACTTCGGCAGGTCTGCGCGGAGGAACGGAGACCTGGGGAGGTTTGGGGAGGCGCTCAAACCTCCCCAAACTTCGGAAGGAGGAACGGAGACCTGGGGAGGTTTGGGGAGGCGCCCAAACCTCCCCAAACTTCGGCAGGTCTGCACGGAGGAACGGAGACCTGGGGAGGTTTGGGGAGGCACCCAAACCTCCCCAAACTTCGGCAGGAGGAACGGAGACCTGGGGAGGTTTGGGGAGGCGCCCAAACCTCCCCAAACTTCGGCAGGAGGAACGGAGACCTGGGGAGGTTTGGGGAGGCGCCCAAACCTCCCCAAACGTCGGCAGGTCTGCGCGGAGGAACGGAGACCTGGGGAGGTTTGGGGAGGCGCCCAAACCTCCCCAAACTTCGGCAGGAGGAACGGAGACCTGGGGAGGTTTGGGGAGGCGCCCAAACCTCCCCAAACTTCGGCAGGAGGAACGGAGACCTGGGGAGGTTTGGGGAGGCGCCCAAACCTCCCCAAACCTCGGCAGGTCTGCGCGGAGGAACGGAGACCTGGGGAGGTTTGGGGAGGCGCCCAAACCTCCCCAAACTTCGGCAGGAGAAACGGAGACCTGGGGAGGTTTGGGGAGGCGCCCAAACCTCCCCAAACTTCGGCAGGTCTGCGCGGAGGAACGGAGACCTGGGGAGGTTTGGGGAGGCGCCCAAACCTCCCCAAACTTCGGAAGGAGGAACGGAGACCTGGGGAGGTTTGGGGAGGCGCCCAAACCTCCCCAAACTTCGGCAGGAGGAACGGAGACCTGGGGAGGTTTGGGGAGGCGCCCAAACCTCCCCAAACTTCGGCAGGTCTGCGCAGAGGAACGGAGACCTGGGGAGGTTTGGGGAGGCGCCCAAACCTCCCCAAACTTCGGCAGGAGGAACGGAGACCTGGGGAGGTTTGGGGAGGCGCCCAAACCTCCCCAATTTCGGCAGGAGGAACGGAGACCTGGGGAGGTTTGGGGAGGCGCCCAAACCTCCCCAAACGTCGGCAGGTCTGCGCGGAGGAACGGAGACCTGGGGAGGTTTGGGGAGGCGCCCAAACCTCCCCAAACTTCGGCAGGTCTGCGCGGAGGAACGGAGACCTGGGGAGGTTTGGGGAGGCGCCCAAACCTCCCCAAACTTCGGAAGGAGGAACGGAGACCTGGGGAGGTTTGGGGAGGCGCCCAAACCTCCCCAAACTTCGGCAGGTCTGCGCAGAGGAACGGAGACCTGGGGAGGTTTGGGGAGGCGCCCAAACCTCCCCAAACTTCGGCAGGAGGAACGGAGACCTGGGGAGGTTTGGGGAGGCGCCCAAACCTCCCCAATTTCGGCAGGAGGAACGGAGACCTGGGGAGGTTTGGGGAGGCGCCCAAACCTCCCCAAACGTCGGCAGGTCTGCGCGGAGGAACGGAGACCTGGGGAGGTTTGGGGAGGCGCCCAAACCTCCCCAAACTTCGGCAGGAGAAACGGAGACCTGGGGAGGTTTGGGGAGGCGCCCAAACCTCCCCAAACTTCGGCAGGTCTGCGCGGAGGAACGGAGACCTGGGGAGGTTTGGGGAGGCGCCCAAACCTCCCCAAACTTCGGCAGGAGGAACGGAGACCTGGGGAGGTTTGGGGAGGCGCCCAAACCTCCCCAAACTTCGGCAGGTCTGCGCGGAGGAACGGAGACCTGGGGAGGTTTGGGGAGGCGCCCAAACCTCCCCAAACTTCGGAAGGAGGAACGGAGACCTGGGGAGGTTTGGGGAGGCGCCCAAACCTCCCCAAACTTCGGCAGGAGGAACGGAGACCTGGGGAGGTTTGGGGAGGCGCCCAAACCTCCCCAAACGTCGGCAGGTCTGCGCGGAGGAACGGAGACCTGGGGAGGTTTGGGGAGGCGCCCAAACCTCCCCAAACTTCGGCAGGAGAAACGGAGACCTGGGGAGGTTTGGGGAGGCGCCCAAACCTCCCCAAACTTCGGCAGGTCTGCGCGGAGGAACGGAGACCTGGGGAGGTTTGGGGAGGCACCCAAACCTCCCCAAACTTCGGCAGGAGGAACGGAGACCTGGGGAGGTTTGGGGAGGCGCCCAAACCTCCCCAAACTTCGGCAGGAGAAACGGAGACCTGGGGAGGTTTGGGGAGGCGCCCAAACCTCCCCAAACTTCGGCAGGTCTGCGCGGAGGAACGGAGACCTGGGGAGGTTTGGGGAGGCGCCCAAACCTCCCCAAACTTCGGCAGGAGGAACGGAGACCTGGGGAGGTTTGGGGAGGCGCCCAAACCTCCCCAATTTCGGCAGGAGGAACGGAGACCTGGGGAGGTTTGGGGAGGCGCCCAAACCTCCCCAAACGTCGGCAGGTCTGCGCGGAGGAACGGAGACCTGGGGAGGTTTGGGGAGGCGCCCAAACCTCCCCAAACTTCGGCAGGAGAAACGGAGACCTGGGGAGGTTTGGGGAGGCGCCCAAACCTCCCCAAACTTCGGCAGGTCTGCGCGGAGGAACGGAGACCTGGGGAGGTTTGGGGAGGCGCCCAAACCTCCCCAAACTTCGGCAGGAGGAACGGAGACCTGGGGAGGTTTGGGGAGGCGCCCAAACCTCCCCAAACTTCGGCAGGTCTGCGCGGAGGAACGGAGACCTGGGGAGGTTTGGGGAGGCGCCCAAACCTCCCCAAACTTCGGAAGGAGGAACGGAGACCTGGGGAGGTTTGGGGAGGCGCCCAAACCTCCCCAAACTTCGGCAGGAGGAACGGAGACCTGGGGAGGTTTGGGGAGGCGCCCAAACCTCCCCAAACGTCGGCAGGTCTGCGCGGAGGAACGGAGACCTGGGGAGGTTTGGGGAGGCGCCCAAACCTCCCCAAACTTCGGCAGGAGAAACGGAGACCTGGAGAGGTTTGGGGAGGCGCCCAAACCTCCCCAAACTTCGGCAGGTCTGCGCGGAGGAACGGAGACCTGGGGAGGTTTGGGGAGGCACCCAAACCTCCCCAAACTTCGGCAGGAGGAACGGAGACCTGGGGAGGTTTGGGGAGGCGCCCAAACCTCCCCAAACTTCGGCAGGAGAAACGGAGACCTGGGGAGGTTTGGGGAGGCGCCCAAACCTCCCCAAACGTCGGCAGGTCTGCGCGGAGGAACGGAGACCTGGGGAGGTTTGGGGAGGCGCCCAAACCTCCCCAAACTTCGGCAGGAGAAACGGAGACCTGGGGAGGTTTGGGGAGGCGCCCAAACCTCCCCAAACTTCGGCAGGTCTGCGCGGAGGAACGGAGACCTGGGGAGGTTTGGGGAGGCGCCCAAACCTCCCCAAACTTCGGCAGGAGGAACGGAGACCTGGGGAGGTTTGGGGAGGCGCCCAAACCTCCCCAAACTTCGGCAGGTCTGCGCAGAGGAACGGAGACCTGGGGAGGTTTGGGGAGGCGCCCAAACCTCCCCAAACTTCGGCAGGAGAAACGGAGACCTGGGGAGGTTTGGGGAGGCGCCCAAACCTCCCCAAACTTCGGCAGGTCTGCGCGGAGGAACGGAGACCTGGGGAGGTTTGGGGAGGCGCCCAAACCTCCCCAAACTTCGGAAGGAGGAACGGAGACCTGGGGAGGTTTGGGGAGGCGCCCAAACCTCCCCAAACTTCGGCAGGTCTGCGCGGAGGAACGGAGACCTGGGGAGGTTTGGGGAGGCGCCCAAACCTCCCCAAACTTCGGCAGGAGGAACGGAGACCTGGGGAGGTTTGGGGAGGCGCCCAAACCTCCCCAAACGTCGGCAGGTCTGTGCGGAGGAACGGAGACCTGGGGAGGTTTGGGGAGGCGCCCAAACCTCCCCAAACTTCGGTAGGTCTGCGCGGAGGAACGGAGACCTGGGGAGGTTTGGGGAGGCGCCCAAACCTCCCCAAACTTCGGCAGGAGGAACGGAGACCTGGGGAGGTTTGGGGAGGCGCCCAAACCTCCCCAAACTTCGGCAGGAGAAACGGAGACCTGCGGAGGTTTGGGGAGGCGCCCAAACCTCCCCAAACTTCGGCAGGTCTGCGCGGAGGAACGGAGACCTGGGGAGGTTTGGGGAGGCGCCCAAACCTCCCCAAACTTCGGCAGGAGGAACGGAGACCTGGGGAGGTTTGGGGAGGCGCCCAAACCTCCCCAAACTTCGGCAGGTCTGCACGGAGGAACGGAGACCTGGGGAGGTTTGGGGAGGCGCCCAAACCTCCCCAAACTTCGGCAGGAGGAACGGAGACCTGGGGAGGTTTGGGGAGGCGCCCAAACCTCCCCAAACGTCGGCAGGTCTGCGCGGAGGAACGGAGACCTGGGGAGGTTTGGGGAGGCGCCCAAACCTCCCCAAACGTCGGCAGGAGGAACGGAGACCTGGGGAGGTTTGGGGAGGCGCCCAAACCTCCCCAAACGTCGGCAGGTCTGCGCGGAGGAACGGAGACCTGGGGAGGTTTGGGGAGGCGCCCAAACCTCCCCAAACGTCGGCAGGAGGAACGGAGACATGCCGAGGTTTGGGGAGGCGCGCAAACCTCCCCAAACGTCGGCAGGAGGAACGGAGACCGCACGCAAGTCCTCGGTAAGCTCCGGGCGGTCACTTGCTTCGCGTCTCCTGAGGGAAGGGGGGGCGACTGGAACGGGCGTGTTTCCTCGCCTGCTGGGCCCCGCGATTTGCCCGGGGAACGCGCGGGCCCCGAATGGCAGCGTGGAGTGAGGAAGCGGACAGCCAGGGCTTCCCCGAGAGCCGCAGCCACACAGGGTATTCCTGTGTATTCAGGCTTGCAAAATGGCGGATCCAGCCTCCGCCGGTGGCGGAGGCTTGCAGAACGGCGGATCGGCTTATACTCGAGTCAACAACTTTTCCCAGTTTTTGGGGGTGAAATTGGGGGTCTTGGCTTATACTCGAGTCGGCTTATACTCAAGTATATACGGTAGTACTACATATTACAGAAAAAAGGCAACTGAGGCAGTAGCATCCTATCCTTTATAACTGGCTGTTATTAAGGAAATCTCTTTACTATTGAACAATACTGAGTAGGCTCCAAATCCAGGCCCAGGTCAAGTTGTCCAAAAAGACCACTGGTCCAGCAACAGACTTTCCTTACCTCTCCCTGAACTGGACTCTGTAGACTGTGACAATCTCTTGACGCGCTTCTTCCCTCTTCGAGCCTCATAAATGGCATTGATTTTTAACACCAGCTGCTTAACGTAAAGAAGAAAAAGTAAATGCTTTCTTCTTTCCACAAATCCATCATTTTTTTAAAAAAAAATGATGCCCACCTTATTTTATCTACCAAGGTAATTACAGGTAGTCCTCAACTTATGACCACAACTCAGCCCAAAATTTCTGTTAAGTGACCATTTAAGTGAGTTTTGCCCCATTTTATGACCTTTCTTGCCACAGTTGTTAAGTGGATCAGTGGAGGTGTTAAGTTAGTAACACGGTTGTTAAGTGAATCTGGCTTCCCCATTGACTTTGCTTATCTGCAGGTCTCAAAAGAGAATCACAGGACCCCGGGACACTGCAACGGTCATAAATATGAGTCAGTTGCCAAGCGTCTGAATTTTGATCACATGCCCATGGGGATGCCACAATGGTCGTAAGTATGAAAAACAGTCATAAGTCACTTTTTCAGTCACTAAACAAACGGTTGTGAGTTGAGGAGTACCTATATTTTCTTATTTCCATTCCAATCCTTCAATTGCTCATCTTCCCTCCTCCTCCTATTATCTTTCTGTGTTGATATTTTTTTCATGAGATTCTCCCATAAATTCAGATTGTTAAAAAAGTAAAATAGTATGCACTTCCGTAGATAATCAGGAAAGCAAAATTATTTGGAAGTATTTCCCTTGTTCAGTTGACAATTGCTTCAAAGATTTAGGAGCTCCTACAATTATATGACAAGAAAGCCTTTTTTGTCACAATATAACCAGCTGATGTTTAATGTTATTTTTTATTAATTTTAATAATTTGGTGTCTACATCAGACATGTCAAACTTGGGCTTGCAGGCTTGCAGAACGGCGGATCGGCTTATACTCGAGTCACCAACTTTTTTCCAGTTTTTGGGGGTGAAATTGGGGGTCTCGGCTTATACTCGAGTCGGCTTATACTCAAGTATATACGGTACTTAATTTTAAAAAAGCTGTTCTCTCAAAATTCAGAGAACTTTCAGGACTATGTAGGTGAAATTAATACTTTATTTCCTAGTAAAGGTAAAGGTTCCCCCGCACATGCATGCTAGTCGTTTCCGACTCTAGGGGCCGGTGCTCATCTCTGTTTCAAAGCCGAAGAGCCAGCGCTTGTCCGAGGACATCTCCGTGGTCATGTGGCCGGCATGACTAGACGCCAAAGGCGCACGGAACGCTTTTACCTTCCCACCGTAGTGGTCCCTATTTTTCTACTTGCATTTTTACGTGCTTTCGAACTGCTAGGTTGGCAGAAGCTGGGACGAGTAACAGGCACTCACTCTGCTACGCGGCACTCGGGATTCGACCCGCCAAACTGCCGATCATCTGATCGACAAGCTCAGTGTCCTAACCCACTGAGCCACCGCGTCCCTTTTACTTTATTTCCTAGACAAGACTTAAAATAACAATTTCTGAACACTGCTTCTAATTCTTCACAGTCTTTTCTAAGTCACCAAAAAAATCTTTAAAGAAAAAAAAATACCTTGGAAATTTTCCTTCTTTTCTTGCCATTCTGAGAATCACCCAAGGAGAAGAAAGTGTCATCAGGACTGCTAGGAGTGGAAGGGGGGCTGATTTTGGAAGGAGAATAAGTCCCATCCCGAGTCGGTTTCCGTATGTCTAATAATTTGAAACTTCTGCGTTCTGAGTTCTGCCTAAAGAAGATGGGCTTAGAGAGGACCTAAAGAGACAGACCACAATGGGGGGAAATGGGGAGCATCAGACACTGCCTTTATCTTTTTTTTAAAGAGTCTGTAATGTTTCAACATAAGAAACATTAAAACATTAGTTGCCAGAATTCTTCGCTGGTTATTAGTGCCAACAATCTTTAACACTTGCTTAGATTTTTTTTTATTAAAGAGTTTTACAAAAACAAAATTTTACAATATATCCCCAAATCCCTCCCACCCCAAACCCACCCACTTCCCCTCCCCCACTTCCCAGAGCTAAATACAGGATTATAGTTACAATAATCATATTCTAAATAAAAATTATGCATAATATACAATTAACCAAATTCATAATGCCCTTTAACTCTCTTTTAACATAACTACAAACAACGTACCAATAACAATATCCCACTAAAATCTACTCATAAGCTAAATGGTACTTTTTAGTCCCATATTTGTTTTGAATATAATTTATCCATCTCCTCCAAACTGAAATATATCTTTCCTGTGAATGATCCTTCAGATAAGCAGAAATCTTAGACATTTCTGCAAGATTCGAAACTATGCTTAGATTTTTTTTCATAGGGTTATCTAGCAGGTCAATATATATATATATTCCACAACAGTTTGCTGAGAAGTCTCATGACCATGATAGAAACAGTACTTATTGCTTGCACAACTAGCTTTCCGAAGCTCTATGGAACTGAGCCAACAAAACTAATCAGCGAAGCAACCACAGACACTTGGATTGGAAAAATAAGAAGCTATTGTACCACATCAGACCCAGATGTTATATGGCCCAATACTCTTGTCAGCCAATAATCATCACCAGTGGCTTCAGAAGCTTGTTTAAGCAACCATACAATTGCATATTTATGAGCCATGAATTCCTTGAACCTGTTATTTAGCTATTGATTTTATCCAGTAAAACAACAGAATGGTCTGGCATTTGTTCATGAGTTTCTTAGGACACAGTAGGTCAAATTCAATTTCAAATTCTGGCTGCTGGAAAAGCAGAGATAAAGTTGTTGCGAGAGCACAAAGCAAAATCAGGGTTACAAAGCAACCTCAGGTATTGATTGCAACTACAGCAATTGTGACTTTCATTTTTAATTCTCAAAAGACCAATATGTTGAAATAAGTTCACTGTTGAGTGAAATTCTCTCTTCAATGAGCAGTAATAGAAAACGTATCAAGTGCTAACTGCATAATGAATCATATTACTAATTAGCTGGTTCCTGTTTGCATTTTTACAGAATGCAAGCAATAAATAAAACGCTTTTTCCATCTTTGTGAGATCATAAAATGTCCTTGTATTGACCCAGCTGTATTTCTAAATGCTTTTAAAAAGTAAAAGCAGAACTATGATTTGGTGGAAGTAGCTATACAATGAAGATGAAGATGAATTGTCCCTATTTTCCTTTTTTTTCAAATAGCCATCCACAAAACACATGCAAATGAATGCAAAAACTAGTAGTAGCAGAACTGCAACATTTGCTCCTGTCTATTCAGAACAGAAATGGTGGCCCAAGTTCACAATCTTTCTCCTCACTCCAGCTTCAGACAAAATTTCACTTACAACACACTCCCTTTGGAAGAAAAGGTATCAATGACTTTTGTATTCACTACAGTTTCTGGCACAATTTAGTGCTAATGGTAAACTAATTTGCACAGCAGATTTTTTTTTATTTGCATGTCTCTTGTCTCTGCTTAACTCTTTGAATCGATCTGAGTCTAAGCCAGCCTTAGACCTAAATGGTTATAATTTGATGTGGAGCTGCCCAAATAAAGGTACTCAGCTAATGCCTTCAGTAATTTCATCAACATCATCACTCTTTCGAACAGACCACATTCTGAGGACATTTCTACCTCAGGGTTGAAATAAGGAGTCTTTGGTGCTCACTGAGCTTGGTTGCTTTCTTGCAGACGTTTCATTCCCCAAACTAAGTAGCATCATCAGTGCTCGCCCATCCACTAGTTCATTGACTGGTGATGTTATCTAGTTAGGGTAATGAAACATCTGCAAGAAAACCAAGCTCAGAGAGCAGCAAAGACTCCTCGGATCACTTTCTCATTCTGTTAATGGCATTAGAAAGAAAGTGGCATTATACTAACCCAGGAAACAAAACAAAAAATACAATTCCCCCATCACTTGGAAGATATCAGCTGCCAGCTACATAGAATCTTATCTCCAGACTGAATATCAAAAATACAGAGTGCAGTTACCAAAATGAACTCCCTCCACAGATCCCTCCCTCCACAGAACTCCCCTGTACATCCAAAAACACTAACATTTTCCCTGATTCATTCCTATATTATCTGGAGAACAGTTAGGGATTGGTAGACAGTAGTAACACAAGAGTGTTCTGTCTCTATACTACAGCAACTTAACTTTCAAATAGGTTATCAAATACATATATATATATGCAGAGTCCTGCATAAATATTTGCAAGAGCATTTCTGTTTTAAATGCACAATTTCTCATTAACGGAGTTCCTTGTACTTCTTCATCTTTTGCTCTATTGAGGTCCATTCATCTTATTTTTATATAGGAAATTTCAACTTGTGTTCTAACCTCATTCTTACCTTTCCTCCACTACCCCTGAATATGGACAGTGGTGGTAGTGGACAGGACAGTACTTTTCCTACTAAGTACTAAAAATCCCTGAAACTCTTCAAAGAATGGAAGTGCAAAATTCCATGGCACACAAGCCATTTGCGAACCTCCCTCTAGCACAAGATAAAGCTCCCAAAATGTGATGGAAAAACTGGGATTTCCAAAAGTGGTTTGAGTTTGGACTGGAAACAGAAGACTGCTCTCAATCCTTCTTATAAATGTCTAAAATCTCACCACTAAAATCCAGCCGTTCAACTGTAATATTTTGTGTACTGCTTTATCACCTGAATTTTAGACTATTTAGAAGGCAAGGGGTGTTAAACGTAAGAATGGGTTGGTTGCCCAGCAATCTCGATCTTCCTATTGAGAAATGAATTCCACCTCTTCTTATGATGTCAGCAGAAGGCTACAGAAAGCTGAGTTGTGGCCCCTGACATTGTCCATACATATTCAACAAGATCCCAGGCCAAACCTTAGCTCTCAGTCAGAAAGGATGATTTCACAGGTAACAGGGCCTCCTGTTCATTCCAAAGTTCCACTTTTCAGCCAGCCTTAGAAAAGTGGCGTATGGTCTTACAGAATTTCTTTATGGTTACGAATTGGCAAGAACTCTCCAAAAATATATACAGTAAGAATAAGTCCAGAGTGCCCTATTTCTAAGTCCAGAAAACCAAAACTAAGAAGGGTGTCAGGACCCACCCCAATCCATGTCTTAGGAAAACAAAAACTCTTGGAGTCAGTTCTAGTCCAAAAGGAATTTTTACTAGGACATGCTTGGTTGTGGAAATAAAAGACAGGACTTAGTATTGTTTTACAAATTGAAACTCTATAAAGAGATCCCAGTTCAACCCCCCCTTCCCTCAACCCCATTTGGTCAGCCCCCATCATTTTACTTCATGTCATCCCTTTCAAGGGAAAAAAAGGAACTTTGAATCTTTATGGTTATTGCCTTCTTCCTCTACAGATTCAAATGGAGACACAGGCCAGATGCCTTCTTCTCTAACCCTCCCTTTTGTTCCCCCAGTTCAAAAGGTTTCCCTTGGTCTTTGAAATAACCTAAGGCAGGCTGAATCCACATGCGCTCCTCCTTCCTCGGGAGATGGCAGAATCCATGGGGGGGGGAATAATGTTTTAAACATACATTTATGAATGTGATATAAATGGATTCTGACAAAGGGTCAGTTTTACTCCTTTAAAGTCACCAAATTCAGTTAGCAGGAAAAAAATCAACTCCCTTAGGGAGTTAATCCAAGATGAGAAACCATGCTGAACAAAGGATTAGTCATTTTCTTCCCTGAAGATACCAATTTTCTGACCACTGTATCTCCATAAGAACAGCCAAAGTGTATAGCTTGTGGGCAGTGGATGTTCGGATTCGATCAGGTTACCTTTGTGGGTGTGCCAGGAATAGAAGAAGGAGATGTTGGAAAGTTCAGGCCACATTTCTTCCCTAGGCAATGACTATTTGTCTCGATATCTTCATAGGGGTTTTCTTTTGCTGGTAAATCTGGAATTGAAAACCAAGCCAATAAATGTACATGTACATAAAACAAAATACAAGTTTTTCCTAAGAAGCTGGAAATGACATTTGTGGGCAGAATGAGGTTCCATCTCATTCACAAACTGCCATCAGCATATACAAGAGTCCTCGACCTACAACCACAATTGAGCCCAAAACTTTTGTGGCTAAATGAGACAGTTAAGTGAATTTGCCCTATTTTACGACCTTTCTTGCCACAGTTGTTAAGTGAATCACTACAGTTGTTAAGTTAGTAACACCGTTGTTAGGTGAATTTGGCTTTCCCATTGACTTAGCTTATCATGTGGTGGCAAAGGATGATCACGTGACCCCCAGGATAACCGTCAAAAGTATGAGTCCGTTGCCAAGCATCTGAATTTTGATCATGTGACCACGGGGATGCTGCAATGGTCGTAAGTGTGAAAAATGGTCAAAGACAAGGTGTCCTTCTAAGAATGTTTTTGTGCAGGTACTTGTGACATAAGCAACATTGCATTGTGCACCTAAGGAGCTACTCCAGTATCACCTAATCTTTTCAGCAGTTATTTGCACTGATCTGCGGATTCTGTTTTGCAGCTGTGACCATTTCCTGGCATTTTATTTTTTTTGTGGTCTTCCACAATGTGCCTTGACTTCCATACATGTTCCATTCCTTGACAGTATTTCTCACAAGTAAAATCACTAGCTGGAAGCATATACAAATTTTTAGTACCTTCCCATGCTTTGTGAAAATGAATTATCTTCATTTTCAGATATTCAGATGGGGAGCTTAAGGTGGTTAAAGGTCACAACCTGAGAGTTAGGACAATCAGGGTATTTGTTCACTTGTGGAATTGCAGACTTAAGGAGTCATATCTCTGTGGACCTTACTTGATAACTGTACATTAAAAAAAAGAGTAACAGTAATTCAACCAGAAAGCTACTCAAACTTTTATACCACATGCATTACAGTATTTTCTTAATCTGAATTTGTAAACAGCTGCATTTAAGGAATGAGTATGCATTCAACTTTGCAGAAAGTTGGCTTTAATGCTACACCATGCAAAGGCAGTGTCAGCTTCTATTCACTGAGGGATTCACTGAAATATAAAAAGACCATGACTGCTAAAACCTGAAGACTTCCTCTTCCAATGTTCTCTATCCCAGCCACCCAAAAAAAAAAACCTTCTGAGGACCATTAGGCTGAAAAAGAGTGACTGGTCCAAGATAAGCTTTTAAACCAGGTTCCAACAATTATTGTTCTTTTTTTTTTAAAGAGTCATACCTGAACATAAGTAGCCAGTGCCAACATCATGACTGGATGGCATAAGGGGAAAAGGAAAGGAAAGGAAAATTGAAGAATAGTTTTGGAAGAAAAGATTAAAAATAAAGTGCTGAAGCATGCTGAAAGGAGGAGAGCGTACTGAAGGTGCATTCTAAACTGGAAATGTTCACCGCCCTGAGTCCTTCGGGAGAAGGGCGGTATACAAATTAAATTATTAAACTTCTTATAGGCACAACTCAACAAAGAAGTTGGATTCACATATCATATTAAAAGTATAATGCAATTGGTTTATTTGGGGCTTAGTGTATGGCTTACTGCTACAAGCAAATCAGCCTATTCCAACTTATTCATCAGAGTATTTTTTTTAAAAAAAATCTCTGTTTACTATTATGAGTCAATCAATAAGATGTGCTTTTTGCATATTGATTTTCACATTTTATTCTATGTTGGATTGTGGCTATTACTTTAGTTTAAGCTAAGTATTAAAAACTTGTTTAGAACTCATTAATTATTACATACTAGCAAACTGATGGATCATATATGGATCAGGTTTTACTCAAGGTAGTAGTATGCATACTACTGTATACATGGAAATGTCTTCCTTGCTTTGACATATACATACAACACTGAAATAATGTATTTTTTCCCTTTTCTCATATTAGCTTGTGTTGGCTTCAGCTATTGCTTTCTGTTGACTAGAAGTACTTGCCAGGGTTACAGTTCTGTCATGCACTGTATGTTATTCCTATAAATAAGAGGATATTTCATGCCATAAAAATCCGTTCTAACCTCAAAAATTATGTATATACATGCCCTAATACACCAAGGAGATGTTACTTTAAACATGCAAGTTTTCCAGATGCTGAATTTTGATCAGTCCCAAATAGCATGGCAACACTCATATTTGCAGAAATTAGAGTTCAACAATATCAGGAAAACTGTTGGTGCCCATCCTTATCCTTACGGGGCATTATTGTAATTTCTACCCCTCTGATCTTCTAGAAAACAACTCTATACTGAAGCCTATGGTTTGAAAAATGCCACACACACTTGCACTAAATATTCACACATCCACAGAGTACCTTACAGCACAAAGCTCACAATAGTTGCTCTTCATCTCCAGAATGCCTACCTAGAATATCTTCATAGACGTTTTCCTCTGATAAAGTGCGGGTTAGGGCCATCTTGCTTTGAGCGTACCAATCCACTCGGCCATTCTCAGAGGAGGATTGCAACAAATCTTCAAATTCATAGGACTTTCTAGGGCATTTATTTAGAAAGAGCAGAGAGGTGGTGGGAAAAAAAGGTAGATATCTCAGAAGAAGATAATAAAGCAAATCACTCAAAGTATTACTGGAGAAAAAGTGTATTTTATACCTTTATGTCACAGTAAGCAACCATCAAAAAGTTTTGCTCTAGATCTTAAACCCCCCCCCCCCAGGCTATGGCTTTCCTTTCTCCAACATGTCAAGAGATTCTTACACAGGGCTTTCACTTTGTCTCTAGCTATCTGAAAATATCTGGCTGCTTCTGACTCTCCCCCCCCCACCCTCTTCCCTGTTCTTTAGTCTTGGATTGATTCCCAGAATATCTGCATGAATCCACCTCTCATTCCTTCCAAATCCCTCTTCCAAATCTATCTGTTCATGAAGTTTTTAATTCATTCTCTTAGTCCCACTACCCATGGTATGAGTAAATTTAATAGAAGTATATCCCCATTTCATGTAGCAGAATACATAAAAAATATATTGTTCATTAAAAATAACACTATAAGAGAAACAGATATAATCAATATATAGTAATACCTGTGATCTGCATTAGCCTTAAGCTTTCCATTCCTCAGCCTTCTACTAATGGCTGAGGGGGGAGGCGAGGAAGGCAGAGGAGGGGGTGGAATAGAAGGGAGAGGGGGAAGGAGTCTCTTATTCGGAGCAGGAAGAATCCACCCCACTTCACCTTCGTGTTTAAAAGTCCGTCGGGGCTTAGGAAGCGGGTTGATAAAAGGTTTCTTCTCTGGCAAGCCAGGCTCCATATATACATTTTCTTCATTGTGAGATCTGCATTTCACCCAAGATGGTTTCACCTCTTCCAAAGTCCCAAAGATTGGCTCTCTGGCTTCAGTATCCAAGCCAAGGAGCCACTTACTTACTTCTAGGCAGTTGGTACTTTCCTGGCCTTCTGATGGCTCCTGATCCTCACCTGTCTTCTCTTGCAGACAATGTGGAGAATAATAAGTACCTGGTAGCTGGGGCTGGGCTTCAGCTGACCCACACTTCAAGGCCTGCTCCAGCTTCTTGACCTGGCTCAAGACAGACAGGTTCTCCTTCTGGACTTCCTTCCTACTGTCCTTCAACTCAGTACATTTACCCACACTGAAATTACATTCTTCCTCCCTTGATTTCACATCAGTTTTCCTTACAACATGCTGCCCAGCATTTTTAAAAGTTCCGACATGCCTCTCATCCTCCTTGCTTGGCCCCTTGTAATTTGGGGGCCTCTTATTCTCCACTTCTCTCATTGCAACACTATTCCTAGACATCTTCTCCATTACACCCAAAACTGGACTGGGTTCCTCTTTAATACTTTGGTCCTCCTCCTTCCATGGGGACACCGGAGCTGGAATTTCCTTTTTTCCTTCCCATTCTGAAATCTTGTCCTTGATACTTAAAGGCTTGTTTTTCAAGTTGACTTTCCCAACAGTCCGAAGATTCTGACAGCCACCCATTTGCTTCCTTAGAATCCTGCCGCTTTCCCGCATGTTGAGATCTACTGATGGATCTCCAATGATCATCTTGGGACTTAGCATATTCTGCTGAAAACAGTCCAGTCTTGGATCCAGCATCAATTTCTTTATGGTTTTCAGTGGACTCTCTGCCACAGTATCTAGTTCTGTTTTAGGCAGTAGTTTGGGTGTGAAGGCAAAGCTCTCCGACCAATTATGCTTTGAAAGCCCACCCCAAAATCCTGTTTTTGCAGCTGTATTATTTGGACTTGCAAACCTGATCCTAGGCAAAAAGGGAAAGTGTTACAGGTTGGTGGTATTCATCTTTTCAGTAGAGAAATTTACAGGTTGGTATTCATCATTTCAGTACAGTGTCGTGAGCTGGATTTAATATTTAGTTGAATATTAAATGTATGACACTTTAATTTAAAAGATACAGGAGAGTAGAATTATTAAATAATTTTTCCTGTAATTTTTTTTCTGTCTTCCCACTAATCTAAATTTATCTGCAAAAAGGAGTGCTTTTTTATCTTTTCAGTAAAACATTAACATCTAGCACCTCATTTATTTACCAAAGTGTCCAGTAGCACCTTAAAACAAAACACTATTCTTCATAAATCCGTTTGTTTGATCATACCAAAGCTCATGCCAAAATAAATATATTTCTCATTTGTCAACATAAAACTATTTGGAATTTTTCCCCTTCCCTATATTAGCAGATTAACCTGAGTATGTCTGGAAACTATTCAAAATCCCCTCCTTTCTTAAAAGCCAAACTAGGTAAGATGCTAGTTTTAAGGTCCTAGATGGGTTATCTATATAAAAGAAAATATTTGTATGGACACTACTCATGCCTTTACTCTGAATACCTAGAGCACATGGACTTTAAATATATGTTTAAATTAGAATGAAAACCTTTCTACTTAACAGTTTATTGTATGAGGCTAAACTACCAGAGATGAATAAAGTGCTGAGAGTTTCTTAAAATCTTATCCTCAAGTTAATAGGATTTCGGAAGGAGGGACTATTAAACAGGGGGATTTTAAATTGCAATTGATTACTTATTATTACTTATTATTTTTAAGATTTATATGTTATTTATAGCATATAAAATTATGGTATATTCCCACAGCTTACAATGTATTAGGGATGTTTCATACCTAAATATAAACAATAAAAGCCACAGCCAGAGTAACAGAAAAAGATCAATTTAGCACATGTAGTTAAAACATACTAATATAACAAAAAGCCCTTTGTCCAGTACTGAAATACTAGGGCTTATATTTCTAGCAAAGCTTCCAAAATCCAGGTCAGGGTCTTGGTTCAAATAAAAAAGTTATGAATAAATTTGACTGCCTCTTTTAAATTTTCCCCTCTTCTCCCCTACTTTATGTCCTGGTTAAGTTTCTAAAGCCATGATTAATGACAATAAAACAGAAATAAATAAGGAGAATAGATATTCCGTACCCCCATCCAAAACAATAAAATAAATCCCCTACTGGGGCCTCAGTGAAGCTGAGGTCAACAGAAGGCACTTTGGTTGTAAGTCAGGGCGGTCATTATGTGACCTGACTCAGTTTTATGACCATTTTTACAATGGTTGTAACATGAGTCCCTGCAGTCGTTAAGCAAACCACATGTTCAAATGGACATTTTTAGCCAGAAAACAGCAAAAAACATCATAAAAGGCTATCATGTGACCCTGGGTTAATATAAATGGTTGTAAAGGTGAGTCAATTGCCAAGCACCCAAAATATAACTGTATGACCACAGCGTATGTGTTGTGTCAGTCATAACTTTGAGGAAGGCTTGTAACTAACTATTTGGGAGTCTGTCGTAACTTCAAACGGCTATTAAGTGACTGGTCATTAAGCAAAGACTACTTATATTAAATTCCTGCCTACCCTTCCCTCATTTGGAAATCAGCACAAACAGAACATTAAGAATATTTACCTCTCAGTTTTTTTGCAAATAATGATGTCAGGCTTGCTCTCCACATTGGGGAAGGCACTTCCTGTCATCGTGTTAGCGGCTGGCATGGCTGCAGGCCACCTAGGAAGAAATACATAAAGCAGTACATTCATAAAAAGCTGGGTGCTTTGTCCCGTGATTTGCAGCAGATACTCTTTTACATGTCTCTACGTTCAGACAACTGGGATTTATTCAATAAAATAAGGTGAAAATAAGATCCCTAAATTCATACCGTTACTCATCCCCCTTCTTCGAAGAGCAGTTTTTGAGATGCTATAATTGTTCAGTAGTTGTTTAGGTTGCTTTCTATGAAAACACTTTCCCCCAACTTGGGTTTGTTCTGGGTGGTCCACTGTTTCACTCGCATAATTCTTAGCACAATCATATCTGGGGCCCACAGACTAGAAAAAAAAGCTTTGTTAATTAAAAGCCAGGGACAGTGATTAGGCTCAGATGAAATGTTAGAAACAGAATTATTAACTGTACTGTCACCAATGTAGAAATTGTTTTCAGGAAACAGAATGTAGTTTAAAACAATGAAGATAAGACAGTAATTGATTAGGATCATGTGATCTTTGAGGGTTTTTTTTTAATTCAGCCTCCCTTCTCCCCATTGCTTTTGGATCCTATTCCCCTGCTGGGTAGCATTGGAAAGTTTGCTGCCAACACTCACATAAAGCGGTCTCATTTCAATTATAGTTGTAAAACTAGGTTACTGAGTTGAGTCTCATTCTTCAGACTCAGAAACTAAACAGATTCTCAGCCTGCCCTTTGGGAATTAACAGAAGAGGGCGCATTGGGAAAAGGGGCGTTCGAAGAGATATTGGTGCAGGCTGGGGCAGTTGACCCAGAGTCTGGGTCCGTGGTGGCAAACCTATGGCATGCATGCCACAGGTGGCACGCAAAGCCCTCTCTGTGGGCACGGGCACCATCGCCCTAGTCTGAGGCCTTCAACTGGGTTTTATAAAACCTTTTCACTTTAGGCCTCTGCCACCATGTGCAAAAAAAAGGTTTAATCAATCAATTTCAACTTCTCACGGGGAAAAAAAGATCTCACAAAGTTGGAATTGATTGATTGAACTTTTTAGTCCCACCCAGTCTGCCATTACCACTGCAGCCACGCCCACCCAATGGGCCATGCCCACCCAATTGCCACACCCATCCAATGGGCCACAAACACCCAGTGGGCCATGCCCACCCAGCACCCGACGATACATAAGTGGGTTTTGGGTTGCAGTTTGGGCACTCGGTCTCTAAAAGGTTCGCCATCGCTGGTCTAGGTTAAGCAAGGAACCCATCACTCTGTCTCTCCTCTGCTTGAATTATCTGGCTGAACTCTGGATGGAAAATTGACTACTGCACCGTACTCATGGATTCACCTGAACCTGCTTCAGTGCTTAGCTCTTTGGACTTTGGTTTTTGAAAAATTAAGGTCTTATACCTTTGTTTTTCTGTATGTTTCAAGCAGAACTTTAATCTGCATTTTATTTATCAAATTTATCTGTGGTTCAAGGCAATTCTTTGAGTCAGTAAATACTTCTAGGTTATAGTACAAGCTGTCTGGGCCTATGCAAAGGACTGGCTACCTATACTATGTTGACACCCTATATTTCCATGGGCGGTAGTTGCTCTGTAAGCCAAAGGTCCAACTGAACTGAAGAATTCCTTCCAAAAATGCTTGGAAGCGATGACTGCATCTTGCCAGAATTTCCTTTTTGCAATTTGAACTGGGAACTGGGAATCCAAACAAAATGATGCTAAGTCCTCGCTTACTGATGGTAATTGGGACCAAAAACTCTGTTGCTAAGCAATGTAATCATAAGGCATGATGGCAGTTCTGGCAGCTCCAGTTGCCATTGTTAGGTGAATTCTGCATGATTGCAGCATCCCACAGTAATGTGATCCCCATTTGCAACCTCCTGATGGCTTCCCCATTGACTTTGTTTATGAGAGAAAGCAGGGAAAGCTGCACCTGGTGATCATGTGACCGCAGGAGGTTGTGATGTCATAACTGCAAACCAGTCACCAAGCACCTGAATCACAAACCTGCGGCCACAGGGATGCTGCAACAGCTGCCAATATGAGGACCACTTGGTTAGTGATGTCATAGCATTCAATTGCTGAATGAATGGCTGATAAACAAGGGCTATCTGCATTTGTTAGAAGGAAAATAAATGCTAAAAACACAACTGTTCCAGCATCAATTGTGACATATAGGCAATTTTAACGCAGCAATGTTCTTGTCTGTCCTCCCTTATTTTATGTGGAAGGATCAGATTGCATCTATTCACTAGCATAATAAATGACATCATATTAATCAGTGTGAGATGTATCTTTGTGGGTTTTTTTTTTCCTATTTTCCTTGCTAAAGAGAATAGAGTTTCCAGCTATTCCTTTGGCGGAAGAAATATGAATGTAACCTTCAGGGAAAAAATGCCAGAGAAGCTATTGTGTAAACATTGGATTAGACCAGAAAGAGGTGAGAAAGTGAGAAAGAAGTTCAACATTGCCTTGTCTTGATTCTGTTTACTATAGGTAGGAAGGGGATCTCTCAGACTTTATATAACAACAGAGGAATGATAATTGCACCAACCTTTCAACACCCATTTATATCTACTCTCCTATCCCTGAAGGGTTGCAGAGATGTGTTTGTGTGTAAATCCAAATATCCACTGAGCCAGAGAGCCTAGGAAACTGCATCTTTATAGGACCTTGACAGAATTTCATCTGTCTCATGATTATTAAAAGGATTGGTTACTCTTTAGATAACTAACTGGAGAAAACATGGGGGAGTTAATTTAGCTTAAACAAGCCCAGATTTTCTTGAAGCTAAAACTAATCTCTCAAGGTTAGATGACTGCCTCAGATAACGTGGTTTTGGAGTCCTGCTTTACCCCTCAGCCCCAAGACCTAGCTAAGTATGCTGTATGAATGAACCTGGACATAATGTAGTAATGTTATGAATTCATGATTTGCTATTCTGGAGAGGCTACATATGTCTTGCTATTTTGTTAGTGTTTGGAGAGCTGAAGTTGCCAAGAAAACCTATGAAAATACCATAGATTGAAAGAATACTTTTTGTCCAAGCAACAAACAATACAATTCATAGTACAGCATCTTTTACAGAGCCAGACATTGCTCAAAGGGTAATTTAATTCTTGTGGATTTTCTGCCTGATTGCTGAAAGTGTGCCACAAATGTCTTTTAGCTATTGAATGATTGGCATACTGTTGTGCTAATTGGGAGAAAATGCTGCACTCAGCAAACTCTAACTTCTTTTGAAATCTCTAATAGCACAAGAGGGAGATTGACAGACTCCAGAGAATACTTTAAAAGACATAATAAAACACAGAATAGAATAATAGAGCTGGAAAGTCTTTCAACAACTATCGTAATTCCAAGAAACAACAAACCCACTCTTGCTTCGAAACTTCTCAACAAAGGAAACAGCACTATTTCCCAGGATAGTCTGTTGCTGCATCTAACAATTCAAACTGTTCAGAATAGCCTTCTCCAATTTAGTGCTGTCCAGATGTGTTGGCATTAGAATTCCTATTACTTTACTGCAGGGGTCCCCAATCCCCGGTCCATGGACCAGTACCGGGCTGCGGTATGCCAGCAACCAGGCTGCAAAAACAAGCAAAGCCCCATCCGCAAGATGCAGGCAGCACACAAAACCACACACGCTACAGTCTGCGGAAAAACCTCTCTCCACGGAACCGGTCTGTGGTGCCCAAAAGGTTGGAGACCTCTGCTCTACACACAGCCTGTCCACAGCCAGGGTACCAAGAATTCACACAAATGGATTCTCAGCATATTTACAGGGCGACATATCTTGAACCTTGTATTTGAAGAAAACATTTCCCAATTCAGCATTATTCTTATTGTCATATATTTTAATAAATCAATAAACTTAACAAAACAATTTGTCACATATACACATTTCTCAATGACCTGTAGAAGAGCAAACATCTGCTTTGCCATCCATCCATCAGCATTTCCAGAACTTTATCCACTAGACTAGCACCTCTAGTACCTTTTCAACAGAATTTAGGTATACTTAACTGAATCTCTTGTAATACTTGCATTCACACTTGCCACATTTACTTTTGGACAGGAGAACAATAACAGGATTCTTCCAATTGACAGACACAGATGCACTATTCACACACATAATAAAGTTACACAGCTACTCCCTTTGAACCCTATTTTAACCTCATAACATTTCTCTGGTGTATCATGTGCGGACCTACAATTTTTCAACATAGTCACAATGTATGGCTTTTTCATTCATTCTGGTAGACTCTTACATTTATACTTTTACTATAACTTTGTCTACTTTTTCCCTTTCTTTTCTGCCTGCTTTCCCCCCCCAATGATCCACTTTTTTTACCCCCAAATAATAGTCCATCTAACATTCAAAACCTCTCATTACACTTGTATCCTATACTAATTCTCTTAATTTTATTATTTTTAATAGCATTCTTCCTCCGTGTTCGTACACAGATTCATACTCAAATTATGTACTCAGGACAAACCACAAAACAATGTGATTCTAAACAATCACTTTTTCTAAGCAGATATGTGCTAGTCACCTCTCCTGTTCATTTTTGAGTTTCTGAATGGGCCTATCACTTTTTCTAACTCTCCTACATCATCCCCATACATTCTTTCATGTCACATAATGGGATAAATTTTCCCTTATTCATTCACCATATTGTACAATTTTTCTCAAACTCATCCCTGATTTGTTCTTTATCACCGTTCACTTGAGAATAACATAAAATTATGAAGAGACTTCAGACTCCTACTTTCATATGCATTCATAAATTATGTTGCAGCAATTCATACTTCGACACCTTGATTTACGTATTCTGAAATTTATATGCCATCAATTTCATTTATATGCTACTAATTCCTAATAAACGAAGGCGCCACAGAGACATTAGTTGAGATGGGTGGCTATGAATAAATGAATAATATGAATAAATAAATAAACACACAAACAGTTCTACAACAAAACGCAACTCAACACTGAATGATGTAGCAGTAAGATGATTGTTTAAGTCCAAAAGTCATTCTGGAATAATTTAATCTTAACTGTTTTACAGAAGGCTGGCAAGATAGTGACTTCTTTAATATATATTCTAGCATTGGTGCTATAACATAAAAGCATTATCTTCTCTTTTTGGCCCTCCTTATCTCAAGAAAACACTGGATTAGTAGGATTTCAGACTCACAAAACTGATATCAGCTTTGCAAGGTAGCTCATTCAAAAAAGCAAATCGAGAAGAACTAGCTCTATTTTATTATAAAAGTTAACAGATTAACAGAATCTTGCAAATGTGAAAACGCATATCTCTCCCATTGCCTTTACAGGCCAAGAAACTAGGCAGGATCCTTCTGAAATGTTTGCCGTGCCCATATTGCTTTTGTGAGCTAGGCTGCATCTTGACCAACCATTGCCCTGCCTGTGGCTCTTCCCTCTGTCTCCCAAAGTCATTCCCACATACTATTACACTTATTAAAACAGATATGGATAATAGATGCCAGGTCTGCTTGCTCTTTTCCATACAATCATAGACGAACAAGGTGTTACTCTGGAAAGTCTTTCAGTTTTACCATCAACAAACTAAGATCACAGGTCAACAGTACACAGGATTGAGGCTACCAGATGGACCTGGGACCTGGAGTCAAATTGCTGGCTCTCCTTTAAAAATGACCTGCTTTACTTCCCTGCTCCCGCTTTATCTCCCCAACCCATCACAACCCAATAGGTTCACTTTCTCCATCACCTGGGTTCCATCTCCTAACATGAGCCATTATGCGCCACTTACTCCCTCTTATATAAATGCACACCAAATAACTCTCTCACATCTTCACTCAGAAGGCCAGGAATCAGACAACACCACTCACACTGCCCTCCTACCTTACTACAATCATATATTCGCCACATCTTATCTCATCACTATCGTGGTGGGATCAATCCTTGGCTCCTCCACAAAATTGATTTCCTTGGTATCCTGCAAGCTAGGGAATTTCCTTGGATGGTAAACCCTTTCATTCATAATTACACCTCCACTTCACTTCTCAGCATGTATTTATCCATTCCATGCCATATCTTCCACAAACATTAAAACAGAAAAACAGTAATCTATACTATATGGCTATATAGTAATTGAAATGTACCACATTTGATCCATGTGTTGTTTTGTTACATTTGCTTTTCTTTTTCTTTCATTTTACTTTAAGAAGCAAACAAGCACACAAACAAACAAAAACAGTAAAAACGTGTTATCTTTGAGAGGAAATCAGCAAACCCCTCTTTGAGGATCATCAAAACATACAGTACTTTGTTAATGCAATCTCGTGGTAGCACAAGAAACATGTTGGAAGATTTTACGATGACGACAGCAATGGCCATTAATCTGGAAGCCTTGGGCATTTTTCTGATCTTGTTTGATCACCGAAAAAGGCTCCTAATGAGCTCAATTCATTCCCAGGACAACAGAAGGCAATGTGCGTTGTTGCAAAGGCCAAGGATGAATAGGATCTCTAAAGATTTTCTGTGGAATAATTGGTGCTAGCTGAGGCCACAGATCCCTTGTTCTTCCTAAAGTTAAGTTCTGTTCTACAGCTACAGTGGAAAGGGCTCCTACACCACATACACTGCAAGGGAAGGGAAAAGGTTTCTGCCCCCACTTTCCTTTGAAAAACAGCCCTCCACTTCACCCCCTTCACTGCTTCTCAAGAGCGCATTATGCTAAACCCATGAGCAAAATTGAGGATGGGAGGGAGGGAGGGAGGGAGGGGGAGAGACGAGGGACTTTTCCGTGGTAGGAAAAAAAGTTCATTGTCTCTTACACAATCCTTTTGGAAGGGAGGAATGACCCTGAAGCCTCTGAAGCCCATGAGATCTTGCAGAACCAATCTGGAAGACAGGCAGGAAATAAAAGAGTGCAGCTAGTACTTCTTGTTTGGACACAGAAAGAAATAGGAGTCTCCTCTCAGGAGTCCAAGATCTGAAAGGGTGGAAAAGTGGGGATAAGGGTGAGCTTTCACGGGGCTCCATCTCCCATCATACCTCACAGCCCTACGTGATGTTTGCAAATCAAGAGACTGATGATCAAACCCATCCAACTACACTTTTTACCCTGTATCCAGAAAGCTTCTTATCTAGAATCCCATTTTATTTCTTATAAAATGAGACAAATTATACTGGAGACAAATTCCTTGTGTGTCCAATCATAATTGGCCAATACAGAATTCTAAAAATCATAAGTAAGTTAGTAGCTCCTCTCCCATTACAGACAGAAGGCTAGGGATGGGGAATTCAGCATACTTAAGATCATTTTTGGTAGGTTCATATCAATCAAAGACAAAATTTGAACTAGGGACCCAGTTTAGCCACAGACTCCTTATCAATTGCACTAAGCTTCTGTTCTGAGAAAAAAGAGGGGAAAGTCTGCAAGGGGCCAAAAGGGCAGGTGAGCTTCCAAGAACCTAAATTTTGATAGGGGCAATGCAGTGGCCATTACTACAGGCAAGGGTTGTAAGTCTCTTCATTCCGTAGTAAGGTCATAACTTCAAACAGTTGCTGAGCAAGGACTACCTGTATGTATCACATTCATTCAACATAATATTCTACTAGATTGCACCAGATTGGAAGGTTATACAATAGTTTGCATATATATGCATCAGAACAAAAATAAAGTTTCTTTAAAAACAAACTTTGCTGCAAAAAGAAAGATTCCCCCATATATTTTCCCTATAAGGGGAAGTGGTAACATGTAGTTAATAAAAATTCTTCTTGAAAGAATGTAAGCTTTCTCTCATACTCGTAAGAGACTTGACTTTTTCAAAATTTTAATACATAAAGGGATTTGTTCCATGCAAGTTTATTATTTCTAAATGCTTTTTAGTGTCCAGTGTTCATTTCAGAAAGCCTGCATAGCTTTACAGCTACTTTATATGTTCTGACTGCAGCCCTGAGATAAAACTCAGGACCAAGCAAACTCTCCATCAGATGTTTGGAAAGGAAACAATTTGCAAAGTCAAGAACAGATAATATCATGATGGGGAATCAAAGGAGGAGCAGACAGGCGGCCTACCGCCTTTGGATGGTCCTCCTCTGATATCCAAGGGATATCAGCTGGCAAGAGGGGAGGGGGGCTTGTAAAGCCACAGCTGGATCCTCTGAGCAGCACAATAGTCTTAGGAATGTTAATTAACCCTGCCTTGCAAAAGAGTAGGCACACAAAGCACTACCATCCAGAAGGAATACAAGAAGAAGCCAAGCAGCTGTCTGATTCAATGGATGGTGGGAAGGACACTAAGCAAGAAGAAAACTTCAGAACAGCAAATGGCTGAGCACAACCCCTCACAGGCACGCCTGCTCTGGGTTCCCAGGGCCCCCGTGATCAAGCACTTCCTCTTGTCAGGCAGAAGAAGACCCCGTGATGACCCTTTCCTTCCACACATCAGCTCCTGCCTGGTTTTTTTTCTCTTTTTCCCCCTTCTGAAGAGGCGTTTGTTTACTGTCCTATCGCTGGCATGCAGGAAATAGCCTTGAAATAAGCTGTAATCACCTTTCACCAGCAGCTGCTCTTTGGCTGCTTTTCTAATTTCAGTTCTCCTTTCTTTCCTTCTTTCATATCCTGGTGAACTACTAGCTCCTTGGATGGATTACTTTTCTTTGTAAGGGAAGAATTTCTTTGGACGCTTCCTGGCGAGGCTTTTGGTGTGCACGGGACAGGTCCTGGCTTCATGTCATTTTCTGCACCCTCCCAATATGGAATTTTGGTCCCTAGATTGAACTTCAAGGCCAACATCTCCAGTAAACATGGTTTTTTGGTAAGAACTGCAGAATAACATATCAGGAAAACACCAAGTGTAGGGGGAAGGTTATATGTAGCGTTCAGACAGCAAAATTGAGATTCTTTGAAGACAGCTTTATTTTCCCACCAGCTCTTGTTTATTTTAACTAAGAAAAAAATATATCCAGTACTGTATGTTTAAAAACAAAACAAAATAGTATAGTTTTTTGGCAAGTTTGGCCAAGAAAATGTGCAACCAGGCAGGATCTCCTTTTTCTATTGCTTGCTGTGTATTTTGGGTTGAGAAGCAACTATCTAATAATTTATGCTCCAAAGCAAAACTTTATTCAAACCATTTCAGCTTTACTGAGCGGAGAGATGTTTCCCGGCATTTTGTTATGAGAAAACATATAGCACACTGGAATAAAGATATACAATCTTTCACAGTTTAAATATATATATATATTAAACTAAAAGAAAAATCATACTGAATGCAGGGTGCTGTGAAATTGTCCAAACTTGAAACAAAACTGATATTTATTTCAGTTACTGCCAATCTTTCCTTTAGCCCCCCCCACTCAAATAAATAAAGACAATTTATTTATGATTTATTAATCAAATTTATGTAGGGGCCCATCTCACCAAAGAGGACTCTGGGCCTTGCAAATTAAAGAACCTCTGCAATTGGCATAATTAAACAGGCAGGAAATTCGTAGATCTTCTAAATATAATGAAACTATGCACAATATTGCATCAGTTTTCATAGAAATCAGATGATGCTTGATGGTCCAGAAATGAGCGCATTTTGTTTTCCATTGGTACAAATCCAAAGTAGTGCTGAATATAATTCACTCCTTATCAAACATAATTAGTCCACTTAAACTGACAATTAAGGCCAAGAGGACTTATGGAGTCATATCATAAAACAAGTGGATACCAATCTGGGAAAGTCTGAAGACAGCATTTAAAAACAGCAATATACAGACAATGTGAAACAGGAGTTTGAAAAAATAATATATGTGTTACATATAATTCACAATTAAAAGTTAAAGTCTCCTCTGAGTTATCCATGTTGGCAATTGCAAGGAAATTCTTTTGTCTCTCCTTTTTACAATCTTCCTACTCTTCTGGTATTTTATGGTGATCTCCTATGCCTAACCCTGCTTTGCTTTCAAGTCCTGTCCAGATCCATAATGACTCTGTGGCTTCTCAGGATTTCACATCCTGGAGTCTTTTCCAGTGGAAATTATGGGTAGTTCATTTGAGCAATCTAAAATCCCCCATCATTTGACCTGCATCCTCTTTTTCTATTTACAATGAATATAGCAATCAGTCATATATGCTCGTGCATGTGTGTTTTCCACAACTACTAAAAGTTACTGATCTCCATACTAATTATAAAATGTTCTGGAAGATAGGCCCATATAATGTCTCAGAAAACAAGAAAATAAGTGCTACAGAAAAGGCATTAAGGACATGTTGTGGATCTGAAAGGGCAAATTCTAAAATCTCTCTGCCCATAATTGCAACCCATATTATTGGTAGTTTAATAGTGCAAATAGTTTCAATCAATTCTTATAAACTATATTTGATCTATAAAATACAGAAGACAGAATAACAAGGAGTATTTCAGTCAAAAGGATTAGCTCCATTTAATATTTTTATTAGTGTGTTATGAGATAAAATACAACTAGAAACAAAAGTCAAGAAAGATAAAGAAGAAAGAAGTGCAAAGAAAAACAAAGAAAAAATTGTGACTTCTGACTTTTTCAGTGCATTACTGCACAAAAAAGCTACAACCTCAATCTTTTGCTTTACATTTCTAAATATTTCAAACCATTTCTATAACAACGTCAATTTAGTCATCAAAACCTAAAATCAAAGTTTCACTTTTTCAGTTTCGATCACAAAAACCAGAAGCTGTTCCAAGTATTAACAAAACTAGGTAAATTCTTCTATTTCATTAAAGCAGTCAGTTTTGCCATCTCTGCCCACTCCATCACCTTAACTTCAATTCTAGCTACTATTTTAGAATGTCTGTTGTTTATTTTTATTGATGGAGAACAGAATATCTTTGTTCAGGAAGGGCTTCACAATACTGCATTCTTAGAACCAACACACCAGTACATACTTCTGCTGGTTCCCATCTCTTTTAAATGAAACATATGAAATGGAAACATGGCATAAAGGTAAAGGTTCCCCCGCACATGCGTGCTAGTCATTTCCAACTCTAGGGGCCGGTGCTCATCTCCGTTTCAAAGCCGAAGAGCCAGCGCTTATCCGAGGACATCTCCTTGGTCATGTGGCCGACATGACTAGACGCCAAAGGTGCACAGAATGCCATTACCTTCCCACCGTAGTGGTCCCTATTTTTCTACTTGCATTTTTACGTGCTTTCGAACTGCTAGGTTGGCAGAAGCTGGGACGAGTAACAGGCGCTCACTCTGCTACGCGGCACTCGGGATTCGACCCGCCAAACTGCCAATCTTCTGATCGACAAGCTCAGCCGTCCTAACCCACTGAGCCATCTCTTTTAACCCATCTCTTTTAACTGAAACATATGAAATGGAAAGATGACATACCACAAACCAAAACCACACCATCCAGACCAATTTGTATCGAAGACTGTCTCTGGGGCTCACGGATAATATCAGAAAGTACAGTCTGGAGCTGGTATAGTAATATTAGCTGGAGGTTGGCTCATCTGACCAGAAATAGAGAAAAAATTAATTGGTGTGGTAGAGAGCCTTTCTGGGGGGGGTGTACTTATTTAGCATACAATGGCATACAATGTCAGGGAAATCTACAAATGCTAGACAAAGTGCAGTCCGACAGTCTAATTGCTAGTTCATTCTGTTCGGCACTTGCGTGTCTATCCTTGGTGAACTGCAGGGGGTGAACTAGCTGATTTGCGGTGCTTGTGTTGCTGGCTCTTTTGGGCTCCTCCACAAGTCTCGCCTCAGTTTGCCTTGTGTGGTATTGCCTTGCATCTGGGCAGGTCCAACACCAGCTTCTGTTCTCCATACACACAAATGCAGCTACCCGTGTTTCCTCAAAAACAACCGGGTATTGTATTAATTTTTGCTCCATAAGATGCATTAGGCTTGTTTTCTGGTTAGGTCTTATTTTGGGGGAAATGTGGTACTAAATGTGTCCGTCTGGCTGACAATCTTAACTGGGGCATGTTTTGGGGAAAGGCCTTATATCACAAGCATCCTGAGAAACCACGCTATGGCTTATTCTGGTTGGGTCTTATTTTCAGGGAAATACAGTATGTTTTTCCATTGAAGTAGTACCCATTTATCAGCTCTCAATATTGCATGCTTTCAAACCACTGGGTAGGCAGGAGCATGGGGAGCAGCAGTGGTGCTCACTCCGTCTCTCGAAGCGGGGCTCAAACAACCATTTCTGGCCAGCAGTTCCAGCATCATTAAGTCAATGGGCCATCACATCCCTTCTATCTTTGGGGGGGGGCAGGGTAAGAGAAGCAGACAGGGGAGAGAGGGCTAGAGACAGTTTTGCTGGTAGAACTTCATCAGCTTATCTTTCAGTAAGTGGATGTTTTATGAGTGTCCATTTGCAGCAGTTAATGAACACTTGGGGACAACTATATTGAGAGAACCCCACCCCCATGAACTGCTCTCAGCATTCCAAATATCTATCAGTGTAAAAATGTATTTATTCCAGCATTTGTATAGTATGAGAGCAGAAAGCCTACAGAATACAATCTTGCAATCTCCAAATTTGTTCTCAAATTTTACGATGCCAGAATTCCCTAAGAAATAGTATATTAATTTGTGTGTACACCATGATTACATATTTAGGAGTGTACAGAGACATGGAATTAAAAATGGGGGTGTTCAGGAGATGAATGTTGGTGTAAGTCAATTTTGGCATCCATACTGTATTTTTGTAGATTTAAAATTACAATTAAACAATCCAAGTATTAATTTCATGTTTCCTAAACATGTATGGTGCTTTTCAGGGAAAAAAAATAAAAAAAAAATTCAGATAACTGTTAGAGAGATGGAGGTTAAAATTCAACAGTCAATGAAATACAGGTAGTCCTTGTTTAGTGACTGCCTTGTTTTATCTATCGTTCTGTTACAACGGTGATAAAATATTAGTTAAACCATTTCATCACATCATCACTTGAATTCTAAGGAAACAGATTTGTTTTCCACCTCAAGATTAATAAACAATGAATTTTTTTTTAAAGTGACAAACGAGACAACAATAAGCATCAATGAACAGGACGGATATCCAGAAGGCAATATGCTAACAGGAAAACCAGGAGTAACCCTGGATTCCCATCAGGGAAAACATAAGCCGGAACTCCTTCTATCTCATCCTTTTCTCTATTTTCAGCACTTCCTGTGGCAGGGAAGCATACACAAAACATACTATGTTCTGCGTGCAGAACTGGGGGCCTTCCCCTTAGGAAGCACACACATAGGTCAAAATATCCATTTCCTCTATTGTCACAACAAAAAAGACTTGACCTGCATTGTATAGAATCAGAAGGGGCAGACCCAGTTTCCCAGATGAACAAATATTCTAGCTGGTGGTGTAATGAAAGCTGTTGGTTTTAGGAAACAAAGAAAAGCAAAGCAAAAATATGTACGTGCAGCAAATTTTTCTTCAATCACAGGAAGGTTTAGAAGTTTAATCTATGGATTTATCTGATTGTGTATTTAGATAAAATGGGAAGAGACAAAAGACATCAAACTACTATTTGGCCCTATTTATTTCATGACACCCATTATTGGAAATATACAATCTGAATCTGTGCCTGGGCTCCAAACTCAGAGAGCTGAAACACAAACCTCCAAACATGACATCATGAAAACTGATCACTCTATAATAGATGTATTAGAATACTACGAGCTACATCCAGGGAAACAAATGGCACTAATATTCTTAGACGCTCAAAAGGCATTTGACAATCTTTCATGGCAATTTATGATTCATCAATTACAAATAATGGACTTTGGACAGAATTTTATAAATATGGTAAAAACAATATATAACAAACAAACAGCCAAAGTGATTGTGAATGGAGATTGTACTGAGAGCTTTGAAATAAGGAAAGGCACAAGGCAAGGATGCCCATTGTCCCCTCTGTTATTCATTTTCACTTTGGAAGTTTTAAAACAAAATATAAGCCAAGATACAGAAATTAAAGGGTTGGGGATAAAGGGTGAAACATATAAATTACAAGCATTTGCTGATGATTTAGTATTTATTTTGGAAGAACCCTTGGAGATGATCCCAAAATTGTGGGGGAAGATAGAACAATATGGAGAAAAAGCGGGATTAAAAATAAACAAAGAAAAAACTAAGATAATAGTTAAGAATCTTACGGATAAGCAAAAAAGCTGATTGTCAGAATCAATAGAGGTAAAGATAGTGAAAAAGGTTAAATATTTGGGTATATATTTATCAGCCAAATACTCAACAATAAAAGAAGACAATTATGCAAGGCTATTGAAACAAATAAAGCTAGACTTGGAAAAGTGGAAGAATTTACAATTGTCAATACTAGAAAGAATCACTACAGTTAAAATAAATATATTGCCTAAGATTTTATTTTTATTTCAAACAATTCCGATAAAACTTGAGAAAAAATTCTTCCAAGAGTTGAATTCATTAATTTTGAAATTTGTATGGCAAGGAAAGAAAGCTAGAATAAAGATGAAAATGTTGCAAGATGCTAAGGAAAATGGAGGTTTTGGCCTACCTGAGTGGGCTTTGTATTATCAAGCATCTGTATAAGCAAGGGTGAAAGAATGGATAATGCTTAGGAATAAAAGGTTGTTATATTTGGAGGGACATGACTTACAATTGGGGTGGCACACTTTTTTGTGGTACGGGAAAAACAAAATTCATAAGTATTTTCAATATCATTGTATTAGAAATGTTTTGATAACAGTATGGGAAAAATCAAAACTAAAATACATGTAAAAATCCCAGGGTGGTTATCAACGACGGAAGCTTTCTCACACACAAGTTTGATAGATTTTGAAAAAATTTGGGCATATAAAGATATTTTGAATGCTGATGGGACATTAAAATCGAAACAAGAGCTGGAAAATCAGGGCATCAATATGTCATGGTGGGCACTGTTACAAATACAAAATAGATATGAAAAAGATGTGAAACTGTATGGATTTTATAAAGAACAAACTATTTCATAAGATATTGTTAACTTCTGATGAGAAATTAATTAAGAAAATTTATAATTTTTTGTTACTTTTAGAGATAGAAAGTGAACAAACTACGGTAAATAGACAATGACAAGGTGGACGAAAAACTTTGGTTATAATATAGAATTAGAAAAATGGCAAAAATTATGGGAGAGAAATTATAAACTGACAATGTCAACTGCATATAAAGAAAATTTATATAAAATGTTCTATAGATGGCACCTGCCACCAGCAAGATTAGCAAAAATGTTTAAAAATATGTCAGATAGATGTTGGAAATGTAAACATAATTCAGGTATGTACTATCATATCTGGTGGACATGTGATAAAGTAAAGGCCTATTGGAAAAAAATACATGCTTGGTTAGAAAAAAATATTAGGAGACCATGTAGTATTTAATCCTGAATTTTTTCTATTAGGTATAATACCAGAAAAGATTAATAAGCAAAATTCATATTTGGTTCTACATATTACAACGGCAGCAAGAATAATCTACGCACAATACTTGAAGAATGAAGGAATACCATCAGAGGAAGAAGGAATTAAAAAAATACTGGAATGCGCTGAGATGGACAGATTAACTATGAGACTGAAAGATAAAGAAGAAACAGAATATTGCCAAAGCTGGAATTTATTCTACAAATGGCTAGAGGAGAGAACCAAAGAATAGGATGATTAAGTATTAGCGTTTTTTGAACCCAGATCACACACTGATTGAAAAATTAACATATGTATGTAGAGGAAAAGGGACGCGGTGGCTCAGTGGGTTAGGACGCTGAGCTTGTCGATCAGAAGATCGGCAGTTTGACCGGTCAAATCCCGAGTGCCGTGTAGCAGAGTGAACGCCTGTTACTCGTCCCAGCTTCTGCCAACCTAGCAGTTCGAAAGCACATAAAAATGCAAGTAGAAAAATAGGGACCACTACGGTGGGAAGGTAACAGCGTTCCGTGCGCCTTTGGCGTCTAGTCATGCCGGCCACATGACCACGGAGACGTCCTCGGACAAGCGCTGGCTCTTTGGCTTTGAAACGGAGATGAGCACCGCCCCCTAGAGTTGGAAACGACTAGCACGCATGTGCGGGGGAACCTTTATCTTTACCTTTATGTAGAGGAAAATAATAATAATAATAATAATAATAATAATAATAATAATAATAATAATAATAATAATAAAATAAAAATAGTAAAAATAAAAAAAACTACTTAGAAAACTGATCACTCTAGCAGGGTCTACATGGCTACCTAATGCCTGGTATTCTCTGCAGTATGATCAATTTAGGTTTTTACACAAATTGTTCATTAACAATTCAGTAGGATGCTCTCCTGATTGGGACTATTCAATCTTTTAGTTAGATTACAACTTTCATTAGTCTCAGCCTTGTAACCCAACACATCTGAAGGACAGCAAATTGGAGAGAAACCTTCAATGATTTGGAGTAAAAACATACCTACTCCAAAATGGGTTAAACTTATCTTTCATCTAAACAAAACAAAGCTGAGCTAATAAACGTGTTTGCTTACAGTTGTCTTTTGTCATGAGAAACATCACCAAAGATATTCCAATCTTTTCCTGTCTCTCTGCTAGCTGGTTAGAATTTGTCTCTCCCCTACTCCCTTTTTTCTTCTCTTCTCTATTGATATTTAGACAACACTAAGGAGATTATAAGATAGTCCTATTTTCTCTGTTGTTACTTTTATGAAGGACAATGCAAAACAGGTTTTCCCAACTCTGTACCCTGGGCAAAATGCCACATAAATATATATGAGGTCAGTAGCTCAGTAAAATAATTGAGTAAATATCTGTCTTAGACAGCTGGAGATGTGCACAATGGCCCAATCGTGCTAATTTGACTAGGCAGTTTTGTGCATCCTCAGAAAAGTATAAAATAGAGATACTGTAATGAAACCAAAGGGGAGCAACGTAAGCTACAACCTAATCAGAGGTAACACAATAAACCAGGATCCTTCCATTACAAAAATTAATCCTTTTGGAAGATTAAATTCTTATCATCTAGAATAAAAATAAAGGCTGTCTTGAGTTGAACTGGACATCCCGATGATTCTACGACCACATTTATGCAGTTTTATTGACATCAGTATTCATGTAGTTTGCCAACACCACCTTTTATGATGTGGTTTTGATTTCCCAGTTTGCCTAAACTGCAAATGCTCTTCCAAATACAACCAGGTTCAACCCTGCTCAACTTCCAAGTCAAACAAGACCAGCCAGGTGTTGCTATTTGTTTAGACTTCATGAAGAGTAAAGAAAGACAATCTGGTCATTGTATAAGTCTGCATTGGTTGTTGATAGGATGGGGGAAGAAGTCTGCATAGTTGCACATATGTGCTCATACTAACATCCGGTATCCATACTAACATCCGGTATCCAGGTACATGCATTTGGGTTTTTTGTGACCAAGGGATAAAGGAAGGATATAACAATACAGTTCCTACTCCCTATTGATCCTGCAATTTCCAGCTGCAAAAAGGAAGGCAATGACTGCAAAAAAGGAAGGCAATGACTGCAAATTTAAGAAGTAGTAGCAGCTAAGTGACACAAAAGTCCCCAAGCACAGGAAACTCCAATTTTAAACAATATCTTTATCTTGTCTCAGCTGGTCATTGTAACTCTCCCCCAGCCCAGGCGATCAGATCTCAAAGTAATGTCTAAAACAGACATGTCAAACACAAGGCCCGGGGGCCAGATCCGGCCCGCAAAGTGGTTTCATATGGCCCGCGAAGCCATCCTGGAAACAGTGAGGGAACGGCCCCCACTGCCTTGGCCCTGGCCCAGAGATCCTCCTTCTGCCAGAGACCCTCAGATCTGTCCCACTCCTGCCCAGGCCCCCATAGGCACCCTTGATGCAAATGATGTAGAGCTGGCCACGCCCACCCAGTAGGCCATATGCACTCTAGCCACGCCCACCCAGTAGGCCACGCCCACCCTGGCCATACCCACCTGGCCCCCTGAGGGCAACCGCAATGCTGATGCGGCCCTCAATGAAATTGAGTTTGACACCCCTGGTCTAAAAGGACCTAATGCAGCCACTTTGCTGAAGGCAGGAAATTAACTGGATCAACTGAGTGCTTGGATCAACTGATTGCTTAGATCAGGGTTGTTAAACTGCTGGCCCGTTGGTCGGTTTCATCATACCAAAGCCGTGCCCACCCCATTGCCGGCAATGCAAAAAGAGTCGTGATACATTGCGACATGTCACGTGATGAGTTTGATACCCATGGCTTAGATCAACTGATTGCTTAGATTACCTGACTCAATGCTGCCTAGAATTTTATGAACAAATATAGATTACATTCATACTAACATATTACAGGTAGTCCTTGACTTACAACAGTTCTTTTAGTGACCATTCAAAGTTGCAACACTGAAAAAAGTGACTTATGACCATTTTTCACACTTACATCCATTGTAGCATCCCCATGGTCATGTGATCAAAATTCAGATGCTTGGCAACTGACTCATATTTATGACGGTTTTAGTGTCCTAGAGTTACATGATCACCTTTTGCGACTTTCCAACAAGCAAAGTCAATGGAGAAGCCAGATTTACTTAACAACTGAGTCACTAATTTAACTATCGCAATGATTCACTTAGCAACTGTGGCAAAAAGGTCATAAAATGGGGCAAAATTCATTTAACAAGTGTTTGCTTGAATCCATTTTTGTTTAGATAACACCCACTCCAAAAGATCCAAATGACTTACAAAACAGTGTAGGGACAGTGCAATGGCCAGGGGCACTCAGGACCAATCATAAATTCAGCACCACTGTATCTTTGAACAGTTGCTGAATGAATGGACATAACCCAAGGACTATCTGTATTAGTTCTCCATTCAAACAACACCTAAACTGCAAACCTGTTCCTTCAGTAGAAAAGCAGCTACATCCAGCACAAGCAACTCTGGATTCCCATCTTTAGAATCAGAAACAATTCCATCTGTTTATTTTTACAGTGTCCCCCAACGTCCAGTCTACGATCCTCTAGAGATAAGTGGAGATTCTAAAAAAAATCTAAACTTCAGCTTGCAGAAAAAAGTACAGCTAAATATCAAGTAGAGATGCTAAATGCCAAACCTGTGAATAAATCTTCCAATGGCTTCATAACCATTAAATAATATGGAAGAGAAATAGAATCGCTCCTAATTCCCAAGATTTCATGTGCATATCTCTCAGTGTCACCTTCTGACAGCAACTAAATAAATAATAGAAGCAGTGCAAAGTAGGACTTCCTGTCTCTAAGATTCAAGTGCTCCAAGCCAATGGTAACAAATGTCACTAAAATATCTAGGAATATCAACAGGGTTGTGCTCCCTGCCTCTCCTCCGGAACACTGGGTGACCACAGCAATCTTCAGCCAAATATGCATCTGAATACACATTGACAAGGGACTGGATTACTGCTTTTCAACTCTGGCAACTCAGAGATATGTGGAGTTCAACTCCCTAACCAACCAATCTGCAACTTGAAGTCTATGCATTTTAGAGTTGCTAAGATCAGGGTGGGGAATGATGCCCTTTTGTGACTTGTGGACTTCAACTCCCAGAATTCCTGAGCCAATCATGCTAGCTCAGGAATTCTGGGAGTTGAAGTCCACAAGTCATAAAGGGGCTATAGTTCTCCACCTCTTGTCTAGAGAGGATCAAAATGAAATCAGTTAGAAGGGTTAGGAAAACATACAGATTGCAAAATAGAGCTTTTATCCAGGAATGTAAAGGATTCAATATTCCACAAAATATGTTGGCTTCCCAAAAATATGTATGCATATAAAAACTCAGTAAACATACCAATGAATATGCAAGAGAGAAACCAAGACTTTTATATTAAAGAACTGAACGTGGTCATGTAATCCTAGCCAGCAGATCTTTAGTACTAGCAGAGAATGTTCTTTGTATCTGATTCCAGATCATAACACAGAGAGAAATATCCCCTTGATAAACACTTGGAAACAATTCAAAAGGCAGGAGAAAGGAAGGAAGGCTTTGCTGTTACTTACAAAGCATCTCTTTAAAAACAAAGCAGTCCTAAACTGTTCCTCAGAGTTTGAAAAGGTGACATAGCATAAACATGCTCTCTGACCTTTTCTGAGGGCTGACCATATTTTTCCCAGCCCAGCTCTCTCCAATTGTATCAGACTACAAATCCTATCACTTCTAGGCTGTTTGGCCCTGCTAAATTGATGGGATGTATATTCTATTGTGACATATCTTAGTCAGTCCAGTAGAGACAGATGAGGGAATAAACCATCAGGGAGTGAGAAAGATGCAATTCTTTTTCCTTCTGGTTGACTTTATAAAAATGTGCTGAGGTAGTTTTAAAAATTACAGAAAATGGTAACATCTAAGTTCTTCCCTCCTCCCATGGCATGCACTTGCATGCATAAAAGGTAAAGGTAAAGGACTCCTACAGTATCTCAGGGAACAGGACCTGTTATTGCTCCGTGCTTCTATGCTACCATAAAAGTTAAAGGTAAAGGGTCCCCCGCACGTGCGTGCTAGTCGTTTCCGACTCTGGGGGCCGGTGCTCATCTCCGTTTCAAAGCCGAAGAGCCAGCACTTGTCCGAGGACATCTCCGCGGTCATGTGGCCGGCATGACTAGACGCCAAAGGCGCACGGAAGGCTGTTACCTTCCCACCGTAGTGGTCCCTATTTTTCTACTTGCATTTTTACGTGCTTTCGAACTGCTAGGTTGGCAGAAGCTGGGACGAGTAACAGGCGCTCACTCTGTTACGCGGCACTCGGGATTCGACCAGCCAAACTGCTGACCTTCTGATCGACAAGCTCAGCATCCTAACCCACTGAGCCACCGCACGCACACATATATACATATTTTGTATCTTCACAATTACCCTGTGACATGGTAGAGCCACACACCTTCCTGGTCCTGGTTTAACACTGCTTTCTGCACGGTGTTGTCCGAAGACTTAATATGCAGTTGAGGTTGGCCTTTAAAGAAAATGTTTGGACACCTCCCTCAAAAACAACTGCAACACTGCTCCATGATATTCTGCTCTGCTTAATGGCAAACAATAAATAGAAATGTCGCTATGTTTAAAATGCAGCAGAAACAATAAATCATTCTAAAGCATTACTCAAAGGACTTCCACCCTTCTTCCTTAGCTATCCTATGCTATTCACAGATGTATGCATCATATACTCCTCTTTCCTACTGCTACAGAATTTTTTTAAAAAATCCTTGGCATGAAAACAGCTGAACATCTGCAAAATAGAAGGGGTGGGGGAGGTTTTTTTCTGGATCAGATTTAGTGTTTGAATGCTAGAAAGGCTTGTCTCTCCTTTGGCACCGAAGCCGGTCCTCAGACCAACCAACCCCCAACCAAGCTTCTCCCAGGTGTGTCAGTCTACAACTCCAGACGTGGCAACCTGGCTAGGCATCCACAGGGCTATAAGGCAACCCACCAACCAACAGATTTGGGAAGGTTGTTTAGGATCTAAATGATCGTTATCATCCTTGTATCCTCCAGTGGATGAAATTTGAGTCTTTTGTTCCCATTTTAGGAGGGAGAATTTTTTTTAAGCCTTGTAAGGCATCTGAGCAAGCTGAAGACTGCAACTCAGTCTCCTCATTTTTCAGAGGGCTGCAGAAGGTCATGAGGAATGACTAATTTAATTGGGGGAAGGTGACTTTAAAGGGGGGAATGACAAAGGGGAAGGAAGACAAGTTGCTATTTTCCCCCCTTTCATTCCCTCTGCCCCATGGGTGGTTACAGACAGCAAAAGGAGCTGAACTCTGGGCAATTTTGCACTGCTTCTCTCAACTCTCCCATGATGGAGGGTTAAAGGGAGAAGATGAAAGCCTTCTGCCCCCTGCTTCATTTTTATCTTTACATTTTCACAAATTTTGATACCAAATTTGACCAGCACAATTTCAGATTATTAAGGGGGATAGAAATGAATTTGGGGGTCTCATGCAACTCACAAGTTCTGAGTAATGCACCCTGCCAAACATGAAATGTTAAAAGTCCATTTCTTCCTCCCAGACAGGAAATGTATGTTTTCTGTTGAACTTTTATTTAATAGCTGGCTTTTTGCATTAATTAATGTGATAAGCACCTCAACCCTGGCAAAATTGATAGTGTATTCCCCTCCAGACAAAATCAAGCACATTACAATTTCATTGCAGAATCCATTCTCTTGCTTATCAACCACCGTGACTTGGCCAAGATAAGATGGTATTTCCCTGTATAAGCAGCACTGCAAAGAATTACAACAGCTGCCTGGATTGAGAGTGAAAGCTTAAAATAGCTGAAGTGTTGTCTGGACCACCTGTAGAAAGCAAAGGTAGAATAAGAACGTATCCGGGTGTTATAAAAGGAATGAAAAATCTGCCAAATGGACTCTAATAGTAATAGAAAAAGGAGGTAATGCAGACCCCACCCCTGTCTCTTAGTCCAACATACTAACCAGCTGAGGTAATCATTGCTGTTCCTATACAGTGCTGGCAAAGAAACCATTACTCTCACTCACAGCTTGCACTAATGAAAATTGCCATTGAAGACTTCAACAAAGAAATGGAATCTGCAACTGTGATTTTATCATGCTGACCATCAACATGTGTTGAAATGTATTTTCTATAAACTTTAACAAGAACTTACTAGGAATTATGAGAATTAAAGTCCATCACATCTGAAGGGCATTAAGTCTGGTTTTCACTAGTTTGTTTTGGGTAGAATCACCAGGCAGTGAAATGGGCAGCATATACATTTAATAAATAAATAAGAAAATAAAATAGATTTATATAGTTGCCCCTTAACTTGTGACTCAGGGTAGCATGGACTATTAAAAACAAATAACTACATTAAAATACAATAGCACATATTACAACAGGGGGAACGTCAAGTACCCAAAGATAATGAGAAACAATTAAGAAGGGTACAAAATTTCCTGTCCGATGAGTGCCTAGGGAGACCCATGTCTTTAAAGCCTTTTGAATGGTAGGCAAGGTCACGGCTATCCAAATCTCAGGGGCAATGCAGTTTCATAGAGAAGGCACGGGGACAGAGAAGCTATGTTTCCCATTAGATAACATGGCTCAGTGACGGGACCTGGAATAGATAACCAATAACATCACAAAGCTGTGGTGTTATTGCACCACTGAAGTCTGGATCATCTATAGCTTCTGAGTGATCTTCAAAAAGCAGCCTTATCTGTTGCAGCAACTCTGATCCAAAAATGGATGCAATTGGTATGTAAGTTGCATTTATGTAAATGTTATTTCAGTAACTGGAATCATGTGGAAAAGGCTCCTTTAGAAAACAAAAGTTGGATTCCATCTACCCAGGCCTCTCAGCAAACGGTCAGTTATATGCTTTAAGGGCACTATAGTGCCATATCAAAACAGGAAGGAATTTCTAGCAGTAGTCTACTATATGGAAATATTTTGTTAGCTCTTAAATTAAAAATACACTTACCCATCCCAGTATAATCATCTTTCCCAGCCACAAAACCCTCTCCTTTTTACGGGCTATGCCAACAAATCCAACAAATTCACATACATGAAGTCCTATCACTGAGCAAGACAAGCCCGTATGCGTGAAGTAATAGAAGTGCATTTCTTGTGCCTCTTGCAATTCTGCAACACGCAAGTTTAGAAGATCATGTGGGAACATCACATTTTAGTTATCTTTTTTTCCCTTTACTTTCAAATGAGGTAAGGCAAGCATGCATAGCGTGGATATGGAATTCTTTCCAACTGCTGAATAAGAGATCAGCTTGAATCATAGGACCAGGAGAAAACAAGAAGGGGATCTTAGAATGGAGGAGTCAGCAGCCTTCAGAATCAGTGTCCTCTTGCCATTTACCACTGGGATGTACTGGGAGATTTTTCTTCTCTGCAGCACCCAGCCACACTCAGCCCAATTTTGAATCCAAACCTGCTTTTACCAACTCTTCTCAGCATTCCATTTTTAAGTTCTAACTTGGGAAATCCACATAGTATAGTTTTCATCCCCATCATAATCTAAAGGATTGTTTCTACAAAACCCATTGCATTCAAGAAGATAATGAGAAGACAAAGCAATCAAAATACAAAAAGATGATGTATCACACTTTATGACAATCACTGAAGGACAGTTCTCATCCAAAAGAGAGAAGAATCCACTAAATCCTATGTGAGGATATACGGTGATGGTGTAACACTTGGAGTGTTGACAACAATTATAATCCTGTAAACAGAGATCTCATCAGGTTCTGAGAGTTCAAGAGGCATACTTATTTCAAGTTCAAGAGGCAGAGAGCTAAAGATAGAAAAGTGTTTGACAACAATAGAATGAAATGCCTATGGCTCAGGAATAAGAAGCCTGACAGATCTTTATTGCTGAACAGAAATAGCAGCTGAACCAGAAATATAGAATAAGAAGATATACAATATCTTATAAACCAATAGAATAAGAAGATAAATAATATCTTATAAACCAGTACAAGAGCATCATCTGTCGTTACTTTGTCTATTCATGCCCTTGGATCCTTCATGCATGGCCTCATTGATTTGTGAACTACAAATGTAGTTCCTAAAGATAGCTCTCATCTCTGGTCTCATTTATATCTCTACCACTATTCTAACATTGTAAACCAATTAATGTTTGCTGATTGGATTCCACCTATGATATTTGGGGGAATAAGACATCATTTTCCTAAGCTTGTGAATAAGCAGTGAAGATGCCTGCTTGTAATAACTGATTTCTATTAATAGGTACAATGAAGGAACTGCTTTGAATCATTTAATCAAATTAAGGATGAATGTTAAGGGTGGCTTCAGTTGCCCAGAAGATGAGGCAGTTATAGTTCAGCAATGCCTGGAAAGTCATAAGTTTCTCATCTCTGTAAATAACCTAAAAGAAAGCCAAGATTTTTTCCCCAGGTGAACAAAGTCTGTATCTAGTATTTGTACCAAGTTAAGCAAGTCTAAACAAATTACAAAAGACTGGTTACTCTTGGTCACTCAAGGAACAACCAATGTAAAAAAGCATTACTCTCCACTAAAGCCTACAAATATAGTCCAGAAGTGTTCATTGCCTATTTAAACTTACAGTGTAAGATAATAAAGGAGGAGGGAATAGGGAGGAGGGCAGTTCTTGGTAATAGTTTTGTCAGAAGACCAATGGGATTAATCTGAATTCTTTATCAACACCATTTTTCTCAACAGAAGAGCTAAATATTACTGGCAGAAGGCTTTTTGGCAGCCTTCCATATGATGGTTGGATGAGGTTTCAGAGAGTGAGAAATGCGCTCTCGTACTTAATTATGGAGGAAAGGGAATGATTTCTCAGAGCAAAAGAAATCATTCATGGGAATCATTATCCCCAAACATGTAATGCGTTCTGGTTTGGTTCATGCAACCCACTAAGTCAAAATCAAATAAACCCTCGTTACAGCTTTATGTGTTGTATAAATCCAGACAGAATTTCTTTCACACAAGGAAGGCAAATTTCAGCCACACAAATAACTGAACAGGAAATATACTTTATTATTATTTTTTAACATTCCAGACCCCTTTTTGCACCTATAGTTATGTTACTTATGGTAACAAATCTGCTCTTTAGTAGCTTCTAATCATTAGAAGCTTGCTAATCGATTATATGCCTGAAAAAAGAACGCACAACAAAGTAACCTATACAAACATCTTGTATCTAAAGATCTAAAGCATGACATATCATCCATAGAAATCAGGGCATGGTAGTGCTTTGTCAATATGTTCTGTAGGCATGAGTTTTCTCACACTTGACAATCTGGAATGAAGGGTGTCTGCGAGGATTACCATATGATTGTGCCTAGCATCTTGATTTTGAAGGTGGGGCGGGGGGTTCCTCCCCTGAAATGCCCTCTAAAAAGGAAAGAGTTCTGGGGATTTATGAAAAAGAATTCTAGAATTTGCAGAAGAACTCGCACAAATTTAATTCCACATCAGTTGCTGCAATCCTAACCCTACAAAAACAGTCATGCATGTTTTATTAAGCGAGTAGCACAAAATTATCCCAAAGTACATTCATAACCACCAGGGAGCAAAAGAGTCACATGAGAGAACCACAAAAGTGACAAGCATAATAATTTGCCATTGTCCAGGTCCAACCTGAAGTACTTTTCTGTGGTTTATCACTCTTAAGATGGCGGCGCCTGGAATGACTGCGGCTGCATTGGCTCTTGAAGGCAAATAGTTTTGGGAGGGATAGTAAGGGCTATAGGCCACATGATCAGGAAGATTTTAATGTGTTTGAGCAACATGGTGGAACTAAGGTAACATACGACATACGACCAACAATCTTTGCTGGCATGGCAAGTTTCTAGTTGTTTTGGAACTGTTGGTGAGACCGTTAAAAGTCGTTGGCACTGTTTGAATTTGTTCTACCAGCAGCAAGATCTGACTGCTGGCCCAGTGATGGATTCTATTGCAAATCAGGGCTGTTTCCAGAGGAGGCAGAGGAGGAGAGGACCTGGAACTTATGGAGCGAAGGAACTGGATGAGGCTGTCGGCAGGCCCAGAGGAAGAGAGAGAGGCTTTTGGAGGAGTTGGTGGAGGCGGCAGCGTGCTCCAGGGGCGAAAAGAAGCAAGGCCTCTTTAAGGAAAAGGTGGAAGAGTCAGGATCAGAAAAAGGAAAGAAGGCGAGGTTGTCAGAATACAAGCGAATTTGAGGGCTAATCCACATGGAGCCCCATTTTCATCTGTCCTGTGTGCCATCGTTCACTCCCTAGAGACTAAAATGGACCATGTGAAATTTGAGCGGGCCACGAACAAGGAGTATATATCAGAGGTGGTGACCCTTTGAGAGCTGTATGCAACAAAATTTCATTTTGATGTACGCTGATTGGTGTACATTCAAAGTGACAATAAAGTTATCATTATCATTAACACAGGGGATTTTCAAGATGTATCTGGAACAGCACAGATGTAAACAGACTAAAGTAGCCACATCTGCTCCACCCAAACATTGAAAACAGTAGTTTTTTTGAACCAAGGCCTTTAATGCACCCACCAAGTAACTCCCAGGAATTAGGGGGGGTAGAGAAAACAGAGGAAAAGGAGCAAGTAGAAGGCACACTAACTTGCACCATAGTTGTGTTGCTCAAATCATAGTTAACCTTCCCACTACTATTTCATCTTGAAGAAATTACAACCTTCAAAAGTCTTTTGAGATTGAGCTTATGGAAGACCCAGCAAACTGACAATTTAACTTGCCTTTGGAACAAGCCAAATGCTACTGACTGTTATGTGGAATGTCTATGGAGGTGGGAGGAAGGGAGGAAGCTTAAACACTTCAATATGCAGTCTCAGAATGCTAGTGAGGTTTTAAGTTTGTAAGTGGAAGCAGCAAGAAGAGGGAACGGCTGCACAACTGTTTGTAATTGCAGTTACATCCAGATTGCTAGATGGGGAAGGCAATGGATGGAATATGTACTTGACTGAAAGAAATTTTGTGAAGTACTTCATTTTTATTTTTAATTTCACACTGCTGGAGTTCCTTGCTTAGCTCTCTTCAACCACTTCTTAAACACTTTTTATCTCCACCAAAGGCCTTCTTGCATTTTCCTTACCATTTAATCTTAACCGTTTCTTGCTCTCTTTGATGACAATCTCTGCATCTATATTTTTTCTCCATATGTATTATAAATGTGTAGGTAATCCCCGACTTACAACCACAACTGAGCTCAAAGTTTCTGTTGTTAAGTGAAAAGTTCTTAAGTGAATTTTGCAACCTTTGTCACAGTTGTTAAGTGAATCACTGCAGTCGTTAAGTTAGGGACACGGTTGTTAAGTGAATCTGGCTTCCCCATTGACTTTGCTTGTTAGAAGGTCGCAAAAGGTTATCACAGGATTCTGGGACACTGCAACCGTCATAAATATGAGTCATTTGCCAAGCATCCGAATTTTGATCATGTGACCATGGGGATGCTGCAACAGTGGTAAGTATGAAAAATCATCATAAGTCACTTTTCAGTGTGTTGTAACTTCAAATGGTCACTAAATGAACGGTTCTAAATCAAGGGCTACCTGTTTTACATGAGCAGAGTAGACCAAAGAGACCAGCATCTTACTGCAGATACAGCTTAGTTATACTAAGAATACTAAACAAGAGAAAAATTCTCTAGGTCAATTTCCCCACATAGTTTTGGGATTGCAACTCTCAAAACTCATAGAACAGAACTTCTAGAACAGCAGCCCAATGCATCTGGTTATTGTAGGTTGCCAAAAGCTTCTTCACATTGCAGGCAAACCCTACCTTGAAGAAAGAAATCACATACCGTATATCCAACCTACAATACAGTATGCCAACTTGGCTGGGATAATGAGCTGAATTTATCTTTTTGATAATGTACCTGAGGAGAGATACTCACTAAAGAGTAGGAAATTAGGGGTGGGAGGAAGAAACCAAAATATATTTAATTTACATTGTATTCATGAAATAGGCTTGAAAATATTATTCTGTGTATTTAATAATTTCTCCTTCTGTCACAATACTGCAATTTGTTGGCAACTCTTTGAGAAGCTAGTCCATGGGGAAGGGATGTGTGGCTCATTCGACATCTGGGTTGTGTATTTCTATGGTAGATTTTCTCTTAAAAAGCATACATTAAGATCAGAAAGGAAATTTATTTATTTATTTATTTTAATTCCATTTATATCCCGCCCTTCTCCGAAGACTCAGGGCGGCTTACAAGCTTAGCAGTAGCCTTCATTCTATGTATATGCCTGCTTATTAGGGCTTTCACACACACCCCAAGCGGCATTATTACAAAGTCAGCTTAATTGCCCCCAACAATCTGGGTCCTCATTTTACCTACCTCGGAAGGATGGAAGGCTGAGTCAACCTTGAGCCTGGTGGGACTCGAACCTGCACTAATTGCAGGCAGCTGGTGTTACTTAAGGAGGCATTAGCCCACTGCTCCACCAAGGCTGGCTGAAATATTGAAGACCAATCAAAGAGAGCATCTTCTGCAAGACTACACTCTATTCTTCAGTTCAAACATCGAATGCAGAGGCCCCCAACCTTTTGGGCATCAGGGACCCGTTCTGTGGAGAAAGATTTTTCAGCTGACCAGAGAGGGCGTGGTTTGTTGCTGCCTGCATCCCATAGATGGGGCTTTGCTTGTTTGCGTGGCCCAGTTGCTGGCATGCAGTGGCCCAGTGCTGGTCCTCAGGGATTGGGGACCTCTGATCTAACAGATTTAACTTCCACACTATGTATTTTTAAAATTGCAATGCCTCCATCTTTAGTTCAGCTCTGCCCCTAAATTGTCTAATGTTGACAGAGAAGATTAAAATTATATTCCAGGATACCAAAAAAAAGCACAAAGCATGTACCTGAAGATGAAAAAAAAAGAGGCAACTGAAATCTGTAGAAAGATAAAGATATAAATGAGCCGTTCCTGCAGGTCTCAGAAATGTGTTGGCTTCTTCCTCCTCATTCTATCACATCCCACCTCACCTCACCCCATCCCACCCCATACACACACACACACACACACACACACACATTCTTTCCTATAATGTTATAATTTAGTGGAAAAATCCGTGTCTCTGTTGTTCTACTTAGGCATCTGGTGCTAGAAATTTAAAACACTGCGCAAAGTTATGGAACATTTCATGGCTACATCCAAGACGCTCTGACATGATGCAACAAATATTGCAATTTTTTATTGAATGAAAATCCGTCATTTCCAAACACACACAAAATATTTGGGGAGGGGGTAGGCAAAAGATTGGAGGGGTGTCTCAAATCAAAACACTGCCATATTTGCATTGCTTAAAAGCTAAATGGTAACTGCCAGATGGCAATTATTTACGAACAGTAGCCTAATAACTTCCACCTAAAATTCACCATCTCCTTCTCACTATCCAGTGATTCTCCGTTTCACTATGGAAAAGTATGATTGGAATCTAGATTTATCCTTACCAACAGACATTCTGATGAGCTTGTGAGCAGGAATGGGTGTCAGAATACCTGCTTGTGTAAACATAGAAACATACAAAAGAATTTACAGGTGGCTCAAGAGGGAATAAAACTGTAGTCACAAAACCTATTTCTCCATCTATTTCCAGGATTGCATTGTTGTTTTGTGGAGTCTTTAGTACTCTCTGAGCTTGGTTACTTGCAGATATTTCACCACCCAACTAGGGGTCATGAGTGTGAGGTTTGATCCATGTTTATATACAATAATTTGCCTTATTTTTGGCATGGATGTGGTTCAGGCATTAAGCTAGAAACTCGGAGACCATGAGTTCTAGTCCCACTTTGGGCACATAACCAGCTGGGTGACCTTGGGCCAGTCACTTTCTCTCATCCCTAGAAAGGAGGCAATGGCAAGCCACTTTGAAAAACCTAAGAAAACTGCAGGGATTTGCACAGGCAGTCTTTCAGAATCAAACACATATGAAGGATGGAACAAAGAAAAAAGTTCCTTGTTTTCTGCTTGTATTGTTTTCTGCTTGCTTGTCTGCTGTTAATCCCTGCTTAACTATGTATTGGCTGAACAAAGAAAAAGAAGTTCCCTGACTAGGGTATTTTTTGCAATAGTGGTGAATTTCTGTAGCTCAGGTATAGATGAGGGTGAAGGTTCATTCTCCGAGCTTGAGGGTTAGTTTCCAAACGTTTCGTTACCAGGCTAGGTAACATCTTTAGCGGTGTTGATGTGAACACTGTGAAGATGTTACCTAGCCTGATAATGATAGGTTCCTCCTCAAGCTCAGGAACCTTTACCCTCAGGGTTTTAGGGTTTTTTGTTTGTTTGTCTGGTATTAATCTCTGCTTATCTAAGTGTTGGTTGCTGGAGAGGATGTCTTTTTGTTTCTTAGTTTTAATTATCTCACTTGAATGATATGTAAATGTGGTTTATCTCTATGCGTCTATTGACCCCACACTCACTAACACTGATAACGTTCCCTAGTCAGGTAATGAAATGTCTGCAAGCAAACAACCAAGCTCTGAGAGCACCGATGGTTCCACCGTTCAGCCCTGAGCTATTGTACATTCCGTTCCATGTAATCATTTTCTTTACGAAACGGAGGGATTATTATCCAATAAACCTTATCAACAAAGAAACAACCTAGGAGTCTGTAATCAATAATTCCCCACCCCTTTACACTTACTGGACTTACTACTCTTTTCATAGCAAGGTTTTATTCACCTTAAAGAATTACCTCTGATTCTTTCACCACACTCCTTCAGATCTTTGCGAAGCTTTTCTCTTTTTAAATTCAGATACGTACACTATCACGCCTCCATTCAACATCTTGAAAACATCACAAAGGCCAAATTAATTATTTAGTACAGGCAGGGAGAAGGGAATTTTTTTTTTAATAGAAAAGCAGAAGAGTAATTCTACACATGTGGCTGGGAAGCAAGTCCCATTCCACATAGGAGGGCTTCTTTTGACACCCGGAGATACCGTAGCAAAGTACAAATTGAGTCCCAATAGAGTTAAAATCAAAACAGGCCTGTTATCAAACCAGCCAAACCCTGGAACTGCTTTATAAATAGAGAGATCCCTTTTAGCAATCTTCCGAGGAAGCCGTTTGGGGAAACACGGAATTATTTTATTTATTTTATTTATTTTAATTCCATTTATATCCCGCCCTTCTCCGAAGACTCAGGGCGGCTTTACAAACTTAGCAGTAGCCTTCATTCTATGTATATGCCTGCTTATTAGGGCTTTCACACACAGCCCCAAGCGGCATTATTACAAAGTCAGCTTAATTGCCCCCAACAATCTGGGTCCTCATTTTACCTACCTGGGAAGGATGGAAGGCTGAGTCAACCTTGAGCCTGGTGGGACTCGAACCTGCACTAATTGCAGGCAGCTGGTGTTACTTAAGGAGGCATTAGCCCACTGCTCCACCAAGGCTCTTGTGTTAAGAAACACAAAGAGCCCCCCCCCTCCCCCAATCAAGCGGTCCTTTCCATGTACCTCGTAGCAAAACTAACCATTTCCAGAAGGAGTGGCCGCCCATCTTTTCGCAGCCGGTCAACTCTGGGGAATCCAATACCCCAAATCCTCCTCTGTGCTATCCCGCCTTCCGCCCTTCCATCTCCGGAGAGCCCAAACCCCCATCAGTCCCGGCCCGCGGTGCCCAAAGATCATCCCAACCTTCACCAGCGCACCCCCCTCGATCTTTCCCCTCCCCCGGGACCTTTCCCCCCCCGTTATTCCAGCTCCTCCGTTCGCGCCATCCCGCGCCTCAAAACCTCGCTCGCCCCTTTTCTCCAGCACGGCTTCACCCAGCAGTGGCGTAGCGTGGGTTGTCAGTAATTAGGCAAGTAATTTGCGCCCCCCTAAGCCGTGGATTTTAGCACTCGAGTCTCTTCCACTAGATTAGTTAAAGAAACCCTTACCCCCCCCCAAGCACGTGTATTGTTTGTTATGAAAATACTGATGTAATTAAAGTAAAATGCATCTAATGCGCCCCTCCCCAGATGTTGCGCCCAGTGCGGCCGGCCCCCCCTGCACCCCCCACGCTACGCCACTGTCACCCAGCAAAACATCCCGCCACCCGCCACATCGATTCCACTAGCCCAGCGTTTTCCAACCTTAGGAACTTGAAGATGCGTGGACTTCAACTCCCAGAATTCCCCAGCCAGCATAGCTGGCTGGGGAATTCTGGGAGTTGAAGTCCACGCATCTTCAAGTTCCTAAGGTTGGAAAACGCTGCACTAGCCAACTTTCCCCGCGCGGAGGAATTCACCAACTCCCATTCTCTTTCCCCCGCCATCTCCGCGTCTTCCCAGAGTCCGCGGGGAATTCCTCCGCCTCGCCCGCTTCCCGCCTCCCTCGAGGCAGGCAGGAGCGCGCGTGGCTGCCGCTCCGGCGCCGACCTACCGTCCCTCGCTCCACCAGGCTCGGCGGGCTGCTCTCCGTCCTCATCTTGGGGCGCTCCAATCTCGGCGGGGCCGGGGCCGCCTCGGATCGCATGGCTCGCTCGCTCGCCCCCCCCCCCTTCCGCCCCTGCGCGCCTCCTTTCTCCCTTTCGTTAGCCCCTTCGCGTCTCCGGCTCTATTTCTGCCGACTGGCGCTTCTCCGCCGGGCGCTCTGCGAGGAACCCGCTCCGCTTTCCGTCCCTCGCAGCTGCTCCCTCGCCCGGATTTCGCTCGTCCTTCGGCGGCGGCTTCCTCCCCCGCGAGCATCGGCGCTTCGACTCCCCGCCCCCAAGGCCCGAGCGTGCGGCGCGCTCCCGCTCTCCCCTTTCAAAGCTTAGGATGTTATTACCACCCTTTCTTTCCCCTCCGCCTCTCGTTTCCCCACACACACACCCGGAGCCTTTTCTTCCCACCCCTCCCCGGCCTGACCCGTCTTGACTCCCTTCCAGGGAGCTAATCTACTGCTGGCAGAAAAAACAGGCCCTGTTTCTATGGAAACCCCGGATACTGGAGAATTTGGGGAGGGGGCACTGTTGGGTCTTCGGAGACGTTTGGGTTCCCTGAATGAAAGAGTCAGGAGGCGCCGAAGAGGTGAAGCGTCTCCATTCTGCTAGCTTTTGCTCTCTCTCTCTTTTTTTTTTTTTTTAAGGAAAGAAAAATCTTGTAAACGATTCTCCCTGATTTTGCTATCAAAGGAGGTGTGTTCCTACACTTTCTGGCGAGGGCCTTGTTGGGAAGGAGAACGGAATAATTAAAATAATGCAACGGGCGAAGTTATGCTTCGCCAAGTTTGCCGAATAAAGCAGAACTGGCTCAATGCACGGAACATCCTTAGTTGTAAATCATGTTTTAGAGAAATCACGTTGGCTGAGTTTATTCAGCATTTTGGCTTAGTGTGCTGTGTGAATCCAGTCCAAATGAAAGGCACCTGCGCTCAATTGCACCCATACTTATTAACTGATTTATTGTATTAAGTAGATACTCACTGGAGAAGAGCCTAATGCTGGGAAAGATTGAGGGCAATAGAAGAAGGGGACGACAGAGAATGAGGTGGCTGGATGGAGTCACTGAAGCAGTAGGCATGAACTTAAATGGACTCCAGAAGATGGTAGAGGACAGGAAAGCCTGGAGGAACGTTGTCCATAGGGTCTTGATGGGTCAGACACGACTTCGCAACTAACAACAACAGATACTGTTTATCTAACTGGACTGTTGACGAAGTACAATTGGCTTTTTTTTTACAAATCACACACAAACACCAATTTATAAATCTGAACAACTGAGGTTATGTTAAAAAAAATCAATCATATTCTATCTTATTTGAATGTGTTTGAGTCTAGTGCTTCTGAGAGTGGCAAACCATGGCTTGTCAGCAAGCATAGTATGTTAACCAGTTACAGCTAAGGCAATGAACCATAGCTAAATAAATTATAGCTTAAAGCAACATAGGAAGTCAAATTTACTGCCAGGGATATATGTACATATAGCACTACAACTGTAGTCAGTGTTTATCAAAGCTTAACGAGGTTAAGCACCAAATAATGTTTTCACAGATCATTTACTTTTAAAATGACTAAGCACTTGTACAAAGAAGATTTAAAATATTTTTCCCCAGTAGCTATACAAAAGAATGACTGTAGAGCCATCCCTACTTTGTGGGGGAAGGGTGGGGTTGGAGTAAAGCAGAGGGGAGGGGATGGGATGGGAGATTTTTCCTTTGGATTCACGAGACCCAGCTCTCCCTTTGCTTCCAAGAGCTTTAGGATCTGTTTCAGGCACCCTTCTCTTGATTTGTTTTTCTTCTCTTTGTAATGAGGTAGCCTTTTGTGTTTTTATTTTTGTATTTAAACTCTGTTGTTTTCCTTGTGAGTTGCTGAGACTTGTTTTGATTGTGACTGCATAGAAATAGGTTTAATAAATAAAGAAGAGCCCTACTGGTGATGCAAGGAGGAAATTTGGCTCATTCAAATTGCCTTGCAGGACAATTAATTTACCAGGCAGTAAGTCTGAATTAACTTAGGATCTTTTTGTTTTGTTCTCTAGATGTTTGTGTCCAGTCCTTTTGTAACAGTTGCTTAAATGTTACCCTGTTGCTGTTGGCTACAGTGAGAAATATTTTTGTTTGTGTCTCTGAACATATAATAAAGATAATATTTACCCAGTAATTGCATACATCCTATCAAAAAAATTGAGGGGAGGGAGGGGTTGGTCCCTTTGAGTTAGTTTTTCATTTCTGACAACTGTTCTGGCAACTGCCTGATCTAATCTTTGCAATTTTCTTGGCTATTTTTGAGAGGTGACTTGCCTTTTTCCTGGGACTGAAAAAGTGACCCTCCCCAAGGTTACCAGCTGGCTTTATGCCTAAAGCAGAACTAGAACTCTCCCTGTCTCCCAGTTTCTAGCCTCGTGCCTTAATCCTGATGCCTTAATCACTACACAAAACTGACTCTCTGTGGGACATAACCACTTGGTAAGTGATAATCCTATTTTTTTTTCTTTTCCATAGTAGACATTTGTATCTACCTTCCTACCATATTTTTGAGTGGAGTAACTTTTGTCTATTATCTTTCAGAGAATAAAGGATGAGGTGTTTATGGTTCCCCCAATTTTCTTCACTATCATTGATTATTATTTTAGGTTGTTGGTGTTTTACTTTAGGAATATCTGGAGAGGAATTTTCTGAAATAAGGAAATATTTCAAGCCACTTCTACATTCTCAAATACAGGAATTTCATAGAGACACCGTCACATGGAAACATCAATTTCAGTTCATTTCTAACATCTGTGCCTCTAGACAAAATAATGAGTCCAAGTACAAGAGTCAGTTGATATAATTGGACTAGAATCTATATAAAGTTGTCATTTTGCAGGTTTAAGATTTAACATATGTAGTTGTTACTGACAGTATGTGTATTTGTAATTCATTTCCAGGTGACCTCATAGCTTTCTTTTCTAGACAAATTTGTGAGTGTACATGATGATAATGTTATCCGTATGTCAAATAACATTTTGTGTGTCTATGGAAATGGATTAAAAACTTTTGCTTTAATAGTTTCGGGGAATCACAAGATTTACTGTTTCTCTTCTCTATCACTTATTGTGGGAGCAAAAGAAACCATCTGTTGATTGTAAATGTTTGTACAAATACTTCAAGCACATTTTTCACCCTCATTATCACTAGCTGCAATGTTTAACCTTCACTGCTTTCTGTTTTAATTACCACAGTTTATTGATATAATCTCTCAGCCTTGCCAAACGGATATATGGCCCAATCCCATCCAATTCACCCGGACTAAAAAAATACATGCAGGTAGTCTTTGACTTACAACCAATCATTTAGTGACCGTTCAAAGTTACAACAACACTGGAAAAGTGACTTACGACCAGTACTCACACTTATAATCATTGCAGCCTCTCCATAGTCACGTGATCAAAATTCAGGTGCTTGACAATTGGCATGTATTTTGACATTTTTAGCATCCCAGGGTCATGTGATTGCCATTTGCAATCTTCTCAGCCAGTTTCTGACAAAGTCAATGGGAGAACCCAGACTTGCTTAACACCATGTGATTCACTTAACTGCTGTGATTCACTTAACCGTGGCAAAAATGGTCATAAAATCAGGCATGACTCACTTAAAACCACTTTGCATAACAACTGAAATTCTGGTGACAATTGTCATAAGCTGAGGATTACCTGTAATCACTTCTGTTTTTTACATACTGCCTTTTTCAACTATCAGGACAACTAAGTAGAAATCAAATAGCCCGAAACCAGACCAGGACTCAGAAACATCTGGACAAATAACACCCATAGCATTTTAGATCACACAAAAAGATATTTAAAGGCCAGTGCTCTGACAGACGAGTACAATTCCAAGTGCACTGAGGATGTCTTCCCCCCCCACACACACACACACAATGGAGATGAAACGTTTGCAGCCAAATCGCCAAGCTGAGATCAAACCGACAGGCCAAGTAGAAATCATTTTAGCCATTGTCTGTCTATCCACTGCAGGCTGAAGGCCTCTTCCGCATGTTTTCAACCAATATGGTCCTGAGTTTTCTTTTGCCAATTGGGTCCTCAGTACTTGCTGAAATGCTGTTCTTTAAAAACGGGAAATCCTGACCCAAAGGAGCATTGTAGGTTACTTCTATTCAGTGAAAGAGAGGATGCTTGAACCATCTCCATGTAAGTTCTGTGACTGCCACCTACTGAGCAAGGAATAAATTACATAATCAGGACCTGTATCTTCTTATTTGGGCTGACCAACTGGCCTCTTTTTCAAGAAAAATTGACAATTATTTTGTTCCTGTGTCACGGAACACCCAACAACCTCAGTCACCAAAGTCCAGAAAAGCTTCCTTGCATGCAGGTGATAAAAAAACAGTAATGTTAAACAAGCATTTATTGCAAGGGTCTGTAATCTTTTTCCAAGCATGTTAGGGTTTGAACTGCACAAAACTACATTGCATTTGCACTGTATCTAAGGCAACACACATAGAATATTACAATGAATCTCTTACTGGAGAATGAATGCTTCTCACCTCTAATATCTGACACATAAAAAATACATATGTACAAGATGTTATATATTCCAAATTAGGGGGAGTTTCCCTCCCCCCGATCTTTTTCTTCTGTTTGCCCTGTAATTTACCTATGATGTTCCTGCTGTATTGATTTACCTGACAATGCACTTGTTTGCCTGACTATCTTGTCTGATATAAATATATTTATTTATATAAAATTACAAGCTCGTGTCAGTGTCTATGACTTCATTTGGACACCAACTGAGCAATTTCCTGACACTTTTACTAGGCAATATTTATAGCTCTTCAACCTTCTGTCTTCCCCTCCACCTCCGAAGCTGCTCAGTTTAAATATTAACAAGGGAAGGTTACAAACTCCAGAGGATTAAGTGCCTGGCAGGCATTGGGTGCCTACTAAAACAAAAGAGAGAAATAATTATCCCATTGGGATTAGAGTAGAAAACTTGTTATCTCACAGCTTACAACAGCAAATAGAGTTAGCTTGTCTAAGCTCCTTTTCCAGGTGTTAATTTAAAAAAATGATTGACAAACACAGGATAGCTGACCTCATTGCTAATTTGGACGGCCAGACTTCATTGGATAATAGATCCAGGTTATCTGGTTGTTGCTAGAGTAGGAAAGGCTGGATTGGAAAATGTTTGTTTGATTGTGGCCATCCTGTTTTTGGGACATGATGGTATTCCTTCATGACTAGGTGATTTTTAAGCTCAGCCTAACAACATTTCAGATATATTTTCGGATACAACATTAAACATCATAGACAAAAACTCATTGTGTCACTTGTAGTATTTTTTGCCCCAAGGGCCTTGGAGCATAAACTAATTAGCCTTTTATAAAAAACAGAAAAATTTCAAAAATAAACAGAATAATTGGAGTCCTGCTACGTGCCAAGCCAAGGAATGCAGCTTACAAATCACAATATGTTACAATATTCCTATAATATGTTAAACTGTAAGCAATATTTAGACTCAAATTGACTAACAGTTGTTTGAGAAGAATATAATAGTTATTTCCATTGTGTTTACTTTGTATAAAAATTTGGCACAAACTGCAACAATGGAAAGTGATAAAATTGGCAATATCATGATGCAAAGACGAAGTTTAAACTCTTCCATATTATATAACTGATATGGAACGGCTTGATAATAGAGTTTGCTTCTAGAAGAGCCCTTTTTAAAATTGCTACCAGATGCAAGTTTAACATGAGTTGATTTTCTGAATTGTACAAAAGTTTTCTTGGAGTGGATTGTACATTGTCCTAAGCTATGATTTTACATAATCCAGCTTTGTTATTAAGTCCTAATTGTTGCGTTGAGTGACTGATCAGGGTTCTGGCCTCAACTCTTAGAGCCCCGTGACAGGGGTGAGAATTTAGAGGGACCCTCGCAAGGGTGAACACCTTGAATATGGAAGGATCTTGCCCTTTGCCACCAACCCAGTGTGCCGGACGTTCCAACGGTCACACTTGGGAACTGCGATAGCTCAGGAGCAGAGTCCTAGGACAAACTGAGGCACCAACACAAGTTTGTTCAAGGTGAAAGAGCACAGAGTGCCCGGGGTGGGTGTTTTTGCCCCCGAACAGCTTTGCACACCCTCCTTTTATTAGGCTGTTTCATTTGGGAGGGGGAAACACACTCATGAGGGAGCAACATATGGAAGGTCAAAGGGAAAACATAACTCATTGTGTACAACTGCTATTGAAGAGAGCAAAAGTCATCACAGGAAACAATAAAACATAGTTTATGCTAACAGAGAACTGCTAATGAAGAGGGCAAAGGTCATTACAGGAAACAATAATGCATAGCTTATCTTATGCTAACAGAAAATACAAGGGTTGTCATCAGGAAGGCATATCTTTGAAAGGCATGACTTGAAACATAACTTGAAACATAACTCAAAGCAAGGACAATTATAAAAGACAAGTCGTTATAAATGAAGCAGGGGACAAAGGTTTATCACAGGAATGCAGACTTCATAATTATAATTGGGGAAAGGCAGAGGTTTTATCTTGAAGCAAGGACAATTACAGGAGACAGGAAGCCATATCTTGAGGCATGGGCAATTACATGAAACAAGTCTTGTTAGTGTAAAGAGATTTATCACTAGAACTCAGGAATGCAGAACTTTGTAACTTTCCATATAGGAATCAAAAAGGTCTTTTGGAGTCTGGGATAACTACACTAATGGTTACTGTAATATATTGGGCTTTGTCTTGCTTAGGAATATCAGGTGGGGTTAATTGCTGGAAGGTTGCTCAAGCAGGGAAGCTGGCCAACAGCTCCCAGCTCCTCAGACAACCCGTCTCCAGTGCCATCATTGGCTGCCTCTAGGGTGGCAATAGGTTGCTTTAAATCTATTGGCCACTGCCTAGAGGTCAGGGTATAAATTGCTGCATTCGCAGCCCTGTTTCCCAGTTCAGTTCCTGCAACCAAATAAAGAATGATTCTTGCTGAACTCACTCGCCTTGTCTCATCAATCAAGCAACGAACCCAGTATATAACACTGGCAACGAGGGTGGAATCCTGCTCCTCCAACTGAGCTAAAGAGTCACTAGGGGAGAGGCCAAACATGCCTTGTGGGAAAAGCAATTCCCCCCCGGACAGTTGGCCTAGCACAGCCAAGCTAACGACCACGTGCCCAGAAGACCAGTCCCTGGGCAACAGAGGAGCAGGACAAGAAGACAACGAGCCCCAACCACGAAGACCAGCAGAAATGGCAAAGGCCAGAAAGCTGAAAGTATTTGATACAACTTACCCAGAAAGATGGTTGATCCAGGGTCGAGAACTATCTACGTGCGAATCAAGTTGCTGAGGATGGCCTGAAGGCCGCTACACTCCTGTTTGTGTGCGGCCAAGCCACGTTCGACATCGTGGAGAACTTGTTTGTGCCAACGCCATTGGAGTCCGTAACATTCATGGACTTGAAGAAACGGCTCAGAGACCACTTCCAACCCAAGCTGTCGGTAATCGCTTGGCGCCATGCATTTGAACAGAGGGTTCAGCAACAAGGTGAAACAGCTTCTGAATTCATCATGGCGTTAAGGCAGGCCGCACGCCTGTGCCAGTTCTCCAACGTCAAGGAGAGGCTATGAGACCGGCTTGTCTGCAGTCTCCGGAATCGAGAGCTACAGCAAAAACTCTTCACCAAAGAGACTCTGTCGTTTCCAGATGCGCTGAAAGAGATCATGGCAGACGAAGCCACCAGTGGGGCCGTACAAGCCATGCGGCCCGCCAAAACAGCACAGCACGAGGAAGTCGTCCACGAGAATGCCGAACACGTGGAAGACCCCGAAGACAACACAGAAGTTGACAAGCTACAAAGACACAATGACCAACAGCATCACAGTGACAAGCAACAAGGGGCGACTTACAAGGCAGATCCCTTCCTTAGGTGCCCAGGGTGTGGCGGCCGCCACCAACGCATGGACTGTAGGTTCCGGACAGCCACGTGCCAGGCCTGCGGAAAGACTGGCCACATCGCGTCCATCTGCAGAGGTTGCCAGAGGGACCGGCAATCAAATCGCCAGTCAGACATTCCGACTAGGAGAGGTACCGGAGCCCCGGGACAGTATAGCATAGGGTTTTGCTCCAGCTGCAGAAGCATTTGCCAAACGGGAGTTTGCCGCCCTATTAAGCCTAAGTTTAGACTTCAGGTGGAGCTGCAAGGGGTCCCTTGCAAGATGGAGCTGGTCATGGGCTCAGCCGTATCCATTATTTCACTTGAGACATTTAATTTCGTCTGCAATCGCAGCAAGAGATGGGCCAAGCTGAGGCCATCTGACATTATACTAACCGATTTCCAGAATGCTAGAGTTGCAGTCAAGGGTGAGGCCACACTAGCCATTAAATTTAAGGGGTTTTTGGGGCACCTAGATGTTGTCGTAGTAGGGGGTCAGTGAACGAGCCTGATCGGGCTCGACTGGTTTGATGCACTAGCCATCCAAGTAACCGGAATCAACCGGACGCAAGTCACAATCTAGCGACAGTATGTGAGGAATTCGCAGATGTGTTTGACTCAGCTCTGGGATCGTACACGGGCCCGCCAATAACATTTAAACTAGATTCTACTGATTCTACTGTAGTGCCGGTCAGGATTAAACCTCGTAGAGTGCTATTTGCCCTTAAACACAAGATTTATTTTTATTTTTTATTTTAATTCCATTTATATCCCGCCCTTCTCCGAAGACTCAGGGCGGCTTACAAGCTTAGCAGTAGCCTTCATTCTATGTATATGCCTGCTTATTAGGGCTTTCACACACACCCCAAGCGGCATTATTACAAAGTCAGCTTAATTGCCCCCAACAATCTGGGTCCTCATTTTACCTACCTCGGAAGGATGGAAGGCTGAGTCAACCTTGAGCCTGGTGGGACTCGAACCTGCACTAATTGCAGATAATCTTGTAGAACAGCGAGTACTTCAGCCAGTAGATGGGGATGAATTGGAGACCCCAGTCATAATGCCACTAAAAGCCAATGGGGAGGTCAGAATCTCTGCCGATTACAAATGCACAATTAATCGTGCACTCAAACAGCATGCATACCTGGTACCAGTAGTAAGCCACATCCTGGCGTCCTTGCAAGGTGGTACAATTTTTGCAAAATTAGATTTGGCTCAGGCCTACCAACAGCTTCCTGTTGGCAAGGCCACAGCTGCGGCACAGACAATTGTAACCCACAGTGGGGCATTTAAAGTAAAATGCCTGTAATTTGGAGTCAGTGTAGCCCCTGGCATTTTCATGGAGCAAATGCTCAAGGGCATTCCATAGGTTTGCCCCTATTTCGATGATGTGCTCATCGCCAGTGAGTCCACTGAGGTGCTAGCAAAGAGGCTCAGAGCTGTCCTTCAAAGGCTGCGCGAAGCAGGCCTCAAACTTAAGAAGAATAAGTGTAGTATTGGAGTCCCTTCAACTGAGTTCTTGGGGTTGCGTATTGATGCCAACGGCATCCCCCTGCTGAGTCTAAAGTAAAAGCCATTCAGATGGCACCCAACCCCAAAATGAAGGGAGAGCTTCAGGCATTCCTAGGCCTCCTAAATTTTTAACGTGTTCCTTCCTAACAAGGCCGCAGTGGCAGAGCCGTTACAGTGGCTCTTGGACAAAAATACTGCGTGGAAGTGGACTAGTGTTCACGAAAGAAGCTTTCAGGAATTGAAGGCTCTTCTGATGGTCAGTTCCACGATCACTCACTTTAAGGAATCGATGCCGGTATGCCTTGCGTGTGACGCATCCCCATACGGGGTGGGGGGCTGTCCTAAGTCACTTGAAGAGCGATGGGACTCAGGTTCCAATTGCTTTTTATTCAAGGAAACTGTCCTCCGCTGAGCGTAATTACGCACAAATTTACGAGGCATTGGCCATAGTAGCTGGAGTAAAAAAATTCCATGACTACTTATATGGCAGGGACTTCACGGTCTTCATAGATCATAAATCACTATTGGGGTTATTCACTACAGACAGACAGTCACCCCACATCTTATCACCTAGAATGCTAAGATGATCCATTTTTTTATCGGCTTACAACTTTAAGCTAATTCACAAACCCGGCAAGGATATGGGCCATGCAGATGGCCTGAGCAGACTTCCATTGCTTCACATCAAGCCAGATCCGGCCCCAGCGGCCCACGTTTTGTCCATTCAGGAGTTGCCGGAGTTTCCCCTCCACGCGGGGGACATAGCCACAGAAATGGCAGCAGACAAGACTCTAAGCAGAGTGCTATCTTGGGTCCACATGGGGTGGCTAGAGAAAAGCCCGGGTCCTGAGTTCCAGAGCTACTTCACAAGGAGACATGAGCTCTCAGCTCATAAGGGTTGTATTCTTTGGGGGAAGAGGGTCATTGTTCCCACCTCCTTAAGGGACAGGGTATTGCAATCGCTTCATGAAGATCATCCGGGTATTGTTCACATGAAAGCTTTGGCACGAAGCTATTTATGGTGGCCAGGATTAGATAAAGCCATTGAGGCTCAAGTTCATGGGTGTTACACATGCCAGCAGTCTAGGCCTGAAGTGCCGCACATGCCCGTCCACAGGTGGGAGGAGACACACACACACCCTGGTTGAGGATTCATATAGACTTAGCTGGGCCCTTTCAGGGACAGCTCTTTGTTATAGTGGTTGACAACCACTCTAAATGGCTAGAAGTTATACCAGTCGCAAATATGACTACTGCTAGGACCATCCAGGTGCTTAGGAAACTCTTTGCAACGCACAGGCTACCAGACGTCGTAGTTTCCGATAATGTGGCCCAATTTACTGCAGCAGAATTTCAGGCTTTTCTGAGGGCAAACCTCATTAGGCATGCGACATCAGCACCATTTCACTCATCTAGTAATGGTCAAGCTGAATGAATGGTACGCACCACAAAAGAATCATTGAAACGCATAGTGACTGGGGACTGGCACCACAGACTGGCCGACTTTTTGCTCTGCCAACATTCCACACTGTGCACAGCATCGGGCAAAAGCCCAGCAGAGCTGTGACTAATTAGGTGACTAATCGCGAAACTGGACAGCACCCAGACCAGGTGGCAGCTGAGGCCTCTCGCCCCAAACCCCCAAGGGGGTTGCAAGTGGGTGACGGGGTGTGGGCCCGGAACTATGGGCATGGGAACTTGTGGGTGCCATGGAAAATCACCAAAACGTCGGGCCCTCTCTCATATGAAGTGGGCCTAGAGGGCGGGCGAGTCGTTCGTCACCATATCAATCAGCTTAGGAAGCATTTTCCAGAACGGCCACAAAGTGAGAACTTCATCCCAGGTCCCATCCATGGACCGCAAATCTGCAGCCAGGCCGAGCAATCCATATGCTCTGGGGTCCCAAGCAGTCAGAGCAACAGGGAGATGGCCATAGGGGGGCAAAGCCCAGGAGTGCAACATAGGGCCCCTGATGGAGAAAGCCAACCAGAACACTACAGCCACTGTGCTAACTCTGCGGAATGATTGGACTCTGGGGTGGGCCGACCGGAAATAGCCAGCCACAGAATTCCAAGTCAGCCAGACTCGCTTGAACTTATGGACCCTGGCCTATCCAGCCCGGTGGGCAAGCTGGTAGGCCAGGGAGTGCCTGGCTCTCCCAGGCATTCCACGAGGGTTCGCAAGCCTCCTGCATATTTACAAGATTTTGTTCCAAAATAACTGAGTTATAATGTTGTATATGTCATTGATTTGCTGCTAGCTAGGAGATCCTCTGTATTAGCAAGTATGGAAAAATGTGTGCATTGCATATTATTTTTGTATCTCTGTAAAACTTGTAATTGCTGTAATCATTCTTTTTGTTCTTATAATGCGTGTACATTCTAGTGGGGAGGGGTGTAATGTATTGGGCTTTGTCTTGCTTAGGAATATCAAGTGGGGTTAATTGCTGGAAGGTTGCTCAAGCAGGGAAGCTGGCCAACAGCTCCCAGCTCCTCAGACAATCCATCTCCAGCGCCGCCATTGGCTGCCTCCAGGGCGGCAATAGGTTGCTTTAAATCTATTGACCGCCGCCTAATTTAATTTAATTTAATTTAATAACATTTATATACCGCCCTTCTCCCTGAGGACTCAGGGCGGTTCACAGGGCAGAATAAAATAGCGAATACAAACATTAAAAAAAGATTAAACCAATTGCCCTAGTTAAAAACAATATAAATACAACACTAAAAACCCCCAGAAAAGTTAAAAAACGAAAAATAAAATAACCCCAACACTCCCCCTCAGGCTAGGCCGGCTTGTACAAACAGAAATGTCTTGAGATCGCGACGAAAGGAGCGAAGATCGGGCGCCATCCGGAGCTCAACCGGTAGCTGATTCCACAGCTCCGGAGCGCCCACAGAGAAGGATCTCCCCCTGGGGGCCACCAATCGACATTCTCTGATCGGTGGCACCCTGAGGAGGCCCTCTCTGTGGGAACGCACAGGGCGCAGGGAGCTTGATGCCGGCAGCAGATGTTCCCTGAGGTATATACCCTAGAGGCCAGGGTATAAATTGCTGCATTCGCAGCCCTGTTTCCCAGTTCAATTCCTGCAACCAAATAAAGAATGATTCTTGCTGAACTCACTCACCTCGTCTCGTCAATCAAGCAACGAACCCATTATCTACAGTTACATTCATGCAATACAGAGATTTTCAAACAAGCATAATCTGAGAATTTGAAAGCAATTTAATTTATGTCAGTCATACTATCAGACAAGAGGAGACTTTAGCAAAAGTGTATAGAGAAACAGAATATTTACATAGAGATAATTGTATATATTTTTTTATTAGAGTTTTATCCCACCTTTATTATGTTATAAGTAACTCAAGGCAGCAAACATACATAATACTCCTTATTCCTCCTATTTTTCCCACAACAACCACCCTATGAGTGGATTTGACTAAGCAAGAATGACTGGTGCAAAGTCACCCAGCTGGCTTTCATGCCTAAGGCAGAAGTAGAACTCACAGTCTCCTGGTTTTCAGTCTGGTGCCTTAACCACTGGCTCTTCTTTTGCATATTTTAAGGAATTATAAAACAATTTTCTTCAAACACTGAACATTTAAAAGTTTTCTGATATGGTAAGTATTGCAATTACCCAATTAGAAAAATCAGCTGCCTGAAACTAACTAAAAAATCCTCTCCAAGCTCCAGCAGCTAATTTTTATATTTAATTAATAAGAAAAAATGTCTCCTTTGCCTAACTTTGTTTACTTGTGCAGATTAAAAAGAGAATCAAGAGATTATATTATAAATATAAATATATCCAAAAATAGTGCGTTAGGCAACTGCAGTATGTGGCATTTTCTTAATAAAGAAAAGAGGCATAATGAGAAATCAGTGTAATTAGACTTTAAGAAGCAGAGCAGGTTAATCCAGGTAATTACACTTTATCTGCAGTTAAGTACATGGGAACAGGACTATAATTCTATATAGGCTTATTCAGAAGTAAATTACTTTGAGTTCAGGAGGAGATGCTCTAATATTAGGGGGCTTGTTTTGCAAAGTATTGATCCTGAGATCTGACCCTCAGTATTCAGCCTTCGTACCAAGTGACTGGATCTGTGAGGGCCCTAGTCTCTGTCTGCTACTTGTGAATGCCAGGTTGGTTTGAAATATATGTGCCCTTGTCCATGATTGTAGGATGGATGAGAGTGCTGATCTGGCATGTGTAACCTAAACCTGAGCAGGCTTAAGGGGAGGATGTTGCATTTCCCCATTTGAGGTTAACGTACAACCTGGATATTCTCCTGGACACACAGCTACTGCTCAAAAATGGAAGCTTTAGCCAGGACAGCCTTTGCACAGGTCCATCTTTTGCAGTCAATTGTAGTCTCCCTGTACTGGGAATTTCCTCAGATGATTACTCATGTCCTAGTCAACTCAACTGAATTGTTGCAAAGTGCTCTACATGGGGCTGTCTGGATGCTACGGCTGATTCAAAATGCAGTGGCATGGGCAGGAAGGGGCATACCTCAATTTCCCCATGTGTCACTGCTGTGTGAGCTGCATTGATTGCCATTTGACTTCCAGATGTAATTCAAAGTGATGATTGTCACCTATAAAGTCCTTCATGGCATAGAGTCTTGTTATCAGAGAGACCACCTGTCTCCAAAGGTTTCCCCTGTCCAGTCAGATCAGGCGGAGGTGTTCCAGGTTCTTTCTATTAAGAGTGTCATATGGTGGAGCCCCAAAAGCGCACCTTTTGTTGCAGCACCTGCCCTCTGGATCAGCACTCCCCCCCCCTCCGGAAATTTGTATGTCTCCCATCTTTAAAAACATGCCTTTGTTCCCAGGCCTGGCTTAGCTTGTGAGCCCCTGGCAATGTTGGTGCAGCATTTTAGATGTTTGATTTTTTTTAAAAAAACAACAACCAAATCCAGACATGTGTTATTTGCATTTTTTATTTTTGTCTTTTAATTCAGCAGGCTGCCCAGAGTCATTTTGGAGTTGAACAACCTTCTAAATCTTGTAAATAAATATGGAATGCAGTCCTTCCAACTTTCTGCCAAATTCTAATTTGGGGAATATATTAGTAAACTGCATCAGATAAAATCTAGCCAATCTTGGGAACGTGCTTGAATGAGCACTACCAAGAAAATCCAGAGCTGTAGAATAAGTGGAATAGCTAAAAAAAACAAAAGAAGGGAAAGGAAATTTCACTTCTATATTATTGCCAAAAGATATGAAGTACGGATCCATGTAGGAACTAAGCTGAAATTGAGGGTGTCTTTTTAAAAATTAAAAATGACTGCAATTATTGAAGTTAAAAGGGCTTGTTCCTTGACGACATTCGGAGCCTAAGTGTGGGTTTTGGATGTACAATCATGCCAAACTCCCAGTGAAGTCTATACAGGTAGTCCTCGACTTATGACCACAACTCAGCCCAAAATTTCTGTTGCTAAGCGAGATGTTGTTAAGTGACTTTTGGCCCATTTTACGAACTTTCTTGCCACAGTTAAGTGAATCCCTGCAGTTGATTCACCTAAGTTAGTAACACAGTAGTTAGATGAATTGGCTTCTCCATTGACTTTGCTTGTCAGAAGCCTGCAAAAGATGATCACATGATCTCAAGACATGCAACCATCATAAATACTGAGTGTCTAAATTCTGCTGTGTCTAAATTTTGATCACGTGACCATGGGGATGATGCAATGGTCTATGTGTGAAAAATGGTCATAAATCACTTTTTTCAATGCCATTGTAACTTCAAAGGATACTAAATGGAGTGTTGTAAGTCAAGGACTATGTGTAGAATTTCCACGGAGAAACATACTTAAAAAAAATACTAAGCACAAATTCCAGTGTGCTATCTGGCTTGGTTGCAAGTAATAATCCTTCTTATGGTGGCCTAAACTTTCTTAGCTTGATCTCCTCTGATAGGCTTATCTGCAACCATGCACTTCTTCCTTAAGCCCTATTTTCTGACTTCTTGGGACACAGGGAACCCTAAGCATAGGGAAGGTTGGGGTTTGTCAAGAAAACATGAGGCTAAACTTGTTAACTTGTTCCATGTTCTATGTGGGAAAAAAAACCCAGAACCCAATTTCTGCATTGTTGTGATACCTGAGCTACTTAACTTGCATTTTGTTATATCCTTAAATGACCTATTTCCACCTCCGCCAAACCCCCCCCCCTCGGTTTTCATCCTCTGGCTTCTAGGAGGGTTTATCGCCTGTTCAATTTTTAAAACGAAAATCCACTGCTCAAGATTTCTACGTTTTCTAGACATTTCCCAATTTTCTCGGGTTTTCCACTTGGTGTGGCAATAAAAGAAGTCCCTGTATTGCACGTGTCTTGAAGGACGTTACTGCAGCTGATACAGAAGCTCTGCGAGCTTATTCGCGGCCTGTCTCTTTTGTTGTTGTTGTTAGTTGCGAAGTCGTGTCCGACCCATCGCGACCCTATGGACAATGTTCCTCCAGGCCTTCCTGTCCTCTACCATCTTCTGGAGTCCATCTAGGCTCACGCCTACTGCTTCAGTGACTCCATCCAGCCACCTCATTCTCTGTCGTCCCCTTCTTCTCTTGCCCTCAATCTTTCCCAGCATTAGGCTCTTCTCCAGTGAGTCCTTCCTTCTCATTAGGTGGCCAAAGTATTTGAGTTTTAGCTTCAGGATCTGGCCTTCTAAAGAGCAGTCAGGGTTGATCTCCTCTAGGACTGACCAGTTTGATCGCCTTGCAGTCCAAGGGACTCGCAGGAGTCTTCTCCAGCACCATAGTTCAAAGGCCTCAATTCTTTGGCGCTCAGCCTTTCTTATGGTCCAACTTTCACTGCCATACATTACAACTAGGAAGACCACAGCCTTGACTATACGCACTTTTGTTGACAGGGTGATGTCTCTGCTTTTTAGTGTGCTGTCTAGATTTGCCATGGCTTTCTTCCCCAGCAGCAAGTGTCTTTTAATTTCTTGGCTACAGTCCCCATCTGCAGTGATCTTGGAGCCCAGGAAAATAAAATCTGTCACTACCTCCATTTCTTCCCCATCTATTTGCCAGGAATTGAGAGGGCCAGATGCCATGATCTTGGTTTTCTTAATGTTTAGTTTCAACCTTGTCTCTTTAAGGGGCGGGAATTTCACCCTGGCCGGCGGTGGGAGGGCGTTCCGGAAGCCTTTGGAATTGGAACGTTGTGGTTTGTTTTCGTTCCGTCTGCCCTCCCGCCGGATTCGACGGAACGCCCGTCCCATTGAAGGCGATACCTGGGGTGGGGGGGTTCTACAGGCGGCCTCCCCAATCCCTCCGGGCAAAATTCACGGTTAGCCACCGTAGGTGAAAATTCGCCGAGCCGATGAATCGTTTTTTTTTTCTCTCTCTCGAAAGAAGCCGGAGATGAAAGCGACGTCGCTTTGCAAATTACTGTAAAGCGAAAAGGAAACGACAATCGGGGGGGGGGGGGGGGACAAAAACGACAACAACAACCGAAGTGAGCAGTCGGAGGCAGGCGAATTCCCGTTAGCCACAGCTGGCTAGGATTTCCGCTGCGTGCCCCGTGATGACCGAAACACGGAGGAGATTGCATCTCGAAACACGCCGCCTTTGCTCTGCTTGGGTGTCTGAAGGATGCACGAGAGTGGAGGGCTGATGCCCCATCCTGCAAACGTCGTAGGCTCTCCGAGGGGAAAGCCGATTCTTCTGGTCCTCCCGTATTAGACGGCCTCCCTCTTGGAAAGCTTGAACACTTCCACCTTTACTTTCTCAGATGGTTTCCTCAAGTCCACGAGATGAATCCATCTTCTTTCTCAGAGCCTTAATGTCTCCACTTCAGGAAGGATGAGTATTTTCTGTTATTGCACTGCCCGGAACTTCTTTCCCAGTGTCAGAATCCTCACTGTGAAGAAAACCCTGTGTTTTGTAAGAAAATGGAGGAAGGCACGTGCGACCCGATTCACTCCTGTTAATATTCCAAATTGGTCCGAATGCCAAGCAGTGGCCAAGATCCTATTTGTATGTTGGGGGATTGAAAGATTGTCACGGGAGACAAAGTGTGAAGGTGTAGCTAGTAAGATTGTCCAGACCAATATTGGTAGTCTTCTTAGTCAAGCCAGGCTTTCTTCAGTGGCTTTCCTTCAGGGTCTTGGATTTGCCTTCTCTGCAGTTATCCGAGGTTTCATCCTCTTGTTGAAGTTTAGCCCTTTGATCTGGTTTTATCCTTTTACCTATTTTTCTCCCAGCTTTGCCTCACTCTGGCTCCACCTGCTTCTTAAGATTACAGAATCCTCTGGTCCCACATTCATTAAATTGGGACAGTGGGCAAGCACTAGACGGGACCTCTTTTCCGAAGAGTTTTGTGTCAAGTTCTCCAAGCTTCACATCAAAGTGATTCCTCACTCTTGGGATTACACCAAACACTCCTTAGAGAAAGCCTTTGGAGAAGTCTGGGAGAAGATATTCATGTTTGAAAGCAGAGAACCTATTGGATCTGGTTGTGTGGCTCAAGTGTACAAAGCTTATGTAGATAATTCCATATTAAGAGACCCAGTGCTGAGTGAACAGGCAAAGATTTTTGTGTTTGATGCTGCTTTGGAGGTGTGGAAGACCTCAGGTCTTAAAGGACTTTTAAGATGGTTCTGGTGGAGGAAGCACAAAGATGTTTTGGAAGGTGACCATCAACCTCTTCACAAATATGATTTCTATGAAAGCGTTGTACAGAATTCCAGTTCTGGAAATCTAAGCCCACCCTTATTTTCCAAGGGGAACCATATTTTCCCAGTAGCCATTAAGGTAATGTCATGCAACTGTTCATTCCTACTTAGAAGAACATAACAAAATGGATAGATGGATTCAGTTAGGAAGATTTAAAGCATAAAAACAATTCACAATTTTTTTTTCTGAAATGTAAGTTGTAGTAACTAATCTATTTTAGCACAACTTGAAGAGCTAAGCACGCTCAGGCCCTGTTTGGTGTCTGGTGAGGCTTAGTTGATGATGGGGCTATCAAGTAATCCCAGAGTTAGACTGGGTTGAGAAGTCTCCAAAAATGGCAATGTAATACTTCTGTCACTAAAATAAATGTTACAGTTCTAGAACTGTAATAATATATTTAGTGAAATGATGCAATTTCAAATACCTATCTCAAAATAAGTTATAATTTGATAATATGTGTCTGTACTCAGAACTATGTTCTGTAGAATTCAGGATTTAATATGCCCAGAACAATTGATGTAACAGGAATAAAGCCTTGATTTATTATCCCAGCGTAATGGGGATTTAATTAAATATGCAGATGAGTAAAAGGACAAGATGGCTGAGGAAAAAAGAGAATCTTTTTTGTTCCTCTGGTATGTTTCATTTTCTCCAAACTTGATCACTCCAGCAATATCCTTTTCACCGTTTCTGAATGCCAGGCCAGCAAAGCAACTGTATTTGTGCAAGTAGTTTATTCTAAAAATTTTGTCTATGTTGGTGGTGGTGTTGATTTAAAATAAGATGTTCTTGAAATCTCCCCATTTTATTCAGAGGCACCTTTTTAGCTCATTTTAAAATTATAAATCTATTTCAATAGCCCAGAGCAGTGTTTTTCAACCTTGGATTGTCTGGGGAATTCTGGGGGTTGAAGTCCATACAACTTCAAATTGCCAAGGTTGAGAGACTTTGTCCCACAGATAATGAAGACCAGAATTCATAAGAACAGAGACACTTCCTGACAGTATTACAACCCCCATACAATAAATAATAAAATCTGGAAGTAAGGACCATATCATCACAATGCCTGAATTGTTGACAGTGATGGGTGTTTGTTCATAAGAGATTGTTTGTCTTGTGTCTTGCTTAGGTTCTGCATCCTGGATTAGTTCAGCAGGTCCAGATGGATTTATTTCTCATGAAAATTGGCAGTCGATTTCTTGAGCTTTTCCCTGGAATTAGGTGGCTCAGTGTGACTGAGATTGTGGAAGAGTTTGAGAAGCTCATGATTCAGCAGGTACAAACAGTTTGCCTTGAACTATGGCTTATAATTTTGTTTTATTATTTTATTTTCTGCCTTCATGTCTTTCTAAGCCAGTGTTTCTCATTTTCAGGAACTTTAAGGTGTGTGGACTTCAACTATGTGTTAAAGTTGCTGGGGTTGAGAAACACTGCTCTATGGGAAGCATTATTTATACCTCACAGCCTTCAATTTGTGGAATTTCATTTCACATTATTGCAAATGACATAGGATTAATATTTGTAAATAAGTAGGGCCTATAAAGTTTTAGAAGAATTTGATGTTTGGTACTCCAGCTCCCTTAATTTTGGTTTTCTGTATCTTCCCCATCAACCAGCACCTTGTATCAACTTTTTAGCTGTTCTTTCCATCCCTATTTATTGGGTTTTTATTAGTAAATAAATACAAATTTGGCATCCTGCAAACCTATAGCTTCCCCCAGATTGATTTTATTACTGAATATTTTATTTCATGCAACTTTTGTGTTTTAAACTTTTCACGTCCTTAGTCATATTTTAAAAAAATATTTTAAGATTTCAGTAAGAAAATATGATCAAATACAGTATTAGTTTGTGTGAGACCAAAAACAACTATAAATGTCTCTAGAAAGGAGAAGGGAAGACATTTGGACAATTTGACACTTGTAATCCAGATGTGTTACAAGGCAGATTTTTTGTTGCGACCTCATGATGCATGCGAGTGATTTTGGTTCTGCTGTAGATGGAAAGAGAAGCCTATGATCCAGGTGATTTATTCCAGGTGTAACCTTTTATCAAGATGTATTCTGTTCAGCAATCTGAACAGCTTTGTCATCCGTATTATTATGGATTTTAGCACAATACTTTTTCATTTATTTATTTTGTTATTATTAAGTAGGAAACCCAACAATTTTCTAAAGAAGCTTAGGCTATTAGATAGGCATTGGCCCAGAGCTCTTGAATAGTTTTATGGCTAAATGAGGATTTGAATATGGTTATCTTAGTGTAGTAAGAATGTGTGATCCTTGTACGTATCCTTTTCCCCCCACTTCTTTTAGATTGACTTACGCTATGAAGCAAAAAACCTAGAACACTTCTATCTGAATTTCCAAGGTACAGATTATGTGAGGTTTCCCCTTCCTCTTCACCCATTTGTGACAAAAAATATCCTGGTGGAAACTTTTGAGGTAAGAATACTGGTTAGATGAAGCAAGGATAGGCCTCTACCCAGTCTAATAGAATTGCTAAGAGTTCTGGTTCAGCAACATCTGGAATTTCCACTGAGACTTTTCCATCTCTGTCAGTTAACAAAAAAATATATCTTAACTGATTTTATGAATAGTTAGAAATTATTAATATCATGAGTCAGGAAAGCTCATCACTTCATCGGTATCAATGGATTCTCACTTCCCTTCCCCCCAAATTTTACCTGCCTGAGGGGGTAAAGTTTGGCAAGATTGCAAAAAGTTGAGAAGAACTTAAAAACTTCCCTCTATTTTAAATACAAGAGTGCTGATTAAATACTTTAACTAGTTCTGTGTTCAACTTTGTTTGATGGAAGATCTCTCTAAGCTGGAGACTATTTCAAAAAACAGAGGCAGAGCCAGAAAAATAACAACAGCAAAATTTAAATATTTAATTTCAATTAAGTTTTATTAAATATGAATATTATCTTACATTATTTAATACTTTTTTTTTCTTCTGTCACTTTGATGGTTATTCAGTGGCAATGTTTTCAAAGATCATCAGTGTGTTGTGCCTAAGTTTTTGACGGAAGCAAGGTATCCTTGGCCTCAAAGGATACACTTTTGGCCCAAAGATGTTTTTATTTTTCCAAAAGGCAACTGGATTTTCTTGGTATTTTCTTTGAAATCATTTAGCTTCTCATCCAAGAAGCTTTTTCTGAAGAATTGAAGAAATTATTGGATGAGAAGTGAAATGTTTTCAAAGAAAACATCAGGAAAGTCCAGTTGTTTTTTTATAAAAAAGCACCATGACCTGGATGATTGAGAATCTCCACAGACATCGGTACACTCTTGGCTTACATAGACTTTTCATTATGTGTAATTTGGGATTTGAGGGTTGGATGTCTGTTACTCAGGATGAACTAAATAATGGTTTAGCCCAGGGATAGGCAACCTTGGCTCTTTTATGACTCGTGGACTTCAACTTCCAGAATTCCTGAGCCAGCATGGCTGGCTCAGGAATTCTGGGAGTTGAAGTCCACAAGTCATAAAAGAGCCAAGGTTGCCTACCCTGGGTTTAGCCCTTTGAAAGAGGATCACAGGACTAAGGGGTACATGAAAGAAAAACACTTCTCCAGAAGCAGATCTATAGATAACTGCATTCCTTAAAGGTGCTTAAGCTTTAAAGGCTACAAAACCACACTGTGTTTCTACACTGGACATGAATGCCATTATGACGACATAGGTGTAATGTTGAGAGGCAGCATCTTTGCAGTGCTGACAATTAATGGCTTCTATCTTAATGCAGAAGCCTGGTCATAGCCTGCAGCCCATACTAGATAATGTTTATACTAGGTAAGACTTTTAGACCTCATGTTTCATCATACAGCATATTCTTGAAAGATTTATTGGCATGCAAATACCGATTTTCCTGATTTTCCTGGTCTTTGTTTAAGGAGAGCAAACCCATATCCCAGTATTTGCACATAGATACCAAAATGGAACTACGGCAAAAAATAGCCAAGATGGGAATGGATATGCTTCTAAAGATGGTAAGAGAACATTGTTAAGCTGTGCTTGGCCAGTTTCTTCAATTTAGCTTATACTGTAATAAAATCATATGGAATATTGTTTTTAAAAACCAAGTAATCCCAATGGTGCAATCTGAATAAATTATACTAGATAATGAATTCTGCTCTTAAAATTGCTGGCAAGTGAAGACCAGGCATGATAGAGCTTGTCTGGGAGCTGGAATGACAAAGCAATAATTCCCTGTTTGGGAACAAAAACATGAACTGGTAAAGCCTTCCTAAAGAAACAGCCCACTGAAAATGGAACATGTTGCTAGGTGGGAAGAGAAACTGAAAGGGCAAGGATTAAAACAGTGTTTGGAATCCAAAATGGAAATAAGACATTTTTGTGGCTCCCATGTGTTTCCTCTGCTAGCCTTGCTTAAGTAAGTGTGGTCTTGCTTATGTAGCTAAAATAACCCCTTTTAAACCTACACCCACAAGAGATAGAGGCCTGAGGGAAATTGCTTGATTTTCCCCAGGAAACTTGCTTAAATTCATAAAATATTTAGCAAAAATCCTTAAGCAAAGATCTTTTAAGAGGGGGCTCGCCAAATCAACTGCACTCAGAGGCAATGGAGGCTGTTGAAAACAGTGATCCTATGCTAGATAATGGCTTCTTAATATGAATTACTTCCCATGAGAAGGTGTAACTTTTTTTTTTAACGAACTTGTATTTTTCAATCATTCAGGTGTTTGTTGATAACTTTGTCCATGCTGATCTGCATCCTGGGAATATCCTGGTACAGGGAGCAGAACAGTTTGGTGATCATCCTGAAGATGGGGCAGTCATAGTGGATCTGTTGGATACATTAATTGTAGAATTACAACCCTCTTCCTCACCACTCCGTCTAGTGCTTCTGGATGCAGGGATTGTAGCTGAGTTGCAGAGTAAAGATCTGGAGAACTTCCGGGCAGTGTTCACTGCTGTTGTATTAGGGCAGGTGAGTCCTGAGTTTAAGCTGTGACTTACATAGTTTCAAAAGTTCAGAAGAAAATATCTACTCTTTGATAAGTATAGCATGCTTTTCATGATTCATCTCTCCACAGTTCTGCCTCATAAAAGGTCTATTATGTTGAGACATGGTTCACACATTGTATTGAGACACAGGTTTTTGAGTATGTTATATTTTGCAGGGTTTGCACATGACAATTCCTGAATTCCAGAATCATTGGTTGGGTTTCCAAACATGCTAATGAAAATCAAGCAAATAAAGTGATGTGGTAATTTACTAAAAGATGAGGATCCAACAACTGCAGCTGCCAAAAAAGCCAGCACAGTGCTAGGCTGCATTAACAGAGGGATCACATGAAGTGTTAATACCACTTTACAGTGCCTTAGTAAGGCCACACTTGGAATACTGCATCCAGTTTTGGTCATGATGTAAAAAAGAGGTTGAGACTAGAACAGACATGTCAAACTCGCAACGTCACGTGATGTCGTGCAACGTATTGGGACAGTTTTGCCATTGCTGGCAATGGGGTGGGCGTGGCTTCCGCGTGATGCGTCCGGCCCGTGGGGCGGCAGTTTGATACCCCTGCTCTAGCAAGAGTACAGAGAAGAGCAACAAAGATGATTAAGGGACTGGAGGCTAAAACATATAAGGAACAGTTGCTGGAATTGGGTATGTCTAGTCTAATGAAGAGAAGGACGAAAGGGGACATGATAGCAGTGTTCCAATATCTCAGGGGCTGCCACAAAGAAGAGGGAGTCAAGCTATTCTCCAAAGCAGGACAAGAAGCAACCTAGAACTAAGGAGAAATTTCCTGACAGTTAAAACAATTAACCAGTGGAACAACCTGCCTCGAGAAGCTGTGAATTCTCCAACACTGGAAGTTTTTAAGAAGAGACTGGACAGCCATTTGTCTGAAATGGTATAGGGCTTCCTGCCTGAGCAGGGGTTTGGACTAGATGACCTCCAAGGTCCCTTCTGACATCATCATCAATCTCAATGAGTACTAATTATGGTTGTATTAACCAGAAATCCTTTAGAGTTAGAAATCATGAATTTTGGATCAGGATTTACTCCATGGTTAAAAAAATCAGGGGTAGCTATATGTTTGCACCAAGACTTTAGGTTCTACTTGGCCTGTTAGATTTTGATCTCAACTATGTTGGAATAACAGCTCAAATAAAGACAAATATTGGAAAGCAGCAGGGGCTCGGGGAGAAATTCCTTGAAAGTGGGGAGGTTTGCTTAGCAAACATCATGCCTTGATTCCACCTCCATAAAATCTAATTTATTCCATAGGGAGAAAAAGTGGCTGAATTGATTCTTCATCACTCCAGAGCTAACCAGTGCAAGGATGTGGAGAAATTCAAGGCTGACATGGCAGAATTGGTGACAAGGGCCAGAAGCAATGCTGTTGCACTGGAGAAGGTGAGTTTCTATTTCAGTGTGCTCTGAGCACAGTGTATGGCCTGCCCCATGACATGGGGCAGAGAAGCCATGCTCTGGGTACAATCAGCCAGAGACCTACAGCATATTTGGTGATTCTCAGGAGAAATGCCTCCCTCCCAAATTAATTTAATTAATTTCCCAAATTAATTAATTCCTTTTGATATTCTGAAAGTCCCTCAAGACTTGGTTATATAATGAGGCTTGGGCTTCCCAGGGAACCAGACATAAACTCTTATCCTCATTTTGCCTAGGCTTGGTAAATTTTATTTCATATTTCCACCATAATTTTTCATATTTTTCCTCCATCTTTTTTCCCTTTTTGTACTTTCTACTTATTCTTATTTATAATCTTCTTAGTTTGTATTTTTTTATCTTCATAGTTTTAAACTCCAGTAGGAATGTTTTAAGAAGGATCATTGCCAGTCAGTGTCAGTAACGCAGGAGTACACAGAATATGAACTGATAAAAGTATACTGCAGCTTCCTATAATCCAAGTCTGGGATACAAAAGTATTACACCAGGGGCTGCCATTACAGAGATTTAGAGTCCGATTTTTTCATTTGAGGAGAGGGATTTAAGGGGCAAGGTTAGCACTACCCTCCCCCCAAAGAACACCAGGCTTATTTTGGGTCCTGCTCTGGGAGTTGAGTTCAGTTGTTCAGAATGATGCAGGAAGCCTTATTTGGCTCTTCAGCTGACAGAAATTATAGATGCTTATTCTAAACACACTTCAGTAATGTTGACAATCTGTTTTCCAGTCCTTGGCATGATTCTAAGCTATATTTGAATTGATGATTCCTTATTAGGATGCCCTGATCAATTGAATTGTATTTTTTATTTTATTTTTTTCTATTACAGTTTCAAGTTGCAAGCTTATTATCCAGTGTTTTCAGGTTACTTATGATCCATCAGGTGAGTTCATTTACGTGTAAGAACTTTTTCACAGTGGCTTAAAGCCATGTAACAAGCAGGATGTGTATCTCATGTAAAGCATTGCATATCTAGTGTTTCTGGATGCTGTAGTACAAAAACAAAGTCTCAGAAAATTTTGACTGTTGAAAATAGTCAATACAGGTAGTCCTCAATTTATGACTGGTCATTTAATGATTATTCAAAGTTACAAAGGCCTGGAAAAAGGTGCCTTAGGGGCCATAAAGTACTTCTGATTGACATAAAATGTCACTCTACAGCCCATTTCCCGTAGTCAAATGTTTCCTGTCTGGGTGCTTGGGAACCTGTTTGCATCTACTGTATGACAAGTAGATGCAAGTAGAAAGTAGATACAAAACTGATCAAGGAGAGACTCAACCTAGAAATAAGAATTTTTCTGGCAGTGAGAACAATCAACCAATGGAACAGTTTGCCCTCAGATGTTGTGGGTGCTTCATCACTGGAGGCTTTCAAGAAGAGACTGGACAACCACTTGTCAGAAATGGTACAAGGTCTCCTGCTTGAGCAGAGGGTTGGACTAGATTCAGGGGTAGGCAACCTCGGCTCTTTTATGACTCATGGACTTCAACTCCCAGAATTCCTGAGTCAGCTGACTCAGGAATTCTGGGAGTTGAAGTCCATGAGTCATAAAAGAGCCGAGGTTGTCTACCCCTGGACTAGATGATCCTACAAGGTTCCTTCCAACTCTTTTGCTCTGTTATAAAGTTACTAAGAACCCCACGATCATCTGATCACTATTAGCAGGCTTCTCTGTCAGTTTTTTCAGAAAGTCAGCTACAAACTATTGTATTTGTTTTAATTCCTATTGTAAACATTTTTATAAAAAACAGTCTGAAAATGTGAATATAATTTTTTATTTATAACAAATAGTTGCATTTTTTTCACCTGTTTTATTATCTTTGTGCTTTTAGGTAAAATTGGAAAGCAACTTTGCCTGTGTTGTTTTTGCCATAATGGTTTTGGAAGGTCTCGGTCGCTCCCTAGACCCTGATCTGGATGTTCTGAAGGCAGCTAAACCTCTTCTCATCAATCCACCAAATTAGGAAGAACCCTTCCCTTAGTGAGAAGCTGTTTTCAGAGTTTATATTTGAAAACTGAGAACCTCTTCAGATGCTATGCACTTTGACCTTTGAATTTGGAAATTAAGGTCTAATGCTTTAAGGAGTACTCATCTGCTTCAGTTAGAATGAATAGGACTGTTCTGGTAAGAAAGAACTGCAAGAGTTCAATTCAAAATGCTGATATTAAATGCATCTCTAGATGCATTGTAGTCCTTCTGCCAACACATGATTTGTTCTGTCTCCTGGTACACAAAAAATCCATTACGTTGTACTAAACCCATTTACAGCTTCAGTACTTGTCCAGCTCCCATGTCTAGACAACGGAAATGGACAATAGAAAACAAAGATAGCATGTATCAATCATCTCTCTCTCTCTCATATTTGTATCAGCATACAGCTTTCTTAGCTGTGGAGAGACTGCTCTGGAAAGCATCAAGAATTAACATGGTTAAAATGATTACTGTAATTTCCAATGAATTAATATGTTCCAAAATATTATTAGCCACATTCCTTTTTACTAATATAGTCATATTTTAGAAGAATATACTTCTAACTACTGACATTGGGAAAGTTGGATGAATTAATAAAAAGCTTTTGGCAAGAAATGGTTTTTCAGTCTGCTTCTGTACTGGTTTTGTGTAAATGAAAGAAACAGGTTTTCTAAATTTTTCCTTTTGAATTTTGCTTGTTCAGGTCAAAAGCGTGACATTGCAAACAAGTCCCAGACCTATGGCAATGAATATTCCATCTTTCTGCCCAAATGTGCATTTCAGGTGGACAATAGAAACCTAAAAATGTGCGCCCATGAAGATAAGATCAATATAGTAAACTGCACTGCAAACATTAACAACACAGATACACAGCTTGGGGGCCCTAGAACAGGGATTCCTAAACTTTTTTGCCATTGCGCTTCCCCTAAAAAGTCAAAATGAACACAAATCTACAATGAAAACAGTATGAAAGAAATTTTGGGAAAGGTGGCTTTATTGTAACAGTGCACAACTAAGTTTCTCCCATTCCATCCCTAAGAGTGGTTCGTCTCAGTCTGATAAATCCCGCCCTAGAAATTCTAAGTTGTCCCCAAACTGTAATACACATATATTTCGAAAGGATAAAATTATAAAATATTAGGGGAGTAATCATCTTATAGGTCCTTAATCTGAATTTGGGCTTTCAGGAAACTACTCAAAAGGCCCAAAGTACACACTGGTTAAGTCCAGACTATTATTACCCATAACAGACACAATTAACAACCAGAGCAGCACAGTTTCACCTAATTACTAGGAAACTCAATGCTGGCTGGGGAATTCTGTAAAGTTATTGAGCCTGAAGAATACTGGCCTATAGAATTAGGGATAGGGCTATGTCTTTTTGCTCACAGTCAATCTTATTTGTGTAGAATTCTGTGTGTGATCCTGCTTACAAGTATAGCATGTTCTTCCCTGACAGTTGTGTCATTGCAGCAAAGCGGATTTTACTTTTAGCCTACAAAATAGAGAACAAGATGAACATCATTAGAGATCTGTAACAATTCCAACTCAGAAGGCAGCGTAAAGCCTTGTTGCCAATAAAACCCTGAGTAATCTCCAAAATGCAGGAGCATTAGACTAATGTCTTGACTGGTGATGAAATTAGTCCATTAGGTGCTTCTAATCCCAAAACATTAAGAACTTTGTAGGTTAACATCAAGCATATGGCCTGGCGTACACTGTTAATTTTAGTACATTTTAAGGCTGCCCTTCTCTTATCTGCTGTTTGGCTGAGAGGGTGAAATAAGTTTAACGCTGCTTAATGCACTTAGTGATTGGAAGTGAATATCTTTTAATCACCCAGTTTTATTCCAGCCAAGTTATTTTAAAATATCTTGATGATTAAAGGATAATCTGAAGGGGAGAAAGAATTTTAATGTAATATGAGAATGGAAAAGGAAATACATTTTTAAAAACTCTACCTGCACATGCTCATATGATCATTCTTCCCGAAGAATTTTAAAAAGGAGAAAATAGTTAAACTTGATCTAGTTAAATAAATCTGAAGGTTTTTTTTTAAAAAAAAATATATTGGGATACAGTTGTGGGCGTGACCACATTTCAAGAGGTTGGTGCAATCCCACTTCTAAGTTTAGTATACATTTCAAAGATGCTTCAGGGAGTATTGGAAAGACCAGGAAATTTTGCAGTTTCTCAAGAAATAAGCTGAAGCAAAATTGAAATGAAATATGAAAGTCAGAAAAATTGGCTTGAACATAACTAAAATGAAAATGAAGACAAGGATGATAAGCAGTGATCATTTGCTACACCATCTCCAGTTCTCGGGTAAGCACTCAGCTTCCGAATCAGAAGAACCATTTTGCAAGGTATTACCATATCTGTGAACACTCTTAGTGCCTTGGCTGCAGAAATTGCTTTATTCTATGGTAGCAGAGTGAGCGCCTGTTACTCATCCCAGCTTCTGCCAACCTAGCAGTTCGAAAGCATGTAAAAATGCAAGTAGAAAAATAGGGACCACTACGGTGGGAAGGTAACAGCGTTCCGTGCGCCTTTGGCATCTAGTCATGCCAGCCACATGACCACGAAGACGTTCTCGGACAAGTGGTTTGAAACGGAGATGAGCACTGGCCCCTAGAGTTGGAAATGACCAGCATGCATGTGCGGGGGAACCTTTACCTTTAACTTTTATGGTAGCATAGAAGCACGGAGCAATAACAGGTCCTGTTCCCTGAGATACTGTAGGAGTCCTTTCTGCATCTGCCTCTCCTTTTCCTTATTCTGTAAAATCTGCTCTCGCTTTTGGAACTCCTGGCAATTGGCAGCTTCCTTCTTCTTATTTTCCACATCCTGTTCCTTCAGGGCAATTTCTGCATTCTTTTGCATGACTTCTTTTCTATTCCTGAGAAGTGCCTACAGAAAAAGAAGATAAGATTACTTGATTATTTTGCTTAATTCTGAATAATTAACCCTCAACATTTCCAAGCATAGAGTTCTGAGCAGAAATTCTGATTAAAAATGAAGAAAACACTTGCTTCTTTAAATATCCGTATCATTTAATTTCTTTCCTACATTTGAAATCCATCCCACTTTCAACTTCTGAGCCCTCAAATGCAGCCAGAATAAACTACACAAATGACTCTGATCTTCCATATGTTTACATCGTAACGTTTATCTCAGCAGAAAGTTACATTTTCTTTGGTGGAGGTGGCAACTCTTCCTGATAATGCCTCATCTCCCCTATTTCCCCCCCCCCTTTTTTTCCAGAAATTTGGAAAAAGAGGAAAGTAGAACAGACTCATGCTCTCACCAGCCTCTTTTTTTCCTGGTCATCAATCATTTGATTATACTTTGCCAGCTGCTTCTCCCTCTGCTTGTGCTGTGCCTTGAAGAATTCCTTCCTTTGGCTCTCTTTCTTTCCTTCTTCTTCCCACAAATGGGACTCCTGCCTTCTCCTCTCTGCTGTTGCCTCTCGCAGCTGCTCCAGATGCCGCTCAGCCCTGTCACTCTGCTCCTGCAGCCGCTGTGAGCCTTGCAATGCCCGCTGGAGAAACTGCTGCCTGTTTTAAGAAATGAGGCTCAGCTTTTAACCTGTTTTTTTTAAAAAGACCGTATTTCTTTACATCCCAGCATGCTAAATAAAACAATGAGCAACAAAACTTTACTTCCGAATTCACATTTTAAGTTTGCAAGCCTTTGTTGAGTTAGGCTTATATGAGATCATTTTCAGAAAAAATAATTAGGCACGTTTAATTTTTCACATGATCAGGGGTTCATACAATCCCAGGAAAGCATACGTAGGAAAATACTAAATAGGAACAGATGAAATCTAACATAATCAGAATCATAACAACTCTGTTCATGGACAGCAATTGAAAAAAAGGAATTGTTACTATTTCTTTTAACAATTATGATCCATTTTCATATACTTTATCAACATGTGAATGATGTGTGATAAATACTATTTTGATTTTTACAATGAGGACTACGAGATCTCAGGTTTTTGACACAGGTAGAGAACTTAATCTCTCATTCTGTGGCTGAAGCAAGAACCTTCTATTTGTAAAGAAAATTATCTCCCATAAGTAACAAGAACTGAAGGCAAAAGTCACAGAAGACCTCTGTAGCTTCAGTTTATATTCTCTTCTAACCAATCTGGAGATACAGCAGTCCATTACCTCTTATTTTCAAGTCGCATCTCTCTTTTGTGATGGCTTTCCCGCTGTTGTTGCTCTTTCTTAAGCTGTCTCTGCTCCCACTTTTGTCGTTTGAAGTTTATCTTAGCTGAGTTGGCATCCACATCTCTGGGACCATCCCAAGGGGCTTCCTTCTCTATTAATCTCTGGAAAAAAAGATCCCTTTATATTGGGGTAAGTTTTTTTCCAAGTCTGTCTGTTAGTTTTCACCTCAAAGCAAAGCTGAGGTGTCCCTCAGACAGTTTAGGCCTAGTACTTCATAAATGAGCTATGCACAACTATGGTCTTCAAAAGCTGCCTTTCCCTGTAATATTATATAGATGAGAGGAGGAATATTTTCACCTGTCCAGATGGTGGTGCACTGTAGCTCCTTCTCATGTGCAAAACAGATTCAACAGCTAAACGATCTTTCTTCAGTGACCTGTCCACCCAGTCAAGCTTAGCCTGGAGTTTGGAACTGTTAGCAAAGTAAGTTTTCTGAGAAGTATTTCTTTGGGAAAGCTGGGTTAAAGATCCACTCAGGCTGGGCTGTAAAAAACCTGTTATATGAGATAATTACTTTCACTGCAGAGGTAAATAATAATAATGGTATAGATATGATGTAGACATTGATTTGAAAAGGGGAAACATCACGTAGCTATAGATGGCTGCTTGGCCTAAGTTACATTCCTTTTATGTGGTTGATGTCTCTGAAAAAATGAAAAATCTGGCTCCTCAGATATTACTCTGGTGCAACCACCAGCGTTCCTCCTCTTTGGTTTTGCTATCTCAGGATTTAGTTGATAATTGAAGGCCGTGTGTCCCTCACCCTTGCTTACAGTGATCTCTTTAATTTAGTTCCCCTTTTAAAAAAAAACAAAAAAAAAAACAAGGATGCTTCTATTCATTGTTCTTCTATGTTCTATGTTTTTAATGCAATTTCCTTCACTTGATGTCTCTAAAAACATTGAGGTTAAGGACAATAACCTTTTTCTCAAGGATAATCGCACTTAGAATTCATCAGAAAAGAAAATGAGTACAAAGAATCACATCCTTATCACAATGACACAATACTGTATGTGATGTAGCCATGGCAATATTGTAAATGTACAAATCCAAAGACAGGGATCCCTGGAGCCTCATTCATACCAGATACAGAGAAATACTGTTCTCCTGAGAGAGGGCAATAGAGGCCCATCTGCTGATCAGTGACATCACCAGATCTCCTGACCTTCTCTTTATTATTAGTATTAGTATTAGTATTTATTATATTTATATACCGCCCTTCTCCCGAAGGACTCAGGGCGGTGAACAGGGCACATATAAAAATACAGAATACAAAAATTAAAAAAGAATTAAATAGGAGCCCGAGCTAAAACAATAGATGGTAATAAAAAATCCACAATAAAAACCCCAACACATCCCCCATCAGGCCAGGCCGGCTTGTTCAAATAGATAGGTCTTCAGACCACGTCGGAAGGAGCGAAGGTCAGGTGCCATCCGGAGCTCAACCAGCAGCTGATTCCATAAAGCCGGGGCGCCCACAGAGAAGGCCCTCCCCCTGGGGGCCACCAGCCGACATTCTCTGACCGGTGGCACCCTGAGGAGGCCCTCTCTGTGGGAACGCACAGGGCGGAGGGAAGTTGACGCCGGCAGCAGGTGATCCCCGAGGTACTCCGGACCCATGCCATGAATGTGCCCAAAAGGTTAAGGTAAACTATGCTGATACATTAGTTTCAATGTCTATCACCAAGTCACCAAAACACCCCACATCTCTTTTAATATAGTTACGCACATTTCTGTTTTGGTTGAGTTGTCCATTTGCTTGTATTGGTTGCTATATCAACCACGGTGCCAGTATGGTTTGTTGTATCTTCCGAATCCATCGCTATCTGGTCCTACCCAAAATCAAGAAAAAAGCCCCACTGAATACAGTAAAGATGATAAGGATGGAAATACTTAGCTATCCTATGATGTTCAGCTTAGGAAATTTTTTTAACAATATTTGGCAATAGCTTATAATTGCTTTGGGGAATAGGGCGTGGAGAGATTTCTTGCCAGAGATGTGAGCTATAAGCTATAATCAACATAATCTTGTACCTTACTGGGTTCTGCAACTTTGATTTCCTTCTCTTCCCAAGATTTTGCATCTGCTAAATTTGTTTCCTTCTTTAGTTTGCTGCTATCTTCTTTTGCATCCTTATCATTTTCCAAAGTGGGAGGTTTGCCTTTTGAAAATTGGCCTTCTAATTTCTTGCTCAACTCCTCTTTTGATGGGCTGAGTTTTGATATCAAAGTATCGTCTGCCCATGTTGAACCTATTGGAGATATACTATGATTCTGTAGTGGACAGCAGAAAGACCAAGGAGAAAAATGGGTATTGCTACCACAGACACCAATACAATTGATCTTTAGAGTCTGAGGCCAAGGCATCCAAGGTAAATGGTTATTCCTGCAAGGTTCAGAAGCTCGGTATCCAGGTGGCACAGCAGAAGGATAATCTGGATTCTGTTCCACCAACAGCTGCCTGGCTGTCAGTGGCATCTGAAGCTCAAGAACAATGCGCTCATACAACAAAAGAGGGATCCTCACAGCAACATCTGCTGATATTGTCTTGGTCTGGCCATTCCAGAAGTTAATCAGCACTTTGCTATTTTGAAAAGCTGTAAAGGGAAATACAAAGGGAGCCGTATT